>NC_140593.1:836883765-837483765 GCF_964204655.1 Triturus cristatus
TCCCAATAAAGACTCGCAGATTCTTTATAACAGTTCAGGCATCAGCTGACCGCTGTGGCCATACCCACAGAAATCGAGAGCAGGAATCTACGGCTAACCAGATGTACTTGTAAGCCCCATCTGATTGTCGAGAGCCGCAGTGGTCCAAATAGACACAAGCCAATCGCTTGTTTGAAATCAGTAGAGGTGTCTGTGGTGGACGCGCTGTGGCGGAACCCTTCATCTACTGGCAGATGTCGCATTTAAGGACAAAGTCCTTGGTCTGTTTGTAAAAACCAGGCCACCAATAGCGCTTCTGCAATAATGAAATTGTAACAGCTGCCCCCGCATGTGCAGAAGCCAGACCCTCGTGTGCAGCTAGTATCAACCCCCAGTCTGTGATCTGCGTTTGGTATTACTTTTTCCACCACTCCAGGAATGTGAGCTTATGGTATGTTTTGTGCATCTAACTTGTAGAAGTACTTGAGTGGAAAGCCTTCAGGCACGTGGGTGCTGTCGCATTCAGCGCTGACAGCCACCATGATGTCTCTGTCTATCCTCGTGTTAGAATAAGTGATTGCTGTAACTGCAGCAGTGAGAACTGTTGCTTTTATGGCTTCATCGACAATGGAATTACCTACAACATGAACGCCAACACGTTGATGACTCAATATGTGTATTACATGAGTCCGTGGCAAGCAATATTTCAGCTTTGCCACCTTTTCCCAAAGCAACTTGTGTTTTATTGTGCAGCCCTTTGAATCTCTGAATCCATTCTGGCTGCAATAGTGTAGGTTTTCATTATAGGACTGGACACAGTAATATGAATCACAAACTACGAGTGTTGGGAATCCGTGGTCCGTATTTTATAATGCCAAAATTAGAGCCTTTAGTTCTGCCAGCTGCACTGTGCAGTCACCATTGACTGCATGTAGGATTTCTCAGGTTTGAATGCTCCATCATTCATGCACCCTTTTATAATTGTGCATGCAGCTGTGTATTGGTGCTAAGTCCCTACCACAGCCTGGGCAGACCCATCAGCACATTTGGTGTAATCATAGCGATCTAGAGCCATTAATTCATCAGGCTGCGGATATTTCTGTTTATGCTGCAGGAAGGCTTGTGTTTGAAGTGTAGAATCAAATCTATAATCTACATCTTTTGCAGTGAGTGAGTTAGCCCATTGTATTCATTATGGATATAAAGCCTTAGCATTTGGAACGCTTGATATGGTAACAGCTTCTAAGGTCGGTACCCGGGTCACAACGATTCTGCATTTACCCTGAGCCGGGGTTCTCTCTCTCACTAAAGCAATCTGCACTGCTGTTAGGATTTTTTCAGTAGGTGCAAAACATTTTTCAGCATTGGTGTATAAATGTGATTTATATGTAATTGGTACCATGTCACCTTCGTTGAACGTGACATAAGTGTACCCTGATGTTCCCTCGATGATGCGGATCACCAGGTTCGTAGTGTTCATGTGTGTGTGTGTAAATGTTTGGAAGCTATCATGTCAGCTTCTACTGAACGTAAAATATGTTTGTGTTCCTGTGTCCAATGTGTGCTTGAGAAGTCTTGACGTATCAGGTTGTAGAATGGTTTAACCCATTCTGCATAATCTAGAATATGTTCTACCAAAATTTAGGAATCCCAATATGGATTGTAGTCTTTTCAATGTTGTTGGTGGATGAAGCAGCGCACATTTCTCTAGGAAGTGTGCCGCAAGTCTTTTGCCTTCACTTGACAGCTCATATCCCAGAAAAAGGATAATGAGGTGGACCATTTTAGATTTTTTTAAATTGAATTTGTAGCACATGTAAGCAAACCCCAAGATTATGCGATCCACTCTTGTCAAGCATCCTCAATGGGATCTCACAATGAGGAGAACCGTCACCCCACCCCTCATCGTTGCAGTATAATGCAGGAGCTAGTGCTAATGCCCACTCCTTGGCGTATGAATGTTTTACCTACTCTGGAACAAGCACCAATACTGCTGCCACTTTTGTTACAGGCGGTCTATATTGCAGCCGTGCTGCAAAACGGTCCCCCCAGGGGCCCAAAACCAGCACCCACCCTTCCGGGCCACTGGGAAAACGCCGGTGCCCACTAGGGCGAGTCCGGCCCTGGTATCCTGATACCTGTCAGGCGTTCTATTAGTATCAGTGTTTCGAAGATTATATCATTTTTCAATGGCTTCCTGTTGAGGAGACCCACCCCGTGATTTTGTCTTGATTTTTTGTTTATTGTCCCTCTTCTTCTTTGTTGAAGAGTCAGGTGCTAGCTTAGAGTTATCCTTTTCAGAATGACTCCTCAGTTGTGGTTTACCAGGTCTGGTTTCCAAATTCTCTCTACTAGCGTAGCATATGTTTCTTTGCTACTTTTAGGTAGTCGCAATCCTGCCGTGCATAAATCAAAACCCTTACATGTTGACGTATGGCCAACCCTGCTGCTCCCCCTTTTTTTTTTTTAAAACAAACTTTATTGGGTTTGACATAAAATTCCAGTTGACATCGATACATCTTATACTTCATTGTTCAGGATCGTAAGTTATTACACAGCTGATATAGTAATAGGTAACCTGCTGCTCCCCTTTATGTTGCTTAACATAATGGCAGATACTGCTGCAAAATTGCCCATTAGTTTCATCCCCAAGTACAGGGAAGGTGCTGCCCTGTCATTTTATTATATTATGAACATAGTTACTTCTTGTTTTTAGACATTACTAGCACGGATACCCCACACTTCTTTACTCCCCCACCCTGTTAGGCAGGAAACTCAGTCTTTGTTTTGCAAATATGATGATTTGTGTGATATTTTACAAAACAATTTAACGCTGTTACCATTACCACTCATAAGTTAATAGGACTATCACTCAAAACAATTTTTTTACATTACAATTTATTTGACATTGCATGCATTTTCAAATGATTCTTTTAGAAGATCTTATTTAAATGTTTAATTTCTGTGAGTCAGTCTGTATCTGGTGTCTTAAATACAAAAGCCCAGTTGACTCTGTACATCTTGAAGGAAGAAAACCATCTGGCATAAATAGTAGTGTAGACAAGGCATCTATCCAGAGCTACCTCTCAAGAAAGCAAATTAAAATTACCAGATCAATACTGATAAAAATGGATGACTTTAAATAGATCCAGTGACCAAAGATCTCTGCCAGTGTTCCTAGTCAGATCCACAATTCAAGTCTCACAAATCCTTTGTAATGACTCACTGTTATCCTCAACAAGAACATCTCCAAAACAGCATAGATTTATTAACACTCTAGATCACAATTAGCACAATATGTACTGCATTCCACCCATTTTATAGCTTCTCCTCCGAATTCCACAACCTTACAATACCCATTTAATTTTCTCTAGTTATTACATTTGATGTTTCCCTGCATATTACACTCAATCAAACACACATATTCTGTACTAGGTTCCATCCACAGTAATCTAACAATATAATTTAGAGAATGTCCAATCTTCTGTCATCTAAGTAATCTATCGTTCATTTTATTTGTTTTGCCCACAATAGCCCTCAAAAAGACATTGATTGTCCTCTACTTAAAAAGCCATGACTTCATTTTCTGATTCTTGATAAATATTGTTCCATTATTAAGATCACTTAATAGCTGTTTTCTCTTCTTCTCAGTCATCATTCTACCCGTTCGAAAATTCTGATAAAGTTGATAGTCAGAAACTTTTGGATCGTTTTAACGAATTCTGTGTGGATCGGGGCTCGGAAATTAATACTTCAAAGACCGAGGTGATGTCCTTTAAGCAACATAAATCTTTTAAGAGCAAATTAACTCTGGGAGGCACTCCTATAGAACCAGTAGATTCCTTAGTATACCTGAGGGTTACCTTTGCAGAGGATATGTCTTGGCAACCACACATTAGAAAGGCCATACACAGGCTAGAGTAGATTTCTGGTGCAACGCTTAAGGAGTTTTTGACGTCTTACTCTAAACCCATTTCTCCTGCACTCAAAATCTACGAAGTCAATGGTCTGGGGTCAGCCCTGTATGCGGCCGAGCTGTGCAGGTTCTCTAAACACAATGACATCACAAAATTTGAGAGCAAGTTTCTTAGAAACCTGACTTATCTCCCAACTAGTACTCCATTATACCCACTGTTTTGTGATTTACGTGTTACTAGGGACACGTTTAAAATTCGCCTGCAGCCCTTGTTGTACTGGTTGGCACTTGTGGACCACTCCCGAGCTAACTCAATATGCTAATAGTTTAAAGGATGTCATGAAGGCTGACCAATTTAATTCAATCCCATGGCTCTCAAACATGAAGTCAGCCATGTATTAATTAGGACTTCCTGATTTGTGGGATCTACCGAATACATCTGTCTTTCCATCTAAGGCTGCGATGAAAATAAAATACTGGTCTTTTGTGGAGGCAGAGGTTGCTCAGAAGCTGACAAGTGATTATATGGACATTAAGTCATGTTGGGGGCGGGAATTATTCTGGGACGTGGTGATGGTTCCACTGCAAAGAAAACTTTGCTTTCAGTTTCGTATAGGCACCCTACCCCTTAGGTTGTTTGCATCAGGCTGCAAGGGTGAAGGAAGCAGTACCTGTCCTATATTTGTCCACCAGAAGGAAAGTGTATCACATGTTATGTCCGCTTGCCCAGGCTATTTATTCCCCCGGAACAACTGGCTGTCAACGATTTGCAGGTGTACGGAACCACAAGGATGCTCTCCATATTTTTAAATCAGACTCTTCCATACCAATGGTTATTTTTATTGCAAAATGTCTGGGTGCAATGTGGGTACTACGTAAAAAAGCCCTAGGGCGCTCTCCCGTTTGATGATTCACATCTCAGCGTGTCTTATTCAGACCCTACTGGCTTATTTATTATTATTTTTTTTTACATTTCACTTTTAATGATATGTCTCATTTTTACAAGTATGTGCTTGTAAATATGCATGTATATACATATATGTATATATATAAATATCTCCAAGCTCAGAGTCCACCATTACACGATGAGCACTCCGAGGTGGGTGCTTGTCTTAGTTCGTGGTGATGGTACCGCGATAAATATCCAGCTCCAGAACTTCAAAAGAAGAGACAGCACTCACGAGTCAGGAGAATAACCCGTTCTTTATTATCGGGTTACTAGAACAACATTGTTCTGTTTGAAGTTCTGGAGCAGGATATATATATATATATTTCTTTTTTTTTTATCCGTCTTATGATATATGTCGTTAGTGTGATGGATTGTACTTTTATGACCCAGGTGGCCGAAATAAAGAGTTTTTGATTGATTGATTGTCAATCATCTGGTTTCGCCCACCAAGAGTCAGTCAGGTTTTAGTCCTCTCCAAGGATGCAAAACTGTACTAGTGTCAGCATGGGGCAACCAATTGAACAATTTGGAAGAGAGGAACTTTGCCACACTCTCACCAGTCTTTGATATGAGGACAACCCAACATACCAGACTGAAATCACTAGTCTGAGTAAAAGACCACCCTCTAGAAGAGGTTATCTTCTTAAATTCAATGAGTCTTCTGCGCGGCTATATCCTATCCTACCATTATATTACACCATAAAGGTCATTCATAAATGGGCGATACATAATATTTTTCGTGAACTTCAGGAGCAACACTCACTGTGCAGCCTTTGGAATGTGCAGTTCATATTCATCTGAAAGACAAGTTTAGATTTAGTTTTACTTTCAACTTAGTTTCACTTTAGTCTATGCTTTTTTGTTTTTAACTGTAGTGTTGATTTCTTGTTTGGTTGTCAATTCTTACTCAGAGTTTTATCTCCAGTTAGTAGATACATTTCCAGAACTGTTAATTAAATAGCCTTTGTTTTGATGTTGGCCGATAGTCTTAAAACGTGGGGTGACATGTAGTTTTTGTTTAACTCGGTTGCATTTTTTGATAAAATCATCCAGTATCTTTGAAACTATCAACAGTGCAACACACACCTAAAGATTTGTGATACATTGGAGCTTTTGAAACATTTGGACTTTAGTTCAATTCGAGTCACATAAAAGAAAGTTGGAATAAAAATAAAATTAAAATCAAAAGAGGATGTTACCCACTACCTCTGCTCTATGCTGGCAATGTAGTACAGCACCTGGAGATTTCCTCACATATGGTGGTCATGTTCTCTCATCACCACGTACTGGAAAGAGATCCTTGGCCATATCAAGGGAGTTTCGCGCTTACCTCTCCCAGACTCCTATAATACTTGAGTTTTAGGCATCCGCCCTGTAGAATTGGAAGCGATAACCCTCATAGATTGGCGCCTTATAAGTCATATGCTTGGCACTGCCCAGAAACTCATTGCTTTTCACTGGAAGAAGCCCTCTGCTCCTCACGTCACCCAAGCCTCTGGTATGTCTTGGCCATAGTGCTTTTGTCTCATAAGATAGCACACACAGATACTACGTTCACCCACATTTGGCAGCCCTTGATAGCTAGATTATTTCATTCACGTGGAATACTCCTGCTTTACACCTCCCAGGATCAGAGCGCTCCAATTATTCAATTAGGGCATCCCATTGGTATAGCGTAAACTACTATGGGGGCGATGGGCTCATCTCACTTCGCACCCCTTTCCCATCCCTCTCCCATGTCCTTTTCTCCCCCTTACAAGGCCTTATTTCTACCTGGTGAAGTGCCAGTCATCAGAGGCATTTTTTCAACCTTTAATGCTCAATGGTTCATTTGTATTGTCTTGAATATCGTTTGCAAATATGTGTGCAGACTTCATATCTATTGTGCCCCTTCATTGGCCCTTCCTTCCAGGCATCGTCTTGGCTGCCGCATGTGTACAGTCTGAGATTGTCCAGCTTACTGTGATTCTGCACTGAATGGCAACTTGCTGGATGACTTTTTATGCTATCAATATGTTGTGTTCCATGCTGTCTTGTTTTGTAAAATCCTCAATAAAAATATTTTAGTAAAAAAAAGAGGATGTTAGAGATAGAGACAGTAGTTAATTCCAGCTTTTAAACCCTTATAAACATAAATGGTTTAACCTTAGTTGAGTACAAAAGTTATGTTTATTTTTGTATTATCCTAACATTTTATATTTCATGAAAATAATATAAATTCTTGCGTAGATCTTAAATGACAAGTTTGGTTGGAATACCTGTAATACCTGTAACAAGCAATAACTAGCAGAGGATAGGAAAGACATTTCTAAGTGGAGCAGGGAAGGAAGTGTTATGTACATATAATAGCAGTTCACTATCCTTATGATCATAACTGCTTGGCTATTCCCTGTGGTCGAGCGGGATCCTGGTACACCTTTAATAACATATAACAGTAGTTAAAAATAAAAAAAGTATTACCTTTTATAAGGGGAAGCCCTTGAGCACCTACATTGTCCGTCTCTAGCCCCGTCCTCTCAGCTCTCTTTGTATTTCCTTGAAAGATATCAGTCTTCTTTGTGATGAATTTGCCCGTGATGAAGAACTACTATCAAAGGATAAGTGGAAGAAACACTTGACATCTTGATCACTGATTATTCATCACCATTCATAACTGTTAATATAGAATAGCGAGCAGTACCTATACTAAACCTGGGAGGTGGGAAGAGGAGAAAACAAATATTAAGTAAACAGATTAATGAGGGCAAATTATCCAAGTGAGTGCATTTCCTCACACCAGAGTCAAGCAAATGTTAGTTACAAAAACATACATGGACTTCCACATGGCTGCTCAACATATTCCAAAGGAAGGCAGCAGGGACACTTTTAATCTGGTAGAATGGGACCTTTTTTATCCAGGCCAGAAACATTCAATGTACCTATCATATTCCTTTCTTAAAATGAATTTGTATTTATTTTAAAACTTTTTAATCGTACATCAGCAATTAAAGATTGATATTGTCATTTATTTACCATAGTTGTTTACTAGAAACAACCCATCAAGCTCTATCTTTCTTAAACCCAGGAGCCCCTAAACCTGAACATTGCTGAAGAAATAAGATCTTATTTCTGTAGGCATATCTATGTCATACAGCAAAACCTCTGGGAGAGGATTTAACAAGGCTTTCCCCACCAACTTTGAGTCTTGAAACCTGGAGGCACAGTTTAGGTAGATGGGATCTTCGGACATAGGAAACAAATTGATGTCTGGATTACTTCATACACTGAAGATATTTTTGTAGCTGAGATCTCAGATTAAAATTAAATGAATTAATTAAAAGCCATTCAGAATTCTGCTCAGGTGGTCCACTGTGTCTTTTTGCTCCCCTATCATGTAAGTTCTGGCTGGTATAAGTTCCTTATCAGGGCAAGATGCCAGAGTTATTAGACTACTACCTGATCCCAGTATTCTTGCCTTGTGTTGTAAGACCTTGTCATGGGTTTGTATATCTGAATTGGACCAGTTGTGCTGGCATCATAGGTAAAACGGGTTTTGGAGGTGGTGATCTGTTATGAATTTCAACATGTGTATAAATAAAGTGTTTTTCTTGAGAGTTTCAAAAACATGGTACTATGTGACCCCTCAAATCCCCCCCAAGCGAACATTTAAACCTCAATGGAGTGGATCTGAGAAAATGGTCACTTCGGTTTCTGATCCCTTTATCACATTAGTTGTCCTGACCCACCAGTGTAAGGTTTCCTCAGCTTCTTTGTGGTGGCTTTGTCACCTTCTCCAACCCCCAGTTTTCTGATGTATTTGGTCTTCTGAGCAGTGAGGAATTCTTATTGATGTCTGCCTGTGGGGTTGAAGGAAAGGCTGCTTTACTGAAAGGAAATTCCCCTTTCCACTCCTTCCCATGGTTGCCTGAATATGACCATTGATGTGTAGTTGGCATCTCTGAACAGGGAAAGTAAATCTCTACTCCAAAGGATACACTAATTCAGTTCAGTTTCTATTTCTTTTATTTATCGCGGTGAATTGGAGAGGACAGCTTACTTTCTTTTCGGAGAAAACCATCCTCATTTCATATTTGACCAATGAAGTTGCCTAACTGTTTAAACATGGGTACCTTAAAAGCAGGTAAGGTGTGAGTAACTTTCACACAAAAAATTATATAGAATGTCAGAAGAAAATTGTCTTTGAAGAAATGGTAGGGTAAAATTACGTAAAACTCGTAACTGGTTTAGCAAAGTGCAAACAACTGAAAAGAAAATTACAATGCTGAAAAAACACTTTTCTATTGTACACCACAGGCATGTAGAAATTTATTTGAAAAATCTTCTTGTCCCTGAGACAAGATGCTGTAGAAATCTGCTTCTCCTAAAAACATTCTACTTTTCCCATTTGGCGCCATGCAGTGCGATAATGTTATGGTAATGTATTCACTATGTCAGAACTCTAGTACAATCAGGCTTTGATTAACCTAGGGTTCATGTTATGCCAAGGTTTGGATTGTAGCACGTGTCTAACTCTGCCATCTTTTCAATTGTACTAGATTTTAAATATGAAGGGTATTTGCCTGGGCTCTGTTTAGGTAAGGTTCACAGCAGAATTCTGGATACAATACGGTACTGATTATGCTGCAGCTCTTTTCTTGCTCAGTTTCAGATGAAGGCTAGGATCTTCTGATTGTTCTGGCAGAGGGCACACTTTCAGTTGATTTTGCTAAAAGTCTGTTAGATTAAATAAACCAAAAGAATACTTGTGATCAAGGATACTATTGGCAATCACTTGACTAGAATTTTGTTCACCAGGCAGAATTTCAATATCTTTGATACAATATCCTTGTGCCAGAGAATACGTTTTCAATTTTTGATGTTGACGATGCTTTCCTCAGGGACGCCCTTAAGTGGCTTTTAGATTTAAATCCATAAAATCACCATTCTACTCATTCAGGTTTATTTGAAATCCCACCCCAAAATGTACACGTCAAGTAGGGATACCATTTTTTACAGTTGCTCAAAAGGGGCCTTTTGTATCTCAAAATTATTTGTGACAAACATCAAGTGGAGAGAAGAAGTGTTTAACTATTGTTTAACCAAATGTTTATGTTAAAACAGCAAAATACATAACTGCCTGCAGATATTTTCAACTGGATTTTGCCTTGCCCATTTCTTTAGGACAATTGGTTTAAATGTCCATGCCATATGTATGCTGTAAAAATGATGGACATGTGCAATCTGAGGGGAAACCTGACTTTACACTTCATTTATATTTGATCACGGGGGAAGCAGTAGAATCGTCTACGTGCATTTTTGCAGTCACACTTTTGGATCAAAGTATGCTCGGCAGCACTGAATGGACCTTGCCAAAGTAGCAGCTGGCCCTGCCCAATTCGGCTTAACACCTGGGGACATTATATCTATCACCAGTGACATCACCCATCCAAAAATAGTGGTTGCCTTGGAAAGAACTGACTCATGTAAAGCAGGCACTATTTTTATACTGCATTAGTAATTTGTGGCTTTGGTCTGGGCTTGCATTCTTAGTGCCAAATCTTCCTGGGCAGAATGCAAAGGAGCATTTGTTCTCACCTCAGAGGCAAGGTGGGCTGACTGCCATGTTTGAGAGCTGTAAGAGTACTCTGTGCTATTAGAGCATGTAGTCATAGCTGATGCAGAAGCTTAGCTCCAATAGGCCTAACATACCACTTGGTCCAATAAAACGACTCATTATTGTTTATGCAGTGTTTCTTCACTTAATGTTCCTTTATTCTTGTTTGACAAGGAATCCGAGTCTATACTTACATTTTTCCTATCTTCCGTAGACATTACCTATAATATGTGTTCCTTTCCCTGCCTTAATCACTTAGTCTTGTGTCTTTATGTATTTTTATCTCCCGTTCCCCTCTGCTAACAGCTTACCAAGGACGAACCCTTGGGAACTCTGACACAGGTTGGTATGACTTTCTCCCACCAGCATGCTACCAGCAGAGAGTTGTCAGCGTTGTTGTCCTCTCACCTTTCAATGATCCATTAAAATGATGAAGCAGTACAGTATTGGGTTCCAGTGTACAGGCTTTTAATAAACAAGTATTAAAGATCAAGTGAGGTAGAAGCTTATGTCTTACTTTAAATTATCTTCCGACTTACTATTCCTTTAAGAAAGAAGATATTCCGATATTTAGGCAATGTGCACAACCAATACCTCAGTATAGGCGGTCGGAGGCTGTGATGAGCGGAAAAAATGATTGTCAGTTTACATATGTTGAGTTTTGTTTTCTCTTACTGTTTAGGGGCTATCACTTTAATTTGTGAAACCTCCTTTTCCTTGATAAATTTAAGGAACGATAAAGTTTGGCAAGTATTAGTCTCCCTTTGCATTAGTGTTCATTGTTGCAATACTCCTTGCTTTTGTTTCTTGTTTGTGCTGGTTGGTGTATGAGCTTACTAGGTGATTTCAACATGTTCATCATTGTCCTAGAATTGTTATTATTTTCCTTGTTTGTGGCACTGTGCATTTCTTGGCTCTTATTACTGTCTTTGTATCAGCCAATGCATGTTTGTCTTTGTCTTCATTCCAGTTTTTGGGAGGATTTTGTTCTACATTGTGTTGGTTGTCTTTACATATTCTTAGTTGCTTTCTTTGTGTCATTTGTCTTTTTTCACTGTCCATTGTTTCTTTTTCTTAACCCTTTCCCAGTAAGCCGCTGGTGTGGAATCATCTGTTATCAAACATGAAATCTGAGGTAGGCAGGTACCTGATGTCTTTGTGAGACATCATAAGTTACAGGTGGTTTTTACTACCTAATTACAACACTTGCCACCTTTATGAAATTCGTCAGGTGAGATGTGAATTGATAGCCTCTCTGTAGGGATTGCTCCTGAAGTATAGCTAAATTGTTGTTTCATTTCCCAGTTCAAGCACATAACTTGGGCAGAGAACATGAAGAGCCACAGCACCTGAACTAGAGTTTCATGTATGTCCATACACAACACTGTCACTATTAGTTAGGAACTAATCTTAGGCATTTGCTGTTTTAACAATAGTTTTTTTTTTATTTTGTTGGTCTTTGTTCTGCTGTCAATGCTTTTATTAATCTTTGACTTTTTGCATACGATTGTTAGTGTTTATACTTTAACTGTGAGGCTTCTATTTGGCTTAACTTTCTACTTTCTGTTAAACATTTTACATTTTTTTTAACGTATTTTTTCCTTTGATTTTTGCACTGCTTTTCATGTTTGCTGGGCATTGTTTGTTTTGTGCGAAGCGTTTTTGTTTGCCTTTAGGCTGGTGTTCGTTTTTGGACTACTCTTTATTTTAAGATTGACCTGAGGTTATATGTTTACTAGAATTCAGTTTTAAAAAAACACACTTACGACAGTGCTTAATGTTTAAGATTAGGATTCATGCAGCACCAAGTTGACCAATAAAAATGAAGGGCAAAGCCAACCATGCTTTCGATCTTTTTGAGAACGCTGTAATAAGGATTAGGAACTAAAAAAGTACAGTTCTTACAGAACTTAAGTATTTTAGTGAGAGTGAACAACTTCATGCTTAGTAGAACGGTCCTATGTATAATTTACCAGGAATAATAATCTCCTTTAAGGGGATAAGGTTTCTTGAACTGTTACGTGTTTAGATTCAGTCTTTTCATCCACCTGACATATTCTAAGGCCGATGTATAAGAGGAAATGCTCTTGTGAGTAGAATAGTGAACAGTTACTATAACCCACTTTCCTAAGAGATACAGAACAGCAAGTTCAGGGGAGTGATTATGTGAAATTGCTCATATAGCGAACTAAATTGTTCACCCATCATTGAAATGTAGTCTGAAGGAAAAATTGTTGCTCTTGTTTTGAAGTTCTCAAAGAGAAATTTCTTTGTTTTCCTCCCAGATTTCTTCTTTTATTACTTTATTCTTGCTGGGGCCATGGTATTTTATGTAACTTCTGTACTAGACAATATGTATAAGAGTTGTTTACAGAATATAACAGCGTTTGCTATAAAAAGCAGAGGTGTTCAGTGGCGCAGGATAGTAAAAAACACAATTCTGTGCGTTTTTGCATATTAGTGTCATGGTATTGTTTGACTAGAAATAAGATGGGAGGGGGCAGGGTGCCAGAGATTTGCTGTACCAAATTCATGCCAGACATCTTAATGGATCTTGTAAGGCAGGGGTGGTGCATTTCGCTTTTTAATATTAACATTGAAGTCTGCATGTGTTTTCTATTACCAGTGTGTCGACTCCCTTCATGCAGGAAGCTGCTACTTAATTCAACCAATCAGGCCCATGGTTGAGTCTATTACCCCTCAGATTATAGTCTTCAGGATATTTGTAGTCCTCTCCATTAGGTACTTACTCCAATTAATTTTGACGGTAACACTATTGCGCCAACAGGCTGGTACACGTGGAAAATAAAGTGTAGTTATAGTCCGTGTACATTTTACAAGAGTTAAATGTGTTCTGTAACCTAAAGGGGTATCTGATTGGTTGATCTGGAATTCTGCATGGTGCATTCTTTTGCCTTATTCCGATGCAAGGTATTTTACATGGGTATAGTATACGCCCTCATATTCACCATAAATCAGCTGTTACCTGTTCCTTGCATGTATGCATACATTACTTCAATCGAAACTCCAGATAATGGCTTTTAATGAGGGTAAAGCATAAATAGGAAAAACATATTTTTAAGCGTTTCATCGAACAACGTTGTGACTTATATCAAAGAGTACATTTCACTAGATTACTAGGGAAATAAACTTTAAAATAGTTTAAAAAGTCAAAAAATATTTGGATTTAAAGTAAAACGTTTCAAAAAATGAAAAACTGAAAACACGTAAAACAAAGTTTAGCTCGTCTATAGTACCTCTTTCTGTGTTGTAAAGAAAAGGACACTAGTTCCTCTCCTTTGGTTTTTACATAACAATATTGTAAATCAATTAGAACGATACAAGTATAAAATACTTGTTATGTAAATGGATATATAATGCCTGCTTTTGATGTGATCATCCTTGCTTATGGCAGGAAATACTAACTTCTGCTTTGCAAATTTGCCTGACTTTTTAAAACTATTTAGCAGCTTATGGCAGCAAACACGCTCATTTCTGTAAAACATATGAGAACCTCTGCAGAACATTCAGACATACATAGCAGACAAGCATACCAATCTTCAGAGACACAATCTTCTTCCAAGAGCACTCCTTTTCCTTTTCATGCCTCTGGTCTAAAGCATAGGACTAGCTTGCCCAGTAGACTTTTTAAATTTTAACTAATAAATGAAAGTAATAAAGGCACCTGCGGATATGTTCAGTTTACCCCCATGTGTCCATTGTATGTGAACAATTCCAATACTTCTCACTTACTTTCTAAAGAATAAGAAAAGAGTTTTTGGAGGAAAGTAATTTTGTCTGTCTTAAGGCCCAGTTGGAACAAAAATAGGAACATTATTTCCTTTGCAGGAGCATGCTAAAATAACATTAATCAATTTAGTTTTAGTTTACATTGGTGTTAACGCACTACACATCACCTATGGCCACCACAGAGCTGTCGTTTTCTGCTGGTACTACTTACAAAACGGTGGGTTTGATTTTATAAATTCTTTGTTAAGTGCATAGAAATTTCCAAATGCTGCCTACAGTGACATTTATTTTTAACACTTTACCTGTGGCTGAGATTCTTATGAAAAGAACATGTTGCTTAAGTGTATACACTGAAAAGCAGTTATTCTTCACATACCTTTTCCGAAAACCTAAGTTTCCTACTTGATTTTTGTAAGCAACACCCCACTTGGAAGATCCTTATTCAAAGTATACTAAATAGGCATTTGGACATACAAATAGACTTCACTGGATTTCACTTCAGGGACCAGAATACTGAGTTGGGTAATGTTGCTACAAATTGGTAACCAAAGCGGAACACTGGTAATGAGCAGAGCATAGTGGAAAGCAAAGTCCCAGAGTTCTGTGTCTGTCCTTGTTATCCACTAGCCTTAATTAGTGTTGAGACACTTACTAGAATAGAACACCCCTAAATATAGACAAGACATTTCTATTGATTACTGCCTGTTAATGGCCACGCAAGACGTTCCAAAAAAGGGCACCTTAACCATGACATACAGATTACCCTACTATTCTGGGGATCAATCAATCAGGATTTATAAAGTGTGCCTAATCACCCGATGGGGTATCCAAGCGCTTGCAAGGCTCTTCCAAGCCCAACAGGCTTATTCGACCAGCCAGGTCTTGAGGGTCATTCGGAATTCTAGAAGTGAGGTGTTGGTCCAGAGGTGTGTGGGGAGGCTGCTTCAGGTTTTTGCTGCGATGTGGGAGAACGAACGTCCTCCTCTTCTACTTCGGTAGATGTGGGGAGTATGGGCAAGTGAAAGGTAGGCGGAGCGTAGTCTTATCGATGGTTGGTGGAAGTTCAGGCGGTGTTTAATGTATGCAAGTCCTTGGTTTTGTAGAGCCTTGTGTGCATGGGTCAGCAGCTTGAATTGACATCTCTTCTGTATGGGGAGCTAATGGAGTTTCCTGAGGTGGGGTGTGATGTGGGTTAGTCTGGGAAGGCAGAGGATGTGTTTGGCTGCAGCATTCCGTATGGTCTGAAGTCTCTGTATGTATGCGTCTATTCCTATCAGAGGGCATTGCTGTAGTCCAGTCGGCTGGTGATGAGGGCATGTGTCACGGTGCATCTCGTGTATACGGGTAGCCACTTGAAGATTTTACGTAGCATGCGCAGAGTGAGGAAGCAAACAGAGAAGATGCTTTTTATCTGTGATTTCATGGCGAGCTTGTTGTCAGTGATGATTCCGAGGTTTCTGGTGTGGTTGTAGGGAGTGGGTGCGGGTGCAGGTCCTAGGTCTGTTTGCCACCAGGAGTCGCTCCATGTGTTGCTGCTGTTGCCTAAGATCTGTACTTCTATCTTGTTTGTGTTCAGTTGCAGGCAGTTGTACTTCAACCAGTCGATGATGTTTGTCATGCATCTGTGGAAGTTGGTTCTGGTGGCGATGGGGACGTTAGTGAGTGAGAGGATGAGTTGGGTGTCGTCTGTGCAAGAAATTATGCTGAGAGGATGGGATCCGATGATGTTGACCAGTGGGGTCATATATGCGTTGAAGAGCATGGGGCTAAGGGATGAGTCCTGGGGGACACCACAAGTGATCTCCTTGGGTTCAGAGATGAAAGGTGGGAGGTAGATCCTCTGGATTCTTCCGGTGAGTTGATTGTTGGTGATCTCTTCCAGTACCTTCACTGGAATGGGAGCAGGGGGATTGGGCAGTAGTTTTTGAGTTTGCTGGGGTTAGTGGAGGGTTTTTTAATTACTGTTCTGACTTCAGCATGTTTCCAGGTGTCTGGAAATGTTGCAGTAGTGAGTTCCTGGCACATCCTTTGGTTTCAGAGGTTGAAGATGTGGTGCGGGCATGAGTCTGTGGGAGCTCTATAGTGGATGGATATCACTGTGTAGGTTGTGTTCTGGGTGAAGAGGATGTTCCAGGTGGTCAGTGTATGGTTCGTGTCGGTTACAGTGGTGGTGTATCTGTCGAGGAAGCTCGTAGGTGGTGGTTGGGGTTTGAAGATTTTGTATATTCTTGCGATCTTGTTGTGAAAGAAGTGGGCAAGGTTGTACAGTTCCTGTAAGGGTGTGATGTTGTTTTCGCTGGCAGCAGGCTTCAAGAATTCCTTAACGATGTTGAAAAGTTCTTTAGTGTTGTTGGCACTGGTTTTGATGCGTGCAGCAATGGCTGTCTTCTGTGTTGCCCTCAGCAGGTGATGGTAGAGATTTAGGGAGGTTTTGAAGGCTGCCCATTCTGAGGTGTCCTTGCTGGTGCACCATCTTCTCTCCAACTGTTTGCTGTCTCGTTTCGCTGTTCTGAGATCTTGGATGTACCAGCTGGCCTTTTTAGAGGGTTTTCCCTGGATGTTGCTCTGGATTGGGACGATGCTGTCTGCGCAATCGGTGATCCAGGCTTTGAAGTTTTTCCCTCCCTGCTCAAGGTTGGTGGCAGGGTTGGAGGTGTTGAGGGCGTTTGCCCAGTGGTCTCTGAGATTTTATTCCCACTCTAGTGGGGGGCGATGGCCATCTTGGGGGTGGCGTTGCGGGTGCTGGAGATGCTGAAGTGGACAGTGGAGTGATTGGTCCACGTGAGTTCTGTGATATGGCTGTATTTGACGCGGTTGCTGGAGGTGAAAATTGGGTGCAGCGTGTGTCCTACAGTGTGTGTAGGGTCGTGGACTCTCTGGGTCAGTCCAAGGCTACTCACAGTGTCGAGGAGGTGTGCGGTGTTTTTGTCATTGGGGTCATCGATGTGGAAATTTAGGTCGCAGAGGAAGATGTAGTGATTGGAGTCTAAGGTGGGGGTGCAATGAAGTCTGCGATAGTGTTACAGAAGCTGGAGCCTGGGTGTCGGTATGCGAGGGTGCCTCTGATGGTTGTTTTTTGTCCATGTGGAGCTTGAAGTTTAGATGTTTCATGGGGGTGGTGGTGTTGTCAGTGGTGGTGGTACACTGTATGGTCTCTTTGATGGCTGTTCCTCCTCCCGGTTTTTGGCTGTTCTGGTGAATGATTTTATATCCATCAGGGATTGCTGTGGCAATGTCTGGGGTGGATGTGGGGTCAAGCCAGTTTTCAGTGAGGAAGACTATGTCGGGTGTGAAGGTGGCAATGAGGTCCCATAATTCAGTGGGATGTTTGCATATCGTATGTGTGTTGAAAAGGGCGCATGCGAGTTTGTGTTTTTGTTCAGGTGGTGTGTGCGGGTCAGGGCTGGTAGGTAGGCTGGTGTGTGTGCAGTGGCAGGTGAAGCGGCAGTGGGTGCAGGTGAAAGGTCCTACCGTGGAGCGTGGGCTGGCATTGTGGCAGTGTTTGTTGCTGTTTCCGGGGTCGAGGGTGTAGAGCTTGGCGAAGGTGTATCTTCAGGGGTCAAGAGGGCCAGGGGTTGTGACGCTGTCCCCAGTCAAGGGACAGACTTTGACAGACGGGCTTGTCTTTGGCATGCCTTTAGCGTTTCAGTGGCACTGCCGCTGCGCTGTCGCGCTGCAGCCTGAATTAAGTAGGTCCTGGGATGACGGTGTTTTTGTTGGCAGGAAGAACGCTGAGTGGGAAAACCTGGTCGGGAAAACCCCTGCGGGGATAGGCCATCCACATTTGTATGTCAGTATACCCCAGGTCTGTTGCACAAAATCTACTGCTATGGGGCTACAAACTATTGCACTATTGAACCTCAGGTTCATCCTTTCTAAACTCCAGACTTTCAAATTAAATGCAGGCTTTTCTTGCATCACCCTTTCTAGTCACTGACCATACCCCAGTATAACATAGACAATCTATATTAGTTGGGTTTTGAAAGTCCAGGGCCACTACTGGCACTCTTTCACTTTCCACAGCTTTCCAGTATTAATTGCAACAGGCAAAGGGGGCTTCAGGAAAGAGAGGAAGAGTTGAAAAGGGGAACTGATAGCATGCCAGCTATCAGAGCGGGAAAAAAGAGATAGGAGAGAGGGAAAAAACGACAGATGGAGAGAGTGAAGAGAAGAATGGAGTGGGGCATTTTATAAAAAAGACATTTTATTGGCCTTTTACTCTGTTAGCATTCACAGCAAAGCATTAGATGTAACTGTAGTACACGGTGGAGGGAAAAATTCACGTATTACACGATGAGATGCTCACATTAGTCATTAATACACTATCAAAGGACTCTATTCATTGGCAGTACGTCACAGAGCATTATAAGTAAGCATATCTTATTATTGTCACATACCCATTAATCACTGACATCGGATATCGATTATTCCTGCGGGGGTTCGCATATATTGCCCCGGAATACATTCCATTTACCCCATAGCCTTGACCATTTCTTTGGGCACCCTCTATGCGTGTAAACTGCTTTTTCCGCTACCATTGCTCTGTCCATATCACATCCCCATTGTCGATAGGTGGGAGTCAGCCCCGTTCCCCAATGCTGGGCTATGTTACGTTTCGCAATCACCATCCCCAGTTCCGCCCAGTCCTGAGTCCTCAGGTTCAGATCTGTAGGTTCCCAAATATTAAGAAGACACCTTTTTGGTTCTGGCAGGACAGTGGCTCCACTGACCCGAGAGATCGTGCTCATGACCGCCTCCCAGTAAGGTGTGATCCGTGGACAATCCCATATGATTTGGTAGAACGTACCTCGTAGGCCACATTGTCGCAAGCAGACGGGTGTGGGTGATCGACCTAGTCGGTACATTGTAATGCGCGTGTAATACATGCGGTGAAGGATTTTCAGTTGCACTAATTTGAGTTTGGAGGAGATCGCAACCTCTCACGGAGATGCGAGTGCCTCCTGCCAGTCTGTTTCATCCAGTTCTCCAATGTCCATTTGCCACCTTTCCCTTAAGGCCGTTGTGAGGCCTGGTTGATTGTGAGAAGTTAGCCTGGCATATGCTGGTCACTAGTTATAGTGGCCACCTTGCACCAGTCCAATTCGACTCTTATGGTAGATAGGTTTAAAACAACCTTTTAAAGAAAGCTATCCTAGTGGTAGCTGTGGAGAGCAGCCTTCAGGCTAAGTCTCAGAGGAATGTAAAGCAGTTTGTTTTACCTTATAATCTCTTGAATTACCAAATGAAAGGACCCCACACAGGTATATATATGTATTTATTTCTAGACACACTCTACTAATCTCTTTATGAGATTAGAAGCCAGGAACACATTCAAGTACCAGACCATATACTAAAAAAGAGGTTTAGGAAAGTCGACTTGCAGAGTGACAAGGCCTAGGGCCTGTAGAATCGCTGGGGCTTCACTACTGCAGTGAAAGCAGGTAAGTAACAGACCCACGGGAGACGCATGCAGTGTGTGAACACAGCTGCGGGTTCCCTATTGATTATAATGGAGCAAGTCGCGGTTTAATTTTTAAAGTTTTAGGGTACTTCGAGGAAGTCTACAAGCAAGCCACTTACAAGGTAAGTAATTCGAGGGCCAACACACACTAGGGCACTGGTTAACCCACCCAGGGAAGCCGGGTGCATAGGTGTCTTTTGGTGTCGGGTCGCGTCACTGTTTTCTATGGAGACCAAAGAAGACTTGCTGCTTGCGGCGACTGAAGAAGTGTCCGGTGGAATCTAAGGCTGGATTCGAGATGCAGATGACCTGAAAATTGAAGGGACAGTGTTCACAGTCACTTGCCAGTGACCCGGGGCCAGGAAGATGGATGCCCACGGATGTCGGGTGATTTCAGGTAATCAAGGGTATTTTGACTCTTCGCTCACGAGGTCCAGGAAGGATCGACGATGACCAGCAGCTGGATTCGGAGTGTCCCACGACGTCTGCAGCTGACTGTGGTGTCGGCAACCGGATTGGAGCCAACAAGCTTTGGCAACAGCAAGTCTCGTGGAAAGTGAATTTAGTCAATGGCACAGACCAGCAAGGTCTGAGGGACTCACCCAGCGAGGGTGAGTGAGGGCAGGCCTTGAGCAACCAGGGGAGCCCTTTGAGTCGATAAGAAAGTCTTCGGGGGACCCACAAGCCAACGGGCAAGGGATCGCGAAGACGCCTCTTGAGGAAATGCTTCACAGGAGCCCACGGTCACTCGGGACGGGGTAGGCCTCTGATTTTCGCTGCAAAACCTGCTGGAGGCTTGGGCCACAAATGGTCCAATGCACAAGTTCATAGAACGTCGTGAAGGGGTTGCACTCGACAATAGTGCACGGTACCCGGGTATTGCTGTTCCTCGTCACTCGTGGGGTCCAATCGCCTCAGCTCTGCCGGGGGCTCACAATGGCCGTCGAGAAGTCAGGAAATCCACTTCCGGGGCTGCAGGGACTTCGGACTCCGGCGGGAGCGGGAAAGTTTGCAACCGTAGATTAGAGTTTTTGGTGCCTGCCAAGCAGGGGAGTCACTCCTTGACTCCAAGGGAGATTCTTCTGTCTTCCAAAGTTAGTGGAACGTTGAAGGGCCAGGATTCTTCTTTGTAGAGCGTCGTCCAGGGTTATCTACTTTGCAATGGCAAGGTTTGCTATCTTATACTGAAGATAGGGGAGGGACTAGCTCTAGGACCACTCCTCTGGGAGGGTCAGGGTAGGGGGTGGTTACACCCACTTCCCTTTGTCCAGTTTCGCGCCAGAGCAGGGACAGGTAGCCCCTGAACCGGTTTGAGCTGGCATATGCACAGAGTGGCCTACTGCTCCCCCAGTGCAGGACTTCAAAGCACTCTAGAAGTGCACCCAGCCCAATACACTAAATCCTGTCTGGAAGGTAGTGACACCTCCCTGTGACAGGATGCCTATTGTTGGGCCTCCTCCACTGCGAGTTTCAGTCAGCAGCAGGAGGGCAGCCCAGTGTCTGTGCTGGTGGCATCCATTTTGTGATGCCAGGGCTCTTTCAGATTTCTACCGTGTTACCACAGTAGGTACATGTCGTCCTCTCTAAAAGGGTGGGATCATACTCCCACACCAGTTACTGGTGTGGGGGTATGATTCCAAGTTGTTTGACACCAAACACGACATGTTTTGATGCAGTCATTCCAAAGTAAGCATTAACCGAGAGGTGATAATGCACTTAAGAGTATCTGGTTTAACCGCATCCACAAACAGCCACAAGGAATAGACCCTGCCAGCTGCAGAGGGGCCCTGCTCAGGTAGAGGCACCCCCTCACATTGTAAACCAAGCACCCTGCCCTCAGGATTGATAGGGCCTGCCATAGGGGTGGCTGATAGGTTTATATGTGTGTGTATGGTGAGATATAGGAACCTATACCTCAGTGAGGAGTGCTAACACTACCTCACCCAGGCTGCAGTGGCAGGCCTGTGGTGTCAGATTTAGCCTGCTTCCCAGGGGTGTCATAATACATGCTTCAGCCCCTGGTAGGCCTGTGAAGTACCTATGCCCTTGGTACCTAAGGTACCATATACTAGGGGCTCATAAGGTACCACCGTATCCAATCACTAGTGCATCTAATATGCACACCAGTCATTTAAGGGAGTAAGCAGATAGGCTGGGGTCCTGGATAGCAGGATCCCAGCCAGACTAGTCAAAAACCATTCAAACACCAGGAAAAAAGTGGGGGCAACCATGCAGTCAGATTCCACCTTCCTACATTGATAGTTTATTATTTTCCGGTATGTTTGGAAGATGGCCTTTTTGCACATGTAATCTGTAAGGAGTCTGTCCTCTAACGGTGAGGCCTCTGGTAGTTGCGTTCCAGGTGGGATGACTCCCGTAAGTGTGTGCCTGATCTGCATATAACGGAATATTTCCATTGGCGCCAGGCCGTACGTGTCTCTTAGTTGAGCGAAAGCAATCATTTCTTCCTTCTTCCACAGGTCTCCTATCTTGGAGATACCTATGAGGTCCCACTGTCTGAATCCCTGGGTGTTGCGTAGTTTGCCTAGCCGCCGGGTTTCCCAGAGTGGCGTAGCCTGCGTTAAAACTCCCTCCCATCCTAGTGCTCGCTGTGCAATGTGCTATATCCAAACAGTGTGTGCTGTAGGATCCGTGAGGGTATTCTTCCTCGAGGTGTTATACAGGGCACCCATAATGTGCTCAGCCGGAAGGGCATATCTGTCCATACGGGAAAACTGGTTCTTCCTGAGAGGCATGCAGCCATTGGTTTATGACCATAAGCTGCGAGGCCCAGTAGTACATTTTCATATTAGGCAAAGCGATTCCGCCATTATACCAGCCCCGTACCAGTTTGTGCATTGCTATACGAGCTGGCTTTCCGTCCCAAAGAAGATTGGTTACTTCGGAGTCAATCGCTTTGAAGTACGTGGAGGGAACCAGGAATGGGGTGTTTTGCAGGGTGTATAAGAATCTAGGTAGTGCCATCATTTTGAAGAGGGCTGCTCTCCTCAGCAGTGACAACGGTAATGATCTCCAGTGTTTCACATCACGGCTAAATCTTTTTAGTGGCTCCATGAGGTTTTCCTCAATAAATTGCGCAGGCTGGGGTGTGATATATAACCAGAGGTATTTAAATCCTCTGGCCTCAATTTGTAGTTCACAGCCCGGAGGGGGGCCATGCAATACATGTAGGAGTGATTTTGCCCAATTTATAGTGTATCCTGAGACTTTCCCGTATGCAGCGCAGATGTCCAATAGGCTAGTAATGGAACGTTCCGAGGATGCCATGTACAGCAACACATCATCCACATACAGCAAAATACGGTCTTCCCATCCCATTGCCCATTTCAACCCTTGGATAACCGAGTCTTGCCGTATCTATGCCGCCAGCAGCTCTAACATCAATGCAAATAGGAGCAGTGACGGGGGCACCCCTGCCTTTTACCCCTTCCCAGTGGGAAGGCCGCTGAGATGCGTCTGTTTACCACTACCTGTGCCAGGGGTTTGGTGTATAACAGCTGGACCCACGCACAGAACCTGGGGCCAAAAACCAGACGCTGAAGGACCGCGAAAAGGAAGGGCCATTCGACAAGGTCAAATGCCATGCGAGCGTCTAAAGAAAGGATAACGGCGTCCTCTTGTATGGTAGGTATGCGTGCCATGACGCCACATAATCGCCTCAGGTTGAGCGCTGTATTACGGCCCGGCATAAATCCTGATTGGTCCAGGTGTATCAATATTGTAAGATGTGGTTGTAGCCTGACTGTCAATGTTTTCGCCAGTATTTTAGCTTCTGCATTTATTAATGAAATCGGCCGATACGACGTGCATTCCTTTGGCGGTTTGCCTGGTTTGTATATTACGACTATCGTTGCTAGGCGCTTGTCCCTTGGCAATTCTTCTCTCTCCAGGCTATCGTTGTACATATTGAGCAAATAGGGCATGAGTGGTGTGGCAGCCTTTTTATAGAATTCTACAGGTATACCGTTGGGCCCGAGAGTGGGGCATTTTTGAGGATTTTGTCAGAGCTGCTTTTGGTTACCCAGTTCAGCCCTGTTCTCATCTGTGCCAACAAAGCACAGCCCTAGCTAATCTTTCTTTCTAACATTCACTCCTGAATTTCAGGAAAGAGAGCCAATAGCTCCCTTAAATGTGACATATGCCAACACATATATGGTTTGAATCAAAACTCTTCCCTGTTGCCAATATTTCATTCATTGTGCATCTATAATTGCTTAAATTCTAAGATTTGAACCTATTCAGAATTATTATGTGGTCAGCTGCGACCATGGCCCAACACCACGATTAATCACATAGCTTTATTAAGTAATTATATTATTAGATAAATCAACATATTTAGTCTTTTCAGCTTATTAATTACACAACATTATTCAAATTTAACTTGCACACCTACGAAATAAAACAAATATCAAGACGTTCATTTATTCCTCCTGGTAGACAAAATGAAATAACTTAGGAAACAGTTTTCACGTATTATCATGGCATATTGCCCTGTCTACATAATCATAAGTGAGATCACGATAACACATTCTCATACGGTCTCATCTCCGTTTGCTACAAGTGGCCCTCCCGATGACATTAATGCAGCATTTTGGTAATTACAACCATATTCTACCTCCCCCAGTACAAAGTAACCATCCTTTCCTTAAGCTTTATGTATTTAATCTGTACAATCAAAGATAGTAGTTGATGTAGTCTCCATCTGGAAACAGTCCTACTAAAAGGTGCTATGCCCAAATTTATTTTCACAAGGTATCCTTATACTTCAGTTTCAAATGCTTAAAGAGCCACTTATACTTAATCTTAAAAATAGATCCTTTCCTTAATTGTGTTTTAGGAGAAGCTCCTAACTTTTCAGTCTCTTTTATTTAGAAAACATGCTTGCATTTGAAGGTTTCCTGTTTTGTGTTGTCCTTTTGTAGGTCTTTTATCAAGACAAATCCATATATTGGTAAGGACCAATGGAAGTGTGTTACTCAGCAGCTTCAGTGACTTTTCATGCATCCTGTGCTGACAGATATTTTGGCGAAAGGCGCATCATGATAGAGCTTCTTCCGCCGCACACAGTGACTTTGTCCTGAGGAAGGTGGAATACATGAGTAAGCACTGAAATGATGTGTTGACCAGAGTGGGCCACTAGTATCAGACAGGGAAGACTCTAAACGAGAATTTGTAGTCCCCATTGGCTCTCTCATGATTGTGTATACAGGGCTACAAGTTGTTTGTATTGCCTGTTACGATAAGTGGATGAAATTCATTGATTTTTGTTTTCATTTTGTAACATGTTGGATTTTAACAATTTAATTTATGATAAATGTGGAGAATGTTTGATATGTTTTTATAATATGGATGAAGGATACTATAGTATTAATCTTTGTGTTGGATGCATGGCCATACTTAAGATCAGAGTAATGCTGACGAGGATTAAATCATGAACATTGTAAACTTGAATTTAATTTTGGCAAGGTGGAATTGTTTTTATAATTGTGTAGTAGTTTATTCTTTCCCTTGGCTACAGTGAGAATCCCTTTTTATTAGGTGTTGCAAACACATATATTGTTCATGGAATAGAAGTAGCTTTTGAGCAGCTCTAGCTGCGTTTGTAAGTACAAACTAGAATTAGAGAAGTGAAATGGATTGCCTAAACTGGGGTGAAAGAATGGAAAGAGAAGACTGAAAGACTGGTAGCTACAGGCTTGCTCTCTTGCTGCTCTGTGTGTAAGAAAAGTGGCAGTCAGTTCAGAGGCTGCTGACAGGACATAGAAATTCTGTGCACCTGGGAGAAGTGGTAGCCTAGGAAGGCAAGACAGTGAATCGGTTTGGGAATGGCCTTGAGTGATCCAAATTTTGTAGTAAATAGTAAAGAAA
Source organism: Triturus cristatus (assembly GCF_964204655.1). NCBI lineage: Eukaryota > Metazoa > Chordata > Amphibia > Caudata > Salamandridae > Triturus > Triturus cristatus. The sequence goes on from NC_140593.1 coordinate 836,909,303, forward strand.
CAGAGCTTATACTTATATATGATGAAGAGGAAATGGAAATGTCACTGTTCTCTTGCATTCCCTCTGTGATGGATTGGTTAGATGATGATATGGTAACATTTGCAGCGTTACAATGGTAGGAGAGTGATTCTATTCAGGAATTCAGAGGAAGGAATCAGAACAATTATATAAACAGGATACCGCTGAAACAATAAATTAAACTCTTATTTTTGCCTCATGAGTCTTTTTTTATTAACAATGGGCTTTGAGCAATTTCTCATATCTTTTCTTTGTATATATTTTTCAGTTCCATAGACCAATATGTTTTAAAACATACCCTTTGGATAAAATCGCAGTTATTATCAGAAAATTACATTACTCACATATATACAATATAAACAGTGCAGACAACAACCAACACATTTTTGACATAAATCCTTAATAGGCAAATGGACTTTTCTAAACAATGTTTGTCCTACGCATTGTTGATTGTTATTGGAACCTTAATTATTAGGTCCTCAAAATAAAGCTTGACTCAAGGTCCTCTGGAGGTCGGGTACGCTTTTGTATTCAGATTTATGGACTCAGAGAATAGATATATACATTCACTATCCCAAAATGTTCGCTATAGAATAGATTAAATATGTCCATATTAACCCAAAGCTCTAGAGGCTTTGGGTTAATATGGACATATTTAACTGTAGGCAAAATGATGTGGTTGGGAGGGTGCGTACAACAAGACTGACTAAAACTGCTCCTTGGGTCTGGGGTTGATGAACAGCTGTGGGATAGCTTTGACTGTAACCTTTGCCTCCTCCCCATATGGAGTATTCCGCATGACCAAAGCTTGTTCATTTCAAAAGGCATGTAAACTATTTGACTGGTGGAGATGGAATGTTGTCATATACTCCGATTTTGCCTTTCAAAGCCAAAGATTCTGAAATTCTTTCCATTTGTTTTTATGGAATGCTTGCTGGGATCTGGTCTGGCATCAAACAGAGGCTTATGTTTTTTCTCTTGCCTCTTCTTGTTACCTCTCATAGATGGAGAAATCACCTCAAAGCCAATGGTGCTGTTCCTTGGACCATGGAGTGTTGGCAAATCCACCATGATCAACTACCTTCTGGGGTTGGACGAATCCCCTTACCAGCTGTATACAGGTAACACGAGCTGTGCTAGTGAAAGTGGACAGATAATGGTATAGCAACTCTGAGTATGTGATAAGGCTATTAACCCTGTACAGGGGCTAACTAAACATCTCTGGCTATTGGTCAAAGCTGCACAATCTCAGTATGCAATTTATTCAAGGCTTAAACATGGCACTGCCATATAGGTTGGTGTGATGCATGCATCATTGTCTAAGGACAAAAATAGTGACTACAGGAAGTTTTAAGGCAAGGTACTTGCTGACTTTTATTCCTCTCCAAGGGTTAACTACTGCTGTATATGGTTGTAGAAATTAGCTCCGTGTAGATTTTCAGTAATAAAAAAATAACTAGATTACACATAATCAAAAATGTGTGCAGTCGGCTTTCGACATAGCACTTTTACTATTGGCAGATGAGCAAGGTCAAAGACATTCTGCCTTTCCGCTGCCCTGCATATCTTTAGCACAGAAACTGTCTCAGCAAGTCCTCCACAAGCAATGCAATTCCTCTCTGAGGTACGTATGTGTTCGGAGTAGGTTACAAAGCGTTCCATTTGAGTAACCCATCCAGACAGAATACCTTGCTTGTTATGGGAAGCTTCAGAAGTACATCTCATTGACTTATTCCAAAATGTCATTGCCAACCCAAATATTAGACCATCCCGTATTTGCAATTTTCATTACAAATCTTTACACAGTTGTTAATTGGGAATATTATTGCTGATACTTTTCTATCAAACACTCTGAGTCTGTAAACACATGAGAATGAATTAGTACTATTATGGACTAGGCATGTCCATGGGTTATAATTCTACAGTGAGATAATTGGTATATGTGCTAAGGATGAAGGAAGATTACTATCTTCAGACATTTAATTGAGTGGGCAAAAACATTTTTATTTTGAGAGGGAACATTGTAAGGGAGAAGTTATTAGTGGGGATAGTGGTTAGTTTTCCATCCTTTTTCCAATACCACTAACTTCTCTTCTAGGTTGGTCTTGTTTTCCTCTAAAATAATATGTACCTTCCTGAGATAACGGACAAAAGAAAAAGGAAGAAAGGATGAAAAGGAATATTGCCCTTCTATTTACTTAATCTGGAAATAGGAGCATGTCGTCAGTTTGTGTGTGAAGGAGGCAGATATGCTAGTTATGTATGTATGTGGTATTTGTATACCGTGAACCTAGCCAAAAGGCAATGTAGTACTGTACATGGTCAAAGTGCTTTGTCAAAGAGAGACCAAAAAGGTTGCTGGATTTTGGGAGCATAGGTGTACTACAACTGTATTATTATGTGTTTTTTAGTTCTTGACCTGGGTTCACTCTCTTGTCAGGTGCGGAGCCAACTACCTCTGAGTTCACCGTCCTTATGCATGGGCCAAAAGTGAAGACCATTGAGGGTATCGTGATGGCAGCGGACAGTGCGCGATCCTTCTCTCCTTTGGAGAAGTTTGGCCAGAACTTTCTGGAGAAGCTGATTGGAATTGAGTTTCCTCACAAGCTGCTTGAGAGGGTGTCCTTTGTTGACACGCCAGGTATCATCGAAAATCGGAAACAACAAGAGAGAGGTATGTCCTAAATTTTCACAGAGAGTCAGGGGCTCCCCAAGGACAATCTCCAAGTCCCAATGATTTCAGTTTAGTAAAGTGCACACTTTCACTTAAGTTGAAAATACCAAATAAGTAAAATAATTTGTACTTTCTATATAACTATTTCCATCTTGAATCCTGACAAGGTAATAATATAGATAATGATACTAATTTCCCTGACAGTAATCTGTACATTAGTACACATCACATGTTTTGTTTGTGGTGGGTTGATAAAAATGAATACCATTAAGATGGAGTATAGTGTTTTTTGAGTACTAGCTGTTAGGAGTGTCGTTTTCCCTAGTCGATGAGCATGATCTCAAATCAGATTGTGCACTTTGACCTTTAGTGACCACTTTAAAGTCACTACTATAGCATATTAAATTTATACAAAAAATTGCTCAAAACCCATTGAAGCAATAAAGACAGTTTATGAGGCAAAAACGGTATCTGCTGCCACTTATGGAGCGGCTGTTTGGGGCATTAGAGACTGCTCTCAACTACAATGTACAGAAGACTATAAAAAAAAAAGTTTGTCTCATTACCAAAGTCATGCTCCAACTTTAACTGTCACACGGAACTAAGTGTCCCCTACATAGCTGACAAAATTTGTGTGGCACCAATTCTAATGTGGCACTCGGTATGGCGGAAGGAGACTCTCTCTCTCACAAGGGATATTATAAATGAAGTTTTGAAATTAGATGGTGCGGGAAATGTCAGTTGGCTATTGAAGTGTCCTTTCTTCAATAAAGTTGTACAGCAAATCACACAGGCCAGGAGTCTTCACTCTTTTTGTAGATTTATTGTAGACAACAGGATAGACAGGAGTACAGGTGTAAAGGGCTCAAGGTGGTAGCTCCAACTGCCTGTGAAGCAATTCCAGTGCCTGGCCCAAACATTCTAAGAAAGTATTACATAGAATACATTGACAAGTACAAAGTAACATTCCAACATTTTTATATAAAGGAAGTGCATTGAGAAACAATTGCACAGACACCACAGCTACGCTATGTCGAATCTACTCTTAAAGCATCAGGGTTACACCATCTTTTTGTTGACCCCATATCGTGCCAGTCTATTTCTAAAAAAGATCTAAAAACTCACCTTTTGTCTAGGCTGCAGGCAAGACGGAATTTTACAAATAGTAACTTATCGACAGTTAGAGCATTCCTGACGCCCCGAAAATTATGCAAATGGATATGAATTTAACTTATTTATCGTTCGTCACTAATTTACAACACAGGTTTATATTGGTGAGATTTCGGTTAAACTACATCCCTTTGATGTCGGGCCTTTCACGAAATATTTATGCAGCTTCCGACCTCCCATTTTTTGCATGTGAAGATCGATCTATTCAGAATGATTTGCACTTCCTGTTTTTTTGTAAATATTACTGTGATGAAAGAAAAAGGTTTATTGTCCCACTGTTGCGTAAAATGAATTTTAAACAGTGTCGTGTGGCCCTCTACTTTTTACAGTGATTATCCGACCCCTTTACATGTTTTTCAGTAGCGTCTTTTCTTTTATCAGCTTTAAAAAAGAGACGTTTAATCCGATGAACTTTATATCTAATATAAGAACTGATTTACCGATTGTCCCAATAACTGTGCGTGTACATGAATTATATTTTTTCTATTTTTCTAATGAGATTACTATATTTTAACATGTATTTGTTGCTGGAAATTTGGAATTGTTGTATTTTAAGCTTATTGCAATACTGAGATGTTTTATGAGTAGTATACTTTATATGCCTTCATTGTGATGGCGAAATAAAGTTATTCTGACTGACTGGCATATGAGTACATATTCTAACATAATTTTGAATGATAGTTTTAGCTGTTGTTTGCAGTAGCAATCTGTCATGTTCTTTAGGGCATCAAAACACTAAAATACAAAGCAGCATTGTAGTCAAGTATTCGTTGCATAGTGAGTTTTGACAGGAAGTGTGACAAGGCTGTTTGCATTTTTTATAGCATAAGTGAATGCAAAAACCTTTCTACCTTTCAACACTTTTTCCTTGACACCAAAACAAAACTCCACATGCAGTTGTATTGCCACAATGGATTCTTTAGTCCTTTTCTTATAATAATGTAAACCTCTTTTATCATCAGGGGTGTTAAAAAATTATTCAGCAGGAATAGAAATATTGGTAAAGGAAACTGGAACAGAAACTCTCTGATTGGCATGTAAATTGAAAGCCAAATGATGGCATGAAGGTTGAAAGGCAGGCGAGACAAAAGAACTATGTACAGTTAAAAACTGTCAAAGGAAAATTTAACAGACTTATCAAATTAAAATCAACCAAAGTGTACAAGAAACATCTTCACTCACAGTTGTGCATGTCATTTGAGGGCGCCATTTCCGTGCATTGTTAGAACTGTATTTTTAAAGTTCTCAAAGGGGAATCAATAAAGGTATTGATGCCCCTTTGAGAACTTCAGAGAAACCCCAAAAGGTGAGTGTTTTGAAAATTAAACATGAACGGCCATAGACCTGTGTTGAGGACTTGAGCCAACAAGCTGCCAAACATGGGATAAATAGGTGCAATGTAATAGTGCAAATGATCATGGCCTTTGGAAGCGCTCATAGGCAGTACCTATTCCATCTGAAAGAATAACTTGTCCTCATTGAACTTCTTCAGACCTCCTTTACAACTTCCAAGCACTCATACGCATATACGTATGTTTGCATCCTAAAAAGGCTGGGGCAACACTGTGAAGATTAGGAATGCTGGACTATGATACAGGTTCTCCCATCTCGTCTGTGTCAGCGTATCTGATCTGTTAAGAAATTTAATGGGAGGGACCTGTGAGAGGAGAACAAGTAGGTGTGAGTATGATCTTTCCTTTGTTGAGGTCTGACTATGAAGGTCTGTCCATGATTCAATGGTGGAAACTTGTAGACAGTCTTGTGGATTACTGAATGACAAGAAATAATATGTGTAAATCAGTTCCTCTGCAATCCATGTCTGTTCTAGAAAGATATGTTTAGTTAGCTCCCTAAAGCTTGGATGTGTGGTAACAGAATCTTGATTCAGTTTCTCCTCCATTTGATTCCCAATTTCCCGATGATGATCTCTGGGAACTTGATAAACATCATATGTAAAAGAATCAGCTTGTATATTTTTCAGTTTGTATCGGAGAAGAAATATATTAACATATGCACTGAATTAGTCAACAGGTTCAGCAGATGTTCTCGTTTTTCTTTTTGGAGGATTGAGATGTAAGGGTTGTCTGAAACAGTTTGTACTGCAGCTGGATAGCAGAGATTGTCTTTTCTATCTCTACAGTCCCATGAATAGATCACTACTGAAGATATTTTATTCCATGATTATTTTTCCAGTTTTTCAGCTAAAGTCATTAGCATTTCGTAATGGTTGTACATTAGTCTTTCGCTTCACTCAATTTCCAGTTCAAAAGTTACTTTAATAAGGTTACCTATTTTCGCATCTTGTTTTCTTTCTTACATAATATTCCTGAATTTCAAACTGATGCTAAATTTGGTACTAATTTCTGTTCCTGTTTGCTTAGTTAGGCCTATAGCATCAGCAAGGTGAATTTGGCCACTACCCTAAATCTTGTTTCTGAAATCACAGACAGTCCTACCAGAAACGTGAAAGCATCCTTTAGTACTCAACTTGTATCAGATATTATTCAAGCCCATTTCATCTCTGGGTACAAAACCCTAGGCTTTCTAGAATGGTAGGGCTTTCAGTAAAATCTGTGTCCTGAATTATAGATGTTAGTCTCAATTATACAGCTCTACATTAAGAGGTTAGTAAAGTATTGCATAGTTCAATCACCATAGAAAGTCCTGGGAAAAGTCAACACAAACTTGAATAGAGGTACATTCGTAATCAGTGCAAATACTTTACTAAAACAGTAACATCATTGGTGCACATCAAACAATACAAACAATATTCTCTAGCAATATGGACCCCAGTGTTCTACTATGTACTCTGTCTTCATGTTTGCCATCCTTATAATGCCTTGAAACATCATGAGGAATCATGCTGGCCTTTTTGTTTGCAGAAGTATAAATCCATTGGATTATTAGGTACTGGTAACTAAATCAATTTTTGTTCTAATGATCTCAATATCTTCTCTTCCTTTGTTAAAGGTTACCCATTCAATGATGTGTGCCAGTGGTTCATTGACAGAGCTGACCTCATCTTTGTAGTCTTCGACCCAACAAAGCTAGATGTTGGATTGGAGTTGGAGATGCTTTTCCGCCAGTTGAAGGGTCGTGAGTCCCAAATCAGGATTATCCTGAACAAAGCAGACAGTCTTGCAACACAAGAGCTAATGAGAGTTTATGGTGCCCTCTTCTGGAGCTTGGCTCCACTGATCAATGTCACAGAGCCTCCAAGAGTCTATGTCAGTTCCTTCTGGCCTACAGACTACCACCCTGAGACACACAAAGAACTGTTCCTTAAAGAGGAGATCTCCCTTCTGGAAGACCTTAATCAGGTGATTGAAAACAGACTGGAAAACAAGATTGCTTTCATTCGCCAGCATGCCATTCGGGTCCGCATCCATGCCCTCCTGGTTGACCGCTACCTGCAGACATATAAAGAAAAGATGACATTTTTCAGCGATGGGGAGTTAGTCTTCAAGGACATCGTTGATGACCCAGACAAGTTCTTCATTTTCAAGTCCATCCTGGCCAAGACCAATGTGAGCAAGTTTGACCTTCCCAACCGTGAGGCCTACAAGGACTTCTTTGGCGTCAATCCCATAACCAACTTTAAGCTTCTTTCGCAGCAGTGTTCCTACATTGGAGGCTGTTTCCTTGAGAAAATTGAAAAAGCTATCACCCATGAGCTTCCAGATCTCCTGGGCAGCATTGGCCTTGGGAAGAAGCCAGGTGCTCTCAACTGTGACACAACAGGATGCGGAGAGACCCCAAAGAACCGCTATAGAAAACAATAACCTTTCTGTGTCCTGTCAGCCATTCATGTGATCCGGTGGTGAATGAGCTTTTGTCTTATCTGTCAAATAAGTCATGGTTTATTAATCCTTTGAGTACCAAGCAGACCATAGCCATGACTTAAGTCAAGGCATAGACAAGGGAGGAGAAGTGAGTAGGGCATGGAAAGGAAAATATAAATGTAATGATGGGCATGCAATTTTATAAATTATTGTAACAAAAAGAGAATTAAAAATGGATGAAAGCACTGCATCACAGCTAGATTCATAGTTGCATTGGATAGGTCATTAAATTCCAAACGATACGGGAAGTTAAATGTTTGAAGGCTTACGTAACAAGAAGATTCAAGTGGGTCTTTCAAAACTACTGGTTACTTTGTTCAGGTTGCTAGATTTCTTTTGGAAAATACAATTCAATTCCCAAATTTTGTATTATGAAGACACACTCCAAATACCTGTGTGCCTGTTAATCAAAGAAAACAGGACTAGCTTTGGGATCAATGGGTAGGTTTTCTGAACAGTTCAGTACCAAGGTAGAGTTCATAGTAAATGCTCAGCAATGTCATCTTGTTTAATTTATTTGGTTCCAGTCTGAGCCATTTTATAATCATAAGATTTGAACATATAATGTGCAAAATTCCTGACCAGATTTATGTATACATTAATTATTCATAACATATTTGTTCCACATTGGCTTTATTGATCCATTACTGCTTCAATTATTGCATATCCCCAACATAATCTGGTGACAATAGTCCACGAAAATAAAATATCTTCAAAGACGAGAGAGGCATTAGGCTGGGTATTCTTAAAAAGTGCAGAGATATTTCATTTTGTATAATACTGCATTTTATCCGGAAAAATTAAATGGGACAAACCATTTCGTCCATCTTGGCCTTCATCTGTATTCTCTAACAGGCTCTTAAATGCTGAGGCCACATTGTGTAAGTGCTTAATTCTTAGGCATTGGGTAGAAGGGGGATGTGACTGACAAATATTACATAGTGAGGGCAGTGGTGGCTGGCATAGTTGGTAAAGTATGCGAAAGAGGAAAGCATGCTGTATCTTCAGTGGAACAACAAAGGCGTGTCAGGTTTTTCTGGAAGGTGGTGTGCATTTTCTTTTAACATTTTCAATTACATTTTGAATTTACGTGAAGGGTGGGTAGATTGATACCATTTCTTTAACTCACTAAACTGGCAAAATGAATGACAGAGCCCAAACACACATTTGTTTCAATAAGTCACAATAGGATCCCTTAGAGTAAAGGACAAATGCACACCTTGACTTCAGGTAGATGTTTAGCGAAGGGAAATGAGTGGTGTAACATGGGGAAAAGGATCAAGAGACGAGCTGAAGAAAAACAGTTTGTGATCACTGATGATAATATAAGCAGGGTCTCTAGCAGTGGGCTGTAGTGGCGTCCTAATGATGGAAGTCTAAGACCATGATTTAGCAAATAAAAATGGTGTTGTGAACAACGGTCAGTTGGTTAAAGTTGATACTTCCTATGAAAATGCCTGGTATCTTGTATTTTTAATTAGATGTTTTCTGTCCTGTGACATTATCTGGCTCTATTGCTAGATCAGGGCTGTATAGTTGTTTGATTGTGACCTGGAATGAGTGCCAAAAATAACATTGACACGAATACCTCACACTGGCACATTTACTAAAAAGGTAGTTAAGTAGACTGTATGGAAAAGATTCCATAAACATTATTTCCCCAACTTTTACTTATTGAGAAGATTTCAGTTGGGTGTATGTCCTTGACTTGCTCTACTAGCTACACCAGTAAATACAGATGCTAAGAGATACATTGTGTGAAAAATTAACTGTTACACAAAGATCCAACAACAGAGCTATCTGGAGAGCTAGTTTGCGGATATCTAACTTTGCGGATATCTAATGAGATATCAAAGTGGAAAGAACATTATAAGCAATTAGGAGGCATCCTTGAGGGAGAGTTCACCAGCCTGCAGAATTTCAACTTACATGAGTTTTACTCAAGAGTCGCCTCCTTAGAACTTCCAGGTTTAGCCTGCTATACATTTTAAGTCCCACCTTGTTCCCTGAGGTGTGGCTTGACCTTTGGGTACGGCTATGTTTTGTACTTTTTAGTAAGCAGAGAGGGTGGTTCTAAAGGAGAATGGGGTGCTTTATGTGTTATTACTTTTGATAAACTGTCAACACAGACTATTCCAACCTTTGTTAGCCAGTTAATTTTTCAATTGATTTATGATTTTTTGCTACCGGACGCTTTACACTCCCCCTGATCTTCAGTTTCATCTAATTTATTTTTTAAATGTTTAGTTAGAAAGGGGAAGTAAAATAAAACTAAATGTGGAAAACGTTGTAGTGGGCAGGCTACACTCAGTAGTACTTTGATTAGTGACCTGTGTTTTTGGACCTAGAACAATCTAGTCTTTTGCTTAGTTGGGGCAATGGCTCGGAAACTGAAAAAAAGCAGTTGGTTATAAGATGGTGATAAATAAATACACAGTGGAGGGGGAGTTATAATTGGATCAACAGTAACTGGGTAAACCTCAACCGTTCCGCAAAGATAAGAATACATAGATTCATTTGGGTTTTTGAACAAAGTTTAAAAGGACCCCCTGCACTCTTTGGGATACAGTAACATAGAGGTTCAATTCCAGGGAGATATTCATATAAAGGATAGTAGCGAGGCAGGGGGATGTTTAGGGGCCAAATTATTTTCAGCATTAAGAGATTCTTCACCTATTCTTTACAGGTCAGTCCAATGGAGTTGACTATCAGGACACTCCAACTCTCCTTGGTTGAGTGAAGTAATGATGGCTGCTTCACCATACACTGATAAAGACTCTGGCTGTAAAAATGTGTCAGGCATGTGTGATTATTCCAGAAAATACCGGACCATAATATCATTGCAGCCTGAAAACTTAGCCCTCCTGCTTCATAATATACAGCACTCCCCAGAACAGTTGGCTTGGCTGTTCAAAAGATTGAACAGAACTTGGATCTCCTTGGGGTAGCATTTATAGCAGGTCACGCCACAGGCAGAGATAGACTAGCACCAAAGGAGATAAATCAGATTACAAAATAAGGCGTCGCAGAAGAAGCAGCGCAGTAGCAGTTAACACATACTTCTATTTATATGTATTATTTGTTTGTCTCTCTTTTCCCTGTCTGTTTCATAAGTTCGTCTCTAACTCCGCCCCCTATCCTTTGCTCAGCAGACAAATCTCATGACTAGTGTCCCACATAACCTTTATCCTTTAGGTGTATCCCATTTTTTCTATGTGTAACCCCCTCTTTGATTTTCTTTGTTGCGGTTCCAAAGTCGCTCAAATGTTAATCAGCCTTCACTTCCCTTGTGGCTTTGTCGTGATTGGAAGCATGAGAACTGTCACATCCTTTCCAATTGTTAAGGCTAACAAAGTAGATGTCGATGAATCAATAAAAAGTTGAACAACCCTCTGACTGTATCTGTTGTTTCTCATTATCTGCATCTTGATGTTCTGCCGTCATACTTTGTTCATAGCATGTGTGGCTGTAGATGCACATGCTCTGCATACTCCTGCCATCCAGTGTTGGGCTCGGACATTTGCAACTTGTTTTTCTTTGAAGTCTTTTGAACTATGAGGTGTTTTTACTCTTACTTTAGCTTGCGATGCACATGAGCATCAGCTCTATTGTTACATTGTTTTTTCCGCCATTGGGTTTGGATGTGTACTTAAAGGCTCTGCACCTAAGAGCAGGGTGTCCGGCCTTTTTGACTCACCCATTCCTGTTGTTCCGTAACAATCTTCAGGAATCCATATGCATACTTCATCCTTTGTCTACGATCCTCTGATTTTTTATCTCAAAAAGCAAATCTTGACTAAATTCCCATCCAAACCTCAGGACACAATCCCCAAGAAAAGGAAATTGTCCTACAAGGAACAAATTGCCCAGGTCCTATGACTCCCCAAGGCACAAAAGACATAGTCGAAGACAACGACCATTCCCCTTCCTCCTGCTTCTTCTCCTCCTACTCCACCTCATCCTCCTCCCTTACTGCCAGGACCGTATGCGCCACCTCTTACAGGTTCACCAGAGTATCCACAGAAACCCTATGATGTACCCTTAGACACATAGCCCAGGGACGACACACGGTACAACTATGATGTCGATCCCCAGGGCGATACAAACCCCAATCTGTACCTAGCAAATCCTTTCCCTCCTGATGACAACACCTCATATCACAAGGTTATACAGAGGTCCGCTAACTTTCATAAGGCAGATATGCATGTCGTCCAGGAGGATGATGACTTTCTGTGGAAATCCTCTCAAAAACTCAGTTTACCTTGCAGTTCCTCCCCATGCTCAATGGGATACTCAAAACAGTACCTGAAACCTTAAAGGACCAGCCAAGGCTAGGGTCATCACACTAGGGGTTAATAAGAAGTATAAACCCTCCCCCAATGACCCCCCTACATCCGTGGCCATGCTCCCCCAAATTCCATCGTGGTCCACACGGCATGGGAATGTGCCAACACACAGGTTACATTGGATGCACCACCTCCCGATAAGGAGAGTAAGAGGATTGATGAAGTGGGTACACTGGTGGCAGTACAATTTGTCACACAGTGGCAGATTGCAAATTTTGTCGACCTACTCTCCCAATACAACAGAGCACAATGGGATAGGATGGAAGTGCTCCGACAACACCTACCCAAACAATATACAGAGCATAGGCAAGAGCTGGTGGCCAATAAAAAAAACATCTCTAAAGCCACCATCAACTGTGCTCTTGATACCAGCATGCCTGGCTTTAAGCCTGAAATATGGCAGCGTTGGCTAAACCTGCTGTTTGTCGGAGGAACACCTGTTCCGACCACAGGTCAATCAGATGTGTAGAAAATCTATAAAAAAAGACACAAACACAGCTAAGGTGATGGGAGCCCTTCAAGCAGATTCTCCCCGGGGTTCCTTTCGCAGGTCACAGTACATGGGAGGCAGCAAAACCACTTCCCCATACTCCCCACCTGCCTACCAAAGGCAGCAGCAGCAAACACAGGGGTCCTCACGGGGTAACAATACCAAAGGTAGAGCCAAAGGAGGCGTGGCAAAGGGAGCAGCTTTCTCCAAACAGTGACTCCCTTGCTCCCAATCACACTATACAAACTGGGGGAAGATTACAGGGGTTTCTTCCGCACTGGGGAGAGGTCACCTCCAACCAATTGGTACCTCTTTCATTCAAAATGGCTGCTGCCTGGAGCTCACTGCAACCCCACCAAATATACCTCCTTGCAAACACCCTCCCGCAGAACATCTTAGTCACCTTCAAAAAGAAATTGAGGCACTCCGCCTCAAAGGAGCTAGAGAACCAGTACCACTGGATCATCGAGGCAAATGGTTGTTCTCTCTGTACTTTCTCATCCCAAAGACAGACTAGTCTCTAAGGGCGATACTCAACCTCAAACCACCAACAGGTACATCCGCTCAGAACACTTTCATATGGTCACGCTACAGGATGTCATCCCTCCGCTGCATCAAGGAGATTTAATGACGGCTCTTGATCTGAAAGACGCCTACATTTACATATCCATCCATCCTGCCAATCACCGCTACCTACGCTTTGTGGTAAGTGGTCAGTATTATCAACACAAAGTTTTGCCTTACGAGATCACCACTGCCCAACAATATTCACAAAATGCCTCGCTGTGGTAGCCGCCCACATCAGAAGGAGCCGCATTCAATTATTCTCTTACTTTGAAGATTAACTGATCAAGTGGCAACTGAACAGCAGTGCCTCACTCACACCCAGACCACCATATCCCTCCTCCATGATCAAGGCTTCACCATAAATATTGTCAAGTCCCACCTTCAGCACCTTTAGATTCCACCCTTTCTGGGAACCGTGCTCAAACCAGTCATGTGCAAGGCTTACTCCAGTCAGGCTAGAGTGCAAGCTTTTCAGCAAAGGTCACAAGAGGAGGGTCATTGGAAAGATCTAGGATTGATTCAGGCCAGCACCCATCACTCTCTGCAGTGATGGAACAGCAACAATCTGTTGCAAGGCTGTCCCTTCATGGAGCCGATTCTGCAGGTGACATCACCATGGACACCTCACTCTCAGGCGCACTTTAAAAAGTTTACCGTTCAGGGCATGTGGTCACTACACCAAAAAGGACTCCACATCAATTACCTCAATCTTCTGTTTATCCAGCTAGCTCTCAGGGCCTTTTTAAATCAGGTTCAGCACAAAGTGGTGCTGATAAAAATAGACAGTGACCACCATGTTTTAACTCAAAAAGCAAGGCCGAACTCACTCTCCAGAGCTGTCCAAATTGGCACAAAACACTTGGCATTGGCCAGTTCACCATCAGATAAACTTACTGGCAGAGTACCTTAAGGGTGTGGTCAACAATTTGCAGACCTCAGCAGGATGCGGCAAGAAGTCCACAGGTGGGAACTCCATCCACAAGTCCTACGCCCACCGTTGGAGGTTTCTTACCATGGCCCCAAACGCAAAATGCCAATGCTTCGCCTATAGGTTCCCACACCAACAGTCCAAGGGAAATGCCCTATGGATAAATTGGTCAGGAATATTCATCTATGGTTTTCCTCCTCTCCTACTCCTTCCATACATGATTTAGAAGCTTTGGCAAACGTCCCGCACTCTCATCCTGGAGGCTCGCATATGGGCCACACAACCATGGTTCTTGACCCGTCTGGAAATGTCAATGGTTCCTCAGGAGAAGCTCCCCAATAGGCCAGGCCCTTTCACACAGAACCACGGTGAAATCAGACCCCCAACCCCAGACAGCTCGAACTAGCAATATGGCTCCCAAGGTCCTAGAGTTTGGCTACATTAACCTCCTGCATGTCTATTCTCAAAGAACCGCACAGCCTGCTACATGGGACATAAACGGGCCATACCGCTTAGGATGCCCCCTGCCCGGCCATGGAATCTTAATGTTGTCCCCACCAGACTCATGGGCCTTCCTTTTGAACATTCCTGCCCACTACAATTCCTTTCCCGGAAGATCTCCTTCCTTGTTGCTCTCACATCTCTAAGACGTGTTGGTGAATTGCAGGCTCTCACTTTTGAAGTGTTTTTCTTTCAGATTCATCATTATAGGTTTGCCCTTAGAGCTAACCCCAGATTCGTTTAGAAAGTGGTATCCCCTTTCACCTCGAATAATTCAGCTCCTAGTTTTTCCTACAGCCACATTCTATGGCAGAGAGGGCCCTTCCAACCCTTGATGTCTAGTGGACCCTCATGTATTACATTGAAAAGACCAACCCCTTTCACAAGGCTCAGTAACTTTTCGTAGTTTTTACCAAGCTGCACAAAAGACACGCCTGCAAAGGCAGGCACTGCTGGATGGATTGTTAAATGTATTCAAACCTGCTAAATTAAAGATAAACATACTACCTGGCCTGCCAGGATCTCATCCCTCTTGCAGAAAAGGGGCCATTATGGCTTTCCTCTTCAACATACCCATACCTGACATCTGTAAGGCCCACACACATGCACCAAACGGTACTGTGTGGATATTTTAGCATGCCATCAGACTACAGTTGGCTAAGCTGTCCTAAGATCTCTCTTTTAATCTTCTGCCACATCCTCCAGCTAACCACCTGTTGAGGAAGTACTGCTTTACAATCTATGCAGAGCATGCGTATCTACCTCCACACATGATATGAAGAGAATATGTTACTCTGTAAGCATCTATACATAGCGTGTTATGCTGTAGATTCTCATGCGCCCACCCAACGCCCTGGAATCCTCAGGTTGTTGCAAGGCTTACTGCATGGTCGTCACACTTTCCTGTCCAACGCTCTATCCTTACACGCTCACCTGCTGTGTGTAAAACAATCTAACAGTTGCCAGCTAAGAGAGGAGTCACTATACCTTGTGACTCGAAAGACTTCTTTGAAGAAAAATAAGCTGCAAACATCCAAGTCCAACTCTATATGGCAGGCATATGAATCTACAGCACTACTCTGAAAATGTACTTACGGGAGATTCTTTGAAAATGTGCTTCTCCCGAGGCAAGTGTGCTGTCAATCATTCTTCGAAGCAGATGGATCTCACTCCAATGATCTTCCCGCCTGCCAAGGAATATTGAGGGAGACACAAAATATTGCATAGCATTACAAATTGATTTACTGTTCACCTGGTTTCTCTACGCCAGCCACTCCTGAAGATTCACTACACAGGAATTGCAAAGACTGCACAATTGCACCCTGCTCACTTTACGCACAAGGATATAAAGTGTCTATCGGACTGAACATTACTCAGTAATATCCAAAGAATTAAGACCTGTAAAGTTTTCGACATTATAGGCTTACATACACCGATCTAAATGCAAAACACTTAAAGATGCATATACTGTTATCGATCACATACTGCTGCAGTCAAATACAGGAATGCTCTTTATTTCCTTTGTTATGTAATTGGCAGGAGTCCCAACCCTTCTTTAGCTAATCCAAGCAAAAGTCCAAAAAAACACTGTCAGGAGAGACCGGTAACAACTTTGGCCCAAACTTTACCAATTATTTATACAATGCAGGCCAGCACCCAGAGGGGCATATGTACAAGGGGACTGCGCCACCGGAACGTCACTTTTACAGATGTTCCGGTGGCGCAGTGCCCTGCTCTATATTTGCAAAATGGTATTAAGCCACTTTGCATTGCTTAACTCCGCTTTGTAAAATGGCACCCTTTCACACAGATATCTGCATGAAAGGGGTGTGCAATGGGTGTTGCTGTGATCGTTCAACCTCAAACCCATTGCTTTTTGACTCTGTGCCAGATTTACAAGGATGTGTAAATCTGAGACTGCGCCATTCAAAAGCAGGCATTAGATTGGCGCAACGAGGAGAAATAAAAGTTCTCCTTGTTTTTGTTCTTTCTATGTGTGCTGCATACTGCAGCACACATAGAAAGAACAAAACACCTTAAAGATTGTTTATGTTCAGGAAGATGTCCCTTCCTGCACATAAACAATCATTCCCTGCATCGCAGGCACCCTTGCACCATTGTACAAGTGGGTCTGTGTTGGCACAAGGCTCCTTTTTTTTAGCGCAAGTGCAAACACAGGTGTGCGCCGTATTCTTGTGAATACGGCGCATCCCTGCATTTTTTAAATGACACAGTGTGGCGCTGCAAACTTTGCCGCCACTCTGTGCCATTTCCTTGTGAATATTCTCCAAAGTTGCATTGCAGCCTGCTTGGAGAAAGGGCAAAGTGCACATGACTGGTTTGGGCCAAATAGTCATTGCGCCCTCAGGAGTGGGCACACCACTCCTTCCCTGCCCTGCCTGCACGCAGAACAGCACTGCCCCCCCCCCCCCCGCCTGCCCGCAACCAAACATAAAATGGTAATAACAGAAAGTTATTACCATTTTTTGTTTCTGCTTCTCACACTGGAGAAAGCAGTGGGGCGACGCTCCTCTACCCAAGTGGAGGAGCCACCCCTGGTGTGTGCTTTCTAGCATATGAGTTGGACTAGAAGCACAGCACACACACAATGCATTATATTAAGTAAAAACTGTTGTTTGCGTCTGCTTTAACCCCTTCCCCGCTCATGACGGAACCGTTCCGTCATGAGCCACGGTTGCCGTGTGCTCATGACGGAACGGTTCCGTCATGACACGACCGTTGGCGGCCGCTCCGCCTACGCGGCGCTGTTTCCCCGCCTGTGCGGGGGGACAACGCAAATGGGCGGAGTCATGACGGAACCGTTCCGTCATGAGCACAGCTCAACCGTGGCTCATGACGGAGCGGCTCCGTCATGAGCACAGGCCCACCGCGCTGCCCCCCTGCCCCCCCCAGCGCTGCAGCGGAATGTCCGCAGCAGCGAAGGGGTTAAGTAGGCAGTAGTTTGGGACCAGATTATAACCAGTTGGTGTTGTCGCAGATCTGCCCCTGTAATTCCCCTTGACTCCAAGTGACGCAAAGAAGCACAACACAGTTTTTGTGCTGAGCAAATTGTACCTCTCCAGCTCAAAATAGCTTTTGCCCTGGATTGTAAATATTGTGCGCCGCAGGGCATTGCGTTGCGCCACCAGAAAGCCTTCGTAAATCTGAGCCTTCGTAAGGAGTTCGATAAGAACACAATGCAGAATTTCAAGTTGGAGATTCTAAAATGATTGAGAATTCTCCAGTTGCACAGGCAGTGGAAGTATGTATTGTAGGAAGAGGGCCCAGCCTTTGTCCCTAAGACTTGCACTGTCTACTGCCGAGGCCAAGGTGGAGTTTAAGAGCCACTGCATGGCCTACAGAGCCGCAGGGGGCTAAAAATCCTCAGCACTTCAAAGAGGACTTCAGACCATGCATGACAGCTATTCTCCCTAGTTCTTCTAAGATAATAAACTGAAGCCCAGAAGCAACAAAAAAGCCAGGACAGTGGCATGCGTTAAAAATGAAATACACTCCCAGAACACTTCCGGACAGTGGACCATTGTAGGTTTGGGAGAGATTCTAAATGGTTTGACGAGGAAGTATTTGGCGTCTACCAGAAGTTGGCCCAGGGGTCGCTTCCTCTGGGAAGGTAACTATGACTTAGGCTTCAAGAGCAGAGTTACCTAATCTGTTTCAACAATGTAACACATCTGTTTTAGGCCTATACATTGATCATTTTCATAAATAGAAATAAAGTACACTTAACGCACGCTTAATATTGATAACCTAGGCAGCCTCATCTGAGAGTAGAAAAGACAAAGTGACAGGTCTGAAAACACATCTGAAGTGTTGAACGTTGGGAAATGTTTAATGCAATCTAACGCATTTTTTGTAAAGGGTACATTCACCGGTTATTTGGTGTCTTAGCACTTTGGTGTAGAACTTGCCTGCGGTTGTTGGGTTGCTAAAGGGAGGGTGCGTCTTGGGCCCGTGGACGTGCCCTGGCCCGTTGATTAAGTGTGGTGTAGAATGAGGACAGAATATTCCATGTGGATGTGGTCACAGGGTAGGTGGGTCATGAGACCTGCCATCCAAACCCTTGTGAAGTTAGTGTGTTTGGGTTGCCTCTACCGAGTTGTAAAGCAGTGGGGTTGCTGGTCTCTTGACCCTCCAGCTAGTCAGCTCTGGTAGAGCGACCTGTTGTTCTTCAACTCCTCATGTAATCATCTCAAATGTGAGTGTCCAAAGAGACTGCAAATCAGAGGACCAGCAGGACAACTTGCTGGTAGAGTAAGGTAACTGGGTAGTGGTCCTTCCAGTACCCAGCAGGGCCAGCCAGCACCACACTCTCCTCACTCAGGCAGATGGTCCTTAAAGTCATCACTTACTGCTCTACCTTACACTTCGCCTGTAAAAGGAGTTCTCACTCATACACACTCCGACATTTACCCTTCACCTCACAGCCATTCACTTTACACCCACAGCCCTCTCATCTCACACTCGTTTCACTTTTCTCTTTCTTGTACTCATTTCTCAGTGTCGTCACTTGCAATAGCTACTATCTATTATACTCACTGGTCACACTTGGGCCTCATTTGTGAAAACTGTTGCATCGCTGAGACAAAACAGCGATGCAATAGTTGTCACCGCGCCCTCCTTGCGACACGATTGATGCGCCGCATTTAATGTACGGTGCTCCACATCACAAGCAGTTACAGATACGTCAGTTTTACTGATGTATCTGTAGGTGCAAAAGTGACGCATTGCTAGGGGCGTGTCTGAAACAGACGCTACTCCAGCAATGTGTCCTTTCACATGGGGCTTAAGGCCTGCGTCAGTCTTACGCCTGCTGTGAGGCAGGCATAAGATTTTGACGCAGTTGTTTCCTAGAAGTGGCGCATTGAAATCTGATAGATTTCACTGCGCCACTTCTAAGAGGCTTTTTGCGGGGCAACGCCCCCCCCTGCATACATTATACCTGCTGCAGGTATAATGTAGAGCAGGGCTTTACAAAGTGGCGCATCTGCTTAGATGCGTCACTTTGTAAATAGGCAGCAACATGGCGCATTTCTACCGCCACCGGTGCGTCACAAAAAGTGACTTAACAGCAGCACAAAAGTGTCACAGGGCCACATAAATAAGGCCCTGTCTCTCATTCCTAGTATTTACTCTCCACTCTCACTCCTCTTTCATTCTCATACTCACCCCTCCCCAATCTTTCGGTTCTCTCCTTTTTCAGCACTTTTTCCTGACCACCTGGGAAGCAGGCATCAGAACATGAAGACAGCGCAGAGGAGGGAGGGAAGTGGATACCTCACTACAGGATGGGGACAATTATAAATAGACATAGAAGACAGCAAGTGGCAGAAGAAGCACCCGAGCCAGGCCTGAGAGGTCCAGCAACACTGACGCCAAGCAAGCGATGCAGCCAACCAAGGGGAGAAGGTGGACACCCCAAGGGCAGAAAGAAGCGAGGGCATATTCTCTGGGCAACAGCCACAGAGGCCCCATCCCAAACAGAAGCATTGCAAGCAGTACAAACAGGTGTTTTTATCCTGATCCGTACACATACCAGCAGGAAAATGCCCAGCACAGCCCTCCTCCCATAGCAGATAGCATTTAATTCTTTATTGGGCAATTGAAAATAAAAGTACATATAAAACATCACAGCAAACCATGACATAAAATCAGGAATGCAATATAAATAAATATGATGAATTTATAAAACCCATAAATACAGCCATAAAAGATTCCATATAGAAGTCTTAGGCGTAACCTTGCTCGATTAAGTGCTATGATAATTAACAATGATAAGACAAGTAATGCAGTCCTAGGTAAACATTGATGACCTATTATACTACCAGGAAGCTCAGTTCCAGTCTAGTATGCCACATTAGCATCAGAGACCGGGAGACAGCAAAAACTATGCCTCGTCTTCTGTCTGTTTTCAGGACTCTTAATGCTTTTTTGTGCTTCCTAACACCCAGATTGCGGCAAAGAGGTAAGATCCATTTCTTCCTGCAGCTCTTATAAGCTAGGCACGAAAAGAGGGCATGCTCTACCTTTTATTTTGTATCTCTGCAAATGGGGCGCTGCCAATCTATCACCCTGAAATCTCATGCCCAGTTGGCAGAGAAAGACTGAAACAGCAAAATCCCGTACTGAAACTGCAGGTAGAGGTTCCTGGCAACTCTGGGTTTTGACTTCATCCAGGAACTGCTCTTCTGCAAAGTCATCCTTCATCATAAAAAAGCGGAAGTTAGGGAACCCAAGTTTGACTGACCTTGCATGATGCCCATTTTATATTCCCAGTAATCATTCTGGATGGATTGCTTAGTTATGATACAGACCTCATTCGCTCGTTCCCAGTCGTTGTGAGGGTCATTTTACATGCCTAATCCAGGGTATGTTGCCTGAACCTTGGATAGAGAGCACTTCTTCTAGGCCTTCTTGGTATGAACATAACTCGGGTGTAGCCCAGAGCCTCCTCCAGTACAGGATAAGCCTTACTCCTGTCAGATACAGATCTAAGTCCCAGAACTAACCTTAAAGGGATCAGTGAGGTACTAGTACCTGTCAGTTGTCACATATATCAGTTTTCAATTGGCACCAGGGCAGTTGCTTCCCTAGTGCCCCACAGCCCTGCTATTCATGTTCCTCTGTTAGGGTAAACCCCAAGTAATCAAAGGTGTGCAAATACTCCTGTGTGGACCCCCGTAACGTAGGATTAGGCCTGGTTGAATGGCAGGGGTTGAACACCATGTATTTCGTTTTTCCAATGTTAATCTCCAGGCGCATTTGTAAGCAAAAACATTCAAAGCGATCAAGAATTCTTCGCAGCCCCATTGGTGTTTTTTAAAGGTGTAGCGTGTCAACTGCAAACATTAAAGCAGGGACCATAATGTTTGCCGAAATTGGTGCATAACTTGGTGCATCAGTTTCACATTGTTCCAGGTAGGCTACTAGGTCATTGATATACAATGTAAATAAAGTAGGAGTAAGGACACAGCCCTGTCTTACCCCTCTATTGACTGGGAATGGGTAAGTCAATTCAACCTGTTGGCCGCCTCTCGCTTGTGCGTAAGTATTTTCATGCAGCCTAATAATAATATCCAGGAGATACTGGGGGCCCTATATCGACAAGTACCTGCCAAAGGGTGGATTTCTGTGCAAGATCAAATGCAGATCATAGATCTACGAATACCATGTAGAGACGTTCACCCCAATGTGAGGGCCATTTTCCAATATAAAAGCTGGAGACGGAACACCTGGTCAATTGTGCTAGTACGTTCTCAAAATCCAGCTTGCAGGGGAGTTAATATCTCTTACGAGGTTAACCATCTTTGTAATCTATCCAATATTATCCTGCAAAATAGACTTTGGGAACTATCTATGAGGCTAATAGGCCTGTAGTTAATAAGGAGAACTTGAGAACCCTTTTTGAAAATAGGTAGTATTCCTGTCCCTGCCCAGGTCGGGGGAATGGTAGCCCCTTTTAAAATGGCATAAACAATGTATGCAAAATAGGAGCTTAAAATGTCTACCCCATCTAGCAATAGATCCCCTGGGATCTTATCTAACCCTGGTGCTTTATTAGGGACAATTTTCTTGATGGCTTGTCTTATCTCCATAGATGTAATATAGGTAGCCTCCGGACATTCACTTGTCTTAGAAGGACTAGTCACACAAGTATGGGTCCCTACCAGTCTACTGCTAAGGGACTGGCATGGTGCCTTTTGGTCTGTCAGAACACTTTGGGGATCCACAGTTTCACCTGTCATAGAATACAAACTAGAAAAACATGCAACCCAGTCTGATGACACAATATGATTTTCAATTGGGCAGAAGCCTTTGCGACTTCCCATGGACCCAATGTCCCAGAAGGAACAATGATTTACGCCTCTAACTGCAACAAGCAGACGTTCCCATCTCCCACGCTCCCCGTTCTCTTTTAGTTTCTGTGATGGTGTTCCTATAAAACTGCCGAGTTATTTGGATCAGCAATCTGTTTTGTTGCTTTATAGCATCAGTCAGTGCTGCCCTGACTCCTTTACATTGCTTGTTATACCAAGAGGGGATGCCCCTTCCTCCTTATTGCCTGCTTGGTTTCCACAAATAAATGATTTCTTAATCTTAAAAAAATCTGGATGTACAAGGTATTGATGCTGTCCAAAGTATCCAGTTTATCCAACTTATGCCATTACAGGTCCATAATCCGTTCTGCCATTACATGTCCATAATCTCTGATTCAGGGTGAATGCATTCAGTTGGACTGCAGGTAGGGACAATTTCTTTACAAGCGGATTTACTAATCCAGGTATAGACCACACATTACCATACTCATGTGTGAGGGGTTCGCTGTTAACATCAAGGGGTTCATATTGACATTTGAAGTACTCCACCCTACAATTTTTATCACCCCATCAGGTAATGCTGCTGGATAAGAAGTCAGGAGCTCTATGGCTTGAAGGAAGTGACCCGTATAGGGCCACCCGGGTCACTCACGACCACCTCTCAGCCTTCCATACAAATGAAGAGTCGGTCAGACAGTAGAAAATACAAACCAAGTATATGTTTATTCAGATAGACTCGAGCGGAGCCCCGTCTGCCCAGTCACTTAGGGGTGCCGCAGAGAGGACTGGGATCCACAGACAAAATGGACATTATGGGGTAGGATCAAAGTCAGACTATTAATCGTTCTCAATCTGTGGGTGAAATTGCATTTACTCTTCCCCACTTTTACCTCCCCAGTCCCCTGGACACAGAAACTAGCTGTTGTGTTGGCCACGGACACCCGCACCGGTTTGTCCTTAGTAATATTGCAAGCTTGGAAAGATTGAAAATACTCAGAGGTGTTGAACCTTTGGAAATCAGCCATTTCCATTTGAAGCTATGTTTCATTCTTCACTTCTTCAAATGTGCTCATACAGGATTTTGGGGACAATGTACCGAAGGCCCCTTGTCCTGCCGGCCCTATGGGAGTAAACCTGTGATGAAAACGTTTATACTCAACCACAGTGCGAGAATCAGCAGGTGTCATAACCAGAGTAGAGAGTTGGAAATGGTAGTGCACCATAACGAACAATTCAAACCAACCATCACAGCTACCAATATATGACAATGGCATGGACAACAAATTGTCGCTCTTGTGAGTAACTGAGGGGAGCAATCCACAAACCCAACAATTAGTTGTATTGGACAAATTATGGGCTTGATGCAACATTTGTATAAATACATTGTTTGTGTAAGACATTCTATGCTCTTCTTTGTGAGGGGCCAAAGTAACAATTATGTGCTCAGGGGGAGTCGCCGTTGTACCAACCAAGGAATGCACCGGATATTTCTCCTCTAGAAACCAGGATATTCCAAGTATTGTTATTAGCGTAATCACAATTAATATGCAAACCATTTTACTCTTTGCTGACCAACCCTGCACTAAAGGCAGTGGTGCAAACGACTGTTCCTCCTCCTCAATAGGTCGACCAAATGGATGCATTATAGAACAAGAAGAGGAATGCAATAAAACTGATAGCAAAGGTGAATGTTCCCAGTGTTCATCAGAGCCTCACTGGTACAGGCTCCTATTGTTCATCAACGTTGACGCTCTTGAGCACCGGCGATGGAGTTTGCGCAGTCCTAAGCTCATGATCAATCAATCAATCAAACATTTGTAGAGCGCACTACATACCCATGAGGGTCTCAAGGTGCTGGGGGGGGCGTTACTGATCAAACAGCCAGGTCTTGAGTAGCCTCCTGAAGGTCAGCAGGTCTTGGGTCTGTCGTAGACTCAGTGGGAGGGTGTTCCAGGTCTTGGTTGCGAGGTGGGAGAAGGATCTCCCGCCGGTGGTTGTTCTTCAGATGCGCGGGACGGTGGAGAGTGCGAGGTCGGCGGAGCGGAGCTGGCGGTTGGGGATGTAGAAGGAAAGTCGTCTTTTAAGGTAGGCTGGGCCGGTCTTGTGGAGTGCCTTGTGTGCGTGGATGAGGAGAATGAAGGATATCCTCTTGTTGACGGGCAGCCAGTGCAGGTTTCTCAGGTGGGGGGTGATGTGGCCGTGGCGTGGTACGTCGAGGATCAGTCGTGCCGAGGCGTTTTGGATGTGTTGCAGTCGTTTGATGAGCTTGGTCGGGGCTCCCGCCTAGAGGGTGTTTCCGTAGTCGAGTCTGCTGCTGATGAAGGCCTGAGTGACTGTTCTTGTATCTGTTGGGATCCACCTGTAGATCTTGCGGAGCATGCGGAGGGTGTTGAAGCTGGAGTAGGAGACGGCATTGACTTGCTTGGTCATGGAGAGCGTTGAGTCGAGGATGATTCCCAGGTTGCATGCGTGGTTGGTGTGTGTCGGTGCTGTCCCCAATGCCGTCGGCCACCAGGAGGATGACCTCCTTTTTGTCCATGTTCAGCTTCAGTCAGCTGATCTTCATCCAGTCGGCGACGGCCTTCATTCCTTTGTGGAGGTTGGCTTTGGTGGTGATGGGGTCCTTGATGAGGGAGAGGATCAGTTAAGTGTCGTCAGCGTAGGAGATTATGTTGAGGTCGTGCTGTCGGGAGAGGTGCGCGTGCGGGGCCATGTGAATGTTGAACAGTGTCGGGCTGAGGGAAGATCCCTGGGGTACGCCGCAGATGATCTCGGAGGCTTCGGATCGGAATGGGGGGAGGCGGACGCTCTGGGTTATGCCGGGGAGGAAGGAGGTGGTCCATTCCAGAGCTTTGTCTCGGATCCTTACGGCGTGGAGGCGTGCGTGTAGTCTGCGGTGGCAGACGGTGTCGAAGGCGGCGGAGAGGTCCAGGAGGATGAGGGCTGCGGTCTCACTGTTGTCCAGTAGGGTCCTGATGCCGTTGGTGGCGGCGATGAGGGTGGTCTCGGTGCAGTGGTTGCTCTGGAACCCTGACTGGGAAGGGTCCAGGATTCTAGGTATCGGGTTAGCTGTCTGTTGACGATCTGATCGATGACCTTGGCTGGGAACGGCCACTCAGGATAATGTACCCCCCTCCTAGGGAGCGCGTCTAATCTATCCTGTCCAATGTCAGAACAGTGCACCAATCTCATGACACCCTAAGCTAACACCGTTGGTACTGTAGCAAAGTACACCCTAACTTACACAGCCCATCCCTGACTAATCTGACTTCTCCTTTGGTGCACTAGTCCTCAGCCGAGGGCACAAATTGTAACTGGTGACTCCAGGCACAGAGGGGTCAACAAACAGCGGCTCCTTTATGGCTCGAATTTCTGGAGGGACCGCTGCATTTAGCACGTCATCATTCTCTGCATCCGTTTGGGTCCACGTTAACTTTGCTTCGCTGAAGGGGGCGATTTGAGGTACCCTCTCACACTCATTGTCCCCAATGCTATTCCTCACCCACTGATCATAGGGCAAGGGTAAGGGTATCCTTCGGCAATGGCTGGCGTGAATCCAGTTAAAAAATTACCAGGTTGTGTAGGGTTACCTTTTCCAGGATTGTGCATCATGCACACCATGCAATGCTTCACTAAATGTGCAGCAGTTTTGAAGATGTTGTCATTCTGCCAAACAGGGTCTAACAACTTACAAATACCCTTAGCACTGATATGGACTGGGCCATGGGCCATTGTGACTACAGGAAGAACATAAATAGCTGGCAACATCCATCTTTGCTTCCCTGACTTGTAAATCCAACATCCCTCATCGTTCAATTGTGCTGTACTTTCTTGCCACACAGCTAATTCCTCCACCGTGGCCTCACTCTGTATTTCCTTCACATTCTCAAGTATATCTTCAAACATGGTGACCTCATGCACCCACCTAGCGGACCTGCTACGAACATTCCTTTCATCCTAGTCCAGGCTGTTTCCTTAACTGTCTGATCTTCAAAAGCATTTCCTTTACCTACATCGGCAGTAACTTTCCTATGGGCGCTACACTTTACTATTGCCAATTTCTTAGGGAGTGTCAAAGCGGACAGAAGCCTATATATAAGATGACCGTGCTGAATCTTTGTGCCATGGGAGATAAAGAACCCTCTCTCTTCCCAGAGTCGCCCAAAATTATGGGCGACTCCAAAGGCGCACTGCCTGTCGGAATAAATATTAACAACCAGTCCCTCACTCAACTCGCTGGCTCGTATAAGGGCAACGAGCTCTTTGGCTTAGGAAGACTGATAGGGAACTCGTGATGTCTCAACTACTGTATGCAGCGTAGTAATAGCATATGCAGCAGTTGTAGTGACATTTGATAATTCAAAACAAGAGCCATCGACATATAGTTCCCCTTGAGGGTCAGATAAGGGAACATCAGTCAAGTCTACCCTTCCTTTCGTCTCTTCTTCCGTCCGGAAGATACAATCATGTTTCTCATTTTCATCATTTTCAGAAGGGAGGGGTAGTAACGTGGCTGGGTTCAGAGTGGCACATTGTTTGATCGTAATATGCTTGGCAAAGTGTGTCAATTCATAACTCATCAGACGTGCACTGGTGAGGTGCTGTGTCTTGGTCTTATTCAAAAGTGTATTGACAGCATGGGGTACCATGACTATGAGATCAGTATCAAGCACGAATCCAGCCGATTGTCTTATCGAGACGGCCACAGCCGTGACCGCTCTTAGACAGCTCGGGAGGGCTTTTGCGACAGGGTCAAGAACAGCAGAGAAATAAGCACACGTCCGTTGCTTATCTCCAGATTTTTGTGTTAGAACAGAAAGCGCACAACCAGCCGCCTCGTGGACATATAATACAAATGGATTGCTATAGTTAGATGTGTGAAGCATTGGAGCCGAACAAAGCACACTTTTTAATTGCTCAAAAGACTGCTGATATTCAGGCGTCCAAGGCAGGGGTTTATGCACATCTTTAGTAGTCAAAGCAAGCAGGGGTTTGGTTAGTAGGGAATAATTTGGAATCCACTGGTAACAGTAGGAAGTAATGCCAATAAAAGCGCGCACATCTTTTTGAGTTTGAGGAATGGGCATTTTAACAATGGTGCTGATGCGCTCAGGGGTCAATCTCCTACCCTCCAACAGTAGGTGACCTAAGTAGGTGACCTCCCGTCGACAATACTGAAATTTGGAAAGGGATACTTTATGGCCATGTTGAGCTAAATGTAACAACAATCTAACTGTACTGTCTCTGCAACCTTGTTCTGTATGCGAGGCGATGAGCAAGTCATTGACATACTGAAGCATTACATTACCTGTAGGGAGTGACAAGGAATCCAGCTGACCTTTCAATGCCTGACTATAGATACTCGGACTCTCTGTATAGTCTTGAGGGGCACGACAGAATCTAAAGCTTCTACCAGCTAGGGTGAACCCAAACAGATACCTGCTGTCATGATGAATGGAAATGCTGAAGAACGCGTTTTTCAAGTCAATGACAGAAAAAGTGTGTAGCAGAAGAAGGAATCATTGTCAAAAGAGTTGTAATGTCAGGGACCACCGGAAACTGGAAAATCAATAGTTTATTAACTTCCCGAAAGTCAATCACAAAGCGATAAACATCTGCATGAGCGTCCGAGGAACCCAAAGGTGTCTGTTTGAGAATGGGAAGAATAGGGCTATTACAGACTTTAGCAGTCATCTCCTCAACCACTCCTTTCTCAATCAAGTCCTGTACAATGTGCAATAAAGCCCGCTCACCTGCCTGCAGTATTTTATACTGAGGAATGCGAGGTAGAATAGCATTGATTTTAACTCAGATCGAAACTGGCGGTATCTGTCACAGTCCCACATCTGTGTCACCTGTCGTCCAAAGGGAGGGTGGTCCATCTTTAAACACCGCAGGAAGCGGCGCATCTTTGGACAGACACTGCTTAGCGCACATCACATCCGGACCTATTGTCATATAGACACATTCTGTAGAACAATACAATTGTGGCATGCAACCTTTTCAATAAATCCAGACACATCAAAGTCTCACCACAATTAGATGTCAACAAAAATGACGAATCCACAGGGAAAGGACCTATGGTCAATACAATAGGTTTTGAATTGGGGCTTACAACCAGTACATCAGAAAAACCTACCGAAACATTATTATGGTCAGACAGAGCTGCCCCAGGGACCAAAGAGTGAGAATTAAAACTGTTCATTGCCCCTGTATCCCCCCCACAATTCCTTAGCCGAGCCATGCAAGTTCGCAGTAACATAAGGACTGCGCTGATCTACAGGTATTGAAACTGGTCCCTAATTCTGTCCCTGGCTGTCCTAGCTGTAAGACATTCCTGTCACCTTATCTGTGTCATAATCGTCATGATAATACTGTCCACCCTGAGGGTCATCGAAGTAATTGTTATAAGAATGACCCTGTGAGGCCGCAGCATTCTGAACCCTGTCCGCTCCTCCAGCTGCACGACCTCATCCGTGAGAACCTCATCCTCTAGGGACCGCCACCTTCTGCAACAACACAGGACACTGGCTAAACCAGTGTCCCTTCTATTTACAATACGCACACTGATTCAGCCCTACAGGCGTAGTATTCCTGCTAGTAGCTAGAAGCTGCTGGGCTAAACCACCACGTCCTCTACCATTCCCTCTAGAAGCCTGCTGCAACAACACCTTTGTCGTCAAATCCTTGTGCTTCTTCTCTGTCCTCCCCTTATCCTCATTTTCCCTGTGCTCATAATACTGTTCCATATTCAAAATAACAGAAGGGGAAGAGGTGTACCAGGTGCTCTCGGAAGCCTGCATTCTCGGGAAGCAAATTTGAAACAAATCTATTAACGAACAATTGGACACCTCCCTCAGTAGACAAATCCTGCCCACTTTAATCTAGAAATACATCTTCAAACCGAGTGAAAAAATCCCACACTCTCATCTTTCTTGTGATAACAAGCCAATAACTTGTCTCACTAAACCTTTCTTCGTGGAATAAGGGAATGCATATACGTGATAATGCGGCTTGGCAAAGCAAGTATCTCTGCTTTAGGCTTCTCACCAGGCTTCCTCTCCTGATCCCATACTTTACTTTGATCCCAGGTACCACCCAATTCCGCAACATGATCCTGTGTGTGCACTTGTCTCCAAATATCAACCAGAACCAGCAAACCAAAAAACATTTCAGTACCTGCAAGCATCAATACTGTTGAAGAGGCTGCCTCAGTCAATTCTTTATTATATGCTCTAGGATTTTTTCTAGGGTCAGGTAACGGAGTCTTAAAGGACAAAACCTCCCTCCTTTTCCATGGAGTATAAACCCACTGTTCTTGGAAACGGGCTGCCTCACCTGGTCAGATAACAGCATTGTGCTGATTCCTTAGCTCTGGTATTTCAGGATGATAGATAGGATGAACCTCCCGCATTGGAAACTGAGATACCGGGGTGGGGCTCTTCTCAAGCAGTCTACCCCGATAAGCAACCAATGTCGCACCATTACCAAAAACTTGCCCAGGCGCCATATCAGTAACATATACATGATCCTTAATATCATATAGAATCTGCGGTGCCGCATCATTGAAGCACTGTTCCCAAAGACCGATCAAGGTAGCCGACATATGCTTAAGGGCGTGCTCTTGTACAAAAGGCTCATAATCTTTCATCACACTCCACACATCTTCTACACCATAAATGGAGTTTTGGGCCCACTGCACAGCCTGATTAGCCACTACCTTTTTCTCTGCATCTCCCATCTCCAATCCCACATACGGACCCATTTGCTCCTTGAACTTCGTCCAATATCTAGCCTCAATTCCACGTGTTGGTGTCCCACTACTCTGTAATGTCGGGGAATGGAAGAACACAGTGGGAGTGATAACAGGTAGTAGGCACTAACGTCGCTGCCGGCTATGTTGCAGGTGTAAGAGCTGGTGAAAGAGACGCCGAAGCAATAGGTGTTGCAGGAGTACTAACAGTCATAGTTGCCACAAACTGCAAGGACAAAGAAAGGACAGAAGGCGCCATGGCCAAAGCAGTGCGATCAACAGCCACAGAAGCAGAAATGCAGAGGCAGAAGAACCGGGTAGCTGAGCCTGTGAGGGAAGAGCAGTATATATCCTCTGCGGGGCATATGGGGATGGGGGTCGAGTATCCAACAATTGTTCCTCAAACGTATCATTTATCAATATTCAATTGAAACCTCCTATTTTCACGTTCAATTCCTATCTCTTGTTTCTCTCTATGATGTGCTACAGCTTTCTGAGTCAATGTTTGCATTCTTCCCTTCTAGGCCTCTTTCTCTGCTTTCATTCGCCTCTGTTTCACCACGTTCGAAGAGAATCAAACATAGACTGCCTACTTCTTTTCGCAAACAACTTCTCCTGTAAAAAAAAAATTTTTTGTTCATCAAAAGTGCCTGTCAATGGCCATTGCAGCTCAACATTGTCCCTCGTATATTTGTGCCATAGTGAACTAAACATAATAGGGCAAGCTCATGCTTCACATACATATCAAAGTTCGGAGTGCCTTCTGGAGGCGCTGGCTGACTTTCTTCCAATCGAGCATCTGCAGAGCATCAACGACAACAAGAAACCAAGAATCGGCTAAATCCAGGCATTTTCAAAAGATTCAAATTTGTTATGTTGCCTGGCGAAGTGTTCACAAACACCTCGTACCAAAATCTGTCCTCACACCGTGCCAAATACAAACCAAAATGGTACTATATCCACAAAGAACCAAAACAAACTCACCTGGTGCACACAGGTCAAACAAATGCATTCTCCACTGCCGACTCTTCGGACCAAACGGTCAGATTCAAGGGTTTTGCCGTTCAGGACCCCAGTCGGGATGACCGCTGGTCGAGGCACCATCTGGCAGGACAGAAGGGGCAGCTGCGAGTTCAGGAACTCTCTTGTGCAGGGATCCCTGGTCCGTCCATCCGAACCGACGGCGGCCCGACCTCCCCACCCGTCCTCAGGAGGGGATGGGCCACTCGCCTGATGGGGTTCCTGTTCGGGCGCCAACTGAAGGCAGTGGCCCAAATAGGGCCAACCGGGTCACTCACAACCACCTCTCAGACTTCCATACAAATGAAGAGTCGATCACACAGTAGAGAATACAAACCAAGTATATGTTTATTCAGATACATTCAAGTGGAGCCCCGTCTGCCCAGTCGCTTAGGGGTGCTGCAAAGAGTACTGACATCAGAAAACATGGTGATACATTATGTACGATTCAGAACCAAAGAGGACACGCCCAGACTGGAAATTTCCAGATGGAGGCACCTACACAAAGGAGGTACAGAAGGAAAAAGGTTCGATCCTGAGACCGGGCAACACTATCTCTATGCCAAGCTCATTCTGCCTGTACCCATCGCTGGACTAGTGGGAGCAGGCCTCTATCTAGTGGGAAAGGTATGCGCTAATAAGAACAGGGTATTCTTTAGCAGAGCAAGGCCTAACCTTGGAGGAATGAAACTTTCAACAGCCTTCTTCGTGAGGAGACAATAAGCAGCTAATGGCATGATTCAAAATGGCGGATAAACATAAAATGGTGCCGCGAATGCTAACTTACATAAAACAATTGCACGAACAGAATAGCAAAAACATGTTCATTTAATCAGACGGTGATTCTTGTTTCCCACCGGTCGACAGTACACATTATAAATATTATAGACTACGTTGTGCGGAAGAGTCAGACTGATACACAATTTGTCAGGTGATCCCAACATAATTTCCTTGACCGTACAGGGGAAGATGTTTTTAACCCAGATCGCAAGCCCCCCGAAGGCCTGCCTTTCCCAGTTGTTACAGCTTCCTAGCAGAAGTTGGCAAATACTGCAAGGAATAGTAGTTTTAAATACCAGGTCGCTTGATAGAGACAGAGGTCATGTTTAGTCAATAAATTTACACCATTCTTGGCAGGTTAGTTTAGAAGAGATCCCTGCACATTCCAGGATACTAGCTTAGCGGTGGAAGCTAAAAGGCTGTAAACATGAACCCCATCCATTACCTGGGCAAAGAGATGTGCCCCTGCTCTCTATTGCTTCAGGAGGCAAAGAAAGAGTGCTACTATCCGTAGTAAGTCTAAGCTCTATTTGTTGCCCATGGCTAAGTATTTCACCTTGGGGTTGTAGTCCCACCACTAGGAGTGCTGTTCTATGGCCATGTTTAGGCATACTTGAGAGTAGAAAATCAATAGGGATCCCTAATTTAGAGGAATCATGACCATTGACGACTTCGTACTTAGTCTGGGAGCAATTGATGGAATCATGCCTTATTCCGGTGCCACAATGGGCAATAAGGATCTGCTAGCCACTCGTGGAGCTCATAGAATAGGCATCCCTGATGTCTCTCCATACTATGCTAGCACTAGCGCTAGAAGAAGCAATCTGAATATCATTATCAAGTCAATCTACACCAGCTAGGATTTCAAAGCGGTTGGAGGTGGGGCTTTTAAAGACATCAACATTGCGCATGGAAAAGGTGTTATTACAGTCAGGTGCTGATAACATACAAGCCTCTCTTTGCTGCCAATTGGAAGCCAGCTGGACATAAGAACTTGCAAAGCAATCCTGTGCACACATATGGTCATAAAGTCAATGTTGACAAAGGTAAGTACAAAGATGAAGACAAGTGGTTCGGATATGAACACGTAGTTCTTTAATCCTCAAAGCAGCATGACCAGCCGACACGTGTTTCGTCGGGGAAAAAAATAATCCCACGACTCTTCAGGGCTGCCAACAGTCGCAAGCATGTGGATGATGCACACAGCCGGTGATAATTCCAACCCGGCTGAGTGTAAAACAAGTAAGTCGAGATGAAACAATCAGTCAAGGTACACGGATATGTGACGATACCTTAATTGCAAACACAGTTCAATGCCATAGTAAATGCCGCCAGTAACAAGAGAGCCCAAATCACGAATAAAAGATCTGTAGCTGGTGTGCATGTATCCAGAAAAACGTTAATAAGGCCAAACAGTTAAGACACGAGTAAGTGTCCAAAAACTGCACAGTTGCGGCAGCAAAAGAACACGTCCTGGCGGCACCCGTCCTGTAAGCGAATCACTAGCTTGTACCCTACACGTTGACTTGCAGAGCGCCTTTTTCTTCCTAATTCTCAATACCCTTGTTGTTTAGTTTGGACATAAGAACTTGGTTTGTAAAAATAGCCGAATGGTAGTAGTGCAATATTACTCATGGGTATCTGTTTACTCAAATGCCCAAAGAGCAGGCTCTGCACCAATATTGGAGATATAAAATTGGCAGTGACACAATCACAACACCGGTTGACCAATCCAACAGACCCTTTTTGTCAATAAAATATTGCATGCCAAAGAGAGAGAAAAATCTCTGTACTGCCCAAGCCAGTTCAGGGCTTTATTAAAAAGTTCTTCATGCAATTTCCTCTGGTCCACATGCAAAGAGGGGACTCCTGCCACTATTACCACATAGGGACAGGATGCAGGAGGTAGTTTTATCACAGGTTGACTGACAGTTCGCAGTGTTCCACTAGCCCCAGGTTTATCCGGGGAAGTTTCTTCATAGGGGAGAGGCCCCTAATGGCTGATTCAGATTTTCACAATGTGATGAGGGAGTAGGCAGGCAAAGATGATTCTGACCTAGGTTTGAAATTACGGAGTCAGGGTGGTAGCTGTCTATTATAGAGCTCAAAGGTAGTGTGGATCCCACTTTGCTGGATGGGTTACATTGACCAGCCACCTGATCTTGATTTGCCCTTAGGGCAGTGCTTGAGACTTGTGCTGCTGCAGGGCAGGGCAGACTGCAGGAAACTGCCCAGCAAAGGCCTCTTTCCCATAGCAGAAAGCAATAAACATCCTAAACACAATGGGCCTCATTTCTAAGCCCATTGCTCTGCCGGTGCATCACTTTTTTAGACGCACCAGCAGGGAGGGCAGTGTGCCTGCCCATATTTACAAGGCCACGTAACGTCACACTGCGTGAGTTTTCATGGCCTGGTAAATATGGGTCTCTTTCACTCATTACCCTGCGTGAAAGGGGCATACCATGAGTGTTGCTGTGGGTGTTCCCACGCAACATCCATGGAACCTGACAATTTCCCAGATTTACAAAGTGTCACAAATATGGGAATGCGTCAGAATCCTAAGCCTCCCCAGGGGGGCATAGGAGTGGCTCAACCCGAAGAAATACTTTTATTTCTCCTTGTTTTTTGCTCTTTCTATGTGTGCTGCATTCTGCAGCACACACAGACGAGCAAAACCCCATTAATTATTGTTTGTGTGCAGGAAGGTGTCCCATGGTGCAAGGGTGACTACGTTGGCGCACAGCTGCTGTTTGTGCGCCGATGCAGGGGAGAAGGCCAGGAACGGCGCATTACTGCCCTTTTGTTTTGATGAACGGCAGCGCAGCAGGACAGCTTGCTGCGCTGCCGTGCATCAAAATATAGTAAATGAGGCCCAAAGAGTAGAGGGAAGTAAAATTACTACCAACAATCATCCAAGATATACAGAAGAGAAAGCGAGAATAAGGTTGCAAGTGAGTCTAGAGGCAGCATTTAAAGATTGGAGGGAACTAAAAATCCTCTAAATTCTGAATGAAACTAAATACTAAGTAGAATCCACCAGCAGAAATGTCTTTAATGTTCTACTGGTAGAAGTAATTCAACCGGTAAATAGCATTCTGTTGAGTTTCTGCAAAAATATGAGGATTTTCAATTTTCAACCTAATTAGGGCTTTTTACACCTTACAACGTAGGTGTTCCTTCACCGGGGAATGGCTCTAGCTACTCTAATGTTCCAATATAAGGGACCAGCACAGTTGTGCGAACAAATCGACAGGATGGCCTCACACACCTCCCAGGTGTCAGGCTTTATCACTGGTCATCCCACGTTTGCCAAATAATCCTCTAATGGCAAAGGAGCCCATATTAGGGCTGTAGTTCCAGCATTAGTAGGAAACTGAAGTGAAAAAATGGGTCCAATAAAAATCCCTACCACCTGCCCGTTCGCTATTCTAAACTTTATTCATTGGTGGAGGAGGGATGATTAAAAACAAGATACACAGGACAATGATAGCCTTGTTATGGTGCTAGTTGTCCAATGTCACATACTGAGGTCTGTTAATCCCTCAGGTCGACATGTTTCAGCCCTGTCGTGGCCCCATAGGGGTCCCGGCTTTCTTCAGGAACAAATTGAATCCAATATGTTCCCACAGTGCTTCCCTATAATATGCACAATGATTACACAAATACAATACCAGATTGTGTCATTCGGGTATTGTGTGTGTCTGTAATCATTACACATGTTATAGGAAAGCAATGTAGGGACATATTGGGTTCAATTCAAGCCTGAAGAAAGCCGGGACTGGGTGCTGATCAGGTTTGATTGCACCTGAAGACTTCCTCCCTGAGAGCTTAGCATTGAACCACCAGCAAAAGGGACAATGACCACATAGCCTTCATTTCCTCATATATCCCTTCTCATACTCCTTTGCCAAGACCCATTTCAACAGAAGAACCCACTTGCCAGTTGTTCCCATGCATGCAAAGTATACAAAGATCAGATCCCGCAAATAACCAAAATTGACAACACTTTTTTGGAAAAGAAGATGTAGGTCTACTCTGACGATGAAGAACAGCGAAGGAATTGCTGCTATATTCCAGAATCAGCCAAGCAATCCTCACTAGACGAGGCTCTGTGAACAAGGTCTTGCCACTCTCGTATGAGCCTAGACATAGAGAAGTAGTACAATGGAATAAGCTAAAGTAAATGCCACTGTGTCTTGGCTCCACATTGACATAAACTACTCCGGTAAGGGGAAACAGCCATTACAACGCATCTGTTTCCCCACATACCATTACAACGCAAGCGTTACCGTGTATGCGTTGTAACAATGCATGGTCATTACCACGCATTTTTTTACAACGCAATGCCTTTACAACAAATTTCGTTGTAAAGGAATATATGTGGTAAAAGCACATATCTTGTAAAATAATATAGACGATCGACATCGTTGTGAGGAAACAGAGGCTCTTCCGTTTCCTCACAACGACGTGCTTCCGCCCCTCAGAGGAGAGAAAGGTAAGGAGATTGGGCCTGGGGTGGGGGTTACATTTTTAGGGTAAAAGGGGGTTGTGGTGGGGGGTGTGTGTCATGTAGGGTACTGTTTTAGGTTTTACCGTAGGGTTGTGGGGGTCGTGCAGGATAGTGTTTTACGGTAGGTAGAGGACTATGGCTCGGGGGGAGGGTCGTGCAGGGTAGTGTGTTAGGGTAGGTAGGGGACTGGGGGTCGGGGGTGTTGTGCAGGGTAGTGTTTTAAGGTTTAGGCTAGGGTAGGGGGTCATGCAGGATAGTGTTTTAGGGTAGGGAGAGGACTGGGGGTGGGGGAGAGAGTCATGCAGGGTAGTGTTTTAGGGTAGGATCGGGGGTCATGCACAGTGGTGTTTTAGGCATGGGAGAGGACGGGGGGTCGGGTCATGCAGGGTAGTGTTTTAGGGTTTAGGGGAGGGTCGTGCAGGGTAGTATTTAGTGTAAGGAGAGGAATTGGGTCGGGTGGAGGGTCGAGCAGGGTGGTGTTTTAGGTTTTAGGGTAGGGTCAGGGTCAGGGGGGTTGTGCAGGGTAGTGTTTTAGGGTAAGTAGAGGACTGGGGGTTGGGGGGAGGGTCATGCAGGGGTGGTGTTTTAGGGTAGGGAAAGGATTGGAGGGTGGGGTTCATGCAGTGGTAGTGATTTAGGGTTTAAGGTACGGAAAGTATTGG
This sequence comes from Triturus cristatus, assembly GCF_964204655.1. Lineage (NCBI taxonomy): Eukaryota > Metazoa > Chordata > Amphibia > Caudata > Salamandridae > Triturus > Triturus cristatus. The sequence goes on from NC_140593.1 coordinate 836,946,399, forward strand.
GTCCCGGGGGTTCGTGCAGGGGTACTAAATTAGGGTGTAGGGTAGGGCAGGGTAGTTTAACTTACCTTAGATACTTTTACCAAGAGTATACCTTTACCACGCATGCTTTTGCATTGTAATGGCATGCCTGGTAAAGGCATATTCGTGGTAAAAGTATGCTTTGTAATGGTAGGTCGTGATGAAAGACTACGTGTAGTAATGCACGTATTGTAATGACACGCGTGGTATTAGTACACGTAGTAACGTGTCATATTCCCAGTAAGGCCTAGTGGGGAATCAGGAGTAGGCTGCATGCACCTAAGACTCCACAAGTCGCTTCCCACTGTAACTGGTCTGACTTCTTTGCCGTTGCCTCACACACCATAATATCCAAGACATAAAGAAGCACAGACCCCTCACCCAGGCTGAAGATCCAGATTCGTTAAGAGCAGGGGCAGCTCCTTTCCAGGGTCTTCAGGGCGCACAGGGTAATGCCACACATGCTGCCTTTTGCCTCTCCCAAAAACTGCAATTTAGCAGAGTTTCTGAAAATGACTTTTGTGTTTTTATGAACACAGCCAGTGCGCAGGTCAGCCTTCTCGGCCTTGCCTCTAGGATGGGAGGGTGGGGAGGTGGCAAAGTGATGATCCGCCTACATCGTGTTGTTTAAAGCACAGAACTATATAGGTAGATGTCTGGATTGCACTTGCGATCCCCTCACGCAGGCATAATCCCTTTTATTGAGCAGACATACTGTGCGTGCCTTAGGCAGTACAGTATATCTGCTAAAATGTGGCTTTAAGGGTGCGCATCAGTGCATCCCTGAGGCCAATGAGAAGCCAGACAAAGCAGAAGGGGCAGGATCCCCAGCATTGTTTCAGCTTCTAATAGGGTTGTGCTTCTAGTTCTACCAGGAAGCTGGGAGAGGAATTGAGGTGGGTCTTCCAATTTTTAAACCTGGTCTTGCTGCTTTCTCTGGCTCCTCGTTTGGAATCATGGCTTTCTGGTTCCATTATCCAGCACTAGATTCCAGTTCTGCTGCTGCCATGGAGCCTTTGGTTTGCCAGCAAAGGAAGCAAGGTAAGTAAAAAAAAAAAAAAATCTCTGCGCTTCTGTGTTTGTGAGTATGTTTTGAGAAATTGAGGGTGCTAAGATTGAGTGAAAGTGTGTGTGAGTAGTTGACATTGTCAATAAGAGTGAAAGTGAGTGAGAATCTGAGTCAGAGTGTGAATGAATAAGTGAAAGTGAGTGAGAAGTGGTGAATGAGTTACAAGGAGTGAGTGATTGGAGATTGTGAGGAGGAGTGATAGTAGGTCAGGGGTGTAGCTGTCATTGGGTGTAGCTGGTGCAGTTGCCACTGGGCCCAGAGTAAGTTAGTGTTAAAGGGCTAGTGAGTATAAGTGTGTTTGAAAGTGAGAGTGAGAAGCAGAGTATGAGTTTGTGGGTGAGTAACAGTAAGTGGGAAGTGAGTATGAGTGAGAATGAGTAAGCAAGAGTGTGAGTTAGAGTGAGTGAGGGGGGAGAGTGAATGTGAGGAGTCAGTACGAGTGAGAGTGGGTAAGAGTGTGTTTCAGTGCATGGTTTATGATTGTGAGTCTGCTGCAGGCCATGGCATACGGAATATAATTATTGGCACCCAATGTAAGATGCTGCAGCTGGCATATTGTAAATAATCCTTGGCATAAGGGATGTCATCCATGGCAAAATTCAGGCCTGAACATACTAGAAAGCAAAAACAATGTTCACAAGGAACTCATTTTGTAAATGAATACATTTTTGCAAGACTTAGTGTATCCTGCTTGACTCAAACACAACAAGAAGATACAGAATAAAGCCTTACTTCAATCAGGCATCGCAATATATCAGTAAAGTTTTACGTCAAGACCCACAGAACCGACCTTTTGTAGACCCCACATCAGCCAAAGTGAGTGTAATTTATTTTGCATAACAATATTTCACATACAAAAAGGAATAAAATATTTTCTATTTTTGTGTATTTACACTATATACATTTTCACATTTGAGAGTGATTTTGTGTACCCCAGTGAAGTGACCATAACCAAACCGGTGAATTAAACGTAGTGCTAGTGGATAACTGAGGCGGTGGTTATTGGTAATTAAAAGAGGAGCCAGTTGTAGATATAGTGCAGTCAATTCTTCAAGGACAACTATGTAATATGTTGGGGCTCTCCCTCTTCAATAGTCGTGCCGTTTCGACCCTCTCGCGGTACAGGGTCTCTTCAGGACAGGAATTCTGGGGACGAGCAACACAATGAGGGTGCCCGAGTCGAAGTCCTTCTTATTTAATTTCTTGGTACCTCTCAATGATGATCAGGATGTATAGTTCCCTTTACTTGAAAGCCACAGCTTGGCTTCAGGCGTAGTTCAAAGTAACCAAGGTTACTGTAGGTTCAATTCTTATATCCAACAATGTGGACAGTGCTTCATAAATCAATTTGAGGCATGGTTGGCAGTAATTTAATTTCTGAGCGGTGACGTCAGGGAAACGGAGCAGTCAGATGGCAGGAGCTGTGGCTGGTATTCGTTTACGTGAACATACTCGAAGCAATTCTTGGCATTGAACCCCCTATGGGAAAATGTTGGCACTTGCATACTGGAGGAAAGTCTTGGCATGGGGCACCCTTCGCAAAATGCTGGCGCTGGATCATTGCAGATATTTCTTGGCCGCAGGGAGGGCTCCCAAGGTAAAATGCAGATCCTAAAACAGTGGAATTTATATGTTCTATAAAAGGACACCTATTGCAAAATGCTGGTGCTGGCATACCGAAGGCAATTATTTACCTCAGAGAGGGTAGTCCTGCCACACTGGGGCTGAGGAGCTGGTTGGGAGAAGCAACCCATCATGAAATGCTGGCTATGAAATACTGGAGGTAATTTTTAACATACATGCCACCCATGGGATATGGGCAATATCAACCTGGTTCTGGAATATTGCATGTAAGGGGGTACCCGTAACAAAATTCTGGCATTAGCACAGTGAAGGCAATTCCTAACATATAGTGAATCAAATTCAAACTCAAATTTTGAAAACATTGGTATGAACCCCTGGCAGGTGATAGGCCGCAGCACTTTAAAAATAGTTTAAGAATTATGTAGACCTACCTACCCACTCTGCCCCTGGTGTCCTGGAAACTCACAGGCTCTCTGGGACACAAAGTCCACCTTGATATTCACTAGTGAACTACCAGGCGGCCAACAAAGACAGCGCCGTGGGAGAACCACTGCAAATCCATGGACAAGCTTTCAGCAGTCAAAACAGATAATGTATGAAAAGTTACTACAGACCAAGTTACAACAGTCAGAGAAATTACAGTAGATGTTTCTCCTCCATGACTCCATCATCCTGGGCGTCCCACAACAAACTGGTCCTGCCAACATCAGCGAAGAACGGATCCAGAGTCCCCGGGCTGTCACTCACACCCTCAACACCCCTCCAGCACATGTGTCACAGGTAATGTGACCAGCCTAGTGGAAATTAGTTTTGGTACTCGTGCCCGACCCCAGTTGTCATGTAACCTAGGTGCGCGTGTCATGCTGCACAGTACAGCCAGCGGCATAAAGGACGAGGACTACCCACAAATGGAAAACAGCTGAAAAACATTCAAAATTAAGGCGTAACACAAGGGTAATGCCAATACTGAAGTAGGTGAAGGGAGGAGAGGCACAATCGCATAAGACATTACTTTCATTTTTTCACTATACTAATTTACCACTAATCCTTTATGGGTTCCGGAGTAGCGTGCTACTCGCCGAAAAGTGCTTTGACTACTTGTCAGGGGTAGTAAGCGCTATATAAATGCAATTACAATAAGGGTGTAAAGCCTGGAGCCACCTATCTAGGCAAATGGCAGGTGCTTGAACAGTTTTCTAACTAAAGGTGCTGGCAAGGGACTTGAGCTCACTAAAGTTAGAGGGGGTTCTAAAAAACATCCTGGTGTTACTAAACCAGCGAGTGCAGTAAGTGAATTTAAAAAAACTTACATTGAGAAGTGTGTGCTTGTGGGAAGGAAGGAAGCGAATGACTTGGTAGTCTCAGACATTTTTGCAAATAGGTGGTTCAATGAGACATTATGCACTGGCTCCACGTCAACAAGTGGATAACCTTCAAGATCCTCACCCACGCACACAAGGCACTCCACAACACCGGACCAGCGTACCTCAACAGCCGACTCAGCTTCTACACCCCCACCCGCCAGCTCCGCTCCGCTGACCGCGCCCTCACCTCTGTCCCCCGCATCCGAAGAGTGACCGGTGGCGGCAGATCTTTCTCCCACCTCGCCGCCAAGACATGGAACACCCGCCCATCCGCCTACGGCAGACCGAAGACCTACTGACCTTCAGAAGACGCCTCAAAACCTGGCTTTTCAAACAGTAGCAGCACTCCCCACCCCTAGCGCCTTGAGATCCTCACGGGTAAGTAGTGCGCTTTACAAATGCTATGATTGATTGATTATGAAGTAATATTCTTAAATATCTGGATAAACTGTCTGTGTTTTGAAACTTGCCTTCTACCACATTCAACAAAATTCCCAAATGAGCTTAATATCTAGTACTTTTCATTTTGTTAAGAGGAGCTATATTAACATTGGTGCCTTTCACGTGCCTAGTTCATTCATCCTCCAAAGGACCTGATCAGAGTGTCAACAGTTAGCAAAGGCATTTCTTTGAAGCTACATCATGTAAAAGTAGGTATCCATGACATCAAAATGTGCAGTGACTTTTTAAGAGTTGTTTTCTCCCATGTTATTTACCATTGGTATTTCACTGCTTTGGAACAAACAGATAATACTGCTCTGTAAAGAAAACTGATCGAAAGACCCCATTGCTTTCTCCGATCTGTCTCCGGTTATGGGGGTGCTGCATTACCTGCCACGCCACTCGTTCCAGTGCCCTTGCATTAGGTTACTGGCCTCAGAGGGTTTTTTGGTACCGGGTTATGCTGTACAACTAGGACGACCACCTCTTTCCAGGTCATTAAGGATACTATTGCTAGTCCTATACATTCATTTGATTCCCTAATGCATTCTGGGTGTTGTAGTCTCGCGTTGGTTCCATTTACCTAATTAAATCAACTCATCTGAAAACAATGATTTATTTAAAGGTGAAAGGGCCAGGACTGGAGAAGGTGTAGCTGGGGTGAGGTGGTCACGATAAGTTCAAGCATCGCACTGTGTCCCTCCACACACACACACACACACACTTATTGCCATTACTCATGTCCCCTTGCCAATAATTCCCAAACACTCTAACACAATCCTCTTTGAATTGTGCGTGCTATCCACTTAAAGTTGTTATCTGAGCTCGTGCAGCTGGCATTTCTCATATAAATCAGAGTATGCACACACTTATATTTGTGGTGAGATAGAAATAACAATCGGTGTGCTTTATTTTGGCAATGTCTTATCTTGAATAAAGATACTTGCATTTGAAGTTGCAGTGCAATGTATTTCACCTAGAAAAGCAGCCGAAGGTCAATCCTAGAAACTGCCACCAGAGGGCAGCGCTGTCCTTCTTTACAAATACGAACAGACTGCTGCAGCTGTGCTGGCAGAAGAAGTGATGTTTACTCACAGTCTGCTGCTGTCAGCCCTGAAAGATGATCTCTCTCCCAGTACAGACCAAGGTCACCTGGAAGCCCCATCCACCCACCACCTTTGCGGCCCTGATATTCTGAGAAAGACTGTTGGGAGTCAGTAAGACAGGCATGGCTTGGCTTAGGGGTGGGAGGTAAAAGGCCTTCAGCAGTGAACCGACAGCGACATTTTGGACCACCCTGCTCACCGATGATGTGAAGCTGGAATGGAGTGCAGGCTGTCGTGGTGCAAAAGCACTGGGCACTGCATCCCTAAAAGATGGCTAGTGTGTGCCCTGCGCACATAAAGAGGTCTGTGGGAGCTGTGACGGGGCAGAGGGCCAGTGTGGTGGAGCACTGCAGCATCCGATAGAGTATTTATACCAGCTGGTGTCAAGGCGCTAAGCGAATAAGGAGAAGTGACAGTACCAATAACCCGCGAGGAGGCAAAAAAACAGGGGGCAGATTTATGAGCCCCTTGTGCCTCATTTACGCCGCCGTTGCGTCACTTTTGTGACGCAGCGGCGGCGCAAATCCTGCGCCATGCTGCGGGGTATTTACAACGTGACGCATCTGGGAGATGCGTCACGTTGTAAAGCCCTGCGCCAGCAGTAGGCGAACCTGTGCAGGGGGGGGCGTTCCGTCGCAGGAACGCCTCCTAAAAGTGGCTGAGTAAAATCTACAAGATTTCACTCAGTCACTTTTGAGCCCATGCTGCGTCAAAACCCTGCGCCTGCTTGAAGCAGGCGTATGGATTGACGCAGCATTGTAATGATAGGGAACCCCCGAGCCTTGCTGGAGCTGCATCGCGCTTGCGACACAACTCCAGCAATGCGCCGCCCTTCCGCCATCAGATGCGTCACGCATCTGTTTATCCTTGCGCCACGATGCGCTGCATTGTAAATGCGGCGCATCTATTGTGGCGCAAGGGTAAACTTTTGTGACGCATCTTTCCTGGCGCATCCCTGCTGATTTGCAGGGATGCGCCAGGAAACATAAATCTGCCCCCAGGTCTTTAAGAGCTTCCTAAAGACCGGAATCGATTCCGTCTTGGAAATGGGAAGGGGCAAAGAGTTCCAGAGTTGTGCGGCTGCCACAGAGAAGGAGTGGCCACCCCACTTGGACCTGCGAAATCTGGGAGTGACCAGTTTTTAAATGTGTAACAGAGGGCAAATGTGGGCAATGCAGTGTCTTACAGGGCCAAGCCACCCTGCACCATATGAATGAATGTGAGGGAGCACATGAAGGGACTCTGGCCTGTGTGGGCACCTCAATGTATAAATGGAACTGGCACTGCTATACAGGGCAGAGGCCAGTGCCGGCGAGCGCTGTAGCATGCAGAGAAGCGTGGCTGAGCACTGCTGGCGAGCGCTATAGCATGTAGAGAAGCGTGGCTGAGCACTGCAGCATTCAAAGGCGCTCACCATGAGCAGCAATGTGTACTTTGTAGTGTTAGGAGAAGATCTAACACTCATGAGGACAGCGCATAGAGCCAGCCACCTGTGAGGAGAGGGCAGAGAGCCAGCATGGGGGGGAGGCGGGGGGCTGCACAGTTTGAAGAGAGTTGACAGCTTTGAGTAGAAGGAAGGGTACTAGCCTTGACACCAATGAGATATGTACATTTCAAGACTATTGCAAATAACCGACGCGTTTTACAACCCACATGGCAGAAGTTCCTTTATAAGTTTATGAAACTCCGAGGTGTATGGCAGGGGGTACTTTATTCCTTATAATACATGGTCACACCATCACCCTTCCCATAAACCAATAAGAATCCTTGGTGTGATGCTCTTTCATATGAAAGAGAGAACTGTTAGATATTTGCTCCCAAAAGATACTGGAATCAGTTTATTTCAAGTCAGTTTTTTATTTTTCTTATAAAGGTGCAGTAGCATGGAATTTGCAGAAAGATTGACATTTTCTCTAACTACCTAAGGAGTGCAAAAAGCATGTTGCCATAAATAGCTGCTTTCAGCTTTTCACTGTACAACTAGAAAGTAGATCAGAAGCAAAAATCCACTTTTTTCCCATTCTTTAAAGAAATGCTTTAATTATGGTCAGTGACCTGACCTGCCTTTCCCCTTGGTTGCTGGCTCTGGCAGCAATCATTGTGAAGTCAGAACTCAACTATAATAAGTTATTACAGTTGAGCAGCTATGTCATTTCTCTCTAACCGGTGACTGGGTGTGTCACAAGTCTCCTATTATGAAGAAATTAGAGATGGGTTTTTATACTGGGATTGGAGAACCCCATGTATTATAATAGAATAAAAGCTGCACACTTTTTATTCTTTACATGAGCACACCACTCTAGGATCACTTGGGGTCATCATTGACACCTCCAGCAGCTTCTGCCAGAGAGTGAATTTGCATGTACAGAAAGAAAGTTGTCGGATTGACAAGACATGACAGTTGTACATTAAAATGCAACACTCTCCCTCAATATCGGTTTGTGGGAAACAAGTTGGTAACTGTACTTCTCATTTTCTTTACAACTGAACTTTTGTAAATTGATATATTGCTGTACAGACATGCACACAACCATATTTGGGGTGGCAACAGAAGAGGCGTCACAGTAGTCACCAAGGAAGGCAAACATGCACCCTCCTTTTTAGGTCTCGCCTACGACCGTGCTTGCGCGGCATCACTCTCACTTATGAGAGATATTGTAATAAATCTGTATTTGTAAAGCACAAACTGCTCACCCTTATGGGTCTCAAGGCACTGGGGGCCGCTATGGAAATTAAGTGAGCTATTGCCCAGAGTCACATGGTGCTGAGCTGAGCTGCCGCCAGAGCCAGGGATCGAACCATGAACCCTGTGCTCTGAAGTCAGCTGCCCTGGCCGCTGTACCACACCTATTGTATACAACAAGGGGCTTGCAGCCCGCCCATTGCCCAACATTTGTTGATTTCCCTGTCATTATTATTAGCTGCCTTCTAATTGGCCAGCATGTGCTGGCTTCATTTCCTCTTCTTGCGAGTGGCGCATGGATCAAGTGATTGCTTCAACGTTATTGCTGGCCTTCTGCTGATTATGCTGTGATTGAGGTAATACTTTTATTTTTTACTTCTTCCCTGTCGTCCTTGTTGAACCGCTTGCCATTTGTAGCTATGTTTTACTGTGTCACACGCACTTCAAAGAAGCCCTTCTCTCTTTTCAAATCGTTGTTTAATGTGACAGCAGATGCTATCTACTTTTATTGTGACAACAGATGTTATCTGCTTCCAAATGTATTTCCACGAAGACATGGACATCCGCTCAATTGCTTTTTTTATTTAAGAGGATTTTTTGCCAAATGCCATTCTTTTTTCTTTTCCAATCATGGAGAGATTAACTGATTTGCTCAGAATCTCAGGGGTATTATGCTGAGACCTAACAAGCACTGGCAAAGCCAATAGGTCTCACCTTTGAAACTACTGGCTCTACCATTGCCTTTTGTTCATGCTGTACAGCATGGGAATTGTCAACTTTGGCAATGATTTGTGGTCATGCTGTATAACGGTGTGGCTGTTGTACAGCATGGCTAAAAATAATAATAATACTAAAAAAAGACTAGGATGCATCCAACACTAATACACTTTTTATTTTTTTAAAGCACATTAGCCCTGGCTGCCTCATAGCACTGTCTTAAGTTAGTTCTATTTACACTGCAAAGCATCTGTGCTGCTGTACAGCATTCCTGCAAAACACTGCCAAAACCAATAGCTCTCATAACTGAGACAAATTGGTTTGCAAATGCTTGTTAGGTCTGGCCTACAGCCAGCTTTAGTTGTCTTAATAGCCTCATGTAACAAATACTAGAAAAATCTCAACATCTGTCCTGAGCAAACTGGTGCAATGGTTATTATATTGTAAACATTTTATCGGAAGCACATTCCACAAAAATACGTATAAAATGCTGCCACTTAAACAGGGCCACCATATGCTTAGAATGAATGTTTTGCTTGAAAAATGTCGATTTAAAAAAACATTTACTGATGTGGCCTTATACTGGTGCTTTTTTTTAGAAATAACACGTCTTTCAGTTGTATCAGGCATTTACATTTTTTATTGTTTGTGAAGGAGACAAAAAGAAATAAAAACTAACCATAAAGTCAAATTGCAGGCAGCTTCTATGTTATTATTTCACTTCCACATTTTATAGGAATTGGGAAATAAATGACCATATAACTGAGCACCGGAATTGCAGGCAAAATAAATAGTGGCTATTTAAAGTTAAGATATCAAATTAAACAGGCATTGGCATAGCCAATAGGTCTCGCCTTTGGGACCTTATAAGTGTTTAGCCATGCAACACTTGATGTTGTTGCACTAAGGATATTGTGCTGGATAACTAAACACTTATAAGGGCCCAAAAATTAAACAAGCATTGCCATAGCCAATAGGTCTCGCCTTTGGGACCTTATAAGTGCTTAGCCAGAGGTTTTGGCTTGGCCTTTGTTTTTAAGCTATGTAGTTGAGCAGTGTGGCTGCTGTGCAGCATGTTGAAAAGTTATAATAAATAAGGATGGCCACATTCCTAGAGGAGCAAAAAAGATCAACCGACGGAGAAAGGAGAGCAGGTCAGAAAGAGACGGTGAGGGGGACACAGAAAGGCAGGTACGGGACAGTGAGAGAGCAAGTGTGACAGTCAGCCACACAGAAAGATAGGCAACAGGAGAGATGTAGAGGAAGGAGATTCTCGCAGAGTCACGTGGAGTGAGAAAGAGACAGATAGTCAGGAGGTAAAGAAGAAGCGAGAGGGGAGAAAGAAAGAGAAAGACAGAGAAAGTAGAATGGAAGAGAAAAAGAAAGCGCCGCCGAGATAGAGCACCATATATCCGTGAGGTGACAGAGGATTTCTGCTTTACTGCACCAAAAGATGCATTGTGACATTGACAAAGCGCTGGGCTTCAGTGCAGGGGGGTGTTGTGGCACCAGATGCCTTTAATGGAACCTATGGAAATAACACAGCGGCCTGCTGTACACCCTCCGTATATATGTCACTTTATACATCGCATATACATATAGTCAATGTGCAATAAACACACACATGGTCATAGTTATATTATGCGATATATATGCACACATTTGCATCGAAGCACACGTTTACACAACTCAGCTCAAAATGTTTACATCAATATGTACATTCCGATACAGGCCCTACTCACATTTTTGTAAACTGCAATGTTTAATGTCTTAGAGCAATGAATGGGCGTGAAGTTTTACAATAATGTTAAAAGTTCACTGGGCATGGTATTCCACACAGGGTGATCCAGTGCTGCACGCTAAGGCTCCTGCACATACGAGCATATGACTCATACACAGCTTGCAGTGCAGCACCCTGATTTCTGAAGTGTTAGACACAGCAGCCCAGGGATTTTATTTCTGCAAAGATGGTTGCTCAGGTACGTATTGAATTTTTGGTCATGCCGGATTTAACATGCCAAGCTGCTCTAGTCACTGGACATACATATGTGCCGTGATTTATGTAGTCAGTCGGGCAATGATGCAAGTTTGCGGTGTTGGTCATTGTGAGTAATACGAAGCTGCACTAAATGTTGTTGGGTTGAGATATAAATATACAGTACCAAATAGGTCTCACCTTTGAAACTACTGGCTCTGCCATTGCCTTTTGTTCATGCTGTACAGCATGGGCATTGTCAACTTTGGCAATGATTTGTGGTCATGCTGTATAACGGTGTGGCTGTTGTACAGCATGGCTAAAAATAATAATAATACTAAAAAAAGACTAGGATGTATCCAACACTAATACACTTTTTATTTTTTTAAAGAACATTAGCCCTGGCTGCCTCATAGCACTGTCTTAAGTTAGTTCTATTTACACTGCAAAGCATCTGTGCTGCTGCACAGCATTCCTGCAAAACACTGCCAAAACCAATAGCTCACTCAATACTTGCAGCGCTAGAATCTGTAGTATTCATCAGTGAATAACAAATTTAATATTTCTGAAGCGCCGGTCTTTAGTTATAAATGTGTAGGATTATTTTACTGGGGAGCAAATGATGGTCACTAATAAATACTCAAATGCCTGCTATCTCTGCAGTGTTGGCCACTGTAGCTCCAGAGCACAACAGGTCCACAATCATATCTGTAAAATGCCTGCAGTGCTGGTCCCTGGCCCCCTGTACTCTCAAGGCATTCATTTATTCACTCATCAGCATTGGTGAATGAAACTGACTGACACAGAGTATTGTGTGAAATCTTGGTAACTTTGGAGCTCACACAGAATGTAACCAGATTAGTCAACTGCTTGCCTGCTTCAGAAGTGATAGCCACTCGGGTCATATATCCTATTTTAGGCGGTTACGGATGAAGGACCACGCCTCTAACCACATGCTGCTCACCATGGGCCATGCAAAGATGGCACTGGGGCAATTACTGCACACAATTACAGTATGACCTGCACAGGATTACTGAATTGTTTTCACACTTAACGCACATTGATGATGGGAGGTTGCATATCTAAACTTACATTGCTCTGTGCTCCTGGGGTCAATCTGTTAGATCTGTGCGCAGTGTACACTACGTGTGGTCTGTACAGGTTTTGGCAGAAGCAGGGGCTTGCGCTCCACCACCTTTCTGCAGTGATGGGCAATGCAGCAGACCTGGCCTTCATCAGGGTATATGCTGCTCTGCATCACTTTTGCTGCACTTTCCAAAGAACAAAAAAAACTACGAGCTTTAAGTGCTCGTATATAAAAGGTTCTTTATCTACACCGTGTACAAATTGTTTGTGCAGCGGAAGATGCCACACATTCATATGTTAATATATTTTACAAACACACCCAGACTCGTATGAGAGCATAAAGCACCCTGAGCTCAAATACAAATAACAACGGCGGCAGTTATCAGTCATGTTTTAAAAAAAATCTACTCTCACTACAGTATTTCGCGTGACGGGCTAGCAACAACAACAGCTGCTGAAGAAGAGAGGCATGCAAGGTCCTGTGCTTTTGTAAAGCGCCTTGAATTACAAAAAAAGGGAAAGAGTGAGAAAGAGAGAGAGGGGGAGAGAGAGCGAGAGAGGGGGAGAGAGAGAGAGCGAGAGAGAGAAAGAGAGAGCGGGAGAGACAGAGAGAGAGAAAGCGAGAGGAGAGAGAGAGAGAGAGAGAGAGCGCCCGGGAGTGGTGCGTGCGCGCGCAGTCTGCTCATTTTCAAGCTCTGCACTCGTGCTTGTGGCACGCCGCTGCGCACTCCCGCAAGGTGGATGCTGCCACAGGCACGAGTGTGTGCTTAAAAATGACTAGAGCGACAGCTAAAGGCCCTCCTATGCAGCGCATGGACGCTGCGTAGGCAAGACCTAAAAAGGACATTTTGAACTAGCTTGGTTACTGAAGATGTAGGAACTAATTTTAGGCAGATGTGAACAATGTGCCTAGAGTGCAGTCACTCATTGTGAAAGGAACCATGGGTAAAGTGGGCTGTGTGCTGTGGTGAATGTAAGCAAAATGTGAATGACAATTTTACAGACCACTGAATGCTGATCAAAATCCCTTCTACGTAGATATATATTATGTATCAATATTTTGTGAAAAAATGTTAGTCTGCCAAGACATCGAAAGATGCCTCAAATGCAACACCTAATAAAAAATGTAAATACACAGCAAGAGGGGTTTTAGGTGCCTCGTCTTGATTCATTGGGTTTTTTGCGACGTTCGGAAGGGTGAGCGGGAAGTCACGTGCCACAAAGGGAAGGTCCCACACAGCAGGAGCGATTAATCCAGCCCCCAGACATCACACCGCCGCATCAGCTTTGTGCCGGGAGGCACATAAATTATCACCGCGGTCCCGCAGCACAGGACCTGACACAGCAAGGGCAAGGACTCAAGCACCCAGACTTCACTAGGCCGCAGGGTCGATTGGTAAGGCAGAGGAGCCGGTATCGAAGTTCCAGCTGAGGGCTGCTTTTTGGCAGCCTCAGGGCCGATTTGGGCTGTGTCTGGTGTGTTCAGATGTTGCCAGCGGCCCAGTGGAAGCCCAAGTGGCCTTTCTGGAGGCAGATTGGCCTCCATTACCTCCCATTTATCAACGGGCAGAGGTGTCATTCCCTTTCTCTCGCTGGGCCGGCCAATCAAGTTGTGAATACTGAGCGGGGGCAGAGGGCCTGAGCAGAAGTGGCCTCAATTGATTTAATGTTTTTTTTAAACTTCGCGGAAGCAGTGTTTTGCGGAAAGGTAATATGCAAATGTGGGCCACTTTTTTTTAGCGTGCCGGGCCAATTTCTAATCCCAATCCAACCCTGCTATACCGCATCAGATTCGCACCAGGAGGCGCATACATTTTCACCTGGGGTCCTGCAGCGTGGGACGCGACACAGCAGGGGCGAGGACTCCAGCCCCCAAACATCACCTCAACGCATCTGCTTCATGTCAGGAGGCGCATAAATTATCACTGCGGGACCCTACAAAGCAGGGGCGGGAACTCAAGCCCACAGACATCATCACGCCACACCAGCTTCGCGCCAGGAGGCACATAAGTTATCACTGTGTGACACACGGACAAAACCTGGGTCAAAGGGGGGCCCGTCCTGCGCCTGTCGCAGCCGGAAGAGCTGGGGTGGGGCCACCTCCCTTTAACTTTCATCTTTCTTCTTACAACCTGCTGAGTGAGTAAGGTCTGTGCCTTTTTATGTATGATGTATGAGGGGCTCTCCATTTTTAAGGTCTCACCTACGCAGCACGCATGCGCTGCTTAGGAGGGCCTTTAGCCGTCTCGCTGGTCATTTTTAAGCACACACTCGTGCTTGTGGCAGCATCCACCTTGCGGGAGAGTGCAGCGGCGTGCCACAAGCACGAGTGCCGTGCTTGAAAATTAGCAGACTGTGCGCGCATGCACGCACGCACGAACCACTCCCGGGCTTTTCTGCATGTTGGAATAACAGCCGCTTTGCCGCTTGCAGATTGAAATGAAATGAAAATGAAATGAAAAAGGATTTCTAAAGCACATGGCTGCCCTCGAGCGTCCCAGCGCTAATCAATACACAAAGCCACTACCCCAGGACACCAAGAAGAACCTACAGAGGGAAAAGGTAAGTCTTCAATCCTTTACGGAATTTTGCCAAATTTGGTTCTTTACGCAGGGCCAGCGGTAAAGCATTCCATAATTGACCCGCATTAATGGAAAACCGGCGGCCACCCGTTTTCACCTTTTTTGCCCTGGGTATCACTACCAAGTTCCCATCATCAGAGCGAAGGGCTCGCGCAGGTTTATAGGAGCGGACCAAATCTCTTAGAATGGGGGGACCCGATCCTTGCAAAGCTTTAAACACTATACAGAGGGATTTGAATTTAATGCGCGCTCGAATTGGTAGCCAATGCAAGGCCTTCAAGGCAGGCCGAGCCGAAGATCTTTTGGCAGTACCAGTACCAGATTCCTACTTTGACGCCTCTCATTCAATTTCTCTTTCCTCCATAGCTCTGCATTCTCTCGTCTATCCCGCCGTCCACAAGGCCTCCTTCCCTCTTCAGTTTCATGCTCCATCTTGTTTTTTGTAAATTCCACGAGCTCGCTGAAAAAGGATTCTGCTCCAGAATAGAAATGCTTCTAGTTTTGATTTATTTTTTTTGTCACATCTCTTTTTATATTTTTTTTTACGGAATTGAAAAATGCTTTTCCACCTTCACTGAAGGTTTGCCTCAAATACTTTCAGAAGGGTTTGAGAGCAAAGAACGGGGATCCCTTCCTGCGTGGTGATTTTGTTTAAAACACATGATTTCTTTCAGACGGCGTCGTCTGTAGATTAATATTTCCTTTCATGGTCGCCAGTATTGTCTGCACATGGACGGCGCGCGCCTCTGTTGCTCTTTTGATTTTGTTTCCTCAGTGCACAATCCGGTGTTGAATTATCTTATTTCTGTCTCCTCTTAGATTAAATGCAGTTACTTAAAAGGAAGTTGTCACAAAAGACAAAATTCCTGTCCTTTCCCACCGTTCCCCCCGTTCAATCACATCTCTTACTTTTCTTCTGCTTTTCCCCTTGATGACGATTTTGTGGCTCTGGTCAGGGTGGCAGAAACCCTAGATGTTCGTTTTGAATACAATATCCCTCGCTGCTTGAATTTTGCAGATATCCACGTTTTTGAATTTGGTGTGTACCTCAGCTTCCTACCCTGGTTCGGGCAAGGTCCTTCTCCGCTCTTGCTTTAAAGCGTTCTTGTCCCAGTTCACTTGTGAATGTTCTAATTAATTCTGTGCTACCGCTTACCCTCTTCCGTCTATTCAAAAAATATGCTGACAGCTCTGTTGTACCTTTCTTGTAATGCTCAAGAACCCTCAGAATTTTTATTTGAAATTTTGAAATTATCTTTCTTTTCATTTTAGCCTCTGCTAGCTCAATGTTCTTCATGCATTTGTCTTCTTTCCCATTTATACAACTTGACTTCTAACTTCCTGGCCCTACCGCACAGCACATAACTTTTTTTCCCCTTCACTTTACCGTTGTGTTCGCGCTGGCTCTGTGTTCAACGTTCATCCTGATTTTCTTAGTATTTACTGCCATATCATTTCTTTCACTTCTTTGTGTAATTTCTGTGCATACATAAACAGAATACACTTCCAAAGTTATTTTTAGGTTTCTACAGTACAATGGTGAGCCTACATTAGTCCACTACTTATCCCCGCATTTGATTTATAACCACAATGTCTGAGTAGAAAACTGTCATCAGATGAAATTTGTCCCTGGAATCTTTTAATCAATGTAAACAAACATTTTAAAGCTCTGCGAATCATTGACATAATAAATATGTTGATGCTGCTCCTGTGAAATAACTTTCCAGATACTGCTGGACACAAATAGCAAAGATAAACATTTTTTCACTGTTCTCTAAACTACTGTACTGATCTAATCATATTTTTCACCAAGATCTCCATGCATTTTTCCAGCCCTAGCCTTTATACTACCTGACCAGACCACCAATAAACCAACTCTTGTTTGCTCCCTGGTTACAGACTCCACTAAACTTGGGGCCACACAGTGTTCCTCTGCACAGTCACAAGGAGTGTATCTATTCCCCACGGTGGTGTAATATCAACCCTTTTGCATCAGGTGTCATAGCTGCAGACCAAGAAGATTGGATTCTGAGAGGTGTAATCCTTTTCTTCTCTTTAGCATCACTGTCTCCATTGCTATCATTGGGTGGTTCAGGTGAAAGGGGACTATTTGAATCGGTGCCTTCAGCCTCACACAGGCTAACTGCTTGTGCCACTTTTACTGGTGCTGTGAGTGCTACTGAGTATACTATTTTTTACTGCTGCCATATGTTGGGGTACCCTGATTTCTCAGGTTAGTCTAACCCTATACACAGTGGACATTTCTCTCAATAGGATGTGGGTCCTTGTTGAGGTTTAGCAAAGGACATAGATGTCACAGCGGATGTAGCTGAAGTGGTAGCCAATAGGTCTCTCTTTTGCGACCTTATAAGTATTTAGTTATGCAGCACAATATCCTTGGTGCAACAACATCAACTGTTGCATTGCTAAACACTTATAAGGTCCCAAAGGCGCGACCTATTGGCTATGCCAATGCTTGTTATTGTTTGGTAGCCTGTGGCTCTCTTATAGTTTACATGCCCATTTTCTTCTGAGACTGGGTGGCTCTGTCCAAGGAAACTGGTTTAGCTGTGTGGAAGACAAGAACAGTTGAAGTAATTCCAGTAAGTTAGTGTTTCCCTGTGGGAAAGGACGCCCCACTGCTTAACTGTTGAGAGACCACGAGGAAGCCTAAAGCTGTGGATTTGCCTCAGGGGTAGAGATTAAAGAGTTGTAAATCAGCTCCCTGACTTCCACGAAAGAACATATGAACATTACCACTTTAAAGGACATTGATACACTTATTATAGAGGTTGAAACCCTTCTGGGGGAGGAGAAAAGGGTCTAGTATCTATTCCTCTGTAAGTGTGAAGAAACTCCCCTCTATTTTTAATAAGAAGCAGAAAGCTAAAATCAAACAATCTCCACCTTTCTAGGAAGATGTGAACTCCACTACTTGCCTAGAGGGTTCTACCCTGACTGATGTTAATAATGATCCACTTTTTTATCCAAAAACCCTACTACCAGTATCACCAAAATTAAGATGCACAAATAGGTTCCTACCATTGGCCCCGCTTACTGCCCTGGGGACAGCGTTTTAACCTCTAGTATAACAAGGAAAATGAGGGCTTATTTGAAACTCTGGGTGTATGTTTTACACGTAGCAACAAGATGGCAAAGACTTATAGTAATTCCAAGCGTTATCGGTACAATAAGTCGTGTAGCAAATAAAAAAGAATGAACTTCGTTTGGCCCTTATGTCAGGGGAATCGGCTGTAATCAGACTGAAAAGGAAGGAGTATAAAGCAATTCAAGCAAAATTACTCCGTGATTGGGAAGCGAAAGTATGGGAAAACATCCATGAAGCAGCTGTATCTAAAGATACTAAAACTTTTTGGAAGTTGGTTGCAAAGGGTTATGATAGTCCTTCGAGATCCCTATCAGACACAATTCCACCAGAGATCTGGTATGCCCATTTTTCGGATCTATATCAATTACACCAAAGCTCTAAGGTGGCTGGAGAAATGCAGTCTAATGTTATAGTTTACCCTTTGACAAGCATTTTTTGAGATAGAGATGAGGGATACGTTGGAGGCAATTAAGGCTATTGCACCAGGCAAAGCAGAAGGTCCCAACGGGATCCCAGGTGACCTTTTTTTTGGCTGATATTGAGACTTGAGCCCTTTAACTTCATAAACTGGCAAATTATATCTTAAAAGGGGCCAGGGTACCTGCTAGATGGAAGGCAGCCCAAATAGTGCCGGTCTATAAAAAAAAGGCCTTCGCGATTCTCCTTTAAACTACAGACCTATTAGCCTTATAGCCGTAGCCCAAAAGGTCTTTGCCAGACAACGGCTGTTAAAATTAGATTCCTGGATTGAGGAACACTATGCTCTTTCCTCCTTCCAGGCAGGTTTTAGAAGAGGGATTAGCACGATTTACCAGAGTTTTATTTATCTATTGGAAAATTGTTTTTATGCAAAAGCCCACCTTTATCTGGTTTTCGTTGATCTAAAATCGGCCAGTCCACTTCCATCAGGACACCTACGCTCAAGTAAGATGGGGCCAGGGAGGGGAGCTGACAGATCGGATTGAGATCAAGAACGGAGTGCGCCAAGGTTGTGTCCTTGCCCCAACTCAGTTTCCTTTATATCTCAATGATGTGGTATCCTATGTGGAACACGATCTAAATGATGCCCCCTGTCTAGCTGAGAAAAAATCCCCCTTTTGCTGTTTGCAGACGACACCCTCTTAATAGCTAAGACCCCTTGTGGTCTCCAACGGTTGCTGAATAAATTCGAAGACTTTTGCACTGAGCGAGGGCTTACGATAAACCACTCTCAAACTAAATTTATGACCCTTGTAAAACATTCCAGGGCTTGATAATGCTGGGGTGATGTCCGCTAGAGAGGGTCTGTGAGTTTTACTACTTGGGGTTTAGACTCGCTAAGTCCATGACATGGGCCCCACAGGTTAACAAGAGTTGTTTAAATTCATCCCATCATTCTGCTGCAATATTGAGGTGCTCTAGAATGTCCCAGATCAAATCTAAATCCCCTGCCCTTAAGGTCTATGGAGCGAAAGCAGAGGGCAGTGCCTTGTATGGTGCTGAAGTATGGAGCACTTCAAATTTGACCAGACTTGGAGTAGAGGAGAATACCTTTCAGAGAGCACTGACTAACCTCCAGAGTAGCAACTCATTAATACAGTTAAGAAGGGATATGGCCCTATATCCTAAGAACCCTAATAATTTTCGCCCCATCTCACGTCTCCCTGCCCTGCCAAAAATGGTGGAGAAAAGTATGAATGCCCAATCGAGCACTTTTCTACGAGTGACCGAAGCATTGGATCCCATTCAATATGGCTTCAGAGAGGGTCATAGCACCGAATCCGCACTAATAAAATCTATGGATGAGATCCGGGCAGCCCTTGACCGGGGAGGTAAGGCTGCCTTGATTATGTTGGACCTCTCGGCGGCCTTCGATACGGTCCACCGCGATTTGCTGATAGACAGGCTGCGGGAATGCGGAGTACAGGGAAAAGCCAGGAAACTAGTGAATTCCTTCCTCTCCGAAAGATCGCAAATCGTATCATTGGTAGATTTTTATGCCACTCCGTTCAGTGTGCCTTGTGGTGTCCCACAAGGATCATCTTTGAGTCCCACACTTTTTAATGTATATGTGTCCTCCCTTGCTCCTCTTATCAAGTCCTTCGGCTTTTCTCTCACATCTTATGTCGACGACACACAAATTGTGGTGTCATTGCACCTCCGCCAGGAGATTGGAACAGGTAGATGGTTGCAGGTCTGCATGGAAGCGGTGGGGAGGTGGGTGTCCCAATATTGTCTTAAGCTTAATTCCAGTAAGACGGAAGTTGTCCTGTTTGGGAATGATCCGAGTTTCTGGAAGCCAAGCTGGTTGCCGGACACTATGGGTCCGCTCCCTACTTCCACTGGAAAAGTTAAAAACCTGGGAGTGATAATAGATGACAGACTTAATGTTGGGGCTCAAGTCAATGCAGTAGCCTCTGCCACAGCTTATGTCATAAGGACATGTAGGAAAATGTTGCCTCTCCTGCCAAAGGACAGTCAGCGTCTGGTGGTCACCTCACTGATCACATCAAGGTTAGACTACTGCAAATAGTCTATATCTTGAGCGCTAGGTGGCGCTAGCCAAGATGGCCGCGCTTAGGTGAGGCTCCTGGATGCTTGACCCCTCGCATCCACCCTCTATCCGCTGTGGCTGTCCTAGGTGTCCCCTGCTGACCGCCGAGTGCTGCGGAGCTGCTGCCCCGTCCCTGGTGCGATTTTCGGCCGATTTCCTGCAGCGGGAGCCGAGCTACACAGCCCGTGAGCTGCACCGGTGGCTGCGACGTGCCCAGCTGGCCCTGACGACGGCAGTGTTCCCTAATAAAGCCCCCGGCGCACCACGAGTGGCGAAGGCCGCGGGGCCACCGGAGGCCGGCCGGGGACCGGAGGACCTGCGGAGCGGAGCCTGGGCTGGTGCCGGGTCTTGGGTGAGCTTGGGGGGCGGCGGATGGTGAGCGCCCCCCGGTGGTGAGGTGACCCTGTTCGGCGGGCGGCTCGGCCCGCATGGACTGCTTGACTGGCTGACTGAGTGCGACTGCTCGAGGGGCTGAGTTCGACCCCGCCGCTGCCGATGCCTGCTGTCTCCTGGCGCTGAGCCGACACTGCCTAGAGGGGGGCGGGCCCCCCCCCCGGACCCCTGCTGACTTGGTCCTGGCGCTGTCCTCTATGGTCGCCCCGGGGTGACGTGGCCCCGCAGGCCTTGTGGCCGACTGCTGTGCCTGGAGCGGGGACGTTCCCTGGCGCCTCCGTGCTGGCCCGTGGGGACGACGGTACCGGACCTCTCCTGCCCTGCACTGCTACCCGGGGGCCGCTGCCGGCCGGGGGGTCCCCCTCCTCCCGCACCCTGACTGTGCCTGATCCGTCGGAACCGGTCCTTGAGTGGACACGGCGTTGTCTGGCGCCTTGGGCCTCCGCGTTGAGGCGATTGGACGGCGGCCTCGCTTGGGGAGGCGGACGTGCTCTAGCCGCGGGTGCCGGCTTCCACCGGGGGAGAGCCCCCCTCCGGCTGCCTGCCATTGGACCTTTCCCCCCCCCCGCCACCGCTGGTTGAGGCCTGTTGCTGTTGGGCTTGGGGCGCCCTGTTTCCCCTTCCCCGCCTGGAGGGGTCCTGCTGGGGCCCAGGGCCGGGAGCGCTGTCGGGCGCGCCCGTGGGCCCGTTGTGGGTGCTGGACCCGGCGCGGGGCCGGTGCGGACGGCACCTGTGTGAGGGGGCCACGCCGGGCTGGCTCTGCAGCGGGTCGGCGGAGTCCTCGGTGGACCCTGTGAGGGGACGACGGCACCTCCTCTTCTTCGCCTTCCTTGTGCGGGCCAGTCGATTGGACGTTGGGTGAGGCTGGTTGAAGATCCGCTCTACAGTGCCTGGACACCAGTGCGCCCTCCACGGGGGTAGCCATGGGCAAAGACAGGGGCGCCAAATCAGCGGCCGTGCCCCGCCAGACCAAAATCGACCGCTTCACGACCTCCGACCCCCCGGGCACGGGCGGGGAGGCGGCGCCGACTCCTGGCACGGACCTTGCCGCCATCTTGCAGGCCATCACCGCCTCCCGTACGTCCCTCGAGGGGATGGTCGGGGAGGTGAAAGTGGACGTCGCACTACTGCGGCAGGACCTGCGCAACGCCACGGCCCGCATCACCGAGATGGAGTCCCGGATCTCGACGGCGGAGGACGACATTCGGCAGCTCCAAGACCAGGTTCGGGAGCTCACGACTCATTCTAAAGAGCTGCATCGGCGGGCGGAGGATGCCGAAAATCGGGCCCGCCGCAACAACCTACGCCTGGTGGGATTTCCGGAGGCGGTGGAATCTGGCCGTACCGACGACTTCCTGGAGAAGTGGTTCAAGTCTTGGTTGCCGCCGGCCAGCTTGTCCGCCTGGTTTGTCATCGAGCGGGCGCATCGGTTGTTGGCCGCCAAGCCTCCTGTGGGGGCCCCCCCGCGCCCCTTCATCCTGCGGATCCTCAACTTTCGGGACAGAGACGCTATTCTGAAGGAGGCGCGGGTGCAGGCTCCCTTGACCTTCAACAACCACAACATCATGGTTTTCCCAGACTACACCCGGGAGGTCCAGGAGCAACGCCGCTCGTACGTGGAGGTAAAGCACAGGATGCGCTCCTTGGGTCTCAGCTATCAGCTTCAATTCCCGGCACGCCTCCGCGTGGTCTTCCAGAGTAAGACCCTGTTTTTTGACACTCCCCGGGCGGCCTGGACTTGGCTCACCGAAGAACGACCGCTGTGCCAGGCCGAGCGGGTGTCACCGGCTAGGCGGCCTTCGGACCGGGATGCGGCCGGGCCCCGGCGCCCGGGCCGCAGGAGGCGTACGCGGTCTCGGCGGCCCCGGGGGGGGCTGGCGGCTGGGACTCGCTCCGCAAGTGCATCGGGGAGAGGACTGCGGGACTCCTCCGCCTCCTCCGGGACGTCCTCCCGGGCGGCTGGGGGCCCCGGGCGCCAGTTGGCCCGTCTGTTGGAGCCGTCCCCGACCCCCCTTCCCGTGTCCGTGGACCTCTCTGATCTCTCCCGCAGCCCAGCGCTCTGACTCTTCTCTGTCCTCTGCTTCGGCGGGGGGTTTGACGGCCTGGTCCCGCTGCAGGGACCTCCACTACGGACCTGGATTCAGCGGCTTCCCGCTCATGTGTAGCAATCTAGAACCGGACACTCGCATCCGTACATCTGGAGGGGTCCACCACGCTCTTGACACCCGAGCACGTCGCTTGGGGCCTTGTAGTTGCTGTTACAGTTAGGGCGACAGATGCTTCAGTTTTTGAAGTGTAGGGTGGGGGGTTGGGGGGGGGGTTTGGGTTTGTTGGGGTTTTGTTTTGCTGGTTGCTCCTCTTGGGGAGGGTGTTTCCTCTAGTTTGGGTCTGGTTCCTCTTGATCGTGTCACACAACAGTTCCTTGCGTGCGCTGCTGCAGAGCTTTGCACTGACATTCATATGCGCTCCACTCGCTCCCGTTCCCCGCATGGCCTCCCTGGCTCCCTTTCGATTGTCCTCTGCTTTCCCCGTGCTGCCTGGGCGATCCTCCTTCACTCCCAGCGCGTTGGCGCACCCTCGGGTCCTCCCGACGCCGCCCCGGGCGCTCGATCCCGCGGCGTAACATGCCCGTGGCTTCCATGGCTGACCTAGCCCCCGGGGCTCGGCTGCGCATACTGTCTTGGAACGTGAACGGCCTGCTGGATAGGCTCAAGCGCACTGCAGTCCTTAAGTATGCTCACCGCGTGGGGGCTGACGTGCTCCTCCTTCAGGAGACCCACCTTATCGGGGAAAAGTGCCCCTTCCTGGCGCATTATGGCTACGATCGGGTGTGGCATTCGGGGTTTGCCCGTGGCTCCCACGGGGTGGCGATCCTGCTGCGCCGCTCCTTCCCCTTTGTCCTTACACGGGTGACCCATGACCCTCAGGGCACTGGGATTGCAATTTGCGGCGCGCTCGACGGTAGACCGATTAGCTTCCTCTCGCTCTATGCGCCGCCCTCGGGACTGGCGCAGGCTTTGTCCCACGCGGCCTCTCTGCTGGCGATGCTCCCGGGGGGCACTGTAGTGCTTGGGGGGGATTTTAATGCCGTCATGGCCCCTCAGCTGGACTCATCGGGACCGATTTCGGATTCTCGCGCGGCTCGCGCGCGGCAGCTGGCGGGCTGGGCCGAGGCTCAGGGCCTCTGCGACGCCTGGCGGCTCTGGCATCCTCAGGCGCGTCAGTACACTCACACGTCGGCCGCTCACCATTCTCACGCCTGCCTTGACATGATCTTCGTCCCCCCCACCGACTGCGGGGGCGTCCAGGACGTCCGCATTCTTCCCAGGGGGATTTCGGATCACTCGCCGGTCCTCCTGGGGCTAGGCCCTCCGCCGCATACGGCTCGTCCGATGTGGCGGTTTAGCGCCTGGTTCCTCCAGGATAAGGCGCTGCACAAGGCGATGGGCACCGAACTTATTCAATACTACTCCACCAATGAGGGCTCGGTCTCGTCGGCGGGTACCCTGTGGGAGGCCTGCAAGGCGACTATTAGAGGGGCGGCTAAGGCGCATGTGGTGCGGCACTGCCAGTCGCGGCTGCAGCAGCTCACTGCCTGCGAGGCCCGGGCGCTCCGACTGGAACAGTCTCTCGCTGCACACGATGACCCGGCGGAGGCCCGGCAGCTGCGGCTCCTTCGCCAGGAAATTAGTCAGCGGTCCCTTGATGCGGCCAAACTCCTCTGGCAGTCCTCGGTGGCAAGGGAGTATGGATGGGGTGACAAGAACGGCGCGCTGTTACATCGCCTGGCTGCCTACCCCAGGGCGTCGTGTATCATCCCGGCAGTCACGGATTCCGCGGGTGTGCTCCAGTCCTCCTCTGTGGAGATGGCGGCTGCTTTTGCCCAGTTCTATTCTCAGCTCTACCGAGCTCGTGCACCGGCTCTTTCCTTGACCGCTCTACTCGCGTCTGGGGGCGCACACCTTGCTCGGCTTCGGCCGGCCGAGTGGGAGAGCCTGGAGGTCCCCATCTCCCTTGAGGAGATTGGAGATGCCATTGGGCGTACATCCGCGGGGAAGACTCCGGGACCTGACGGGTTCCCCCAGGAATTCTACGCCGCCTACAGAGACACCCTGGTCCCGCTGTTGCGCGCTCACTATGCGGAGGCGATTGAGAGGGGTTCCTTTCCCCCGGAGGCGGATCTGGCCACGATCGTGGTTTTGCCTAAATCCACGCCACCGTCCACCGACAGGGCGGCCTACCGTCCCATTTCGCTTATTAACACGGACGTGAAGCTCTACGCGGCGGTCCTGGCCCAACGGCTTAGGCCCTTGTTGTCGACCTTGGTCCATCCGGACCAGTGTGGCTTCATGCCCGCTCGGGGCACCCGCCACTGTCTTCGCCGTCTCCATGTGGCCCTGGCCCACCGCCATCGGCTGTCTCCGTACCTCGCTCTCCTCCTCGCTGATTTCGAGAAGGCATTTGACTCAGTGGGGTGGGCCTACCTATTTGAGGTCCTGACTCGCATGGGTTTTGGCCCCCGGTTCGTGGGGATGGTGCGAGTCCTCTATGCCCATCCCCGAGCCAGGGTCTTGGTCAATGGAGTACTATCGAGGCCATTTCGGATCGGCCGGGGGACGCGGCAGGGTTGCCCACTGTCGCCCCTTCTCTTTGCCCTCGTGATGGAACCCCTGGCCGCCCTGATTAGATCTGATCCCGTCCTTCGGGGCTGGGAGTGGCCTGGCCTAGAGGCCGACAAAATCGCACTCTATGCGGACGACGTCCTGCTGTATCTGAGTGACCCGGCGCACTCCGGGCCCCGTGCCCTCTCCATCCTGACCCGTTTCGGCCGGGCGTCTGGTCTATCCCGCAACTCGCGGAAATCGGTGCTGGTCCCGTTGCACCCCTCCAGGGAGTGTTTTGATTGGCAGGAGACCATCCCTCTCTGCCGGCTATCGTTTCAGTACTTGGGTATCTGGGTCTCCCTCCTCCCGGAGCTGAGCTGGGCACTCAACGTCACCCCCCTGGTGAAGAAAGCCAAGGCGGACTTGGTGCGTTGGCACCAGTTGCCCCTCAACCCGCTAGGGAGGGTGGCTCTCTATAAAATGATGATTCTTCCCCGGTTTCTCTATGTGCTACAAAACACCCCTCTTTCCTTTCCGCGTCCTTGGTTCCGCGAGTTGGATGCGATGGTGACGAGATTCCTCTGGGGCAGTGGGAGGCACCGGCTGGCTCTACCGACGTGCCGCATACCCACCTTTGATGGGGGCCTGGGCATGTCTGACCTCTACCTTTATTATCTGGCCACTCGCCTGCTGGTCGTACATGACTGGTTTGGGGGGGGTTGGTCTGACCCAGCCTACAGGGTGGAGCTCGGTGATTTGGGCTTCTCCGGTATCCAGGATCGCCTGTATGGCGCGTCCGTCCCCGCCTCTTGCCCAGATATCACCAGGGCCGTATTCTTGTCCTGGCGTGCGGCGCTCCGTCACACCCGCTGGACGGGGAGGCTGACCCGGGTCACGCCCCTGTGGCACGGGACATGGCTGCGTGAGGTCACGGCGCTGGAAGGGTTTCGATCATGGGACTTAATTGGCATTTCCCAGCTGGGGGACGTCTGGCGGGGTGGGCGAATGTGTTCCTTTTCAGAGCTGCAGGCGCGCTTCTCCCTCCACTCCTCCCAATTCTTTCGATACCTCCAGCTGCGCCACGCTATACGCACCCACACCCCGCTGGACGTCCGGCTGCCGGACCACAGCCCCCCAGAGGCTCACGTCATGCTGGGCAACTTGGGGAGGGGGGCATCTCTAGGATTTACCGCTCCCTCGTCAACTGCACTCCTACGTCCCTTGAGGGCCTTAAGGAGCGCTGGGAGGGCCTTAAGGAGCGCTGGGAGGGCTGGGTGGGCCCCCTGGACGAGGCCGACTGGCGGGACGCCCTTATGGCCCCCCGCTTGGTGACGGCCTCAGCTAGGCTACGACTTGTCCAAAGTTATTACTTACACACTGCTTATCTCACGCCGGTCCGCCTCCACGGCGCGGGCCACTCCGGGGACGCGGCTTGCCCCCGCTGTGGCTCCGAGCCGGCTGACTTTCTTCATATGGTGTGGACTTGCCCGGAGCTGGAGGGGTTCTGGAGGGGCATTGAGTCCGAGCTTACGGAGGTCCTGGGGTGGGTGGTGCCGCATGACCCTAGACACTCCCTATTGGGCATCATGGATGGTTTGGATGGCACGCGCCCGGAACAGCTGTTCCTTATGACGGCCTTGATGGTGGCTAAACGGGACATTGCAGCGGCATGGAAGCAGCCACAGCCGCCAACCATAGCTAAATGGGGTGCCGGGGTGGACTGGTGTGCGGCGCAGGAGCGGACTCTCTATAAAGCACGTGGCTGTCCCAAGAAATACCGGAAGGTGTGGGGGAAATGGCTGGGCAACATACCTTAGCGGGGTGGGTTGGGGGGGGGGGAGATGGTTTTGGGAGAGGGTGGAAATGTGATGTATGGTGGGGACTTGGAGGGCCAGACGATTTCTGTTGTTGTGTTGCTAAAAACAATAAAAACTTGTTTATCAAAAAATAGTCTATATCTTAACATCCAGGAGCGTTTTGTGCGTAAACTCCAACTCCTGCAGAACGCCGTGGCCAGAGTACTCTCAGATATACCAAAATTTGGCTCGGTCTCCGTGGAAATTCGTAGACTTCACTGGCTATCTGTAAAGAAAAGAGTGCAGTTTAAGTCACTTTGTATGATCTTTAAAGCTCTATAAGGCATTGGACCTGACCATCTGAGGCAGCAATTTCGGTGGTATGTGCCCAATAGACCTCTGCGGTCCCTCGGTGCAAAATTGGTGATTGCACCGCCTACAAAAAAAGCTAGGTGGGGAGGTAAAAGTTTTAGCGACTGTGCGGCTAAGGCTTGGAATGATCTCCCTTTCCACCTGAGGAATAGGTCGGACTTACTCGATTTCAGAAAGGCCTTAAAAATCTGGCTGTTTGACTAAGGATTCCATCCAGTTCTAATTGCGGTTGCTTTATGGAGGACTGAAGCTAGCGCCAGTACACTTCAGGGTAACAGTGCGCTCTACAAATCCCCCTAACATTACATAACATAACATATATTCAATAATTCACAAGGCCCAGTTAAGGCTGTTGCTCTACTGGAGAAGGCTGAAATATTCTGGAGACCTGAAGGGTTACCGAGAAGCCTTGGAGGGGGTGATATTTATGGCTCGTTGTTCCAAAATTAAACGGTTATTTTATGTCCAAAAGCTGCTCGTACAAATTGAGCTGGGGGAATTTTGGCCATCCCTGACAATAACAACTAATTTGCCTAGGTCTGCACTTATAGGTGCATATTGGGCCTATGTCCATGACATGGAATTCCAGAATGTAACAGAGGGCTCTCTTACATAACTTTTTTTTAGATTTCAAACCTAATATCGAATGGGAGCCTTTTTTTGATTTTATCAACCCTCTATCTACAAAGACCTTGGGGCATATTAACAAGGAACAGGGAAAATTAACGCTAAGGGCACTTAGCGCTCATTTTTTTAACGCCCGCTATCGCTGGATAATATCGCCTGGTCATCGCGTTATTAACAGCGCTAACCGCCTAGGCGATAAAAAATCTAGCGATAGCGACATTTTGAGAGGTTATCGCTGGTAATGCAGCGATTAAACTACAAGGATAGGGATATCCTTCTTGATAGCCCATGGTGGATTTAGCCATGTAATCCACCTCCCATTGGATTACATGGCTAAGTCTGAAAATTATCAGACGTAAAAAAGCAGTGTTAACTGTGGTTAGCGCTGCTTTTTTTGTCTCTAACAGGGTTAGCGTGAAGCTTGATAATAGGAGAAATGTCGCTTAGCGACATTTCTCCTATTATTTTGCTCTGTAATGCCCACTCATTAAAGATGCAAAGGGAAGCGTAGTGAGAAAGGGTGCTAACATGCATTTTGCATGTTAGCACCCTGTTGTTGATAGGGCGATATTTTTATCTCCGCTTCTTTGGCTTTTAAAGCCCTTGTTAATATGCCCCTTTATTCCTTTAATTTCGTTATGGCACCTTCCCTCTTATGCCCTTACTGGCAAAATGTAATCATCTGGTTGTAACAAGTGGGCTATGTCCTGTTTGTCAACAAGCTAAGGAATCACTAGTGCACTTTGGGGCATATTATCAAGCACGGCGTTAAAGTTATCAGAGAATTCCAATAGAAGCCCATGTTGACACCAGAACATGGGCTTCTATGGGAATTCTCAAGGGCATATTATCAAGCTCATTATCGCTGTTTTAGCAGCAGTTTTCTGCCGCTAAAGTGGCGATCATTTTAACGCCGTTTCTTGATAATATGCCCCTTTATTTGTTTCTTCCCAGGTTATTCCCGCCCCAGGAAAGCATGGATATTACCCATATGCAGATATCTAGGATGTCAAAGGCTCGAGATTGCCTTAAGGCTCCTCCGCATAGAATCTACTCTGGTAGTTGTCTGTGCGGGATCAAAATAAATACACTGGAGCTGGTCTATTCAAAGCAAGGCCATCGAATGATAAACATAGTTCGTCCCTTTAAGGCTTTTTATATGGTTTTAATTACTGTATTGTAGTGTATTAATGTAATGTATTTTTGTTACAAGAAAAGCACAGGGGGTAAATTGGATAAAATGATTCTTAAGTCATTGCTACAATGACGTGCAAAATGTTTTATTGATATGTTTTAGAAAGTGTTTTATATTGTCAAATTATATATTTATAAATACTGGACTAGTTTAGGGACTTTTATGGGTGGATAGCCCGAATAAAGTATTTGATGAAAATGATGATGATTCATTGGCTTGCACAGCTGTGATTTATTTACATTTTGGATTCTGCCCACTGCAGAATAATGCAAGGGGCAATCGGTCAGTTTACTTCAGCCATTGCCCCTCTTACACCTAGGGTGGCCACCTTTCCAACAAAAAAATATTGGCCATTTATTGTGCTTTTAACAATCTGCAAAGGGCCATATATGATGCTGTAAAGCATTATAAACAACATCTTATGTATCCATTTGTAACTTGACTTTCCTGCCTTTGTTTACTTTAATAATTAGTCAGGGGTCGTTAACGGAAGCTCTAGATACGTTTAAAAGTGCTTTCTATTTATATTTGCTCTTTGAAGTTTGTACATATAAGGGCTAAAAATACCGGCTCTGGCTTTAGGTGATATTTCTTATGTTTGTACAGGCCGGGGCATTAAAATGCCGGTGGTGCTGGTAGAAATCCGGCCAGGTGGCTACCCTACGTGCACAGTGAGTGGCAGCATTTTTCCAAATCATTTGCACGTACGAATAAAACGAATTCCACTTCTGAGCTCAACTTCAGACTGAGGGGTAAATTGAACAGTTTGGTCTCGTTTTTAAAAAATCACGGAGAACACTACAATCGCCCACCCCTTTCAAACAAACCCTGCAGGAGAGAGTCCCTCAGTACAATATTAGGGCTGGTATGAACAGATTTTCCAGCCCTCCTTCTTCTGTCCGCCGTTCTAGGCATTGTTTACAAATGTGGCATTGGACAGGATCAAACCACACACAGTGCAGGCAGTCTTCTCCGGTGACCTTGCTTCTGCGGCAGTCCGACAGCACGAGGCGCGGGAAGAGGAGCCTGCGCCCCCCCCCCCCCCCCTCCGTCCCTCCACGAGCATCTCGCCACATCCCTTGCGAGGCATGCTGCTCAGTCCTGAGGCAGAGGCCCAACCAAGCCCCTGCACGCGCAAGGCGTCACCTGAGCCGAGCTTTGAGACAAGCCATTGTTTAGACAGTTGGAGCACTTTCAGATGGCGCTCTCGGAATGGAGTGGCATGTGTTTACTTTCAGGGAGTATGAGCTAAGCGCAGAGAGCTGTGCCCAAGCTCTTAACTCTCCGGAGGGGAAGTGAGGCTTAATAGGAATCATACATAGTAGTGTCTCTAAACATGAATTTTTTTGGGAGGGAGTTAAACACATGTGGGCACAGATAAAACTGCTGGATCTACCTCCCACACATAAATTTTTTTCACACACACATTTTTAGGTCGAGCATGGGCAGCACATGCACATACGAGGTCGCGTCCTCATCCTGTGATTCTGGACAAATCACTTAATCTCCCCGTGCCTGAATATGTAATGTAAATACGGTGCTCATGTACAGCGCTCCAATACCTTCGGGTCGAGTTCGCGCTATATAAAAGATGTAAAAAAAAAAATAATCTCCGCTCATATTTGGCATTGGCTTGTGTTGTTGTCCTTCGTAAATGCTGGCTTCTGATTTGTTAATAGGCTTGTTAGTCCCTCCTTAGTACCGCCTTGTCTTCATTTGTAACCTCCCATGAGGACTGGCCCTTTTACTTCTGTTTATACACGGTACGTCTTTTCTAGTCTGTAAGCCCTATTTTCTTTAATGAGTTTCTCCTACTGCAGGCATGACATGCTTTCCTGCACCCTTCAGTGCGCCATGCGCGCTTTCACTTTTTTATGCAGCCCGGGACAATGGTGGCCGCTTCTTTTAATAGGTCTTTACAAGAGTTTGAGCTATTGGCATTGTAAATGACAATGCCTTTTATGTATGTGTTAATTAGCAAAACAGATAAATAAAAGGCATTGTCATTTACAATGCCAATAGCTTAAACTCTCGCAAATGCACGACCTATTGCATTGCAAATGCTTGTTTTCCTAGTGGCAGTTGTATAGTTATAGTTAGGACCAGATTCCCATAGGTAAATTGATATTTTGGGTTGCATATAACTTTAGCGCCGTTTGAGGAATCATTACAAAACTTTCCATAAGAAAATGTCATCCACATCAGCGTTTTCTTGGCAAGTTTCGAGGGGATCTGTCCAGCGAGGGTCAAGAAAAAAGTGGGTCATAAAATGCATTTCGCCATGCAATTTTCCATAGGAAAATTAGACACAGCTAGAGCCAAAATGGCTGAACGGAATTGCAATAAATTTGGCAGAAAGCTAGATCTTGGTCCGGAAAGTGTGCTTTTTGTGATTTGGTGTAAATCTGTTGGGTAGTTTTTGAGAAAATAAAGTTCAACATTTCTGAATATTTCACACTGTGGAGGATCCCTGCTGCCAATTGATCTGAAGATAATGTCTGAGTGGCAGCCACCACATCAACAAGGATGTGGTGACAGCAGAGCCGGACTGGCCATAGCGCTCTTAGGGCGTTTGCCCGGGAGGCTGAAAGGGTGAGGGTTGGTTTTGGAGCATTGGGGGCTGGTTTTGTTACTAGGGGTTGGTTTTGCAGTGGTGCTTCAATTTGGGCCCCAGTAACAAAAGCAGCAGTGCTGGGGACCAGTTTTGTTTCACAGAAGAGCTTCACACTTCAAACATCGGGGTAGGTGTTTATAGTGTGATGAGTCCCATGTGATGGATTTTTCGACACGATGCGCTGTCACCATGTGTCCTTTGCACGTTACAACCATGAAAGGGTCGACATCAAACGCAGTACTAATTTTTCGCTTCCTTTTCTTTTTGACCAGTACCCAGTTCCCTTTCCCGAAGACTGTTTCGTGGGCGCGTCGGCACTGATCAGTATATGTTTTCATCTTGCGCTTTCAAGAAGCTTCTGTGACACAAACCTCACCTGCATTGTCCATTGTGGTAGTTCGGCCAAACTTCTCCGACAGCTCGATGGAGTAAGAAACCATCAGAGAATTGACTATATGTCCATCTATAAATAATCAAAAGAGGAAGGATCACTTGTTACTGGCACCAGGGTTCAAGGGGTCAATGAGCTAAACTGGGTAGTTCTTGAAACATTGGTATCCAAAACACCAAACGCTGAGAAATTACTATTCCAGAAAGAACAGAGATGGGTCCACCGCCTCCAGACCAACATCGTAGGACTGAACGATGATATTCCATGGCTGAGCATGTCATTGTGAATAGAGTTGTGTTTCATATTCCAACTGGGCTAAAAATCTTCAATAGCCCCATCCTCTCCTGCATATGATACTTAAAGCTCACCTCCTATCTGTACCTAATAATTTAGGCGTTCAATACCTATATCCACATAAACATATCTGTGTGGGGACCCCGAGCACACCCCCATTGGCCTCTTTTGTCAACATAGTTTCGGCTTCTAAACAGCTGTATTCTTCATAAATCGCCAAAACACATCGGTTTGAATATCAAACCCTGACGCTGTCGTAATTTGACAATTGTGTAAATCAGCGCCCGTACACGGCTTATGGGAACTACAGACAGGAGTTCCATTCACAAGTCCCCAGCCTTCAATAAAGTTATCTATTGACACGGCCCGCACCAGTCCCTTCACTATCTCTACGCTATTGACTATTTAAGACACACCCCCAACCTACGTGTGCATACAGGAAACTAGAGTCAGCACAAGTCGTAGCAGATCATTGCGGTACGGAGCCCTCGACCTCAACACCATCTGGAAGACACGTAACGTTAATCTGGGGAGCCCCCCTTGTAATGTGTGGTTTCTTGTTTCCATCTATTTAGTAACTAACGCTGCCTGTATCCTCGTACGGAGCCCGTACTTTGAAACTATCAGGTATTTTTTCCTTTAGTGAATACTGTACGTCATTTCTAAACACGAGAGGCAAACTTGACATAGTTTTCCTTCTAAATAGCGCGCCATACTTCGCTACTGATTTTCAGCTATGTTAACAGCCGCAACCTTAGACTAAAGGAGTCAGCTTGATCACAACACGCTCCCAGCCTGACCCGAACAATAGCCCTGTTGCGGACTAAACTCGCATCCATTATACATTACGAGCAGTCTTAATCACCTCCGCTGCCATATATTCCTGCTGAATTACTTGGTTGAGTCACCACAATTCAATTTGTATGTCTGATTATCTGTTGTATGTCGATTTTTCCTCAACCAGTCTTTGTCTCCTAGGGACATTGCGTTTTGTGCTCTCCTAAGTAAGAGCGATGGTTCGAAACTTCACTTGCTGATCAAAATGTATACCAATAAGTATATAAAGATTTGCCATTTATATTTGCTTTCATATTGTTCACTTTTTAGCTCCTTTTGGCACCTACCTCACCTCTCTACCCCTTTGAATTATTAAGGAGTTTTGTTCCACCGTTTGTCTCTGTATATAGGTAACAGTCCTGACGAAGTCCATCTGAATCAACCTTGGAACTTCTACTTGCAATTGACTAAATTCAATTCACATTATTCACCTGTGGTCCTGAAGAAAGCTCCCTGACCTCTGGGCTTTATATGAGCTGAAACATGTCGACCAATCACCACGTTTAATGCTGTAGAGGGTTCATTATACACCCAATCTGCAACTTGACTTTTTTAACGTTTCCCCAGCACCTATCAGAATAAAGTCTTTTTTATAGGTAGCATGAGGAGCAACCCCCTTTTTATCATACACTTGAGCACTCCTCACTTTTTTATTTTTATTTTATCTTTTTTTCCCTGATCACTGCTGGAGAATTCAGTGGTTCCCTCCAGGTGGAGGATGCATGGAATCAACCCAATGATGATGCTATCACGTATCTAAAGGCGGAGAACCAAGATATACCGCCCAAACATATCTTGACGTGATTGAGGGTTTTTTACCTATATCGGAGACAACCACTTGAACCCTGGTGCCAGTAACAAGTGATCCTTCCTCTTTTGATTATTTATAACTAGCCGGAAGCCGGTTGGATCACAGCTTCTCTTTCCCTACTTTGATTGTATTATATGTCCATCTACCCAATAAAGATGGGCAGCATATAGCAGTTTTTTTACTGTCTATCACCACCGGGCAAACTCAGGCGGTAAGGAACAGTAAAAACACAAAATGCCCCCTTTGCTATGTGAGATAACTTCCATGGCGAGAGGGGCATTATCTTTTTTTTTCTCAAAAAGATAATACCGCTAATGAATTTATTTTGCCCCAAATTTAGTCTGGGGCAAATAATTTCTGAACAAAAATATTATTCCCCCGTGTCGCATGAGCACAATGTAGCAACTTCAAAATTCTGATTTTCTATCACAGGTCTCTCTGGTAACTTCGCGCCTAGCAGCTTTCGCTAAGGTATTTTTTTCAATCTAATTCATCAATACTCACCTGGGTGTCTCACGATTCTAAAGGTTATAGCATACTTTTTATCTTTTACCCAGCAGATTTTCAAGTTCTTTGTCCTGAGAAGACCTCTAGAACGGCGGGGTCGAAATGTGTTGATACTTTCAACTAGGGGTACTTGGCTTGAAGAATATCTGAGGGAAGCTGATTAAAAAGAGACTTTTAAAAAAGGATTGTGCATCTTGCCATGAAGTTTGCCACAGCCCCTGTTACATTCCAAGTTAAAGATATTATGGACTATAACCGTACTGAAGTCTTTAAGAACATTGAAACTGTAATTAGATTTCTTTTGCACTTCTTTTGAATTTTTCTGAATTTACGGATTTCTTTACTTAATCATTGACCAGATGGCTGGTGTTAGTTGATTGTATATAACACATGGGCATTTAGTTTGTTTATGTTTACGCCATGTATTAATTTGATTATGGATTTTTGAGTATGCTTTCAATAATAGACTACTGTGTATGACTTAAAAAATATGCATTGGGAAATTGTTTTAACTAAGTATTGAAGTAAATGAATTTTGTGTTGTCAATTTGATCATGAAATTAATTGTCTACTAAGGTATTCTTGCGAGGTATACATATTCTTTGCATTGTATGTATGAGCGGTCTATCCTATCTAAGGACACAGTCCCCTGTTCTTTGGATAGTAATAAATGTGATTGGTATAAAATATTGTTAATAAAGCCTTACTTTAAAAAAACACGTGTCTTTGAGTCTTTTTTAAAACATTTTTCAGGTCTCAAAATGCAACCCTAGAACCACCCACAAGCACTCCACCTAAACAGCATACAAGTCCAGCTCAGAGTGCTTTAACAAAATATGTTAAGTTATTCTGGGTCATAGATTCAATGATCCAAGAGACTTACTTTTTTATGTTGCTGGGGGACTGTTGCACTCCCTGAAGCTCCCACAACATTAAAAAAGGCTGTGTTGCCTCTGCCTGTTCTAGGCGCACCAGTAGGAAGAAAAATATACTTTTTAAAAGCCCTAGGGCATTATGGGGCTCTTCTTGCAGGAGCAATGAATAATAATTATTTTTGTCAATCTAACTCCATGCCTTTATTTTGTTGGGTGCCAGGGGAGCTCTGGGTCCCCCATGCCCCCTGCTAGCTCCCCACACGGGATCCCGGCACTTTTTTTTGTAGTGGGTGTCCTGAGGCCCATTCGGGGCACACACATACCTTTATTTCGTATGGGGCTGTGGGGGAACCACCGATGCTCAACTGGCGGTAGCTAGCCACCTTTTCTTTTGTATCCAGAACACCCACACGCCATTAAAGTCTTGGGGGGAGATCTAGTGCCTCCGTGCCGCCAGACAGATCCCCAGCCAACAACCATTGTGGTGCTGGAAAAAGCTGGCTCAGTAACTTTACTCCTGCCTGGGACCCGCAGTGTCCCGGGGGATTGAGTCCCCAGGACAATACTTGGATCTGGCCCCTGGAGATGGGGTCCCAGGACGATCTACATCTCAAGGAGGGGAGGAATCCAATGCCTCCTCCACTGAAAAAAACTGGCCCCGGGGATGGGATCCCCAAGGG
Organism: Triturus cristatus; assembly: GCF_964204655.1. Taxonomy (NCBI): domain Eukaryota; kingdom Metazoa; phylum Chordata; class Amphibia; order Caudata; family Salamandridae; genus Triturus; species Triturus cristatus. The sequence continues at coordinate 836,982,662 of NC_140593.1, forward strand.
CCAATGTGAAGCTTGGGTAGCGGGGTCACATGCGCCCTCCACTAAAGCAAAACATCAGCACTAGGGGAGTAGGGTCCCAGGGCCTTTCAATAGTCAGAGGCAGGCGGCTGCATACCCAATCACTGTAGTAAAAAAAAGTGGCCCGAGGAATGGGGTCTTCAGGTCTACAAAGGCTCAGGGAGGGGGCCAGATGCCCCACCCCCAAAAAAAGTAATGCGGCCCCAGGTGATGGGGTTCCAGGAGCCTGCAAAGGGGCCATATGCCCCCACCTAAAAAAAGAAATAAACGACATACTAAAGTATACAAAAAGTGATGTATGGAACGCTTAGATTAATCTCAACCACTGGTATTCACTCGGGCAGCATCCCATTCCCATGTGTGCGTGCGTGCGTGTGTATATATATATATCTATATCTATATCTATCTATATATCTATATATATATATATATATATATATATATATATATACATATATATTATCTACTGGCAGTCGCCAGTAGATAGTTATAGTTAGGATCGTGTTTCCATAGGAAATCCGCAACATTCTATTTGGAATAACTCTGGCGCCGATTGACGAATCCTCGCGAAATTTTCAAAATAGGTGGGGCGCTCCGCTCCTCTCCTTCCCTGAAAGTCTCGGGGGGATTCGTCAAGCGGGGGCTGAGAAAAAGGGGGGGTCCCAAAACGCATTTTCCTCATGCATTTTTCCATAGGACCTTTAGTCCAAGCTACATCCCGAACGGCTGAACAGAATTACTTGAAATTTGGCAGAGAGGTAGTCCTCAGGTCAGGGATGTGCCTTTTGCAGGTCTGGTGTAAATCTGTTCAGTATTTCCTGAGAAAATAGCATTTAAAAGCATATATATATCTATAAGCGCGCACCGTGCGCGTACGGAAACACTTACCGTACGCGCACGCTGCCGTGCGCGAGCGCGATTCTGATTGGTTGTTAGATCTTAGTAAACATTCGAATCGGTCGAAACCAGGAAGTGTCGGCCGCCATTTTGTCTCTCGCAGTCTGAGGGGGTGAAAAACAAAGGTGGAGAACGTGAAAAGGGGGCAGGGTGGACAGTTCCTGACCCCCTAGCCTTTGCCAGGGGGTCCCAGAAGGACCCCCAAGGGCCAAAATTTCCTTTAATTTTTTTGCGAAAAATCGCGGAGTACGCGTAGCGTGCGCGTACGGTAGAAACGGAAAAATTCCGCGAAATACGTGAAAAACGTTAAAAAAAAAAGACTTAACTTAGCATTTAAAAAAACGCTATAGTTAGGAATTAGCATTTAAAAAACCTTGCAAATTCACTTCAAAAACCATAGGTTTCACACATGTTATAGTTAGCTGGACATTTCACTCGTGAAAAACCATTGAAATTCCCCCGTTATAGTTAGTGCAGGCAACTATAACTCACGCGACCGCAATCCTCTGCTGATGACGTCAGATATTACATCACTGATGACATATGTGTCTTTCTGAAAAAAAAATATTTGTAATATATGTATAGCTAAAAATTAATGGAAGAAGACATGGGTAAATAAGTGTCTAAATACAGTGATGTAATATCTGACGTCATCAGCAGAGGATTGCGGTCGCGTGAGTTATAGTTGCCTGCACTAACTATAACGGGGGAATTTCAATGGTTTTTCACGAGTGAAATGTCCAGCTAACTATAACATGTGTGAAACCTATGGTTTTTTAAGTGAATATATATATATACATACACATGCATGCCCACCCACCGCAAATGCTTTCTGAGTAAAACTGTGTTCCAAATTTGATGTAATTCCATTCAGCCATTTTAGGCCTCACATGCATGTTGGTGCATGCACTCTCGCTTGCAAGAGATATCGTATACACAAAAGGAGCATGCAGCCCTCCCATTACTTACCATTGGCTGGCTTGATTGTCACTACCATTTTCTTGTTCTCATCAGTAAATGCATGGGTGGTTCATTTCCTTCTTGAGTGTTTCTCTCTTTGCTAGAGCATGGACCAAGTACAGATTAACTAAGTATCCTTACGCTGATCCTGCTCAGATTGAGGTCTTTTTTGTTTTCCGTTCACTATTGCTTCCTCCTGCCCTCCCCTGTCATTGCTTGCCCCTCTCCACACCCCCTTCCCTCACTACCCCCCTCGTGGCTGCAGATTTTTTTTCTTTCTTTCGTAGTTTAATATAGCGCAAACTCAACCCGAAGGTATTGGAGCACCTGGTGACATATAAATAGGGCTCCCGGTTTTCCGTTTAAACGGATTTTTACATATAAATACAGACGGGAAACAAGTTTTCCTTTGTCTGTATTTATATTTAGAAACGGAAAAATACGGGTAAATTTTGCAGCGCTGCCGTGATTCAGAGTTGCCGTGCCACGCCCCTGTTCTGATACTGGGAATTCCTTTCAGTGACGTGCTGTGGTGTGGACCTATTGGCTCAGGGTCTTCTAGTGACGGCCGTGACCCTGAGCCAATCCTGGTCGTATCGAAGCATCTATTTTAAACTTTTTTTTGTTGTTGTTGCTTGGGCGAGAGTAAATGAGCAGATAGTATGGGAAATAGTAAACACAAAGCAACGTATTGCTTGGTAATGCAACCGGCTTCCAACCTAGCCCGCTAAAGAAGAGACTCGTGGCAGGGAAATTTCACGCTATTATACGGAATTTTCACCTAAAGACCGTATTTTTCGCGACAAAGTGATACTTTTAGAGCTAATATTTTTCCGAAGACAAGTAATTGTATTTATGTGGCGCTTAGTAGTAAGGTGTAGAACTATGAGCACAATTTCAAGAGCTAAACGAGAAGACACTTTATTACTACGAGTGTATATTTATTGTCTACACAAGTGCTCCTGGCAGGCTGTGGCGCAACTAGAGCCAAATTTCGGGGGGGGCTGAGCAAAAATTTCGGGGGGGCTGAACTTTAAGCAATAGGCAGAGTGGAGCTGCAGGGGCTCTTAGAAGGGGTGAAACAACAGCAAGGCCTCATTAACATGCAAATGGTCTTTCAAAGACCTGTGAAGTGCTCGGGTGCGGCTGCGTTTTTGCCCGGGAAGGTGTTTCATCCCGGGCTGCCGCACACGACAGGGGGGGTGGGCTGAAGCCCTTTGAGTCCAATGGGTGTTGCGCGCCTGGTGGAGAGGGTCGTAGACTTGCACAGTTTTGCCAAATGACGCGGGCGGCTGCCTCCTGAGGCTAGGAAGGGCCACAGATCACCGCTCCCCCCGTTTTGATTTATATTTTTATTTTTTAGCTGACACCAGCATGTATATATTACCGAATCGAAATACCAAAATTAAATGTTTTGGGAACACATGCGTCCAATAAATCAAGCAAAAGGAAAAATGGGTTTTCCCTTTTAGTAGGGGAAGACGTGAATTTAAACAGTGTCAGCTGTGTCGTCATGGATGTTGCGGCCACTGTAACCACCATGAAAACGTCTGCAGCTGGTCCCCAATTGGAGCGTGCACACGCACATATTAAATTACGTGACTGTTTGCCTGGTGAATTTTATTGGCCAATGGTCTTAACATAAGCACAAAGCCGTCCGGTGGTAGGTGAATCTCAGTTGAGGCACGCACACACACTCTACTGTCACTCTCCTCTCCCCTTCCTTTAAACTGGAAGGCAGGTCATCTAAACGTATGCTTTCCACTGTGAATCAACTCAATTTAAAATGCAAAATAGTTAGAATTGTGAAAATGTTTTCAAATGTAGAGTTTAGGTAAAGAAAAACACGTAAAACCAAACATTACATAAAGGAAAACGGAAGAAAAGAAAAAAACGGGAGAATTGTTTTTCATCCTAGACATTTTTTAGGTCTCGCCTGACCCAGCGCATGCGCTGGTCTGGCGAGATTTATTGAGAGGGCTTCAAAAAGTGATACCAGGCCAGCCTGGAGCTACAGTGCATGTGCGCGGGCGCGCGCGCCTCGCTTTACCGCGATTACTTTCACTCTAACGGCCGCTCTGATGTTTGATCGTGATCGCAATCACTTTTACTTTCGCGGCCGCACGGCCGCTTTGCATAGCCAATAGGTCTCGCTTTTGGGACCTTATAGTATTTAGTTATGCAACTGTTGCATGGCCTCGGGCTCCTGCCCTCCCTCACCCACCCCATGGGGTTCTGGCTTCATGTGGTAGTGTCCAGGTTATGTTGCACATATAGGTGTTCAAGATATTTACGGGGTGACCTTGGGCACTAAAAAGCAGCGCTAGTGGCAATTTTGAAAGAAATCGAGCAGAAATGATGGGTTGTGGCTCCGTCCTTTTGGTGATAGAGCATTGTGGATTACTGTGAGGTTCTAGAAAGGTCAAATGAGATCCAAGGTATTTTCAATATGGGATAGCAGACTAGAAGAGTGGCTGGAGGAGATGGTATTTGGAGCAAGATGTTGGGCTTGAAAGGTATTGTGTACTACAATGGCAAAGTTTTCAGATTAATGTATTGTGTTGACCAATAACAACCGAGCGCATGTGTGCATTGTTGATTTAAATAACTGCGGAAAAATACTAGCTGTAACGTCGTCTTTTGCTTGTGGCAAAAATAAATGTGGATAAATACAGATAAACTGGCCCAAAAATAAATATGGATAAATACAGACGGAAATGGCCGAAAAATAAATACCATAAAACCGGGAGCCCTACATATAAACCACAATGTCTTCAGCCTTTGGTTTGTAAATGTTTCCATAACCCCGAAAAGGCAATATAGGGTTATCTATTTTTTGTATGACTTGTTTTTCTTATAGAGTTAGCTTGGCAGCTGTGTTCTTCAAATGCACCTAGCAGTAGATACTGATTGGAAATAGAATGATAAAGATTTGTTTACCTTTCTTGAGTCAACTTGAGATACAACAGTGGCAATGGTAAGGTCAGTAGATGACAGATTTACTGCATTTGCCACATAATTTGCTAAATTATGGGGATGTGTAATATAATTTGCGTTTTTTGCCCTATAACCTTGCCTCATAATTTGGATCTCCATGTAAAAACTATGTATTAATACAGTCGCATATTCCTACAGTGTATTTTTGGGAAGACGATTGGAGACATGGGAAAAAGAGATTGATTTTGAGTTTAAAGGGTGCAAAAACGTTTCAAAAGAAGTGATTGCCTCCTACCCCCTGCCTAGGGTTACCGCCTGGCTGGAATTTAACTAGTAGTTCCACCGCTAATTTGAGGCCTGAGGTTGGCGCCGTTAAAGATTATTTACCGACAATACACTGCCTCCAGTAGTTTTTCCTGTCCTCCATTGTTTGATTAGTAGCAGACAACAGGACTTGCTACCGCTGCAGGCCGAACGTCCACCTGGTTTGTGTCTTTCTTCGCTATCTGCATCAGCCTTTGTCACGTGATTCAAAGCGGCAGCTCCTGGACGGCTGGCGCTGGAAGTCCGCCTGATTAATATTCACTGCGTAGTTACTTTAAACTTCAGGCGTTCTCAGATGGAAAAAAATAGGGCTCTCTAGAGAAAAGGCTTCAGACTGTACTCACATGCACACGTTCAGGGCTGTCTGCTCGGCACAGAGAAGTCCGTGCATAAGTCATAAACCGCCAAGGAACAGACTGTAGATGTCTTCGGGAAAGTGCATCGGGGAGGGAGAGAGTTGCCACTTGGCACAGGGAAAGTAGTTGAAGTAAATGTTGTGTAGGCTGCACTGAGCATGGCAACCATTACGACTCCTGAAGAAGCGTCAACTGAGTAGAGATGCCGGTTGTACAGTAACGGAATGTCTGTCTATTAAGAGAATATGTGTACCTATACTCGTGTAGGTATCTGGATTTTCATGTTTCATGACTTATAAACACCCAATAAAGTTTATTTAAAAAACAAAAATCGGGACAGTGCACCGTACAGATTGTCTAATGGAATTTGTGGCTGACTCAAAGTCTGAGTCCTGGAGTAATATTTCTTACACCTGCTCTTATCTAACCCAGAATCCCGAAGACACCAGACTCTGTTTCCAGGAAGGAATGAAGAAGGTGGCAGCCTAGATGAAAGACAGCTGTTTGAAGCTCAACTCAGAGAAGACTGAAGTCCTCATCCTCGGACCCTGCACCTCCGTCTGTGACTACACCTGGTGGTCCTCCGCCCTCGGGAATCCACCCATCCCTACAGACCACGCACGAAACCTCAGCATCATCCTCGACTCCTCCCTCTCCATGGACCGGCAGATCAACGCTGTCGCCTCCACCAGATTCAACGGCCTGTGAATCCTCCGCAAGACCTTCAAATGGATCCCCCTGACTGCAGAAGGACCGTCACCTATGAGCTCATAACCAGCAGACTGGACTACGGCAGCGCTCTATACGCCGGAATCAACAGAACCATTCTACACAAACTCCAAACCATCCAGACAGCCGCAGCCAGACTCATCCTCGGGACACCACGTCATGGACACATGACCCATCACCTACGAGACCTCCACTGGCTCCCCGTCGAAAAGAGGGTCACCTTCAAACTCCTCACCCACACCTACAAATCCCTCAACAACATCGGACCCAAATACCTCAACGAGAGAATATTCTTCCACGTACCCAAGAGGAACCTCCGCTCCGCCGACCTCACCCTGGCAGAAGTCCCCCTCATCCGCAGAAACAGAACAGGAGGGAGAGCTTTCTCCTACATCACAGCCAAATCCTGGAACGAGCTCCCGGTGAACATCAGACGCTCCCCGACCCTGCACACGTTCAGAAATGACCTCAAGACCTGGCTCTTTGACTGATCCGGAGCTGCTCTCCCCACCACCCCCCCCTCCCACCCAGGGCCTTGAGACCCTCACGGGTGAGTAGCGCGCTTTATAAACCCCCTGATTGATTGATTGAGGAGCGGCTCCTCCCCGTGGACGGAGGAGCGTTGCCCCTGTGCATTCTCGCAGTGCGAGCAGCAGAAACATAAAATGGTATTATGAATATCATTTTATTTTTCTGCTTCTCGCACTGTGAGAAAGCAGAAGGGATCGGTTGGTTATGGCGGGCGGGTGTTCGATCCTGCTCCAGGCAGGGGAGGAGTGGCTTGCCCACTTTTGTGGGCGCTGACTGTTTGGTCAGCCGACCAAACCAGTCATATGCACTCTCCTGTTTTCTCCATGTGGGCTGCATGCAGCCTGCATTGAGAAAACTGCGCTCCCACAGACACCTGTGTGGTCAGCGTCCCAGCCAATCACAACGCTGCCATTGCAGCGTTGTGATTGGCTTAGGGGAGGAGAGGGAGGCTGCCTGCTTCCTGTGAGAGCAGAGAAAGGAGACATGACGCGGGACCGGAGGATAATGGAAGTTTAAATATTTTTTACACCCTCCCCACCCACCCTACATGACCGCCCCGCCCCCAACCCGTGAGTCATGCCGGCCACGACTACTAATCATTTGTACTTAAAAAACAAAGGGGCACATTTACAAGCCCCTATCGACACAGGAACGTAATTTTTATTAATGTTCCTGTGAGGATATGGGCTTCTCCTTATTTACAAGGAAGCCACGTAAAGTGGTTTATCGCTGCCTTGTAAATAAGGCCCACTTACATACTATACTTACCGTGGTAGGGGCGGGCAATGGGTGTTGTGGTGGGCGTTCCACCGCAACACCCATTGATTTTGACTCTGCCCCATATTTACAGGAAAACCTGGTCTTAAACAGGCACAACGAGGAGAAATGTTTGCTGTTTCCACGTGTGCTGCGTTTTGCAGCACATATAGAAACAGCAAAAGGCCATTGATTGTTTATGACGTTTTGTAACTTCAATGTGTGCTGTATTATGCAGCATATATAGAAGTTACAACATGCCATTTCAGATTGTTTATGTGCAGGAAGGGACACCTTCCTGCACATAAATCAATCTTCCCCTACAACGCAGGCACCCTTGCACTATAGTGCAAGGGTGTCTGCGTTGGCGCTAGGCAGCTAAAATTAACACCAGCGCAGGGAGAAACACAGGGCTGCACCGTATCCTTGTAAATATGGTGCAGTCCTGCATATTGAAAGTGGTGCATTGCGTCGTTAAGCCAAGATGGCTAACGCCGTGCTCCGCCACTTCCTTGTAAATATGGCCCAAAGGCATAAAATGGGTTACCTGCTACATGTAAGCGTGCAGTATGACGGTGTATTATTTTGTGCCACATCACAATAGGGTCTGTTAGCTTAACTGTGAATGAAATGGAAAACTGTCAATTGTAGTGTCGCCAGGACGGTTTTAGGTCTCACCTGAGACAGAGCCTGCTCTGTCGCTTTTTATTGTAATTGTATTGCATATATTGTAATTGTAATTCTATTTATATATCGCTTACTACCCCTGACGAGGCATCGAAGTGCTTTTTCGGCGAGTAGCACGCTGCTCCAGAACCCAAGAAGGATTAGTGTTGAATTAGTATAGTGAAATATGAAAGTAATTTAAGTAGTGGATAGGTTTGTCAGTTATTTGGATTCAGAAGGATAGCGGAGGGATATAAGAGGGAAAAAGGTTTTCATTTATATAGCGCTTGTTACCCCTGATGGGGTGTTGAAGCTCTTTTTTAGGGGAGTAGCATGCTACTCCAGAACCCATAAAGGATTAGTGGTGAATTAGTATAGTGAAATATGAAAGTAATTTGAGTGGTGGGTGATATGTTAGTCGGTTATTTGGATTGAGAAGGGTAGCACAGGGATAGAAGAGGGACAGAGGTTTACATATATATACATATATAGTGCTTGTTACCCATGACGCGGTTTTGAAGCTCTTTTTAGGTGAGTAGCACGCTACTCCGGAACCCATAAAGGATTAGTGTTGAATCAGTATAGTGAAATATGAAAGTAATTTGAGTGGTGAATATTAGTCAGTTATTTGGATTGAGAAGGATAGTGGAGAGATAGAAGAGGGAAAAAGAGTTGCATTTATATAGTGCTTGCTACCCCTAATGAGGTGTTGAAGCGCCTTTTTCGGCGAGTAGCACTCTACTTGGAACCCATAAACGATTAGTTGTGAATTAGTATAGTGACATGAAATGTGATAAGTTGACATGTTAGTCTGTTATTTTGATTGAAAAGCATAGTGGAGGGATAGAAGAGTGAAGGATTTAGATTTTAGATTATTATTTTTTTTTTTGAGGTCATAGCAGCAGTGGGAGGGTTGGGATGAGTAAAAGAGATGTGGAGGGGAAGAGTCGCAGGGAAGCATTTTGAAAGGCTTGTTATGGGTATCAGTATAGTTAAAAGAGGTGTCAGATGGTGCAAGGAGGGGTGGAGTAGGGGAGAGTCTAGAAAGGGCTATTTTGGGGGTCATAGTAGTGGTATGGGGTTTGAGATCAATGAGAGAGTGGATGTAGAGTATATATTGAAATAGGTATAGGGTGAGAAATAGGGTAGTGCATTGGAAAGAGTAGTAGAAAGAGGTTTGAGATGAGTCAGAGAGTTGAGGTAGAATATATATTGAGAGAGGTATAGGGTGAGAAATAGGGTAGTGTATTGGATATGCTGAATTAGAAGAAAGTAATAAATATATAGATCCATAAGAGTACATGGAAAGTTTATAGATGCATAAAGGAAGTAAGAAGATGTAGATTAAAGATATTGATAGAGGTAAAGGGTGAGAAATAGGGTAGTACATTGAATATGCTTTTTTTTTTTTTAGGAAAGTGATAAATACATATATATAATGCTTACTACTCCTGATGAGGCGGTAAATGCTTTTCGTCGAATAGCATGCTTCTCCGGAACCCAAAAAGGATTAGTAGTGAATCAGTATGGGGAAATATGGAATTCATTTGAGCTGGGGACATGTTAGTCTGTAATTTGGATTGAAAAGGATAGTGGAGGGATAGAAGAGGGAACGTTTTGCATTTATAAAGCACTTGCTACCCCTGATGAGGTGTTGAAGCACTTTTCGGCGTGTAGCGTGCTACTCCAGAACCCAAAACCCATAAAGGATTAATGCTGAATTAGTATAGGGAAATATGAAATTAATTTGAGCTGTGGACATTTTAGTCTGTTATTTGTATTGAAAGGGATAGTGGAAGGATAAAAGAGGGAAGGGTTTGCCTTTATTTTGCGCTTTCTACCCCAGATGAGGTTTTGAAGTGCTTTTCAGCGAGTAGCACGCTACTCCGGAAACCAAATAGGGTTCGTGGTGAATTAGTATATGGGAAAATGAAATTAATTTGAGTGGTGGAAATGTGAGTTAGTTATTTGTATTGAAAAAGGACAGTGGAGCTGTAGAAGAGTAAAGTGTTTGCATTTATATAGCTCTTGCTACCCCTGATGAGGGGTACTGGGTACAGGGAGCTTAGAGGTCATCCATTGCTTGCCATTTGTTAGCATCAACATTCTCATTTCCTTCGTTTTCTTTGGTCAGTGCGTGCCAGCTTCACTATCTCTTTTTGTGTTTGTACCCCCCTTGCCCGCAGCATGGCCCAAATACTGCTTCCTTTCCATCTAAGTGCCTCATTATGATGGCAGAAGGCCATCTGACAGCTCATCGGAGTCTTTTCTATCGACATCAGAGTTTTCCATCCAACTGCCGTATTAACATGCTGACGGTCGGAGGGAATCCCGGGGGGGGGGGGGGAATACCGCTCTGCTTCCAACGGGCTCGATGACCCGTTTGGAAGCGGAGCCAGCCTCGGCTCTGCTGTCGGGATTACAATTTCGCATTACGCCTGCCCTTTCATCGCAGTCCTCTTTCTGCTAGCTAGTGGCACGAAAAGAGTACCTGCCCGGAGGTGGAAAATAAAGCCCACTCAACCCTCCCCCTTCTATTGCCCTTGGTATCAGGTTAGGAATTGGAGTGTTAATATGGGATTTGTGTGGCTGGCATTGAAATGAGTGCATAAACCAGAGGGCCAGAGAGTATTTGTTGTCAAGTTATGCTTTGTCACGGATGGACAGGAGCAGTCACAGGGGGCAGGGTGATACGTTTTTAGAGGTAGGTCACAAGCATTGAAATGGCAAAAGACTTTATCCCTTTCTATCGTGGCATAGATGGCACTGTGCCAATCCAATGCTTGAAAACTTTGATAGACAAGCAGACATTTGAGATGAGGAAATTTAGAGAGTTCATGGGATTGTAGGGTCTCCACCTAAAGTTGGGAATTACCCAGAATACTCTGCTCCTCTTTTTATAGTTTATACGGCACTCTATGCCTGAAAGTCTATTGTCTTGAAATATATATATATATATTCACTGAAAAAACCATGGGTTTCACACACGTTATAGTTAGGAATTAGCATTTAAAAAACCTTAGAAATTCAGTGAAAAAACCATAGGTTTCACACACGTTATAGTTAGGAATTAGCATATAAAAAACCTTAGAAATTCAGTGAAAAAACCATAGGTTTCACACATGTTATAGTTAGCTGGACATTTTACTCGTAAAAAACCAATGAAATTCCCCCGTTATAGTTAGTTCGGCTAACTATAACTCGCGCGCCCGCAATGAACTGCTGATGACGTCACATATTACATCACTCATGACATGGTCAGTGACATCACTCATGACATCACTGATGACATCTCAAATGACATCACTGATGACCTCACTGATGACATCATCCAGTGAATGTGTGTTTTTCTGAAAATTAAATATGTTTTATATATGTATATCTCAAGGTTGATGGAAGAATAAATGGGTATATTACTGTCTAAATGGATGATTTCTTTTTGAAAAATTGATTATGTAACTGACTGATTAAGTGTATCATAGTGAATACATGGCTTAGTGAGTAATGTTTAAATATATAAATATCTGTATCATTTTTTCACTTTGTGTATAAGTGGCTGCATTGGTTGGTGAGTAGCTACATGGGTGTCTATATAGGTTATTAGTTGGTTTTTTGAGTATCAGTCTGAGTGTCTGCATGGTTCGGTGGGGGGTATGACGTAGTGCATAGGTGCATGAATGAGTGACTCACTGTTTGTATGTGTTGAACAGAGCATGTGTGCAGGACTGCATGGGTGGATGAGTGTATGTATGGGTGTGTTAGTGAGTGAATGACTGTCTCAATAGTGTCTTTATGAGTAACTACATATGTTTAAAACTAGTATATGTGACTATTGGTTTATATATGTGAGTATATGTGAGAGTGAGAGATTGAAAGAGTTCCTGTATGAATAAGTATGTATTTCCATAAGTGATTGTTTAAAAGACTAAGTATGTGTAAGTTTCCGTAGAAGTAAGTGTGGTGGTGTGTGTATAACTGTATATGCAAGTAAATGTATGTTTGATTCTTTATTAGCATGAGTGACTATGTGTGTGAGTAGCTCTATGGATGAGTGGCATTGTGTTACAGGATGTATAGGTGTATGAGTACATATGAAAAGTGAGTACATGTATGAGTGACTGTATTGGACTGTTGGTGAATGAGTGGATGTGTATGTGGATCTTAGAATTACTGAAGAGGTTGTTGTAACTGTTATTGGTATGTCCATTGTTTTGTAAATTTTAGTCTCTATTTTTGAATGTGTGTATCAAAGGTTTTATTAGGGGAAGAGGAGGTCTGCCACTCTATCACAAGGATGATGTCATCAGTGAGGTCATCAGTGATGTCATTTGAGATGTCATCAGTGATGTCATGAGTGATGTCACTGACCATGTCATGAGTGATGTAATATGTGACGTCATCAGCAGTTCATTGCGGGCGCGCGAGTTATAGTTAGCTGAACTAACTATAACGGGGCAATTTCATTGGTTTTTTACGAGTAAAATGTCCAGCTAACTATAACATGTGTGAAACCTATGGTTTTTTCACTGAATTTCTAAGGTTTTTTATATGCTAATTCCTAACTATAACGTGTGTGAAACCTATGGTTTTTTCACTGAATTTCTAAGGTTTTTTAAATGCTAATTCCTAACTATAACGTGTGTGAAACCCATGGTTTTTTCAGTGAATTTGCAAGGTTTTTTAAATGCTAATTCCTAACTATAACGTGTGTGAAACCCATGGTTTTTTCAGTGAATTTGCAAGGTTTTTTAAATGCAAATTTTTTTTTTTCTTCTATTTTTTCTAACATATTTTTATTTTAATTTTCTTACCTTTTATAAAGACTATGATTAAATTTTTAAAATTCTTAAATATGTTTTTTTTAATATATTTTTTAAAATAAACATGTAAAATTTATTTGCAGTACTTTTTTTCTAATTTTTTTTAAATTTTTTTAGTACGCGTACCGTAAGCTCACGGTAAGCGTACGGTTTACGCAACGTCCGTCATTTTCCTACGCTGCTTGCGTATAGTTACGCAATTTGCGTAGCCGCGCGTACTCCGCGTGGGACGCGTACGCGTGTACGCTACACGCGCACGTTACGCGGAAGTGCCGGGAGTCACTGTTATGCGCATGCGCGCAAGCGCGTGTCTTTTTTACGCGCATGCGCACTTTTGCCGTAAGCGTACCGTAAGCGTACCGTAAGCGTACGGTAGGTCATGTGATCATGAAACACAACTTTTGATTGGTTGAAACTACTTTCAGTTCTAGAACTCTCCTACACCACACCCATTCCCCTAATTTCTGCTTGTGATCCCTTGGGAGAAGGAGCTGGTTTGTCTTTGGGATACGATGGCAGAACAGCAGAGCTCTTCTGAGAGTGAGGCTAGCACTAGCAGCACTGTCTTGAGGCAGAGATCGAGGAAACAAAAGCCCTCTTATGTATGGGATTATTTTACTTTTCCTGAAGGCCAGCAAAAGGTAAATGCACCCTTAGTGACTTGTAAGCTGTGTAAGCGTGTACTTTCTAGAGGTAATCCTAACAGGAAGTATTCCTTTGGGAATCACACCATGAAGAGACACCTCCAGGATGTACACAGAAGGACACATGGTCATCTTTTTGGAGGTAACTCTTCAGAAAGACAAGCCAGTACATCCACAGCAGCTCAGCCTGAACCATCATCTGCAGGGCTGACTCCTTCTTCTGCAGGTCAGGTGAGCCCTTCATCTGTGGGGGGAGAATCTCCTTTTGCTGGCCCTCTGGAAATCAACCCTCGATTTCGGAAGGTTGATATTCGATGCACATTTTGTCAAGATCTAATTTGCTATAGGGAGACCAGTGTTTCCCTAGTGAACAACAAAATAGATCAACACATTTGTCGCTTTGAATAATTTTCCCATGCTTCCTTTCCTCTGTCCCTGCATGAACACAACGGTTCTTTTAAGAGCCAACCTTATCTTTCATCTTTTTTTTACATATGTTTTTAAAAACTTTTTTTTATTTTTTTTTTACCGTACGCGTACGGTGCGCGTACTTTTTAAAAAAAAAAAAAAAAAAACACTAAAAATCAATAAACACATTACAAGGTCCTTGAGAGACTACAATTATTATTATTGACTTACCATACTCACTGAAAAAATATTTATTCATTTGTTTTTTTTAAAAATAGTTTTAAAAATGTTTGTAGTTTTTGAAAATTTTCTATATCTATCTGGAAAAAAAGAAAAAAGTATTAATATTTTTAAAACATTTTATAATACAGTACACATATTTACATTTTTTTCCATAAAATATTTTTGCCTTATTTTTGCTGTTTTCAGAATATATTGCATTTCACTATAAATTGTGAAAGCAATTGCATTCATCATTTTACAGCGGGCAAAAAAAAATAACAATCACAAAGATTGTATTAAAAAAGCCCTGATTCTTTTTTTACTTAAACTTAACATTATAGAAATGCATAATATTCTAAAAAAATATCATCTAATACCAATACTTATTTCTTTAAAATACCGTCTGATATGTTTGTTTCAGAAGTATAATCACAATATTATATCTCAAATAACTCCAAAATACATCTGATTTCATTTCCTTTAGACCAAATAGTAATTTTAAAATTCTTTTTTGATTAAATTTCCAATGGTAATCCAATAAAATTCTAAAGTTTTATTTGTACAGATCTCACCGATTCTCTGTAACAATTCCTTTATTGTATTTAAATATATTACTACATTTCTTTTCACAATAGTCACAAAACGAAATTTCTATGCCAATTTGAATGCACACTAACTGCTCTTTTTTTTGGGCAAGTGAAAATCACTTTTACAAACTGTCACATTATGAAACCACTTTTCAGATTTTTTAAAAAGCCCATGTCCAGACTGCTACACTACAGCAAGGGCAACCAGCCTTAGTGATGCTGAATGTATTTGCATTACAGACTGAAACCTGAAAACCCCACTCGCTTGTAAATACTGTGCATGACTATACATGGCAAGCACATGGGTGTGTGCTAAGACTCTGCTTCTTCCCCCAAAAATTCGCTCCCCCTTTCCATCTAATGCAACTGTGAAATCACCAGAGCAAGACGCAATAAATCTCTGCCTATAATTCCTCTCTGCACACAGAGTCATGTTTTCACATTAGTCCCAAAACGAAATTTCTTTGCCAATTTGAAAGCACACTTACTGCTCTTTTTTTTTTCGGGGCAAGTGAAAATCACTTTTACAGACTGACACATTATGAAACCACTTTTTTTGATTTATTTAAATGCACATGTCCAAACTGTTTTTTCAGACCACCACCATGTGTATTCTCGGTGACTGCCTACACTCCAGCAAGGGCAACCAGCCTTAGTGATGCTGAATGTATTTGCATTACAGACTGAAACCTGAAAACCCCACTCGCTTGTAAATACTGTGCATGACTATACATGGCAAGCACATGGGTGTGTGCTAAGACTCTGCTTCTTCCCCCAAAAATTCGCTCCCCCTTTCCATCTAATGCAACTGTGAAATCACCAGAGCAAGACGCAATAAATCTCTGCCTATAATTCCTCTCTGCACACAGAGTCATGTTTTCACATTAGTCCCAAAACGAAATTTCTTTGCCAATTTGAAAGCACACTTACTGCTCTTTTTTTTTTCGGGGCAAGTGAAAATCACTTTTACAGACTGACACATTATGAAACCACCATGTGTAACTACAACAAAAACAATTTCCATTTCTATTATTCATTTCTTAAGTTACCACATACATCCCCTCTCAAACTGTATACTCACCTTTAAAATTAGTTAGTTGTGAAAGAAATGTGACACTCAAACAGCAGATTATCAGAGCCAGGATCTCTGTTGTGTTCACCTCTCTCCTCTCAGCAGAACCAGATAATGGCAAACTTTCCCTCTATTTTTCCACACATATACTTGTAAGTTTCAAATCTCAGTGCTTCCCCCTTTTTTTCAAATGTAATCACACATTTCTATTGGTTGAAAACCAACCCTTTTCCAAAAGTACCCTTCCCCCAACTTGACTTCTGCCTAGTACCCTTCCCCCAACTTGACTTCTGCCTGCTACCATAGCAACAGCTCATGGAACACTGCTGTGTTGAGTTGGGTCAGAAGTTCGCCAAACAATGTTTCAATTCCACAGAGCAAGAGTGCTTGACTTTTCAAACCTAACAGCAAATCCATAGTACTGTTCTTTGGTTACACATTTTTTTTTACCAATACAAAACATGCTTCTATTAATTTACACATACAGCCTAGTTTTTATTCTAGAATGGTATGAAACAGCCAATCAGTTCTTTTTGTTTTGTAAAAAATATGTATGCCTCCATTTCCAAACTGTCTTTCTTTTCATATTGCCATTCTACTGAAAGACACCTCCTGAGTGCATCCAGTTCTCCTTTGAAGATGTTCACAGTGTGGATTGTAGGGCACAGCTATGTCTTCTGGAGTGAAAAGTTTGCAGAGAAAAAAGGAATGGTGAGAGACCTTGCTTTGCCAAATGTAGACATTAAATGGATTGGTCAGAGAGGGTTAAAGTGGCACCAATTGATGCCATTGGTGAAATCCTTCATTCAAATCCAACACCCTGACCTCATAATAGTGCACTGTGGTGGCAATGACCTAGGCACTTTGACTGGGGTAGGTCTGGAAATGCTTTTGAAGGACACCTTTGCACGACTGTTTACACTTTTCCCTAAAACTGCCTTTGTGTTTTCCAACATATGCCAAAGGCAAAAATGGAACTGGTCCAATCATTTCTGTCCACAGATTGACAAAGCAAGAAAGCACGTCAACAAATCTGTTTCTGCTTTCCTCCGTGACTATGGTATGGGTGCCATTTACCACAACAACTTGCGTTATGACATGCAAGACATTTATAGAGGAGATGGTGTGCACTTCAATGATGAAGGGAACAGAGTCTTCCTCTTGAACCTTAGACTCTGCATCGGTACTTACTTGTAGGTACCACTTAAAAAATGACTTCATAAACACAACAGCTCTTTTTAGAGCTCCCTAATATCTAAACTCTTAAATCTGCTTTTCATTTATTTTTTTTTACCGTACGCTTACCGTAAGCTTACCGTACGCGTACCCCGTGATTTTTTTTAAAATCAATAAATGTTTTTTTTGTACTTTTCTGTCCTTCTTTGACGCCCTTACAAATGTTAGGGGGTCTGTAACTCTCCTCATTGCCCCCTTTCCTTGTTTTCACTCTTTTTTTTCAGAGTGAAATACACAAAATGGCGGCCGCCGCTTCCTGGTTTCGACCGATTCGAATGTTTACTAAGATCTAAGAGCCAATCAGAATCGCGCTCGCGCACGCCACCGTACGCTTACCGTAAGCGTACGGTAAGCGTACCGTAAGCGGGCTCAGATATATATATTGATTTAAAGGCTATTTTCTCAGAATCTACTGAACAGATTTACACCAAACCTACAAAAGGCACTTCCTTGACCTAGGGACTACCTCTCTGCCAAATTTTGAGTAATTCTGTTCAGCCGTTCGGGCTGTAGCTCGTTCTAAAGGTCCTATGGAAAAATGCATGGGAAAAACGCGTTTTGGGACCCCCCTTTTATCTCAGCCCCCGCTTGACGGATCCCCCCGAGACTTTCAGGGTAGGAGCGGAGCGTAGCGCCCCACCTATTTTGAGAAATTCGCGAGGATTCGTCGACCGGCGCCAAAGTTATTCAAAATAGAATGTTGAGGTTTTCCTATGGAAACGTGGTCCTAACTATAACTACCTACTGGCGACCGCCAGTAGGTAATATATACATGTATATATATATATATATATTCACTTAAAAAACCATAGGTTTCACACATGTTATAGTTAGCTGGACATTTCCCTCGTAAAAAAACAATGAAATTCCCCCGTTATAGTTAGTGCAGGCAACTATAACTCACGCGGCCGCAATCCTCTGCTGATGATGTCAGATATTACATCACTGTATTTAGACACCTATTTACCCATGTCTTCTTCCATTAATCTTTAGCTATATATATATTACAAATATTTATTTTTCAGAAAGACACATATGCCATCAGTGATGTAATATCTGACATCATCAGCAGAGGATTGCGGTCGCGTGAGTTATAGTTGCCTGCACTAACTATAACGGGGGAATTTCATTGTTTTTTTACGAGGGAAATGTCCAGCTAACTATAACATGTGTGAAACCTATTGCTTTTTAAGTGAATTTGCAAGGTTTTTTAAATGATAATTCCTAACTATAACGTGTGTGAAACCTATGGTTTTTTAAGTGAATTTGTACGTTTTTTAAATGCTAAGTTATGTATTTATTAATATTTTTTTTTTTCAGGTTTTTCACCGTGCGCGCACGGTGCGCTTCGCTTTGTGCGTGCCGTGCGCATACGGTGCGCGCACCTCGCGCTTTTTCGACCCCCTGACAAAGGCTAGGGGGTCAGGAACTGTCCACCCTGCCCCCTTTTCATGTTCTCCACCTTTGTTTTTCACTGCCTCAGACTGCGAGAGACAAAATGGCGGCCGACACTTCCTGATTTCGACCGATTCGAATGTTTACTGACATCTAACAACCAATCAGAATTGCGCTCGCGCACGGCAGCGTGCGCGTACGGTATGCTTACCGTACGAGCACGGTGTGCGCTTATAGATATATATGTACTTTTAACTGCATTTTCTCAGGAACTACTGAACAGATTGACTCCAGATATCCAAAAGGCACATCCCTGACCTGAGGACTACCTCTATGCCAAATTTCAAGTAATTCTGTTCAGCCGTTCGGGCTGTACCTTGGACTAAAGGTCCCTTTGGAAAAATGCATGGGGAAAACGCGTTTTGGGACCCCCCTTTTTTCTCAGCCCCCGCTTGACGAATCGCCCCGAGACTTTCAGGGTAGGAGCGGAGCGGAGCGCCCCACCTATTTTGAAAATTTCGCCAGGATTCATCAATCGGCGCCAAAGTTATTCCAAATAGAATGTTGCGGATTTCCTATGGAAACACGGTCCTAACTATAACTATCTACTGGCGACCGCCAGTAGATAATATATACTTGTCAAATACTTACGTTTTCGTTGTAAAGGTATGCGTGGTAAAGGCATGCGTGTGGTAAAATGTTACTAGGTAAACACATATGTTATAAAGTCATATGTGTTGTAATCCTGACATATCTCATAAAGTGAGGACAAGTACTCAACTTTACTACTCCTAAGGTATTACGGGTGGTAGGTGCTTCCTGTATCCATGGGATACCTAAACCCAGACCCAATATGTTACTAGTTTGTGTCTGACTACAAACATTACTTTGCCCAGAGTGCCTTTGTATGGATGCTAAATTCCATAATCTTGCTTGACCCTTTTTGGGGCTAATTTACAAGCCCCTTGTGCCTCCAATACATCCAGTGGCAGCTCCACTGCTGAGGCGTAGGAGCATCGCCCCACTGCTTTGCAGCAGTGAAGTAAAGGAAACAAAGTGATAGTAACTCGAGTTATTATTATTTTATGTTTCCTTCTGCTGCAGCTTTGCGTTTGGAGCGGGGCTGCTCTGACGACAGAGGAACAGGGGAGGAGTGGTTTGCCCACTCCTAAGTACATAGGATTGTTTGGTCAGCCAAACTTTCATGCGCACTTCGCATCTTCTTCATGCAGACTGCATTTTAGTCTGCGTTTAGAAGATGTAAGAAACAAGTAGGTCCCTAAGTGCAATGATGTTGGATCACAAATTTTTTAACAAGTGCTAGTGGTCAGGGAAGTACAAATATGAGAAAAACATAACAATTATTTGATATCGGAATGTCAACACAACAATTATTAAAAACCCAAAAAATCCATATATTGTCATTAAATATTTATTTAACACAATATCATTTAAAAATATTTCATTAAAAAGTACATAATTTTAAGAAAACAGTTGTGGACGCCGCGTTTTGGTGAGTACGTGAATAAACACCTTCTTCAGGACAGTTTTCTAACCACAATGTAGATGATGCTAGGAATCAATTTTGCTAACACATCTGGCGAATTAAAATCTGGCGAATAAAAATCTTGTAGAGAGAGGGAATGACGATCTCCACCTCGGTTAAGAAACTTATGGATCAAGGTATTCACAGTGCAGGTTTGTATATTGATGCAACCGTTGTTTTATTATGTTGAATTACAGAATGAACCGAGAATCTGCAACAGCCACCGTTGTGTGGTGATTGAAGTGCTAAAATTTGACTGATATGCCACAACAATTGGTGATAGGATGGATCAATTAATGCACGTCCGTTCACAGAAGGCCTCCAGGTTACTGCCTGCTCGGGTTATCACGGCCTCCCTGCATTCAATATACAGCTTCCTGGTCGGGATATGGATTGTAAGGGTACCTCCCTTGTTTTTTCCTTTTCCTTGCGTTTGATCATGCCCATCCCCCCATTCCCTGGCTGAGCACCGATCCACGGCACTCAGACCAATTACAACGCTGCATTGCAGCGTTGTGATTGGCTATTGGGAGGCTGGAAGCCGGGTGCTTCCTGCATCCTGCTGCGGGGCCAGAGTCAGCGGTGGCTGGCTTATTGTCACAGGTAAGTGTTTTTTAAAAACTTTTTTCGTCCCCCCACAACTGTCACCACTCACCACCTGGGTCCGGTAGCAGCCGCTACTGGTTAAGTCGCTTTTTCCACATTTTATAAATGACTCACCGGCAGCGCAAGGGTCTTGTAAATAAGCCCCTTTGTTTCTTGAAGCTTCATTTTTAGCATGCACCAGTCTGTTTCTGGGATTGAACCAACTTTTAAAGGACATTCTTGCAAATTGAGGCTTTTTATCCACCTCTAATATATTCCAGTGTTCTCCTATATTTCTCTTAATCTGATTGGCAAAAGGATTATATGTGAGCACAGTAGTGCCTGAATAGCAGAAGAAATGCCTTTTCAAGTCTTGCCAGTGCTTTCAAGCTTCATGGCTGATGTAATCATTTTACATTTTAATCATTTTCCAAGACGCGCTTCTCCCAGACGCCTTTTCTCCAGTAGTGTTGGCTCGCCCTGCACCCAACCCCGCGCCTCCAAGACCCACATGATTTCCAACAATTGGAGGTGGGCTCTGAGAATGAGAACAGGATGTGGCCTCTCTCTATAACATTTCCCTGTTCACCTGCCCCCAGAACCTGAAGCAGATTTAGATTTTTTAAATGTTTTCTTCCATTTTATGTAAGCCTTTATTTTTCTGCAGTTTGAAAATTTTATCTTTGTTCTTAGCTTGTCTACTGAAACTTTTTTTGCACATAAAGGACGTTCTCCACCTTTACGGTATCTCCTCTGATTACCCAGGCGTTGAGTTGTAGTTGGTAATATTCAAAGTGTTCTCAAACCATTCAAGAACCTCAAGCATTATGGGAAGGAAGACCATCTTGGCCAATCAAATGTATTTTATAAACTCTTTTTATTGAACACACTCAGTAGACAGCATAATAACATTTTCCAAAGCATGCACATTGGAGATATTCTTACATGAATTTGGTGGACACTTGACGGAATGGGATAAAACTTGATTTTGCCAATATAGAAGGAGCATCATTAAAGTACTATTCTCTAGACATCTGGGGCCACTCCTGTGTCCACCTGGCTCTCCAGCACTCCCCTGTAAGCACGCCATGGGGCCCACGCCTTTTCCCATTTCTTAATACAACCCCTGCTCTTAAATACCGTTTCTTCTGCTCTCTTGCGCCAGTCAATGTCCCTCTCCCAGGCTGTCACTGAAGGGGGACGCAGTGCCCCCCACAAATGTATTTTCTGAGCTCATAATCGGTTCTTTAATAGACGTTCTGAAACCCAAGTGTCCACATATACATTACATTTTCCCTTTTTAAGCGCCACAGACTTTTGGCAATGCAAACCAGCCAAAACCATAAAAGGGGCCTAGTCTGAGTAAAGATTCTCCTTCCTGGCAATTTTAGTATAATTCTGTTCAACAGACTTGCTGTATTTTAAAGAGCAAAAATTCTACTTTTATTTCAACCCAAATATTTTTCTTGCACCTTAACCAATCTGCCCTAAATTTAAATAAAACATGAAGCAATTAGCAAGATTTTGGTAGATTTGCCAAACAGCATAAGAATAATGAGCAAATCATTAAAGTGCTCAAATTGTGCCATTAGATGCAGGTGGTGAGCACCAACACTAACTTTCAGGGCTTCGGGGCTTACCTTTCTTCATCTAACTTTGACAGAGTAAGAGAGAAAACTCAGAAGGAGGTATAGAGAGCTATGTAGGCAGTGACAAAGGGCGAAAATGGACATACTTACTGAGTGAGATAAATAGAGAGGTGGGTGAGCCTCTGAAAGCTCGAGCCAGATGCTTGGCTCTGGCTCGGCTCGAGGTCCTCTTAGACCCTCGAGCCCAAAACGAGCCGAGCTTTTATGTGGCTGCTGCCTGCCACCCAAGGTCAAGAATGAAATACAACACAGTCATGTTTGATGTCAAACAGGAGAGCAATAGGGATCTGGTGTCAGAAATACACAATGAGAAACTAGGAAACTCAGTATCAGGCCCGGCTTCCCTGCTTGATTGTGTGATCCTAGGCGACTATTTATCTCTCTGAGCCTCCTGTTTTTTATGTTTGCTGTATGAAAACCTTTCTTATGTTTCATTTAATAGACTATAATGTTGCTCCATCTATAATGAGAAACTATGCCACATTATGAGAATGAACAAGAGTACATGTGCTGTGCGTTATGTAACAGTTGAACAGTGCTTGCATATGTAAGTGTCATGTTGTGCTAATATGAAAAATCAATAAAACAGATTCACACACAAAAAAAAACTATGCCACATATATGATACACATGGCAATATACTTTCCTTTTATGTCAGTAATAGCATTGTTCTCACACGCATGAATGTTTCTGAGTTCACATTTAAAAACTATCAATGCCTTTCAATGCAGTGACAATCTGATGCACTAAGGTGAAACTATCCAGCATGTCAAAGAGGAACACGCTTTTGAATTTTGAAGAGACCACCTTTATCATAGGTCTAAGAGCCATATGTATGAAAGTTAGGTTTTGCGATTCTCAAATAGCGATTTTTAGAGAATCACTATTTGAGAATCGCAAAATGCTATGTATGTAGGATTTGCAAATAATTTTGTGAATCCTACATATTCCTTAATTGTGAATCGCAAATTGCAATTCGCAATTAAGGAATACCTCCCCATTCATTCCTATGGGCCCATAGGAATGAATGGGAAGACATTCTCAATTTGCGATTCTCAATTAGAGAATCGCAAATTGAGAATGCAATTTCAAGGGTGCCAAGGTGTCAAAAGGACACCCTGTTGCACCCCTGAAATGTGCATGTGTGTACATGTGGCACACATACATGCCCTAAGAAGTGTATTTTTCAAAGAAATCGCGAATTACCACCAACTTGAAGTTGATGGTAATTTGCAATTCCATAAGGCCAAATTGCACTTTTTCTGGGCCTCTTACATTGCATTTAAGGAATCGTAATTTGCCATTCCTTAAATGCAATCGCAAATTTTGCGATTCTTTATTTTGCGAAGCTGTTTTCCTTTCATACATCTCACTTAGCTAAATTGTGATCGCAAACGCCAAAATTCAGCAAATTTTGGTGTTTGCGATCGCAATTTTGAATGATACATATGGCCCTACATGATGTTTGCTGCATTATTTAGAGACCAACTATTTTCAGGGCTGGGGTCGTGCACGGACTCTTAGAGCCAAGCCAGATGGCTCGGCTCTCCCTGTTAATGAATTGGCTCGCCCAGCTCAAATAAAGAGAAAGGAGGTATAGGGTGGTGGCGGAAAGAGGCATGAGGCTGAATCAAGACTAGACGGCCCTAGTATATGGCAACCCAGTATGCGGCCGCAGCTCCTAAGAAAAACTTTGAGATGCTGCATTTATGTTTTTTTGATGAATGAATCAATGATTGACACAAACTCAGAAGGCAGTCCTTAGATGGATCAAGGTAATTCAGGTGTGAACTTTGACACCAACACAAGTTGATTGCAACAGGAGATCGCAAACCTCACCCCTTTAAGGCCAAGGAGAGAGCACACAGAATCTGGGCTACAAATCCACCTTTGCCTCCTATAGCAAAGAGACCGGCCCTTATGCAATGCATATGTAAACCCCAGTAGGCATCAGAGAGCAGATCTTGTTTTCTAGGTATACCTGGAGTTGTTGGCTGACAAACATGGCCTATGTTTTGGACACAAAAGATATGGTAGAAATACACCTGAACTGTAGTGGCCCCAAGGCACCCAGAATCAGTGTTTTTAACGTGGTGCTTTTTGTGAGGCCAAGGACTAGAGATGCTAGTTGGTAGAAGGGTGCAATAAAAATAATTAATGAAACTGGATCTTGCAATGGATTAAGTGCGGATATAGCCCCGGTGCGTCATAACGACACACTGGAATACTGTATATTGGGACTAGGACCCCGCGAGAAGAAGGGTAATCCCATTTGTCGGTTTGCTAATCTTGAGCTTCTTCTAGCTAAAAGAGCCATAACCACACGGTGGAAGGCCGCTAGGGCTCCGTCTCTGCAAGATTGGCATACAGAGGTAGTGAGATGGGGTAGGGCAGAGGGAGCTGAACTACAGAGAGAGGAATATAGAGGCTTACGGAAAACACCGATATCGATGAGCTGGTATGCAATCATGGAGGAATATGCAGCGATAGATATATTATCCTATTAAGGAATCGCGACACCATTTATTGT
Organism: Triturus cristatus; assembly: GCF_964204655.1. NCBI lineage: Eukaryota > Metazoa > Chordata > Amphibia > Caudata > Salamandridae > Triturus > Triturus cristatus. The sequence continues at coordinate 837,007,530 of NC_140593.1, forward strand.
GGTCATGGACCAATGACAATAGATCATATAAACTCCTTACAGAGTCAGTGGGTTCTGTTACCTATTGTAGAAGAAATACACAGTACAAATAGGACGGACTGTGGAGCCAAGATACACTCCTGGTTTAGATTTGGACATGTGCAAATGTTACTATGGACAATTGTTGCCGAGCATGGGGGGGGAGGGAGGGTTGAGTACGTTTTGATTTTGTATGGAGATGTGATATGTCATGTTAGATTTGATTAACCATGACATGTTCTGTTGGATTTCTGATGTAGGCAAAACTGATGTATATTATCTGTAATGGCATGCTGTGAGAGACTCATTCAACGATTTACGGCTTTATGCAATGTCATATAGGACATTTCCTAGACCCATTGCGATGTGAATGTGTACTCTGTTCATTTGAATGTCAACATATGTAATTAAGCCAAGTACCAACGTGCTTATGTATCGCTCTACAATGATTGGACAATTGTTGTGAAAATCAATAAAAACAAATTTAAAAAAAAAGCAATGGATTAAGTGCAGCCGGGGATGCGCCATTATGTTGGTGGTAAGGTTCCACATTTTACCAACAAATGATTGAGACATGCCATGGCGCGCGGCTTGAGAATATTTTGAGGGAATTTTAAGAGGTCATTTGTTGGCAGAGTTCAGTCGGAATCTTAAGGCATTTTGGAGTGAGAGCAAGGGTTTGCACAGCACTTCTTTAAAGGTTAACTAGTTGTCATAATATTATAGTCGAGCAGATTCATGTAAGTAGCAAGGAAAGAGTGTAACGCTAATTGATGTGATCTCCTTTGTGTCAGGCCGTTTCCAAACAGTCTAAGATTGCTTGTGAACCAGAGTAAACATCTAAGATTATTGATTTGGACTTTATAAATCTGTGACAGATCAAGAGCCAGTCCTTCACCATTCAGTTACCTTAACCCTCCGAGAGCTGAAGAGAGGAGAAGGCGAAAAGTACAGAAAGAAATAAGGCAAGAAAGAACGACAGGGAGCACAGAGAAAGAAGGAAAGACTTAAAGAGACGATAGGAAGAAGAAAAGTAGATAAAGAAGCAGGGAAAGAAAAAAGCAGCGAGAGGCAGGAGAGAAAGCATGAAAGATAGAAGAAAGGAAAAATAAATGGATAAAGAAGGAGAGAGATTTAAAGCTCCTAATCTCCAAGACAGAATGCATCAGTGAGACCTTTGCGTGGGGGCGTACCAAGGGTGGTGCATGGGCGTTCCCATGCAACCACCCAAGGTTTCTCACCATAAACCCAATTTACTAAAAACAGTAGATTGGGTTTAGGGTGAGAAAACTGCGCCCTTTTCAACTAGGCGCAAGGCAGGAGAAATGCTTTAATTTCTCCTTCCTTTTGTGACTTTGCATGCGTGCTGCACTGTGCAGCACGCATACACAGTGGGAAAAGCTTTCCCTCGTGGTTAGCATGGTATTTTGTGCAGGAAGGGTACCCTTCCTGTACAAAACATATGCTGGACTTATGCCCCCACCCTAGCGCTACAGCGCAAAGGTGTGTGCATGGCGCACAGCTGCTGAAATCAGCGCCAGCACAAGGGAAAGGGGAGGAGAGAGCCATATCTTTGAAGATATTGTGCTCACCCTGCTCCCTCCCTGTCATGCAACGCAGCGCAGCCTCACGGGGGCTGCGCTGCGTTGCGCAACTTTTTGGAAATCTCCCCCTGAGTCTTCCGCAACACTATCTGGGAAGCTACAACTCACTATTTTGCTGAAAACAGTGATACTGCTCCACCTGCCTCGTTAAATGGGACGAGTCTAAGAGGGTGGTAAGGGCATGCGCTATATGTTCAATAATTGGGACTCGTAACACAATAGAACAGAAACTGGGGCAACTTGAATGTTCTCCTATCAGCCTAGAGCAAGCTGCAATGTTGGACGGCAGTGCCAGAGAGGAGCTCACCATGCACAATTGATCAAGTCCCTCCGCTGCATGGGTTACAAGCACATCTATCTGGCCAGGACGCGAGCAGAGGGAGGCAAATCCGGGAGATTATTAGCCTGGCTGATCAAACATGACTCTGTCACTGTCCACGGCTCCACCAGCCTCTTTCCATGTAACATGGGGCCCAATTTAGAGTTTTCAGAAATGAAACTCGTAAAGGGGAGAGGATGTGGTCTGTTGGCTAGACTGCTGACTTTGGTGCTGGAAACCAAGGCTCGAGCCTTGGGGTCGCGTCCATATCCTCTGATTCTGGGCAACTCACTTAATCTTCCCGTGCCTGAATGTGTAACGTAACCGGTGCTCATGTAAAGCGCTCCAATACCTTCGGGTCGAGTTCGCACTATATAAAATTTGCAACACAAAAAAAGGTGACGGAGTACTCTCTCCGGCAAACTGAAGGTCCACCCACTTCATTTAGACTCATAGTCAGTATGTCAGCAGTAGAGACTACTCCATCCCTGCTGGTGACATACTCCTCCAACGGCCCGATGGAGTAAGGGCATCTGAGAGTTTGCCATTTGTCCAGCCGTTCTTTTTAGAATGGGCAAACAAATGGCATGTTTTCACTGTCCGTCCCTCAGGGGCATATTTGACACAGAACGACCGACTCATCGACTGTTGCAAACATTATTCAACAATTAGTCTGGTCGAAGGCTAATTTCCTAGTTGGTTAGAGCCATTCCAGATTGGTCAACAGCTCCTCAGGATGAATGTCGCACTAAATGGGAAATTGAGTTCAGCCGCCCCTTTACACACAAAAAATGGGATAGATTAATTTCCTACCCACTCAAAAATCTCTCACAATGCTAGGTTTCAGTACATCTAGCACAACATATTCCACCAAGCTTATTTGACCCCGGCATGGCTCAGTAAAATCTACAGAACTGCCACTTCTGACTGTCCAAGTTGCCTTATTCCAAACGCAAACATAAAACACGTTTTAGGACTGCCCCAGGACTCGGATCTTTGGGGACGCGGTTTGAATTGTACTCCCGTCTAGCACTGGCCGTTGAGAGTTAAGCAGCTTAGAGCAGAGGTCTTCAAACTTGGCTGCGCTGAGACCCCATAAGCTAAATATTTTGAAGTCGGACCCCCTCCAAAACTTTATGGCAAGGACTGGAGGAGCAGAGCTGAGCACAGGGGTTTGGGCTAATGAGAACATTTGAGGAGTACTTTTTTCTGTAGCTCATAATCCACAGTAATGTGAGACGTATAAGAGTAAATGCTTGAAACAAAAACTGAAATTGATTAACAAATGCAAATCCTGACTTTCTTATTTTTTTTTTGCAGAGTTTTATATAGCGCAAACTTGACCCGAATCCAATCAGGTATTAGAGCGCTTTACATAGCACCAGTTACGTTACATGAGGACGCACATTAATTATTTTTTTTTTGTTAGGCACGGGGAGATTAAGTGATTTGCCCAGAATCACAGGATGTTCAGCGTCATTACCGAGACTCGAACCCAGTTCCCCAGGTCCGAGGTCGAGCACAACATTTTGCTTCGGGTTTGCATTCTGCCAAAGACAGGGACCTTGTAGCATTATAAAAGCAAAAGTCATTATTACCCACTGCAGGATTGTATTCTGTGACTCTCTCACACTTTGAGTGTCTTTCCCAATGATTAATTCGCATTTATCGAAAGTGTGTGCGCTATTTTATATGCAGTTACCATGAAGTTAAAAAAAACATCAAATCAGCTACTGAATATTTTGTTCTTAGTGTGCCGGTAATTGACCCTGCCCCCACACTGACTGACCTCTGCCCCACGGCACTTAAAATCATAGTCCCCATGCTTTTTTTAATGCCCTTTGGCTGCACGTAAATGAAGATAGCCCGGTAACGGGACAAACAGAGTTCACGCTTACAGGCCATCTTTATTTACAAGATTTACCAGCCTTAACTGAGACATTTGCACCCCCCCCGACAATGCAGCCATGGACCCCCAAGGGGGCGCGCCCCACAGTTTGAAGACCTCTGGCTTAGAGTGTTGCATATTGGAGCTTTACAATTATCTAGAATCTGTTAGGGTGACAAGCATATTCCTTTACTTGGCCTTCCTCAAAGCCAGGCACTCAATCACATTGAGGTGGAATCCCTGTCTGGAGTGACCCATTGGCATCCTGTGGTAGTTCACTGGGCTGACGTGGACTCTATGGGGTATATTCAAAAGAACGCGTGATAACTACCGCATGAGTAGCGTAACACAACTTTCAATACTGCAGCCCATCGCGGGAAAATAACCCTGTGACAACGTGGAATTCACAACACAGTGGTACCATGCGATAGTCTGCCGAAACCGCGGACAATGTCCACGATAGAACCACCTCGATGGAGATAAAAACACAAACCACAACACAAAAAAACACGCGATGGACCAGAGCGCGATGAGGAAATCCGCGAGAAGCAGCGCCAGGCCTGCAACACACACCTGGCAGGCGGGAAAAACCCCCCCATAAAAACAGAAAAAACAAAAAAACACAAACTGACCAACACCCAAGCACCATGGAGGCAACTTGAGCAGGCGCCGAGGACGAATGCAACTCCACAAGCACCCCGGACGACCTGCCCAGGACCTCGGGGACAGGGAAGTGCAAGGACAAGAAGACGAGGAAGACGAAGTTCAGCCTGCAGGCAAACAGGATCATAGTCACGGAGGTGATGGAACACCATCAACAACTGTTCGTCACCTCCAACGTGTCATTGGGACCAAATCTGGAATATGGCAGGACATCATGGACAAAGTGAATGCTATCGGAGAGCACAAGAGGACAATGGACGAGGTCAAGAGGCGATGGAATGACATCAAGCGGAAGGCCAAGGAGAAACTCTCCGCCAACCAGAAGGCAGCAACACAGACTGGAGGTGGGGGCCCAGTGCCACAGCTGGAGCTGGATGACATGGAGGAGCTGGTGTCCACAGTCATCAGTGTGGAGACTGTGGCCGGAGTCGGGGGACGGGACACTGCTCAACAGGACACAACCCAACTGCAGCAGGGTAAGTAACCAACAGGTACTGGGGGGACGGGTGGAGATGGCCACAATGGCACACATGCACAATCAAGCAGAGCACAGTGCACACCCACAATAACCCTGGGTCATCGCTCAGATCTACAGACTGTCACAATGTACAATGCCATGCTGTCTGAATGTCAACAAGTACCATGCGGCTACATACATGTGGACACATTGTACTACTCAATCTCCCATTCACATTGCAGGGCCACCGTCAACACCCCCTGCAGAGCAGTTCCAGCCACTCTTCACTGATGACGAGGAGGACAACACCAGCATCGACACCCAAACCATCCAAGACATCATTGACCTCATCCGCCAATCACCACCAGGATGAAGGCAGCCCAGCTACATCGAGTAAACCCCACCCACTGCCGAAACCCCCCAGCAGGAGGTACCCACAGCCCTGGCACTCTCCCAAGACCCCCAGGAACAACACATGGCCTTCTAACGTGGTGTGTTGGAGGGCCAGAGGGAGACAGATGAGCAGGTGCGGGTGGGCTTCGACCTCATGGCTACCAAACTGGACGCCATCCTTGGGTGTCTAGACCCGACCCATGGTATCCAGAGAGCCATGACTGACATTGCTGGAGTCATGACGCGGAGGGAAGAACACATGTCCGCTCAGAGTGACTCCAGCGACGCCAGCCATGAGCTGGCACACATACGGAGGCTCATGGAGGACATGATGCGGATGGTGGCGGAAAGGATGGCAGCCACCGCTGCACATCAGTGAGATGTAGCTGGGATCTATAATGCCCTGCAGGTCTACATCATGGCATTGCCGCCACAAGGCGTGGCGCTGATGAATGCTGCTGCCCCCACACCCTCCACATCTCAGCCCCCTGGTGTGTCAGTGCCTCCTAGTGCGGCTGGCCTATCCACCCAGGCACCTGATGTGTCAGTGGCACACAGTGCCGCAGCCGGAACAGCAACACCCACAGGTGGGGCATGCAACACATCCGGGGACGAGGATGTGGATGGGTTTGTGATCAAAAGGAGGGAATAGCATTCATTCCCGCCAACGGGCCTGTTGCTGCTTGGTCCCGCACATCGCCTCATGGCCTTCCACTGTCCCCCGATACACTCAGATGCACTCACCTTGGACAGCAACATGGACTGACACATCCTGTCTGATGAACAATGACACGGCGGACAGACTGCGGACTGTACCCTTCCTCTACTGCCGTATATGTCACCCCCGGATGGACTCTGACTGGCCCTCCACGGGCCCAAACTGTGTAGTGTGCTCGGCATAGCACTGTACCTCTCCAGCTGTAGAACTGCACTGGATGTGCTAATAAACATCTAGTGACGCACTGCTTTGTCATGTCTTACATCATTCATATATGGATGTGTGGATGGATGTGAGGACAATGCCTTCCCTTGCGTCACTGATATTCAACCCTGAAGGATGCGAGTCAGAGGGTGCGACATTGTGTTTTGTGTACATGGTCCTGTGGACACTACAACAGAGACACAATCATCAGTCACTTCCTTGTCTGGACATGGACTGAACCACGGCGAGAGCCCATGAGTCATTGCTGAAAGCCCTGCGCTGGTCTGACGTACGGCAGGCCAGACCACTCTGCTTTCGCTCCGAGGGGGGGGCACATTGCTACCCCTCACAGGCATACTCGCTGGTGGTGTGCAAGTCACTGGCCTAGTCATCAGCATGTCACAGCCACTCCCTGAGGGCAGGTTTTCACACACACCACACCCCTCCGGCACAGGTGTCACTGGCCATGTGACTGCGCCAACAGAAGGGGACCACAGCGTCACATCCCCCTCTTCCAGTGCTGACTGGATGATGGACGCTCCACCCTTCTCATCCATAATGGGCACATTAGTTGTTGTGCACAGGGTTGGTGGCATCCGAGGCCTGGCGGATGGCACGGGCCTAATGTCACGTCGCGCTGACTGGGGTTGCACAGGGTTAGTGGGACCCGAGGCCTTGTGGCCGTAATGGGCCTGCCACAACATGGCACTGACAGGGGTTGCACAGGGTTAGTGGCATTGGAAGCCCTGCGGACGGCACATGCACCCCGCCACGGGATGGTGGCTTCGGGCGCACTGAGTCAGTGGCACCTTAAGCTGCTGACCGGGTGTGCAGCCTGCGATTATGCCCCGTCCCGGCGGTCCGGACAGCTCAGGTAATGTGTGCCCTGCTGGACCGCACTGTGGGCCAGAGCCAGCGGCCAGCGCAGGCCTACCGCCACGTGGCGTCGCCTCCTGAATCACAGAGTTAGTGGCACCCATAGGTCTGAGCGGGTGTGCAGCCTGTGATGGTGCCGGGTGCACTGGCATGTCACATGCCATGGAGTAATCAGGACCCAGCACCACACGTGAGACCTGATGGCCTGCGGAGCGTGGTTGCATGGTGTGGAGGGTACCATGTCCGCGGGCCCCGGGCTTGTGACTTGCAGCGGCACTTGGTGGGACCTCCTGTCTAGGTGCCGGTGACGGTAGGTGAGCATTGAGGCCTGGGTGTGCATGGGCAGCCAAGCTCTGATGGTTGGCGGGAGGGGCTGGTGTGCCTCTGCTTGGGTGTGCGTGGTCGGGCAGGCAATGTTGTCCTGTGCAATTGTGTGTACTGTGCCAATCGTGTATCTGGACTCTGTTTCAGATGACGGATCTGTGTCAGATGTGTGACCTGGGGTACTGCTATGCATGCAAGCAAGTAGTTGTAGACACACCGGTGGCAGCATGTGAGCAGTGTGCCCTGGGTGCACAGGGGCTACTCTCACTCTCCCTCTCTTCTTCTCCCTCTCTCCTTCTCTCTCTCCTTCTCTCTCCCTCTCTTCTTCCCCCTCCCTCTCTCCTTCTCTCTCTCTCACTCTCTCTCCCTCTCTTCTTCTCCCTCTCTCCTCTCTCTCTCTCCCTCTTTTCCTCTCTCTCTCCTTTGCTCTGTCTGTCATTTGATGTGCGCAGGACACACCTTCTCATCATGTTATTTGTCTTGCAGGCTGGGACCTGCGGATTGTCCAGAGGAGAGCGGCCATTTGTCATCATTTCATTTCTGTGATATTTTTAATAAAGTTCGATTTGTTGCGTCGGAAGTGGATGTGTGCTGCTCATTTCTGTTTCGACACATGCATGTCACCAGTTGTGATTGTGCAATGGCAGGCTGATTATTTTGGACATGTTTGGGTGTAGCTGATGTGGCATGTCTGTGGTCGGGGGTGGGGTGCCAGGGAGGGGTGGTCCGAGGTGTGTTGTTGGTGGGTGTTGTGGCCCTCTTGGGTGTCCGGGCTGCATGATGTGTGGGTCCATGTCATCTGTTGCCCTTCCGATGCGGCCCTGGGCTGGTCTCCCTTTTGTGGTGCTAGCTGCCGTCCGGCTTAGCACCAGGTCAGAGCAGGTGTAGATTTCCTGGTCCTAATGCGCCTTATCGCCGGATTTGTGTTCTTATCGCCGATGTGGCTGTTCGTTGTGAATGTTGAGGAGTGGTGTTGTCGCGGCTTTTGGCACGGGAACGCCCACTCTGCATCTCATTAGCGATATTTGCTGGGGTCCTCTGTGGCGATGTTTTTTGCGGCTGCTATCGCAGGAAAACTGGTGCTGTGGTCTGCTAGCACCAGCTTGTGAATGGGGTGGTAAGTTTATCATGACTTTGGCTGCGATAAAGTGCCGTTAATTCGACGATAGCTCCTTGTGAATATGGCCCTATATCCCTGAGGCAGGAGGAGGCAAAGGGACTCCATAGGTATCAAACAACAAAATACAAAAACCTAGGGTCAGGACTACGAGCTCATGACAAAGCTAATGACTACTTAGGCAAATGAAATATAGTAATCGTAAAAATGAATCCCATCAGCTACCTAGATGGTAACCATCATCATTTGGGATTAGGTGTCCTCTGCTGTAAACCCCATGGCAATCGGGGCAATAGCACCAATGGACAACTGCAGTATAAAATATACTATCAACCAAAGCTTTCAATGATGTGGTATAATTAATGCTGATGGTGAAAAGCAGTGCAATGAGAAGTGAAAAGCATTAAAATCATCTACTAGAACAATTCTAGTGCTTTATTGTTACTGTTCTAGTGACGAGAATAAAATAACAGTGCGGGAGCTGTTTCGAAAAAATAACAGCTCAAGTCCAGTTAGAAAAAAGTGGGTCTACATGTTTCAGCCTATCGATCATACGGTGATCAGGCTTTCATCAGGACCTTTGAACTTAGCTACCGAATTTTTTCTAACTGGACTTGAGCAGTTATTTTTTCGAAACAGCTCCCGCACTGTTATTTTATTCTCGTCACTAGAACAGTAACAATAAAGCACTAGAATTGTTCTAGTAGATGATTTTAATGCTTTTCACTTCTCATTGCACTGCTTTTCACCATAAGCATTAATTATACCACATCATTGAAAGCTTTGGTTGATAGTATATTTTATACTGTAGTTGTCCATTGGTGCTATTGCCCCGATTGCTATGGGGTTTACAGCAGAGGACACCTAATCCCAAATGATGATGGTTACCATCTAGGTAGCTGATGGGATTCATTTTTATGATTACTATATTTCATTTGCCTAAGTAGTCATTAGCTTTGTCATGAGCTCGTAGCCCTGACCCTAGGTTTTTGTATTTTGTTGTTTGATATAGAGAATAAGGGGATGAGAAACCTAGTGGTCAATAAAAAGTTTTCCCTTTGACCCTTTTTGATACACCTGACAAAATTGTTGGTTTATCTAAGTGATTTAGACTCCATAGGTATGCCATTGCTTACTCATGGGGAAAGCTGACCTTTTCTTTTTAGGATTGCCTTAAAGATTAAACAAGACCACCTTAGACAGAGCTGCCCACACAAAACTATCACTACTATAAGTAGTATTCAGGGTCAGACTGGCACTAAAAATAGGCCAAGGCCGCAAAATAAAAGGGGCCCCCATTATTGGAGCAGAAAGCTAAAAAAGTCGTACTATCTCGGAAATAGACAGTAAAAACCAGCCCAGCTAGCATGAAACTGGCCCAAAACTGAAAACAAAACGGTCCACGCACTGATCTATCCGGCCAGCCCATTGGGCACTGCCTGATTGCCCTATAGACCAGTCCGACCCTGGTAGTATTATATTGCAGAACCTATTATGTAATTCCAGCTCCAGACGCGAGATCCCGACTGGTGGCGTATAAAATGAACCAACAAATATCACACTTTAACCCCGATATAAGACTTGCCCTCATTTCTATTGCTCATAATAAACGACCAGGGTTGCTGTTGTTTTACAATGTTCAGTTGTTTTCATTGTTATGTAATGGCTTAGAATTTTCCACGTACCCAAAGTGTCAAACTTCTGCCATTTACTGTCGACAAAGTGATGCCACTGGTTTGAATATGTTCTTTGTCACTGTTTCATGATAGTAATGAAGCATTCCTGGTAAATGAATTCAGGACACAGGGATGCCATATCCAAGATGTTTATTCCCAAGAGAAAGATCTCATCCATCAGCAAGCAGGAGTCACCAACAACTGACAATATGCAGAACCTTCACATGCTTAGAACAACATGACATGTAGGAGATTCCAAATACAGCTTAACATTAAGTATTCATAAAATAACACATTAGAGTAACTAAATAAGTACAATATCACAGTTTAGTAAATACCACAAGTTGCCTATAGGGAAAATGTCCAAATATTAAGCTACAACGCCATGTGGTGTTTTATATATATGGAAGTAACAAAAAACTGATAAAATGTGTTTAACAAACAGAAGGACATAGATTGGAAGGGGAGGGCACATGAGAGAAAAGGAGACAAAAGTATTAGAGAAAATACGTAGGTAGCATCATCTGCACCTTGGAAATAAAGATTAAACAGGCACTCTATAAAACGTATGTAATAATAATAATAATGATAATAGTCTGGCAAGTCCAAGCCAGATGGAGAAAATCAGGAACTAGGACTTCTCACCTAGCACGGCATCGAGATGACCATGGACAGTATTGACATAACTGGAATGGGCAATTAAAATTCAATAGCGTATACAGTACTTCCTTAGGGGCATATTATCAAGACAGGCGATAAAATTATCGCCGCTTTAGCGGCAGAAAACTGCCGCTAAAACAGCGATAATTGGCGTGATAAAATGCTCTATGGAATTCCAATTGAAGCCCAGGTTAGATGTCCTTCACATCTAACATGGGCTTCAATTGGAATTCCATAGAGCATATTATCAAGCCCATTATTTCTGATTTAGCGGCAGTTTTCTGCCGCTAATGCAGCGATAATTTTATCGCCTGTCTTGATAATATGCCCCTTAATCTGTTGAATGCTTTTAATGTGTCAGCCAGTGAGTAAAGCGTTCCTGTAAAGCCCTAGACAACGTTCCTAAGCCTGAAATAATAAAGTTTCAGGAACCCAGATGTTTGATCATTTTCAAGTACAATACAATGGCTGTTCAGAAGAAATATATGTTGTCTCTGCTTCGATAACATGTAACGCAGAAACCCTTCTCAAACGGTATGGGGTGACCTGGAATATCAGGCATAAGAATCAGTGGAAAATGGGGTTTCTTTGGCCCAGGCAATCATGCAAGCTTTTCTGAGCCACCCCAGCAGCCCAGAGTGCTTTAAAGTGCTTGCCAGAAGTAGCCAGAGAACCAGAGAGACTGGGATCAGTCAGGGGCAAACCATGTGAGAAACGGGAGGGTGCTCTTGCGCAATGCAAAACCACTATGATTCACAGAGCGCATGCGCAGCTCCACTGCCCTTTCATTGACCTGACTCATTGAAGTCAACATTATTTTATGTTAAAAAAAAGCCCATGCCTATAAATAGCTGCTTGCTTCCCTCACACATCCAAAAAACAATTTGGAAGAGTTAAACTGTTAATCTGGAGAAATATATTATAGTGATAGTGATGGAAATGTTTTTAAAAATAGTACAATATGTACAGAGCACTACTATTGCAATAAATTATATCCTTCTAATAAAAATAAAGGTAGCCCAGTCCACTGTACCCAGTGCTTTAAATGGGCCGGTACTCACCAGTACCGAATACAGGGACTTTAAAAAAAAAATTATCCTCTTGAGTACCGGAACTTCTCCTCGGACAAGTTGAGTATGAGTACTCATGGGGCCTTGCCTCGACACAGGTAGTGCTCCTCCCATTTTCTCGTGCCTAGGCACCACTTTTCACACGACTCACACTGATTCATTGTGCAATCCTGGCCTGAGCTCGCACAAGAGCGCCAGAACAGAGCTCTTGTCACCAGGACACAGCAATCTTGCTGGGCTATCCTGCAAGTCTTCCAGCAGGGGTTTGGCGTTAGGGTGTTCATTTACCACTTTGATCTTGCAAAGTGGTAGTAGAGAGTCGACTGTAAAACTGATGGACGAGGGAATATTCTTCAGGGCAATACAGCTTTTTAGCATGGTGGTTGTTCAAATGACTGAAAATCTTAGCTAATCAGCAATCTAAATTAAACATTTTTACTTGAGTGTTAGTCCCTGCCCTCTCCACCAATTTTATGATTACCCTCAAACAAAAAAAGACATAAAAGGTAACACCATTTTTTAAAAACTTTTTACTGTGTGGTTTTGTGCATTTAAACCCCTTGTTTCATATGGGAACACAGGCATAATCCAAATGCGACAGGAGGCTCCATGAAATGTCTTACATTTTCTGGATTTTAGCTGGCAATGCTTTTGTTTTGCATTCTGGGACTCGTTGGTCCCTTTTCTCATTAGAAGTAAGGGTTTAAAGAAATGTCAGCATGCAAAGCTTTGATGGCAAAAATCAGAGACTGGCTTGAACATACATGTCACAAAATATGGAACCAGTTGGGAGCTACCAAGCTCCTGTCCATATATTTTCTGGGTGTACACATGCCATCCATATAACCAAATAACAATGACCATAGTTTTGGCATTTTTATAGTGAATACATTTCCAGTGTCTCCTTTATAGCCAATTGTCATTTTCTCTATGTTAGCCTAATTATGCACGTTGTAGGCCACATTTGCTTGGCACATGGTACCATATATTATGCTTGTTTTTGTGCAATGCAGTATTCTCACATATAGTTAACACATGTTTTTGTATTTTGTTCTTTTCCTGGGATTGAGACGGAACAGCCTGGGCAAGGTCAAACAACATTGCTCCTCGTTATTCTCTGTGGTCGGACACTAGCACCAAGACATAATAGAGGGACCCAGCTGCTGTTTTTGAACACACATGTTTTGCCATGAAACTCGGGACATGTTGTTTTGAAAACACACAGAGAGCGGAGACTGGCAGGCAGAACAAAGGTCCTGGGATGAGAGGGCTGTGGTAGCTGAGATGTAGAGCAACTATCTATGTATACTATGTTTTTGGATTTATCACTAAATCCAGAGATCTATAAATTATAATCTATAATCACCTAACTTCTGTAGTGAGGGTGGGTTTAGGTAGACGTGTCAGCTAATATTACAGGGCTTTTCATTGTATATAGTCTGCTAATCATGCTGATGACATTACTGGTCTGTATTTGTTTCCTAATTGTGGTGCAGATATTGCACATTAGAGCACGATAGTTAATAAATATTGTAAGCTTCCTTCTTGCCTCTTTTCTCTTTTATTGTGGTCAAGTACGAGTGAGCGAATGAAAGGGAATGACCTGCTACTGCGATCCCTGAGCGGGTCGAGAGTGTTGTGTTCTGGGGAGCCAAATTACTTGTCTCTCTGGGATGGTTAGGAGGGCAAGTAAGGCACTGATGTGGTATGGTGACTCAGTGCCTACATGCTGATGTTCTATGGTCCAAAGCATATTTCTGTTCCCCAGCAGAATTCCTGCAACAGGGTGCCACCAATATTTGGTCTTGCACTTATTTGCGGGTTTCCAGGGTAGTGCTTGTGCATGTCCACAACACCCTTGCACCATTTACTGGAGACATCCTATTATCTTTGTAGTAGAAGTGGATACAGCATACCAGTTTTTTATTCTTGGGTCACATTCCCAGCTGTGGATGGAAATACTAATATATTCCATACATACACTACACCTGGGGCGCCTTATCAATATAGACCATATGCGCTTATAGAGATTCCTCTTACCTACTGGGAATACCAGAATTGGTTCATTGACGCCATCCCCGACGTACCTACACCTGTACGCTTGGGTCTCCTTAGTAATGAGGGGGCGACTGGGCCAGCATTAGCTGGATATACACCTTACCCTGATATGGCTACTCAAAATGTTGTACAATCACAAGCTTTATACAGACGCTTGACTCAGTTGGTTTGGCGCACTTTGTTGGCAGGGCCAGCTAGGATTGGCCTGCAGGTGCAGGCCCAGTTGTCTGCAACGCCTACCATAAGTCCTGTAATTGTTCATTCAGTTACGAGCGAAAGACCCACTAATTGTGAGGAAATTCCGTTTTAGATTGCATATGGTCTGCTAATCATGCTAATGATATTACTGAACTGACCTGCATTTGTTATCTAGTTGTGGCGCAGATATTGCATATTAGAGCACAATATTTTTAATAAATATTGTAAGCCTTCTTCTTGTCTCTTTTCTTTTTATTGTGGACAAGTGCGAGTGAAAGAACGAAACGGGATTGATCTGCTACTGCGATCCCTGAGAGGATCAAGAGTGTTGTGTTCTGGGGTGCAAAATCACTTGTCTTTCTGGGAAGGTTAGGAGGGCAAGTGAGGCACTATAAGCTAGTCAAATTAAGGCCCATAGGTACTGATGTGGTATGGTGAGCCAGTCCCTACATGCAGATGTTCTATAGTCGAAAGCATAGATCTGTTCCTGAGCAGAATCCCTGTAACGTGAGGAATCCTTTCAGGGCACTGCTTCTGGCAAAGGCTCTATTCATTCAACTCGGCTAGCAGTGAATCCTTCTATCTCTTGGCATTTGTTTAGATAACGGATAAGAGCCACCCTGGCAGAGTATGCATGCTCCGCACTAGAAGCCTTCTGACGCCTGAAGAGCACATATGAAGGAGGTGGTTAACACACTTCCTAGAAAGATCAGAGCCCTTCTAATCAAAGATTCAACTCTCCATAAAATTGCCTTGAGGGTCAATGTGCTTGTTGGAAAGAACGGATTGCAAAAGATGTACTTTTATGTAGATAGCTCAGTTGGTTGTAGTTTTTGTTGCACCGATCCTTGTATTACCTGCAGGTCACAAGTTAAATTCCTTGTCATACAGCTTAGTGAGCTATGACCATGTATCAAGGAGCACCATGCAAAGGTCAAGATATACATTTGGAACCTTAATGTTTTTTCCTCAATCTTTTGTTATTTTAAGGTTCTTATAAAAGAGGGTTACTTTGGGTAGTTATAAACACTTATCAATAAATGCTGAATAATTGGTTATGAGTGTCATAACTATTGGACAGATATAAAGCTTGGAAAGGTCGAACCTAGACCCGCCCCTTGCTCTGCCCTTATGCCTGCCCCACACTCCACCCTCCAGTCCACTTCTACTTTTGGTGAGTACTTGCATTTATTTTTTCCCATTTAAAGTTAAAGCACTGACCATAACCCTGTAATTGGATCATAAAGTTGCATTAGCAGCTGCTAAAAATTGCACGCAGATATCTAACATTTTCAGGGTACCAGCAAACCCCACCTTCTGCTGATAATGCCATTCAGTAAATTTGTGAGTTATATCATTTATTAGCTCATATAAGGCTCATACTCGAAAGTGTTTCAAATTTGATTTTGTCTTCAATTTCAGGGCACAAATGAATCTCTGAGTTTCGTGATTACAATATAATATCGTCTTCATACATACTAATAATGCCATTATGCGATGGAAAGTGAATACGCCCTCTACATGGATCTTTCTAATTCTAAAACATATATATGAATAGGTCTAGTGTCTGATTTGAATTTACCTGACTTAATACCATTTTATACCTTGGTATGGGTGGCTTGTATATTAGTAATACAAATGAAAGAAAATAACTATTTACAATCACTCAAGTCAGCATTTTAATGTGACAGTTCATTAAAAAGTAGTGATCCACAGGATGAGAAGGAGTCTTTAGTCTTGCTAGGATCTGCAGAAAAGTAATTGTTGAACCCCGGATGGAAGGCAAAAGCAACCCATTGGCCACTAGCATTTGGGAACGGTAAGAGTTCCATTGAAGACAGTGGAGCAGGAGATGGCCAATGAAGGTAGGTATAAACCTTCTACTGCAGCATGTCAATGTTTGTCTTTCTGTTTCCCTGTTTCTCAGCCGAAACAAAATATGATCCAAAAAATGTGGTGCGTAAGCCACAAATGCTCATGGAACAGACTGAAATCTATAATGGTGTGTATATATTAAGGAAGCTGATGTTGAAGTCTGCCAGTACCTCCTGAACAATCAAAAACATGCCCTTGGGATCTATAATTTACTTAATCAGTTCAAATGAATTAGGAAAAAATATGCATTCCTAAGTTGCATCAAGACCTAAGAGAAGAACTGGACCAAGAACTATCCAACATAGAAGTTGGAGTAAGCCTTCAAGTCAATGTCCATTGGGAAAGCGCCAGGGGTAGGTGGATTCCCAGTGGAGATCTTTAAATCAAGGTCAGCTGTGGTTGCTCTGCCTCTGAGGAAAGTCTTCCAGAAAGCCATGCAAGATAACACCTTCACTCAGAATTCAACAAACCATACATATCTCTAATTCCGAAAACCTGGTAAACACATCTTATTCTGCCCCAACTATGGACTGATCTCCCTCCTCAATTATGACATGAAATTCTTGGTGAAAATCCTGGTAACAAGACTAAACGGGTGATTTATAATTTGGAGGGCAGGATACTCTGTCACAAATGCAATGGAGTGCCCTGTTCACCACAAATTACAGTCTTCCCACCCTATTTAGGGTTAGGAGGACCATCACCTTTCTTTCAACAGGGGCTCTCTTGGCTCTGTTGATGGAAAGCTTCCTCCAATGGCCCAAAGGTGTCGTCGTGGCCATCAGAGGAAGGGCATTACACAAACCCACCATAATTACAGTGGACAGCGAGATGCCCTTTTTTCTGTCCAACACCGTTAGTTAAAACCTGGCAGTGAAAAGGGAAAAAACTCCATGGGTGTATGGGTGTCAGAACCCCTTTTAGAGGGTCACAGGACACCGGGCCCTGGGGCCAACTGATCCGAATTGAGTCTTACTCGCACCTGCAGGTTTGGAGTGTCTATAGTTCCTGAGTGGGTCCTGTCAGTGGGCACCTGGAGTGGCAGGAGATAAATCAGATGAGTTCACCACATGCGGCCCAGGAGGGCTGCACTTAATAGGCACTTAATTCCTCACACGTGGTCCCACCATAGTGACAACCTTGTGGGTTACGTTTCTGACCTGTCTCACAGTGGGTGATGCGACAATCCTGAAGCAGGTCCCTCACCTTGATGACTCTGCCCAGGTGCTTCACAGCAGCCTCACTTCTCTGGCGGGGGGGGGAGGGAGGGTGACAATCAGGTTGCTTGTCTTGTTGCTTCTGGTGACCCCTCAGGCATACTGGGTCACTGTAAAGGGGCTTCGGCCCGTTCGGCACAACTGAAGTCCTCACCAGTGGCCCCTTATGGCATACAGGGTTGCAACTCATCACTGCACAAGGCATATAGCCCTCACAGTATGGCAATTTTCTCGCGGCAGCTTCTTCTGGCTTACGAGGTCATAGCTCACCACTGAGCATGGGCTACGGCCCTCACACAGCAGTAGGGCAATCTTCTCATTCCCCACCTCATGACCAATGCAGACTACAGAGGACTGCCCAATCTGACACTTGGTTGCCATGATGGTCAGTTTTGCCTCCTGTATCCTAGCTAATATCTATTCTAAGTGACTCAGGTGGTCCTGAGTGAATTGCTAAACACTGCAATGCCATTCAGGTAGCCCACACAGTACTCTTACAGCCCTGCAAGACCATAATTCACCAGGGGCTGAAAAGTGGCAAGAGCATTCTTCAAACCAAAGGGTAACCCCGTAAACTGATACATCTCCTCTGGATTAGAAAATGCAGTCTTCTCCTCGGCATTTGGTGCCAAAGCAATCTACTAATCTCCACTGCTCCACTGATCAGATCCAAAATGCTCAAGTTTTTTGCAGCACCCAATCAATCCACAAGCTCATCAGCTCTGGAATTGTCTGAGCATCACTTTTGATTATCTCATTGAGGACTCGATAGATCACACAGAACTGCAAGTCAATACAGCCTTACTTTGATGCTAGAACCATAGGACAAGGCCAAAGACTAAGAGATCTTTCAATGACCCCCAGGTCCAACATTTTGGAAGCTTCTGCCTTAAAGCATCCCTTAAAATGGTCAGACATTCTGTAATCAGGCTGTCATCCGTGTGTATGTCATGTACACAGACAGATGTCAACCCTGGAGACAGCGAGTAGAGGTTGGCAAACTGTCCCAACACCTCTTTACATTCCCTGTGCTGCTCAGGCGTTAATTCAGGGGCTAACTGAACCCTTTCACAGTGCCATCCTTCATGTCACAATGCAGCAAGTCAGGAAGAGGCTCATTGTCTTCCTCTACTTCCCATGCCCTAGCCATGACATTCACTGTATAATCTCTCCGGCAGTAAGTCTTCAGCCTGTTTATATGGACACCCTCTTAGGTTCCCTTGTGGCACCAGTGTCCACCAAGTAGTTAAAATCAGAAATCTTATGCACTACCTTGTGTGGCCCACACCATTTGTTCTCCAAAGCCCTGGGACAAATAGGCTTTAGTAGTTAACTTAGGTTTCTGGTTGTACCATTCCTTCATCAGCACTTGGATGGCCTGAAGGTTTTCCTTTGCCTGACCCATGTATTACTCCATCGCATGTTCCCGACTTTCTCCTATTTAGCCATCCCATTCGATCAAAAAGGTTCCTGGTGCCATCTTACTGAGGTTAGGAAAGGGTGTTTCGATCAAACCATTGAGGCAGTCTTCAGATTTGCAAAAAAATGTGGCTAAAAGCCACTTACTGCTCTAATCAACATCTATGCTGCGTGCTGTTGCTCTGCAGGGGGCAGGAGTTTGGGGTTTTGCTAATGTATCATCCCTGCAGATAGCAGAAAGGTTTTTCTAAAGGAGACTCTCGGCGGTCCCATCAAGTCTCCCGATAATATTCTGTCACATGGAACTAGGACTGGTTGCCCAAGAAGATTGCATCCAAATAGCGCCTATCATGTTTTAGCAGTCTATTTCGTCAAAGGGTGAACCTATACTCAGTCGAGGAATTATTCAACACTGCTTGTGTCTTAATCATATGCATATAATTCCATGGTTCAGCTATGTCAAGAAGCAGCTTGAACTTCTGGAGGAGTCAACTGCTTCCTAAACCCGCAGCTCATTGCTGGGTTTCTAAACATCAGTTGAAGAAGGATCGTTTAACGATACTCAAGGAGGATAGGAAACACATAGAGGTAGGAAGGAAGAGAGTGGCTGAATATTTACCCTTAGTCACCACTGAACGAGTGGAACCATGCCTTCTGTTTTCTTTATGTCCCACGAAAAGGTACTACAAGGTTCAGGTTAGGTATCGCTCATTTCTTGGTTTCCTACCCTAGTAATGTTTACCGTGATTCCCTTCTTGATCCAAGCCCTTGTGATTCAAATTCTTCCCAGACCATGCTGCATTTCTTTTGTTCTGCTGGTTATATACTGAACTGTGGAAGGAGTTCATAATCCCAGTATTAAGGGTTCTGAATATCAGACAATGTAGGCCAGTCTTGTATTCTCTCCAGCTCCTCCAAACAGAATATATAAGCTTAGGCTTTCCTGTATTCAGTTTCTATTTTTGGTAAATTCTGGTCTTTCCAGTGTTTTCAATAC
Source organism: Triturus cristatus (assembly GCF_964204655.1). Taxonomy (NCBI): domain Eukaryota; kingdom Metazoa; phylum Chordata; class Amphibia; order Caudata; family Salamandridae; genus Triturus; species Triturus cristatus. The sequence goes on from NC_140593.1 coordinate 837,027,281, forward strand.
ATTAAAAAACAGTGGTTGTAAGTGGTTACACATGTTCGTACAATTAAAAACAACAGGAACAGTGTTTTTCCAGTGTTTATGGAACTTTTTGCTTGTATTATTGCTTGCTTTCTGCACTGACAGTGCATGGTATAGAGAAAGTGTACATACAATGTATATGAGGTACAAATACATTTTTACAAATCAAACTTATTGTAGAACACCATACAATGCTTCTTCAGTGAGTCTTTGCTCGCTCGCTCTTTCCTTCCCATGTACATTTTTATATGTGAAAAGGCCCTCTCAACATGGGCACTTGAGACGGGCAACGCCAAAACAGTACACAATTTACGAGCTCTGGCCACTGACATAGCTTTCCATGCCAATACTGGTTCACCTGAAGATTTTTATTCCTCTGTGACAGGTTCTGCAACATATGCTTTGAACTGGGCACATAGGCACTCAGAGTTATTGAAACGGTCAATAATAAAGCAGTACTTTTCAAAGTCCAGAGAAATTTCCCCTTTACGGAAGGGAAACAGAACTTGTGCAGAGTACCACAGTGAGGCTTCATTGACTTCATATGCCATGGTTGGTGAAGGGAGATTTCGATTCATCACTGCAAGCCAATTCTCATGCATTGTAAAATAACATTTCTTGAATTGCTCCTCAGCATTTCCTTGCTTATCAAGTGGAAAGCATTCTAACATGGAACATGTTGCATCGCCAAAGTCACTAAAAGTATCGCCCAGCCTACTCTCAAGGAGATGTTTCACATCTACACCAATTACGCTGAACTCTTGGTAGATAAGGGTGTTTTCAGACTCTGTTTTTTTTATTAAGTCCACTACAGCAGTCATGTTTTTCTGTAAAAATCTAAGATGTCTGTAGAGTGTACTTTTCATCACATCACTATCAATATGAGACCAAAGGTCCTCACATTTCTTGCCCTTGGCATCATCTCTAAGCAAACATTCTGTAAACGGTCGCCACACGGATAATATAGCACTCACGACCTCTAGGACTGGGAACCACTGGCGAAATTACATTTTCTTTGATGCCACACAAAGCACAAAATAGGAAATATTTGCGTTTTAGTTCCCATGCATAATGAAACAGTGCACGAGGATGGACTACAGAGTCAATAGCATTCTTCATTAACTCTGAAAATTGTAAAGATGCTTTCAGCATACTATCTAGCAAGTGGCAAGGATATCTTACAGGTAAGCACTTCAGCTCAGGTTTTGATTTTGACAGATCATCACACATCTTTTTCATATACGTAGCTGAATCACTGAAAATACAAACAATATCACTCCAATCTGTTTTTTTTTAAACTTGTTTTTATTAAAACTGCTTCCACTGTACAGGTACAAAGGACATGCACATACAATTTGGAATCTTATAAGCAATATACATTCTGAGGTGACCACACATCACATCCTGTTCACAGACAGTCTAACCAGTATGTGTGCGTACTATTTGTCTATTATAACAGTGCAAATGCAGTTTATATTTTTATGTTCTTGGGACTTAGACGCTACATAACAAATAAACAACACCAATAATCATCCCAACTAGGGAATTAAATCCCCTCCCCAATCCAGCTGCCACCCTCCTCCCCCGTAAATCACTCCAATCTTTGTTGAACTTGGTAAGAACTTATATCAGAAGCATTCTAAGTGTCACTGCATTCCACATTTTCCATAAGTCTGCGGACATGTTTTCACCACTATCCTGGATGCTTGGTGATATCACTCTTTTCACATATACATATCACTACTCCTTACACTGAGGTGCCAATTACGATCCGGTAAAAAATTTCCCCGTACGACTCGTATCCGGTCTTTTTACCGTACGAATCGTACAAGTGCCGTACAAACTGGCAATCACGATTCGCATGGTAAAAAGTCCATACGAACCGCAGTCGGAATATTCCCCCACACGTCCTCGGGTCGGAAAATGTGTCCGACACGTCCTCGGACGATTTACCGTACAAATGTGAAAAGTCAAGTCCGACCGAGGAATCACGATCCAACCCGTGCGTCCGAACTCACAACCGTATGGTAAAAACACCGTCCGCACCGAACTCCCATTGCAACCATGGAGACATGTCCTCGCATACGCGCCCAACACTCCCCCCAGCACCCATACGGTCGAGTCGCACTCCCCGTTAATGTACACCCCCCCCTGTATGTACACCCGTGTACGTGTCGAACCCCCACCCGTGCATGTACACCCCAGTACGTTCGTGTCGTACCCCCACCCGTGTACGTGTCCTACCCCTGTGCATGTACACCCCAGTACGTTCGAGTCGTACCCCCACCCCTGCACGTGTCCTACCCCCGTGCATGTACACCCCTGTACGTCCGAGTCGTACCCCCACCCCTGTACGTGTCCTATCCCCGTGCATGTACACCCCTGTACGTTCGCGTCGTACCCCCACCCCTGTACGTGTCGTACCACCGTGTATGTACACCCCAGTACGTTCGCGTCGTACCCCCACCCCTGTACGTGTCGTACCACCGTGTATGTACACCCCAGTACGTTCGCGTCGTACCCCCACCCCTGTACGTGTCGTACCACCGTGTATGTACACCCCAGTACGTTCGCGTCGTACCCCCACCCCTGTACGTGTCCTACCCCCGTGCATGTACACCCCAGTACGTTTGAGTCGTACCCCCACCCCTGTACGTGTCCTACCCCCGTGCATGTACACCCCTGTACGTCCGAGTCGTACCCCCACCCCTGTACGTGTCCTGCCCCCGTGCATGTACACCCCTGTACGTTCGCGTCGTACCCCCACCCCCGTACGTGTCGTACCACCGTGTATGTACACCCCAGTACGTTCGCGTCGTACCCCCACCCCTGTACGTGTCCTACCCCCGTGCATGTACAACCCAGTACGTTCGCGTCGTACCCCCACCCCCGTACGTGTCGTACCACCGTGTATGTACACCCCAGTACGTTCGCGTCGTACCCCCACCCCTGTACGTGTCCTACCCCCGTGCATGTACACCCCTGTACGTTCGCGTCGTACCCCCACCCCTGTACGTGTCGTACCACCGTGTATGTACACCCCAGTATGTTCGCGTCGTACCCCCACCCTTGTACGTGTCGTACCACCGTGTATGTACACCCCAGTACGTTCGCGTCGTACCCCCACCCCTGTACGTGTCCTACCCCCGTGCATGTACACCCCAGTACGTTTGAGTCGTACCCCCACCCCTGTACGTGTCCTACCCCCGTGCATGTACACCCCTGTACGTTCGCGTCGTACCCCCACCCCTGTACGTGTCGTACCACCGTGTATGTACACCCCAGTACGTTCGCGTCGTACCCCCACCCCTGTACGTGTCCTACCCCCGTGCATGTACACCCCAGTACGTTCGCGTCGTACCCCCACCCCTGTACGTGTCGTACCACCGTGTATGTACACCCCAGTACGTTCGCGTCGTACCCCCACCCCTGTACGTGTCCTACCCCCGTGCATGTACACCCCTGTACGTTCGCGTCGTACCCCCACCCCTGTACGTGTCGTACCACCGTGTATGTACACCCCAGTACGTTCGCGTCGTACCCCCACCCCTGTACGTGTCGTACCACCGTGTATGTACACCCCAGTACGTTCGCGTCGTACCCCCACCCCTGTACGTGTCCTACCCCCGTGCATGTACACCCCAGTACGTTTGAGTCGTACCCCCACCCCTGTACGTGTCCTACCCCCGTGCATGTACACCCCTGTACGTCCGAGTCGTACCCCCACTCCTGTACGTGTCCTGCCCCCGTGCATGTACACCCCTGTACGTTTGCGTCGTACCCCCACCCCTGTACGTGTCGTACCACCGTGTATGTACACCCCAGTATGTTCGCGTTGTACCCCCACCCCTGTACGTGTCCTACCCCCGTGCATGTACACCCCAGTACGTTCGCGTTGTACCCCCACCCCTGTACGTGTCCTACCCCCGTGCATGTACACCCCAGTACATTTGAGTCGTACCCCCACCCCTGTACGTGTCCTACCCCCGTGCATGTACACCCCTGTACGTCCGAGTCGTACCCCCACCCCTGTACGTGTCCTGCCCCCGTGCATGTACACCCCTGTACGTTCGCGTCGTACCCCCACCCCTGTACGTGTCGTACCACCGTGTATGTACACCCCAGTACGTTCGCGTCGTACCCCCACCCCTGTACGTGTCCTACCCCCGTGCATGTACACCCCAGTACGTTCGCGTCGTACCCCCACCCCTGTACGTGTCGTACCACCGTGTATGTACACCCCAGTACGTTCGCGTCGTACCCCCACCCCTGTACGTGTCCTACCCCCGTGCATGTACACCCCTGTACGTTCGCATCGTACCCCCACCCCTGTACGTGTCGTACCACCGTGTATGTACACCCCAGTACGTTCGCGTCGTACCCCCACCCCTGTACGTGTCGTACCACCGTGTATGTACACCCCAGTACGTTCGCGTCGTACCCCCACCCCTGTACGTGTCCTACCCCCCGTGCATGTACACCCCAGTACGTTTGAGTCGTACCCCCACCCCTGTACGTGTCCTACCCCCGTGCATGTACACCCCTGTACGTCCGAGTCGTACCCCCACCCCTGTACGTGTCCTGCCCCCGTGCATGTACACCCCTGTACGTTCGCGTCGTACCCCCACCCCTGTACGTGTCGTACCACCGTGTATGTACACCCCAGTACGTTCGCGTCGTACCCCCACCCCTGTACGTGTCCTACCCCCGTGCATGTACACCCCAGTACGTTCGCGTCGTACCCCCACCCCTGTACGTGTCGTACCACCGTGTATGTACACCCCAGTACGTTCGCGTCGTACCCCCACCCCTGTACGTGTCCTACCCCCGTGCATGTACACCCCTGTACGTTCGCGTCGTACCCCCACCCCTGTACGTGTCGTACCACCGTGTATGTACACCCCAGTACGTTCGCGTCGTACCCCCACCCCTGTACGTGTCGTACCACCGTGTATGTACACCCCAGTACGTTCGCGTCGTACCCCCACCCCTGTACGTGTCCTACCCCCGTGCATGTACACCCCAGTACGTTTGAGTCGTACCCCCACCCCTGTACGTGTCCTACCCCCGTGCATGTACACCCCTGTATGTCCGAGTCGTACCCCCACCCCTGTACGTGTCCTGCCCCGTGCATGTACACCCCTGTACGTTCGCGTCGTACCCCCACCCCTGTACGTGTCGTACCACTGTGTATGTACACCCCAGTACGTTCGCGTCGTACCCCCACCCCTGTACGTGTCCTACCCCCGTGCATGTACACCCCAGTACGTTCGTGTCGTACCCCCACCCCTGTACGTGTCGTACCACCGTGTATGTACACCCCAGTACGTTCGCGTCGTACCCCCACCCCTGTACGTGTCCTACCCCCGTGCATGTACACCCCTGTACGTTTGCGTCGTACCCCCACCCCTGTACGTGTCGTACCACTGTGTATGTACACCCCAGTACGTTCGCGTCGTACCCCCACACCTGTACGTGTCGTACCACCGTGTATGTACACCCCAGTACGTTCGCGTCGTACCCCCACCCCTGTACGTGTCCTACCCCCGTGTATGTACACCCCAGTACGTTCGCGTCATACCCCCACCCCTGTACGTGTCCTACCCCCGTGCATGTACACCCCAGTACGTTTGAGTCGTACCCCCACCCCTGTACGTGTCCTACCCCCATGCATGTACACCCCTGTACGTCCGAGTCGTACCCCCACCCCTGTCCGTGTCCTGCCCCCGTGCATGTACACCCCTGTACGTTCGCGTCGTACCCCCACCCCTGTACGTGTCGTACCACCGTGTATGTACACCCCAGTACGTTCGCATCGTACCCCCACCCCTGTACGTGTCCTACCCCCGTGCATGTACACCCCAGTACGTTCGCGTCGTACCCCCACCCCTGTACGTGTCGTACCACCGTGTATGTACACCCCAGTACGTTCGCGTCGTACCCCCACCCCTGTACGTGTCCTACCCCCGTGCATGTACACCCCTGTACGTTCGCGTCGTACCCCCACCCCTGTACGTGTCGTACCACCGTGTATGTACACCCGTGTACGTCAGAGTCGCACCCCCACCACAACCTCCTAAGTACGGAGCGCACCCCAGGCCCCAACATCACAACCGCATGTACGAGTCGTACCAAGCCACACACAAGGACAGCACCGTACAACCAAATGGCCCATGTACACACCGTACACACGCTCAAAACGCACGTACGCAACCAGGACAAAACAAAACAACACAAGAATACACTATTCGAATGGCACAAAGCCACTAAACATGGCCAACAAACACTAAAACAACACATTCACTGACCTGCAACTGCCAAAAACAAACAGAGGCCCAAAACACCACCACTCCTTATAAACACACCCACCCAAACTTCAAACACAGCCACACCCACCAATGGACCAATAAAAAGGGCCCACACACACAAACCATGAGCCTTTGCAACAGACTCACTGCTGCCAGACACCACAGAACCATACTACAAGCTTCACCACACCTTACACTTGCACACCTTCACACAACCACCTTCACAAACACCCCCTCATCACATTCACACACACACCTGCACAACCACACCCACACACCCACAACCATCCACACACCCCCCCCACCATCCACACCCACACCCCTCACCATGCCCACTAACAAGAATCCAAAGTTCAGTAACCGAGAGTTGGAGGTCCTTGTTGATGAAATCCTCAGAGTCGAGCCACAGCTCTTTGGAACATTGGTCAGACAGACCAGCATGGCAGCAAAAACAGCCATGTGGCAGACCATCGTCGATGCTGTGAATGCTGTTGCGGACACCAGAAGGACCAGGCAGGAATGCCAAGCCAGGTGGTACGATCTGCGGAGGAGGGTCCGAGCCAAGATGCTGGAGGAACACAACCAGGCCAACGCCACTGGAGGAGGGCCCTCCCGCAGACCCGTACACTACCAGCCCTGGGAGGAGAGGGTGATGGCCATACAGCCGGTGGAGGCAATCGAAGGATTAGGAGGACTCCGAGACCCGGGTGAGTACACAAACAACGCACCTCACATGGGGGGAACGTCATCCACAACCAAAATCACTAACAGGCAAGCAACCACCCCAAGCTATCGCATGACTCAACCACACTCCATGAACACGCACATGCCACTGCCGCCACCATGCCCCATGCACCCAGCTGGACAATGTCAAGTCACAGGCCACAGAAGACACCAACACATGACACGGTAACCCGGATGGCGGGAGGGTGGGTCCCAAAATTCACATAGTGCAACTCAGAAGCAGACAACAATGCCCTCTGCCCATATGGCCTAGGTCACAGCCATACAAACACTGTGTCCCCACACAGGAAAGACCCGCCAGCAAATGGCGGACGCCTTGCATCAACACATGGGGGTGAAGGCACTGTTTTGCACATGACAGCAGCTAATGAACAGCCAACATTGTGAAAGAGTGGCAGCACACACCACCACAGCAGCAGCGCAGAGACAGACACTACACCCAATGGGTGCCTGGAGATCAGAAACAAACTCACATCAACAAGCCAAGGGCCATTCAAAGATCTGCTAACAGTGTGTGCCCAGGAAGCTGGGCTGAGGTGACAGAGGGTGACACACAGAGGGAGGGAGAGGGGGACACAGAGGGAGGGAGAGGGGGACAGAGAGGGTGGGAGACACAGGGACATGGACAGAGGGAGGAGGCTGAAACACGGAGGGAGGGAGAGGGGGACAGAGAGGGAGGGAGACACAGGGACACGGACAGAGGGAGGAGGCTGACACACGGAGGGAGGGAGAGGGGGACAGAGAGGGAGGGAGACACAGGGACACGGACAGAGGGAGGAGGCTGACACACGGAGGGAGGGAGAGGGGGACAGAGAGGGAGGGAGACACAGGGACACGGACAGAGGGAGGAGGCTGACACACGGAGGGAGGGAGAGGGGGACAGAGAGGGAGGGAGACACAGGGACACGGACAGAGGGAGGAGGCTGACACACGGAGGGAGGGAGAGGGGGACAGAGAGGGAGGGAGACACAGGGACACGGACAGAGGGAGGAGGCTGACACACGGAGGGAGGGAGAGGGGGACAGAGAGGGAGGGAGACACAGGGAGAGCAAATCAGCCGTGTGGTGTGTGGGAATGTCTGCTCGTCAGCAGGTAGACTGCGTGCATGTAGCCAAGGGTGGCCAGTGCTAGAACCCCCCCTCTTCCCCATGGCAAAACACAGGGCCATGTCACAACCTGTTCACGAGCACAACGACAGCTACCTGCATTATATAAGTGTGTGGATCCACTCCATGTGCACATGTACAGTGCTACACGGAAGGCACCAATGCATGGCTCGCCACACCTGCCCACTCCACTGCTGACTGCAGTCACACTTGACGCAGCAAGTAAGACTGTGCCACACATAGTTAAAGTGGCCAAAGTGGTGCCCAAGGGACACACCCATGCACAAGTGCACTGTGAGTGGAATGCAAGACAGATCCTAATTGCAAGAGGAAATGTGCCAACGTTGAAACTGATGAAACATGGACGTTGCATGGACCAAAATTAACATATTCTCTCTCACACACAGGTCAACGTCGTGGTTCACCCCCCAACACTGGGGGGGGAAGACTCACAGGTCCCGGATCTGCGGGAGCCCGATCCCACCGGCAGCGACGACTCGCACCACTCTGTGGACGACCCCGACCAACCTGGCACCTCTGGTGTCCAACCACCTGCAGCACCTGCGTCAGGTACAACGGGGCCAACCACCACCCCCACTCCTGCCACATCCCAGGAGACACCCAGGATCCCTGCCCCACCACCACAAAGCAGCCAGGCTGGCCAGGAGGGACACGGTGTCCCGGGCACCCAGGAGGAGGCAGGCGACAACGCCAATGCCACCCCTCAGGGGTCCCGGAGACCCGATGTGCCCACAAGGGCAGGCCAGGTGCAAGTGGGCAGGGGTGGTGGGAGTGGAGGACGGCGGAGGCGCCAGCCTGACCAGTTGGCTGGGGAACCGGTATATTCCCATGTCCGTAACATCCTGGACACATACCGGCAGGACACCACGGGCATGGCCCAGGTTGTGTCCACCCTCAATGAGATCAAGGGGACCCTCGATGAGATAAAGACCCAGCAGGCCCAGCAACATGCCTGTCTACTGCAACACCAACGGAGGATGGAGGACAGACAGGCTGAGCAAGTGACGGTGTTCCAGGGGATTCACGATACACTCCGTCGGATGGCCGACAACATGGGCAACCCTCCCTGTGCCAGAAGGCGTAGAACATCACCACCCACAGGGAGGGATCAGGAGGAGGAGGAAACATCCGATGGAGCATCCCAAACATCGTCACGGCCTGCTGCTGAGGGTCCCCGCAGGAGGCCGGGTCGTCCACGGAAAGGACCGTGAGGGTCGGCGCTACATCACCATCTCCCAGGACACCTGGCCTGGCACCCGGCCCACTGGAGCAACAGCATCACAGCATCACGAGACATTCTCTGCCACATGGCCTTGCTGGTCACTGTCTGACCAATGTTGACAAAGACTGTGGCATGGACTCTGAGGATTTCCAATGGCAAGGACACCAACTCCCCTACTGAACTTTGGATTCCAAACTCCCGGAAAGCCCCTCACGTCATCCCCCCCCCCCACCCCCCCACAAAAATAAAAATTCACACCATTAAGAGAAGATGCCTGCTGGTTGCACTATTACCTTACATGTGTCTCGTAAAGTCTAAACATGCCTGAGTTCTCTTTTTACTTCAACCATCCACACCCTGGGGCCTGAGTCTGGCACAGGACACACGGGCCACAGTGTATTAGGCAAGACAGACATGGAGCACCATACACACCAGTGATGGGCCCAACCAGCTGAGTGGGTGGCCGCACAACCGTGCTGATAGACACATTGAGTACAGCAACAGTCATGCGCAGAGGTCAGGGATCCAGTCCAGTGTCCTGGGGGGCACCCAGGTATGTGTAGACAGGTGGCAGTACCATGTCCTGCAAGCTTGAGTCCGGTGGATGCAGAGAATGGGGGCCTGGCCAACGTTGGATGCATGGGGATGACACATGTCACAATACCCACACAGTCATGGACATCATGCATAATACACAGTCTCAGGCCACACACACAGCTTGCATCTTGCTACTCGACACATAGACACATAGCCACTAGCAGGGGAAACCCTGCCAGACATGCTGGATGCACCGTGGCAACACACCAGCATTGACTGAGAAGAGGCACCTTGGAGGCATAGGGACACCTTTATTAGTCATGTATTCGGGATTGCAGAGGCAACTTGAAGTACACATGAACACCTCATGTGGAGTAACATGTGGGTCCAACACTGGCACCCCCCTTCTGCAGCACAAATGCGTGATAGCCATGGAACTGGCACACAATTGTCGGCCAACAGCTAAACACCCACAGCTGCTCACGGAGAGACTGCCATACACCATTGATCCGCTGATGTAGAAGTCCCACACCATGTCAAGCCAATGCAAACCGTATGTGTCAGAGGGCAGTGTTACACACATTGATGCCATCATCACAATCCACTATCCCATCACTGATGACTGTCAACCAGTCAGACCATCTATTCAGGTGTACACAGCTGCATGTCGTGTCCCATGGTGATGCTACATGGCTGCAGAGGAACCAAACATCGACAGGGGCAGTGTGCATACATCGTGAACAGCTGCCACACCCAATACACCCCTGATGCATCCCTTACCCTAAGGAGACTTCCAAACTTGTCCGTGCCTGTAACGCTGAGTCAGCACACGATGACGTGTCCATGAGGAATAGCAGTGCCACTACAATGCAACCAGCAGACGGCATGCGCAAGTACCTGGGGATGAGAGACACACAAGAAGTCAGCCACAAAAAGCACAGCCACTTGCATGTGCATGTACTCGACACATGTATGGATGACAACATGCTAGGTCACAATTATGACTGTGGAAATACAACCATCACTGCCACCATCACTCCAGTGACACACCCACACACACATCTGACTCACGTGCCATACATGCAGGTGGAGACACACATCACAACACATGCCACACGTGGAGCAATGTGTGCACACTCAGACACTGGTACTCACCACTAAGCAAAGAAGTCGCGTTTGAGCCGAGTCCGGATGTCCTCTTGCGGCTCCACATCCTCCACATCACTAGCCCCATTGCCAAGCCCTTCGTCCTCCACGGGTGGATGGTCCTCGTCATGTTGATCCAGGATGAGTGGCACAGCTTTCTCAACTGCCATGTTGTGCAGCATGCAGCAGACCATGAAGATTTTGCAGACCTTCGCAGGGGCATATGGGAGCGCGCCGCCGGTCTTGTGGAGGCACCGAAATCGGCTCTTCAGCAGGCCAAACGTCCTCTCTATCACTCGCCTTGTCCGGCCATGGGCGGTGTTGTAGCGGAGCTGGGCCGGCGTGATGGGGTTGCGGAGAGGTGTGAGCAGCCATGGCATGTTGAGATAGCCAACGTCCCCTACATGGGAAGCACATGGACATCGTTAGAAGTGGTGAAGTGGTCGTGCTGGTAGGCCATGCAAAATACAGGACAGACAGACTGTACCCACCAACAACACATGCTCGTTCGTTGCGCAGCTGCATCATCATTTCAGGCATCCTGCTACGCCTCATGATGTAGGCATCGTGTGCTGATCCTGGAAAACGAGCACAGACATGTGATATCACCATGTTGGACAGACACACCACAAGGGCATTGATGGAGTGGTAGTGCTTCCGATTGCGGTACGCTACCTTCCGTGCGTGTGGTGGTACCAAAGCTACATGTGTCCCATCTATGGACCCAATGACATGGGGCATCCCTCCCAGGGCATAGAATCCACGCTTGACCCCAGTCATCTGTTCAGGGGTTGGGAACTTGATGAAGTCATCCAGGTGAATCAACATGGCCTCTAAGAAATCATGCAGCACACGGCAGAACATGCTCTGGGACATGCCACCAACATGAGCTATGGTATTTTGAAAGGTACCCGTGGCTAGAAAATGTAGGGCTGCCATTACCTTCAGCTTGGGTGTCAGTGCCGTAGGATACCTGTGCAGCGGTTGCAGGTGTGGTGCCAGTCTCGCCGTCAACTCCAGAATCAACCGTCGTGGGAAGCGGTAGCACCGGATCCGATCATTCTCCCGCATGGCAGCCAAGTCCGGCATTGCTCGGGGAAGAGGCGGCGCTCTGCAGTAATTTGGAAGTGACAAGGAAGAGTGAGTGCACCACAACAACAAATAATTTGTACTGAGCACATGTTAATCTGTCTATACACATATGCTACATACGGAGTGAGGTATGTGCCACATGCCCTGGACACGTATGCCTGCCAGGTGACACTCCTACCAAGACCCAGCTACACACGGAGATTGAGAACCTCCCCATGCCATGCCATGGGATTAGCTGTGTCCCAGTGCAAGTGAACAGCCAGACGCAAGACAGGAGTGACATACACCCACACATCAGCAGAAGTAGGAGGCCGATTGCAGAGACTGGTAGCGGAACACTAGAGCCACAGGTCACATGACATTACACTAGGACAGCCCACACACCTTGCCATGAAGGTGCACATGTCATGACTCACCACACATTCATTGAGAGGATGCAGACATGTCCTTGTCACGCTACTCCGTGTCCCATGCATACATGCGCACCTCACATCCGAAACCACATGTGGCATGGTGTGCGGAACAGTGTGCAATGTCAATCTACACACAGACACATGTTGGTTGCTGCAACAGCTGCAGCTTTTGAGGGTGCTCCAACATCAACCAAATGGGAAGCCCCCACACATACATGACATAGTCACATCGTGCACCGTGGGTAGTGACAAGTCAGGTGTGGTAACCCCTGTAACGGGCATCAGGGGACACTTCCGTGTGTTGGTGTCCATGCCATGCCAGTGTCGGTCATCCCAAGTGTGCAGTACGACATGCACACATGTCCAAGGAGTCAAGGGCATGCCTGGCACACATTGCACCGTCACACATTACATCTGTACACATCTCATCATACATCTGGTGCCTTCTCGACTCAGGAGTAATGTGCCACATCACAGCCTGTCACACCTGTGCCCCACACATGTAGTAATGCACAGACAATGCCTTGATGTCCATTCATGGACAAGTATGTCCATCCATGGACAAGTATGTCCGCCCTATTCCTTCCTGTGTGCTGCCTGTCACCACTGTGATGTGTGAAAACCCCCGTACTGCTGCTAAGAGGGCCTGTGTACGTTCTCATATCACTATGGGAGTGCTGCCGTATGTGTACCCATCGTGATGGCGAGCGTACAGGCATGTGTACGGTCCGTACCACTACGAGTACGCATACGCAAGAACATCCATAGTGGTACGGGCCGTACACACGCCTGTACTCTCCCTATCACTATGGGTGTCCTCGCGTATGCGTACACGTAGTTGTACGGGCCGTACACACGCCTGTACTCTCCCTATCACTATGGGTGTCCTCGCGTATGCGTACACGTAGTGATAGTGAGCGTACAGGCGTGTGTACGGCCCGTACAACTACGAGTACGCATACGCAAGAACACCCATAGTGGTACGGGCCGTACACACGCCTGTACTCTCCCTATCACTATGGGTGTCCTCGCGTATGCGTACACGTAGTTGTACGGGCCGTACACACGCCTGTACTCTCCCTATCACTATGGGTGTTCTCGCGTATGCGTACACGTAGTTGTACGGGCCGTACACACGCCTGTACTCTCCCTATCACTATGGGTGTCCTCGCGTATGCGTACACGTAGTGATAGTGAGCGTACAGGCGTGTGTATGGCCCGTACCACTATGGGTGTTCTTGCGTATGCGTACTCGTAGTTGTACGGGCCGTACACACGCCTGTACTCTCCCTATCACTATGGGTGTCCTCGCGTATGCGTACACGTAGTGATAGTGAGCGTACAGGCGTGTGTACGGCCCGTACAACTACGAGTACGCATACGCAAGAACACCCATAGTGGTACGGGCCGTACACACGCCTGTACTCTCCCTATCACTATGGGTGTCCTCGCGTATGCGTACACGTAGTGCTAGTGAGCGTACAGGCGTGTGTACGGCCCGTACCACTACGAGTACGCATACGCGAGGACACCCATAGTGATAGTGAACGTAGGCACGCGTGTACGGGCCGTTGCTATGCATTTGGGGTGCCCTAGGGCCCCGGAACGCACCGTACCTATGTGTGAAGCTCCAAATTACATAGGGGACACATGAGGGACAAGTATTGAGGCCTACATGCATGCTGGTTGTCATGGAGACCAAGTTCAAATTTTGATTTTGTTCAGGAAGGTGCACAGCAGAAGTCAGTTGGAATGAATCTACTTTGTTGCAATATGTTTGTGGGGCTGACATCATGCAGGAGAAAAAACAGATTGAGAACCCGCAGACTGCTATGTTTGAAGGGATGGGAGGAAACATAGGATGCATATGTGAGTGACCAATCACTCTGTACTCCTGTGCATGAGATGGGCCAGCAAGGCAGATATAAGGCAGCCAGGTCCCATGAGGGAGCACTTGCCTGCACATCTCTGTATTCCACGACCCAGCTGCTGCTACTGATTCCCTGGAACCATGTCAAGGGCTGTGGAGAGGTCACAGCCATTCACCCTGGAGGAGAACATGGCTTTGGTGGATGTGATCCTCCCACGGTACCCCATGCTGTATGGGCGACCAGGTTATCAGGTGAGTTCAGTGTCCACTGGCACAGACTGTGTCCCTTTTTTGTGACTGTGACTTCTGCCATTGTGTCCAGGTGTGACACACATGCTATGTACTGTAGGGGGGGTCCCAGGGGGGGGGAATGCCTGATGTCTCCCAGCAGTGCCCAGAGACAGGAGGGGTGGGTGCCTATCACTCCCAGCAGTGCCCTGAGACAGGAGGGGTGGGTGCCTAACACTCCCAGCAGTGCCCTGAGACAGGAGGGGTGGGTGCCTAACACTCTCAGCAGTGCCCAGAGACAGGAGGGGTGGGGGCCTAACACTCCCAGCAGTGCCCAGAGACAGGAGGGGTGGGTGCCTATCACTCCCAGCAGTACCCAGAGACAGGAGGGGTGGGTGCCTATCACTCCCAGCAGTGCCCTGAGACAGGAGGGGTGGGTGCCTAACACTCCCAGCAGTGCCCTGAGACAGGAGGGGTGGGTGCCTAACACTCCCAGCAGTGCCCAGAGACAGGAGGGGTGGGGGCCTAACACTCCCAGCAGTGCCCAGAGACAGGAGGGGTGGGTGCCAATCACTCCCAGCAGTGCCCAGAGACAGGAGGGGTGGGTGCCTATCACTCCCAGCAGTGCCCTGAGACAGGAGGGGTGGGTGCCTAACACTCCCAGCAGTGCCCAGAGACAGGAGGGGTGGGGGCCTAACACTCCCAGCAGTGCCCAGAGACAGGAGGGGTGGGTGCCAATCATCACTCCCAGCAGTGCCCAGAGACAGGAGGGGTGGGTGCCTATCACTCCCAGCAGTGCCCTGAGACAGGAGGGGTGGGTGCCTAACACTCCCAGCAGTGCCCAGAGACAGGAGGGGTGGGGGCCTAACACTCCCAGCAGTGCCCAGAGACAGCAGGGGTGGGTGCCTATCACTCCCAGCAGTGCCCAGAGACAGGAGGGGTGGGGGCCTATCACTCCCAGCAGTGCCCTGAGACAGGAGGGGTGTGTGCAGAGTCCTCCCAGCAGTGCCCTGAGACAGGAGGGGTGGGTGCAGAGTCCTCCCAGCAGTGCCCAGAGACAGGAGGGGTGTGTGCAGAGTCCTCCCAGCAGTGCCCAGAGACAGGAGGGGTGTGTGCAGAGTCCTCCCAGCAGTGCCCTGAGACAGGAGGGGTGGGTGCAGAGTCCTCCCAGCAGTGCCCTGAGACAGGAGGGGTGTGTGCAGAGTCCTCCCAGCAGTGCCCTGAGACAGGAGGGGTGGGTGCAGAGTCCCCCCAGCAGTGCCCTGAGACAGGAGGGGAGGGTGCCTATCACTCCCAGCAGTGCCCTGAGACAGGAGGGGTGGGTGCCTAACACTCCCAGCAGTGCCCTGAGACAGGAGGGGTGGGTGCCTAACACTCCCAGCAGTGCCCAGAGACAGGAGGGGTGGGGGCCTAACACTCCCAGCAGTGCCCAGAGACAGGAGGGGTGGGTGCCTATCACTCCCAGCAGTGCCCAGAGACAGGAGGGGTGGGTGCCTATCACTCCCAGCAGTGCCCAGAGACAGGAGGGGTGGGTGTGATGCACAGTGTGAGCCTGGATCATTGCTTGTGTAGTTGCCCTCATTCCACCTGTGTCCTTTAAATGGCACGTACTGCTTTTGGCCTTCCCCCAGAGGATCATGTCCCTATGACAAAGGTGCAATGCGTTGGATGCATACTATGCCTTGTTGGAAAGAGCAAATGTGTTATAATCTGTGTCCCTGTGACATGTGCCAGGTGTATTGAGGTAGTGTCACTTGTCCATCCTCACAGGTAGACGCCTCTGCCAAGGAGAAGATATGGCTGGACGCCGTCAGCGCCGTGAGGAGTGCGGATGGTCGGAAGCGGCGCCTGCCCCAGGTGAGGAAACGCTGGCAGGATATCCGGTGCTGGACGCGGAGGATCGCACGGGTCCTGCTGGGGGACTCACCTGAGAGCCATAAGAACCGCGGGCGCCGCCGTCTCCCCACATCCAGAAACGTGTGCTGGCGGTGGTCTTTCCTGACTTGGACAGGCGCCTACAGGAGATGCAGCAGCCGGAAGGGGGTAGGTACATGTGTGTGTTTGTTGTGTTTCACCAGCATTTGTAAGTGCACTGTTCCATGGATACACTTCCAGGGTTTATGGTGCTGTGCAGATCCTGTTACCCACAGTGTTGCAGGCCTCTCCTGCCTCCCTTCCCCACCTTGCAATGTGTTCACTGGTCTCTGTGTAGTCACTCCATCACAAAGTTATGTAGCCTGACACATTCTCCAAGTGTACAATGCCTGCAGCATCATGTGTGGGGGTGGTGTGTAACAGGTTTAGTGACCTTGCCTGTGCCCTGTCCAGTTCTGGACTTATGGGTTCCATGTAAGTTGGCACTAATGCTGATTGCAGACATGGGAGTTAATCTCTTGAGTGCGAGGCCTTCCAGCAGGCATGTCCCATGTGGTGGCCTGTGACATGATGTGCATGAGTGTGCGTTACGCATAGTGCAGGGATGTTAGCGTGTGTTGCAGTCATTTCCATTCAGGAGCATGGAGTTGTGTGGCCACTACTGTCCCCAGGGGCATCTTTTCCTAGGTATCATGTGTGTAATCCGAGAATGTCGACAATCTCTGTGTCTACAGCATAGGTTGTGCTCTGTGCCATTGTCCCCTGGCACCATGTTTATTGACGTGAGATGTATTACAAGTGTCCACTGTCCAGCCTGACCTGATTTTCCAAGTACATACTCACGGTGGCCATTGCCTGTGTGTCTTGTAGCAATCATCTGATGATGCCCATTTGTACATGATTCTTTGGACAGGCGCACCTTGGGTATTTGGTGTGCAATCTTGAATTATTGCATCCCATGTGTATTTCACCCAGACTACGAGATGTAAGTGCTTCCTGTGTCTCCACAGATTTGTCTCATGTAGGGGGTGGGTGGTGCGGCCATGGCCTACATGTCAAGACCTGTAATCTCCTTGCTCGGACTGGCCAGTGTGTGATGTTTGTCTGGACATACACTCAAGGTGCAGCGTGCCAGTCAGGGTGGGCATGTTATCAGTATTACCTATGCTGCATGTGCCTCTAGTTCCTGGATATGGTCCCTGCTCATCCCAATTTCCTGCCACGCTGTGTGGTGCAGATGCAGTGCTGTATTGTCCCCAGGGCCTTGCTCCTCAGTCAAAATTCCATGTCATCTCATTTGCTATTGTGTCATGCTCTCCATAGTTTTTCCATGGCATGGTGGGTCATACAACTGTGTCTTGCAGGGCCTACATATGTACCTTGTTTTGTAGTTGTAACTCATCCTTTGTTTCAGGCTATGCACTGTAACCTAAGTAGATTTGACTCATGTGACATATGTATACAGGTGTATGATTAATTTCTGTCTCTTCACCCTGCCCACAGCATCGTCGGGGGACACGGAGGGAGACATGGACACAGACGGCGCGGAGGGACCGAGCACCAGTGCCAGCGGTGACATCGGGGCTGGCACTTCGAGTGGGACTGAGGCGGAGGAGAGTGAACCCGGGGACCTGTCGACTGGCACAACAGAGTATGAAGCTGACGGGTCCGAGGATGATCTCTCCGAGTGGGCGGTGGCTGCACCACCATCTGACAGCAGCCCTACATCTGGCACCGCCCCCTCCATTGGCATCAGCCGCCTCCCACGTGCTCGTGTCCCTTCCCAACGTGCCCGGTCACCACATGTCTCCTTCCTGCCAGGCACCGCACCCCCTGCCCCTGTCTCCACTGCTGCCGCCAATGCTGAGTCTGTGGACATCCAGCGGCAGTTGCAGATTGGTCAGACTGCGATCCCTAATGTCCTCCATGGCCACAGCCAGGTCCTCAACAACATGGAGGCATACTTGGAGGGCATTCATTCATCGCAGGCTGACCAACGCAACTTGCTGAGGTCCATAGACTCCACACTGACTGCAGCAGTGGGTCTCCTGCAGCGCTACGTCCCACCCCCTACCCCTGCTCCTTCCACACTTCCCACTCCCATGCCTGTCCCACATACACCCAGACATAAGCATGCACCCACCACAACAGACACAGGCACCACACCAGCAGGGAAGGTCCGCCGCACACCTCCTGACACGCACACACAGGGTGAAGTAGGCACACCCACTGGGTCGGGGGGCAAACGTGTGACACGCAGCCAGAGTGGGAGTCCGCATTCCACCCAATCCACTCCCTCCAAATCCCCTCCCCTCAGCTCTCCTGGCCACATCTCCCCCAAAGACTCCTTCATGGCCGCTCTGTCCCTGAGCCCCACAGTGACACCACCCCGCAAGCGGTCAAGGAGGTTCACGGTCAGGGTGCTTGAGTCCCCCCCCTGTCCACACCCTCCCCCAGTGGCGCTGCGACCCATCCCTCTGACCCCCCCCCCCCTCCTTGGGGCCTGTGGTTCCTTCGGGTGCAGGGGAGTCCCTGGAGGACCTTGCCGAGGTGTGCAGCGCACTCCTAGAATCCACCTTTGGCCCTGCCCCACCCCCTGTGGTGGAGTCCTCCATCCCTGCACCCACGTCGCCTACCCTTCGCCCTCCTGTCCCTGCGGTGCCTGTTCCTTCCCCCCAACATGATGCCCTGACCCCTGTGGAAGACAACGGCTTGTAACTGTGCAGGCAAGCTAGGGGACACGCATCCCACTGTGTCCCCCATCCAGCTGGGACTCCTGGACTGCCCTATGGGCTTTGTTAATATTGGACTTACTTCATACTAGTTTTTTGCTCATGCTGAATAAAGCTATTTATTTTTTGCCCTTGGAACACTCCTGCATTGCTGGCATTGCTGTTGGTGGGGCTGCTACATGGTTGTGGGTGTTGGTCATGTGTTGGGTGTGTGGGAAATGTAGTAGTGTGCTGCTCATAGGGGGGACCCTGGGATCTGTGTGCCATCACACGGTGCTAGCTACGTTTCTCCATTCATGTAAGCAGTTGCTGCATGTTGCAATTGTCCCAAGGTGTATTCCTTCCTCTGTGTACCCTGACTTCTTCCCTGCATGGTGTCCCCTGACTTTATCGCAGAGCTGTGTGTCCATTAGCTGGGTGTGTGACGTAGTCCTTCACCTTTGCACATGCATGCTGAGCCATTTTCCACCTGCATCATTCGTGGCATCCTTGGTAGTCATTGTACTTGTGTATGTGGCCTATTGACATGACTTCATGTGGACATGTTTTCTTTTTGGCCCTATGCATGCGTATACTCCCAGCCTCGCACACATGTGGTACATGTACTGCAGGGTCTTTGTGCACCTGACTGACATTTGTGGGCATGGTATCTGTGGCTACTCCACCCTTTGCGTTCCATGGGCACTGCTGGGAGTGATGGGCACCCACCCCTCCTGTCTCTGGGCACTGCTGGGAGGACTCTGCACACACCCCTCCTGTGTCTGGGCACTGCTGGGAGGACTCTGCACACACCCCTCCTGTGTCTGGGCACTGCTGGGAGGACTCTGCACACACCCCTCCTGTGTCTGGGCACTGCTGGGAGGACTCTGCACACACCCCTCCTGTCTCAGGGCACTGCTGGAAGTGATAGGCCCCCACCCCTCCTGTGTCTGGGCACTGCTGGGAGGACTCTGCACACACCCCTCCTGTCTCTGGGCACTGCTGGGAGGACTCTGCACACACCCCTCCTGTGTCTGGGCACTGCTGGGAGGACTCTGCACACACCCCTCCTGTCTCAGGGCACTGCTGGGAGTGATAGGAACCCACCCCTCCTGTCTCTGGGCACTGCTGGGAGGGCCCTGCACCCACCCCTCCTGTCTCTGGGCACTGCTGGGAGGACTCTGCACCCACCCCTCCTGTCTCTGGGCACTGCTGGGAGGACTCTGCACACACCCCTCCTGTCTCAGGGCACTGCTGGGAGTGATAGGAACCCAGCCCTCCTGTCTCTGGGCACTGCTGGGAGGGCCCTGCACCCACCCCTCCTGTCTCTGTGCACTGCTGGGAGGACTCTGCACCCACCCCTCCTGTCTCTGGGCACTGCTGGGAGGACTCTGCACACACCCCTCCTGTCTCTGGGCACTGCTGGGAGGGCCATGCACCCACCCCTCCTGTCTCTGGGCACTGCTGGGAGGACTCTGCACCCACCCCTCCTGTCTCTGTGCACTGCTGGGAGGATTCTGCACACACCCCTCCTGTCTCTGTGCACTGCTGGGAGGACTCTGCACCCACCCCTCCTGTCTCTGGGCACTGCTGGGAGGGCCCTGCACCCACCCCTCCTGTCTCTGGGCACTGCTGGGAGGACTCTGCACACACCCCTCCTGTCTCAGGGCACTGCTGGGAGTGATAGGCCCCCACCCCTCCTGTCTCAGGGCACTGCTGGGAGGACTCTGCACACACCCCTCCTGTCTCAGGGCACTGCTGGGAGTGATAGGAACCCACCCCTCCTGTCTCAGGGCACTGCTGGGAGGACTATGCACCCACCCCTCCTGTCTCAGGGCACTGCTGGGAGGACTCTGCACCCACCCCTCCTGTCTCTGGGCACTGCTGGGAGGACTCTGCACACACCCCTCCTATTTCACAATATGTACGCTCATGACATACACGGATGTGGGTACGCTCCATGCATTCGAGGTGGGGGTACGTGTCGTACTTACACTGTTGGGGTGGGGGTACGCTCCATACGTACGCGGGTGGGAGTACGGGTCGTACTTACACTGTTGGGGTGGGGGTACGCTCCATACGTACGCGGGTGGGGGTACGGGTCATACTTACACTGTTGGGGTGGGGGTACGCTCCATACGTACGCGGGTGGGAGTACGGGTCGTACTTACACTGTTGGGGTGGGGGTACGCTCCATACGTACGCGGGTGGGGGTACGGGTCATACTTACACTGTTGGGGTGGGGGTACACTCCATACGTACGCGGGTGGGGGTACGGGTCGTACTTACACTGTTGGGGTGGGGGTACGCTCCATACGTACGCGGGTGGGGGTACGGGTCGTACTTACACTGTTGGGGTGGGGATACGCTCCATACGTACGCGGGTGGGGGTACAGGTCGTACTTACACTGTTGGGGTGGGGGTACGCTCCATACGTACGCGGGTGGGGGTACGGGTCGTACTTACACTGTTGGGGTGGGGGTACGCTCCATGCATTCGAGGTGAGGGTACGGGTCGTACTTACACTGTTGGGGTGGGGGTACGCTCCATACGTACGCGGGTGGGGGTATGGGTCGTACTTACACTGTTGGGGTGGGGGTACGCTCCATACGTACGTGGGTGGGGGTACGAGTCGTACTTACACTGTTGGGGTGGGGGTACGCTCCATACGTACGCGGGTGGGGGTACGGGTCTTACTTACACTGTTGGGGTGGGGGTACGCTCCATACGTACGCGGGTGGGGGTACGGGTCGTACTTACACTGTTGGGGTGGGGGTACGCTCCATACGTACGTGGGTGGGGGTACGGGTCGTACTTACACTGTTGGGGTGGGGGTATGCTCCATGCATTCGAGGTGAGGGTACGGGTTGTACTTACACTGTTGGGGTGGGGGTACGCTCCATGCATACGGGGTGGGGGTACGGTCCGTACATATCCGTCCCCACGCTATGTGATGCTTGTGCGGCCCGTACCCAGGCCTTTGCCACGTGGGTACGAGCCGTCCCGCCATTGTTGGGGTGACGTGGGTGTGGGCGTGGTACGACTCGTACCCACGCTCTTCAGGCGTGGGTACGGGACGTACCTGTCTGGTTGTGTTGCCGGTTCGCGTCGTGAAGGACTTCCGTTGTGGCGGTCGCTGGCTTAGCTGGACACGCCCCCACCCCCTCGTAGTGACCAGGGCCTGGGAGTCAGGTATGTCCAGGGCATGTGTGCTGTGTGACTTTGGTGGGGGGTTTGTGGCCTGCCCTGGTCCTGCCACCACCCCCCCCACTTTCCCCCCTCCCTTAGTTGTTCTGACCTTCTGCGGCGTCTGCGTCCGAACCTGTAGAGGAGGTCGACTGCTATGAGGGCCGGGATGACACGTAGGTTCGGGTCCGTGTCTGTCCGTAGCGTACGGGTACTCCTTGTTCGCGTCGTCCTGTCTGTCCGTCGCGTACTGGTTTTCCTTGTTCGCGTCGTCCTGTCTGTCCGTCGCGTACTGGTACTCCTTGTTCGCGTCGTCCTGTCTGTCCGTCGCGTACTGGTAGTCCTTGTTCGCGTTGTCCTGATTTCCCGGCAGTTTTTGGCAGCCGGAAAATATTCACCGTGCGGGATGACGTCGGTGCGAATCGTAATTCCTGGTTCGTGAATGGCAGGCTGCGAGCGTCCCGACGTCAGGTCGGCGCTTTCCCGGATCGCATTTGTAGGTTTATTTTGTTCGGTCGGGGTTTTTTGCGAATCGTACGGAAATGGTGTTTCCGTGCGAATCGTAATTCCATGTTTGTATATTTTGACGACCGGGTACGCGTCGGACGGAGAATATGCTCCGTCCGACGGTTCGTACCCGGTTTTTACAGGATCGTGATCGGCGCCATTATGTTTAAAGCCTGGGGTGTTTAGCAATTCACCTACTATCAATACTGACTAACTAGAAAAGGGGGCTGATGTATCAATATGTTTAGATCATTCTCTATCTGTGGGTAATGCAATGGTAAATATTGGTAAAGATTCTTATGAAACCAGCTATTTTACCTCCTATCAGTGAAAGAATTGAACGTAGGCAAAATATCAACTATGATTTTTATATTTTCTGATTCTATGTTTATAATTTTTTTTTTTTAAAAGGAAGAAAAAACATATTTCAGTGACATCCTTAAACAACAAAACTCAAGCAGAATAATGTTAGCCCAGTATGTCTTTATGCTACTTCGTATAACAAAGTTACATTGTATTGTCCCGTTCAGGAAGAAATAAAAATGACACTTTCACTTTCCTTTCTTCAAATGGCATTTAGTTTGTGGTTGTGCAGGTGTTTATCAGTGTTTATATGTTTACATTGGTGAGGGCTATTTCCCTTTCAGTGGGGTTTTATCAGTTATTATATGTTTAAACCTAAAACAGGATAGCATATATATGCTTAATGATATACAAATTCATTTCTGCAGCAGTGTGTTTAAGGAATCAATTGGGAAACTGATCTGTAAGGTATCCCGTAATGTTTTGAGTAAAAAAAGACACGCATAATCTGAACTGACACCATTTGTAATGTTATCTGATGAATTTGTGAAGACTGCTTTAACTGTGAATAACACTGAATGGCATACACAGGCTATTTAGATTGGTAAGATGTAGATGCATAGTACGTGGTAATATGCTACCCTGCGACTGTGTCATCAAGATCGCATCTCTTTTTAGGACGCATGCTCACACTTTTCACTTTATTATCCTATATCATGTGACTGAGATTTGACTCATACACCCAAGGGTTGCTTAAACTGGTCAGATACAAGTAGCAAAGCTTATGGTAATATGTAACTCTGTGATCACCCCACCAAGATTGGATCGTTAGGATGCATCCTTGCACTTTATTCTCTGATCATTTCTGATTTTGTGGATGAGATTTGAATTGCACTTAAAGACTTTTTATTTTTTTTATTTTTCCAATCACCTTTATTGGCACCATTCAGTACTGACACAGCATGGTGCCTACATCCCATCGGGCCGGCACTGCAATATGTTCATTCAGTAATTTCGGCAGGTGAGGGGAGAAACACAGCAAGCCGCCTACAACCTCATCAGGCCGGCCGCGATAGGAGGGCGAATATTATGGTCGGGTCAACCAAAGGCCTTAAACAATTACAATTCAACAATGAGATCAACTGAGCACAATAAAGTTGCCACCGTCCGTCTACCACGTCCGAGTGTCGCCAGATCCATATTTCATAATTGGCGCCACCCCAGTGTGTCAGTAGAAAAGTGTGTCCACAATACCCCATGAAGTCAGGCTGGGCGATGCGCATCAGCCTTTTGGGGACCCCTAATACTCAATGTCCATCTGTGACCCGTGTATTCCCTTCGTCTTGGTGGGGAACAGAGGCAGCGCCAATGGTGGTAGTGTGTTCCAGGAGGTAAGCCTGAAGAGGAGCCCAAATATCTCGTGGGCAAGAGGAGGGTGGTAAGAGTTCAGCGTATGTGCGCAGTTGCTCCTGGCAATATATAAGGTCAGTTATCTAGTCTTTAAACTTGGGGGCGCGGCCTCTGCCCCATCTGCAGGAGATTCGTCTTTTGGCTAGGAGGAGAGCTAGGGAATCATATCTCCGCACCTTGGCGGGCAGTGGTTTGGTATACCCCAGTAGAGCGGTAAGAGGGTCAGCGGGCACGTGTATGCCTGTCATTTTATCAAGGGCGTGAAGTACTTCCTGCCAATAATCATGGACCGGCGGGCAGTCCCAGGCCAGATGGCCGAAGTCCACGGCCTCTGCTCCGCATCTGTCGCACAGAGTGTTGTCTCGCAAGTGTAAACGATGTAGGCGAGCTGGCGTATAGTACAGTCGATGGATGTATTTGCAATGTGTGAGGCGTAGCCTGCTGTTAGCCGAGATATCCCCAGTCTGGCGGCAACAGATGGACCATTGTTCTGCAGTAAGGGGATGCCCCAGCTCCTCCTCCCATCTGCTCTTGGACGGAGCAGGGTTCCCCTCCCTCTCCTTCTGAGTGGTGCGATAGATCAGTGATACCACATGCACAGGAGTGGTCTGTTGTAAGAGAGCGTGCAGAGGGAGCATATCAGGAGGTTCTAGTGGGAAGCACTGGGTGAGAGACCGCATATCCTGTCTAAGCCGCACATAATAGAATCGCTCCAGGGGGGTGGGGGAGTTGGTGCCGAAGAGTTCCACGCTGGTGCAAAACTTCCCGTGTGTGTACAGTTGACCCCAGGTGAGACAGGACAGCCTGCGCAGCATCAGACGGCAGCCTCCCTCCTGTGGAACCGGGAGGTCATGTCGCCCTTGCAGGGCGCCAAGGGCGAATAGAGTAGGGGGCCTTGAAGTCTACGCGCTAATTCTCACCAGGCGCAGGTGGTGCATTGTACTGTGGTGGAGGCTAGGTGTTAGGGGACTGCAGGTGTGCTTAGGTACACCGTGCAGGGTGTGGGGGTCATGTACCCGTCTTCAATGGCTAAGTGAGGCATGTAAGGGGGGGTGTGCATCCAATATGCTGCGAAATGAGCCTGGGCGCATGCAAAGTAGAGTTCCAAATCAGGGACCTCGAATCCCCCGGCGGGGAAGGGTCTCACAAGTATGTCCCAGGTTAGTCTGGGTTGTTTACCACCCCACACCAGGCGGATCAGCTGGGTCTTAATACTTTTAAAAAAATGGCAGCTGGGAGCGTAGGGAATGTTGGTGAAGAGGTAAAGCAATTTGGGAAGCACCACCATCTTGATCAGAGATATCCTTGCAGCCATGGAGAGGGGCAGCGCAATCCACCGGGATATCTTGTCTGTTAGGAGATCCAGTGTTAGCCCATAGTTGGAACGCATCAGTTCCCTCTTAAAGACTTTCAGTGGTCAGAGATAACTTGTTCAGTCTGTGGCTGTATATATCCACTCAATACATTTTTAATCAAATTTCTTTTTGTGGTCCATATAGATAATTTTTAAACATGCACGGCTAGTTGCCCTATATGATTATGTTTTTATGACTATCTCTGCCTTTGTGATGGTTTTAAAATGACACTTAAATATTTGTACAGACTGCTTTAACTGGCCAGATGCCAGCGAAAATATGCAATTTAGTGTATGCATTTTATATTTATTGCTGTTTTTATGATTTTTTTAATACGTATTTGTGCAAATATTATATGGTTGGAAAAACCGAATAAAGAATATTTGATTGTATTGCTCCATCATCTTCCTGAGGCCAATCACACAGTCCACAAAATTCTTCTGTGGCGACACTGAGGTTGCTTTCTACTCTTCTCCGACTATGGTGAGTGGACCCCACACAAGGTGAGTTTATTCAAAGAGACAGGTCTTCAGATTCTTGCAGAACTCGACAAGCATTGAGGATGCTCTGATGTGATGTGAGAGGTCACTCCATGTTATGGGGAAAATGGGAGAGAAAGTGGTGCAGCCTCTGGCTTTGGTTTTGTGGATGTGGCAACAGTCTGCCCCAACGCAGCTGCCTGGGAGGTGGGTGGAAGTGTATGTGGCTTTTGAAGTAGGCTGGGCCAATGGTGTGTAGTGCTTTGTATATGTGTGTGAGAAGTTTGAACCGAGTGCATTTGTGTATGGGGAGCCAGTGAAGCTCTCTGAGGTGTGGGGTGATGTGTGTGCAGCGAGGTAAGTTGAGGCTGCAGCGTTTTGGATGGTTTAGAGTTTGTTCAGGAACATACTTTATAATGATCTCATTGGTTAGAGGCAGATCTCACATGTTACAGGCCTAGACAGCATGGATCACACAGTTTCAGATCTCAGGAAAGTGTTGCCAACCTTTGGTTTATATGGAGAGCTAAGCCTGGAACTGATGGAACTCTGGTAAGAACTTAAGTCCTTCAGGCAAACTGATAAGGTTATACTAATATTCACATTTTGCTAAGCTGGAGAATGGAGTTTATATATGGATCAGTGGAATAAAGAACATGCTTAGGTTTGGGTACAGGGTGAGAAAAGATGCATTTAATGTGGGTTCAATTAAGCTAATGTGCAGCAAATTAACATCTACTAAATCCATAGATACAATATAGTACACTCGCGTCCAAAGTTCATGCCTGCTAACATAGCCGAGCAAATCAATAATGATCTGCTATTGAGGTGGTCAAACAACCACAGGCCTGTACTCATAAATTGCTGTTCTATTGAAAAAGGCTTGGCTCATATTAAAGTTGAACTTTTCAAATAATATCTACTGAATGCAGTTGCTGTGATGTGTGTGAGCGTGTGACTGTGTTTTTTAATAAATTATGGACTGCTGTTAAAAAACATCTAGCAAAGTCCAGCTGCATCCTGAAACTGATAATTGGGCCCTGTGGTATCCGTTGGTTTCAGTTTCTATTTTTATTCTGTACAACATATTTTTTTTCTACTGGACGCAGTCCAGAAAGCAAAATCCTGAATGCAGAAAGAAAGGCCAATATAAATACATTTTCCACGTGAATTACATTTTAGAGATTATATTTAATGAAAAGTTTGTTCTTAGGGGTTCTCAGTGATAAAAAGCATTAGCAAAGCCATATGTTGTGCCTTTGAAATGCATTAGCTGATCTGTTGGCTTTGTCAATGTTTGTTGGAGATGATTAACAGCATCAGCAAAAAAACAGATCTAAGGGTTATCAGCAAAAACAAAAACCACAGAAATGGTCAGCCCAAAATCTATGAATTTTGCAAGCCCATGTATCACCAAGAATACGCATGGATGAGTCGTGCCTTTTTATGGGTTAGAAGCGTACAATCAATCCCTATAACAATGGGATAGATAGAGAAAAAAAAACAAAGAAGAAACTAAGACCCATCATCTCCCACACCCAGGAGACCCAGTGGTATGAAACAGCCTGGGAGCTGCCAAGGCGCGCTGGGATGTAGAGTAGAAGGAGTAGGAGGGATTGGGTGGGGGTTTGCGCGGAGGGAGCTATCGCAACCAGTGTCATCTCTGGTCTGTGATGTGAAGTCCTGTAGGATCGTGTCCCAGCAGTTAGCTGGGAGTATTTCCACAGACCTCCCTTCTCCTTTCGTTGGCGGGCTCTTCTCTCCGCTTGCGCCCATCTAATGACCTCTGCTCACCAATGTGAGAGCAAGGAGGGTGCTGCGGATTTACACTTCATTAGCACTGCCGTTTGGTCAGGAGTAGGGCTAGATCAGTGAAGCGAGTCCTGGCTTTCCAAGTTTTGTGGTAGACAACTGGTCCAGGAGGCACTAACAAGCTGTGTCAAGCCGCTCCCAGCCCGTGGACTGGGAAATGTTCAGCAGAATGCGTCCAACAGGGCCTCAAAGGCCCACAAGTCCCAAACATATGTATTGTATCCTCCGAGCCTGTCCAGCAACAGGGGCATTTAGTAGCGACGAAGGGATAAATATGCTGTAGGCGTCGGCTGGGTCATGTAGGTCCTATGTAGGAGGCAGAATTAAATGTACTTGAATCGGGCATTGCGGGGAATCTTGCTGGGGTATTCTAGGGTTGTTAGCCACTCTGAGCCCCAGGGAATGGTTGTTCCAGGGAGTCTTCCGATCCGGGCTTCTGGTGCACCAGTGTGGCAAGTGGGTCTCCTTTGAAGGCTCGATATATTCATGTCACTAGGCATCTGCTGTGCCATACCAAGTACAATGTGTGGAGTAGCAGGTTCTAGGCTTTGGTCCAAATCTCGGACGTCCCAGTATTGCTGCAGTGCGCCCGAATGCTCCATAAGTCAGAAGTGCTCCCGGTGCAGTCCATGGCGTTCCTGGAGCTCCTGGGAGGACTTGAGTGTGCCCTCTGAGAAGTGATCATCGAGTGTTGTGATGCTGGACTCCTCCCATATCCACACCCAGCGTCTGCCCATGTGTAAATTCACCAGAGGGAGTTCCCGGAAGTAGGTGGTCCAGCTGCAGCATGATGATGTATACACATACGTCACCACCATGCATATGTCAACGCTGTAGCAACCATTTTTTAGATCGAGCCTGGGTAGTGCATGTCTGCTCTGTGAGGCATGCTGTATTCAGGTATGGACTTGAAGCTCCACCCATTTTCAGCCCATCTTTTCAATTGGCTCCTGTTATTGTCCTTTCTAAATGGTTGATTTTGATTCATGAGTAGGCTTAGTAGTCCCTCCTTAGTACCGCCTTTTCTACATTTGTAATCTGCATTGAGGACTGGCCCGGTTACTTATGTTGTTACATGGTATGTTGTATTTTCAGTCTGTGAGCACTATTTTCTTTAATGAATTTCTCCTATTGCAGGACGGCATGCTTTCCAGCAAGGGTGCCCACTTTGCCTCCAGGTGCTGCGCTTTAGGTTTCAGCACGACATCGGCTTTTACATTTTTATTACCAACGGCGCCCAACTTGCACCTTTTCATCTATGCAAAGTTTTTGGGGTTTTTTAGCAACACGGTATGCTTTCTTCTTTAGCGGAAAAACACCTTTTATTTCACCTGGCCTTTCTTTATACGCTGCTCACTGTAATCAGCTGATTGTCAAGCTCAATACATTGCCCCATGCCGCGCTTTCACTTTAACGGTGGCCACGCCCCTTTTTTAAGACGCGGCTCGTCGTAGTAACTTTGTCGGCGCCGCTTGCACAGCAAAGAACTGCCCTTCAACATATGGGCCTCCCCCACTGCAGCATTTCCCTCCCCCACCCTCTCCCTGTCAGTCTGCTTGGAGTGAGGCAGCAAGAGGCACAAACATCCAGCAAAAATAAATACTTATTAACAAGCATTTGCAATGCAATAGGTCTCGCATTTGAGAGAGTTTGAGCTATTGGCATTGTAAATGACAATGCCTTTTATTTATGTGTTGGTTTTCAACACAGATAAATAAAAGGCATTGTCATTTACATGTCTTGGGGCAGAAAATAAAACAAAATAAAAAGTGTAGAAAAGCTCATGATCAAGAAAAAAGTGTCCCAGTAGCGAATTGCAGCTGCTAGACCCACCGAAAAAGAAAGAAAACTGACTTGGTAGTTTGCGGGGGAACAACGACGGAGCATGGGGGGTGCTGACGCTGCTGAAAGCTTCTGAGTGGCGAGGAGCAATAATGAACAGGGATAAAAAGAAGGGCAACAGTAGCGAGTGCAGACGGGTGGTTGAGCAACAAGCAAGCTTGGGGGAGAAACACACAGAGCATGTGGGTGGGGATGTGAGTGGGAAACAGCATATGGAGGAAAGAGCAGTGGCATAGGAAGGGGGTGCGGTGGGTTCGGGCCGCTCCGGGTTTCATCACTGAGGGGGGTGACCAAATGGTAAAAATATGTGTTGCCATTTTGTCAAGCCGGAGGTGACAAGAAATTTTCCGCACCGGGTACCACCTGACCTTGCTACACCACTGGGAAAGAGTAGGAAAACACATGCATTCCAAACAAGTACTGAAAGCAAAATAAAAAGGTTGATTACTGAATGTAAATCGTTCAAGAATACAATGTGTTCAATCTGAAGAATGGTTAATAGGCTAGACTCCATGGGTAAGGCATTTACAAAAAAAAGGAAGGAAATCCATCAAATTAAAAAACAAGTAAATGAGAATGAAAAGAGGGCTAAGCAATGGTCCTACCACAAGCACACTGTAAGTATCAGTATTGTCTACATTACGTCATTCGAAGGTCTGCTGGCAAGACCTAATGAGGAATCTGGTGATGAAGATGAGTGGGAGTGGTAGGATGACTGCAGCCATAAAGGTCCATGAAATGCAACTAGTTGTTTCTAATTTGGGTCTCTGTGTAACACGGGATGACATAGTTGTGTTGATATTTTGTCAGAAAACATAGAAAAGACAACAAAATTGGAAGAATTTTACATGTATGCAGGTCTACTACAAGATAGAAAGAGATATGTATGCTGCACATTTTGCTGCGTGCTGAAGGGTTTTGATAGTAGTTGCAGATAACAATTTTAAGACATTAATTTCTGACTCTAAGATTCCAAATGAGGCATCTTATCCCTCTCACCAGCTCTGAGTAAGCAGATGTTGGTGCCTGTCCATCTAGATCCAGATTGCCAGAAATTCAAACAAGTTGGTACAGTATAAAAAACAGTGCTCCATTTATAAAATAAAATTAATGCCAGGGCCCTCGACAGAAGTCCAGTTCTGCTTGAACCGCCCATTGCCCCTGTCAGCGCTGCCGATGACAGTACCAACAAAACTACCAATCAAGTGTGACAATTCAGAATATTCAAGGCCATCCAAAGCTATGGGTGTAGGTTTTTGTCTTTTCAATGTATACTGAATTATTAAACAACCGTTGTGCTCATCTCTAAATTCGACAAACAGCGCCACCGTGGGACAGACTGTCATAAGTGCCGGTGTTGACAATTAGGTGCCAGTACTGAGCACCGGAAACCACCAGCTCAAATTAAGCAGTGATTAAAAAGGCCTTCAGAGCGAACATTGCTATTGTACGTAGTGGACCAAATGTTAACCAAAACCAGCTGCACCATATTGGTGTTTGAAGACACAGCAAAAGCACCAACCACTTAGGCCATCATAACAAGTTATGGAATTTCAACCGGAGCAATAACTAGTGCAAAATGTTGCCGCTGGCGGCCGCAGGCCGTTCTATGAGTACCACGGCCCTAGACCCTGTTTGATGTTTCAGGAACTGCAGACAGCAGTAAAGACTGGCTCTGCCCAACTCCTGCAACTGCAAGGGAGTCAGGTGCCGCCCTATCCCTCCCTCGCCCTGCCCTTCTGCTAACGTTTTCCATCTGCTCCAAGCGGGCAGGAAATGTCAGTGGTTTTCTCTATTCAAATGGGAGAAATCACACAGTAAAGGACCCAATATCTCCGGGTTTGTGGAGTAATTCCCCTTTCAGTGAAGAAAACTCACAATCACTGTTTTTCTTATCCGATATACCAGCTGGTATCAGAGATTCTATTTAATATTGTATTTTGTATTGTAATTACATTTATATAGCGCTTACTACCCCTGACGAAGCGTCGAAGCGCTTTTTCGGCGAGTAGCACGCTACTCCGGAACCCATAAAGGATTAGTGTTGAATAGTATAGTGAAATATGAAAGTAATTTGAGTGGTGCATAGGTTAGTCTATGAGATAATCACAAACATTCTAAGTATACCTTTACATTTGTTTTTCAAAATTGTGGTAGATCTAAGAAAGGACCTTGTCAACTTATGTAACTGTCAAAAAAAAAACAGCAAGATATTTTTGTCAGTGTCTTCATTTTTTATTTTACTCAGTAGAATTTTCGAGGAAATGTCATATTGGGGGTTATTTTACAGTCTTTCAATACAGATGTCACAAACAAAGGTTTAGCGGTCTCCTACAATGGCAGGAAGCAAGCAATGATGTCCATTGCACCACATATCTGGATATTCCTAGTACACTTACATCGGAATATTATCATTTTCAGAATTGCTTCTGAGTGGCAACCAGCCAAACCCTGGTATCTTCCTCAACACCATCACTCTATCACAACCACAAGGCGCTATTAAGCAGTTCATTTGCTTTTGTCGATCAGTTGAAGAATTTTGTACCACATTTATTGACCATTTGAACAGATGAGCAAAATCTGATGTTTCCAGGGGCATGTAAGTTATGTTACATAACTAACAAACAGCCCTAAATGTGCTGTTCTTTGGGCTGTAGCCTAATCCTTTATTTTTCCGATCTAGGTCTTAAGGTGTTTCACAATTCCATGCAGGAGTGTATGAGTATATTAGCCCTCTGCGGACAGTGCTACTCTGTAGGACATTCACAAAAAGCAACAAATGGGACATTTTTTTTAAACAAAGAAAATGGGGGCTCTAACCTGTGCCAGAGCAATGGTGAACTTCTCCTGCAGCCTTGTAATATTGGTGCAGTGGTTTTCAACATCAGTGTTTTATTTTTGATGAATCTTATGAACACAAATGCAAAATAAACAATTGATGGACAGAATGTTGAGCAATGTCAAATATTCCATTCCAGTTTAAACCCAGCCATATGCAACTCAGTATTGACCCTGTTCCCCATGGGAACTGTCCAGCCCGAACTGCCAAACCAGGTTCTCCCTGGACTGGAAAACAAGCATCCTAGGACCGGTTTCAGGGTTTCATCTCTCATCAGCCAGGCTAGCTTGACTCCAGTGGCATGGAGAGCACGGGACCCACGTCTGGGCATACTCATCTCACTCGGGGTAACAAATGCAAAAAGAACAATTGATGGATAGAATGTTGAGCAATGTCAAACATTCACCCCAGTACAGAGATATGGGCCTAAATCCATCGTTTTTTACTCTCTATGCATTACAGTTTAAACCCAACCATATGAAAATCAGTCTTGACCCTAGCCCGAACTGCCAGGCCAAGTTCTCCCTGGACTGGAAAACAAGCATTCTAGGACCGGTTTCGGGGTTTCTGAACTCGGCAGCCAGAGCACAACCTCACCCCACACAAACTATCAGAATGTTTTTTAGAAACTTATGGCTATAGTGAGAGAAAGGATGCAATTAGAAATTCGGCACTGTCAGCCAAATAGATTATCGCAGGACTTTTAATTAACATAAACCATATGCCCTTTAAACCATAAAACTTACAATACAGCACAGAGTTTTGTCTCTACAACTCTATTACTGAATTGAGCGGACTCAAAAGCGGCTCTATTTATGTTTTTTAGGGTACTTACACAGGGCACAACTCCTAAAAAAATGTATGATGTTACAATGCGGTCTTTACACCACGATACGTTTACAGCGCGGTCATTACAGCGCAAGTCATTACAACGACTCCAGTGTGTGCAACAGTTGGTAAGGTGTTGGAATAGTAAATCATACTATTCCTTAGTGTAGAGCGCCATCCAGTGCAAGTCGTTGTAACGACTTGCGTGGCAATGACCACGTTGTAAAAGTATCGCGGTAGAGGATAATACCTCGTATCCCCTTTTCTCTCCCCAGATTCAGTACCCCCGTGGGACATTGATTTGGGAGCGAGAGCAGGTCTAGCTGATTCTTTTCCGATTTGACACAATGGGTGGTGATCCAGTTTTAATTGTATACAAATGAAGATACCGTTGTTACAAAATGACAAGCATGTATAAGAAGACGAACAGTGATTATAGATCATAGAGGTCACTACATTACGGCATATGTCAAACATTGAGCATAGCACAGTAGAGTACTCTGAGCGCTACCCCTTTGCCCGATGCTGTTTCTGTTTGTTAGAGCTTGGTCAGTTGAGTTCCCCATGACCATCGAGTAATGGTGCATCCCCCCGTCGTTACTTTTTCCAGCTGTCATATATGCAATTTTAAGGAATGGATACCTATTTGAAAAACCATCTGTCTCAGAACTGCCGATGAGGAAGATAAGGAAGAACTATCAACTTTTTTTTGGGGGGGGGTAAACTGGGAAGGTTATTGGGGAGCTCCTGGAATGTATAGCGATGTACACCGGTGTGTGGCTGGTTGTTTTTGTCATTTCACAGTGTGGTGTCGTGTATGTGGGGGGGCGCAACGGATCGCCTCCGTGCAGCACATGGGATTATCTGGCGTAACCTCCACACATCGCTGGCCTTATATACTAGGGTCTGGTCCGGTGCCTGCCTCTGCCGGTCCTATGGGGGACAGGGACGGGGTCTGGGATCGGGAGGCCATAGGTGAGTCTGTGGGCGCTGTTTCGTGCGTAAATTGGTATAATAATTGTGCCCATTCCAGGGATATATTGGAAGTGATGCTCTGATATGTGCATGTTATAACATATGCCAAGTGAAAATGCAATAAAATATGTTTTTCTTTTAATGTAGTCTCCAGCAAATCATATCGTGTAACATGCAGATCACAGATTTTTATTTTATGTAGATAGGTAAATGGGATTACTGCTATGAACACAGAGATCCTTTTGTTACTTGCAGTTAATAAAGTGTAATCCTTCTAGTAGACCACAGTGAGCTATGAAGTGTATTTGACTCCTTCACCTTGTAACTCTGACTGTCTCATGTAACACATCTGCACTGTATTTAGGAGCAAAAAGGAGTACAATACGCAAGCTGCAGACTATACAGAATGCGGCTGCCCGTCTACGCCTTAAGATTCCAAAATTCAGCCTCATAAGCCAAGCTATTCAGGATCTGCATTGGCTACCTGTCCAGGCAAGGATCCAATTCAAATCTATGTGCATTCTGCACAAAACTCTGTATGGGGCTGGGTCAGCCTACCTCAGTCAACATATCAGGCGTTATATTCCACATCAAATCCTTAGATCAGTATCGGCCTCCCTACTTGTGGTTCCAAGGATAAAGACTTTAAAGTGGGGTGGCAGACGTTTTCTCCATTTAGCCCCGAAACTGTGGAACACGTTGCCCATCAGCCTTAGAAGCCAAACTCACTTGCTGCTGTTCAGGAAAGCTTAGAAAACATGGTTATTCGTCTCCAAACTATAGCCGATCCTACCATCCTTTGCATAGACTAATGACAGCTAGCGCTAAGACGCCAAGGCATACACACGCTCTATAAAACCTTTATTTCATTTCATTTCATCTTGTACATTAATTTACACACTTACATGATTTATTTGGAATGGATAATGTGTATGTTATGAAAAGTGATCTAACACTGCATTGGGATGAGTAGTGCTATAAAAGAAATAAAATAATGCTATTTAAATTGTTATTTGTGTAAATACTGAGACAGACCTACCCATCTGACATTCTTACAGGTCATGCACTTATATACAACAAAGTAACAAGCATTTGCAATGCAATAGGTCTCGCATTTACGCGAGTTTAAGCTATTGGCATTGTAAATGACGATGCCTTTTATTTATGTTTGAAAAACGAAAACACAAATAAAAGGCATTGTTATTTGCAATGTGAATAGCTCAAACTTGCGTAAATGCGAGACCTATTGCATTGTAAATGCTTGTTGTTCCTTTCACTGTAGCAGTGACCTGGTTTGTTTTAAAAAAAATAAGACCTTTGGCCTCACACTGTTTGTTCATTTGCATCTCACTTGTTCATTTGCATCTCACTGATGCTGGGAACAAAGAGATTGCAATCTTTACTGCCGTGCGGCCCGCGAAAGTGAAAGCAAACGAGTGCTTTCAGGCCTCCAAATGGTGCGCGCGCCCGGCCGGCGCACATGCACTGTATTTGGAGGCCTGAAAGCACTCGATTGCACTTCCAGATCCCCCATTTACAAAAGCTCCCGCGAGAGCAGCGCTAAAGCGCTGCCTCAGGCGAGACCTAAAAAGCATGCATCTCTTAAGTACCTGTGAAGAGATAATCTGTGTGCTTTTGTTTTCTCCCTGGTGAATTTGCATTTGTGAGGTTCCAGGACGCCTCCAGTCCCACACTTGATCAAAAGGAGGCCTGATGGCCCCTTAATTTATGTCTTTATCGTTGCCCAGCTGGAGGTGGAAAAAAGCCCCCTCCCTCCCTGCCTGCACGTTGCTACTGGGAATCGAAAGCAGACAACGTGCAGGAGCTGATGAACGTGTCCGGTGTTTCAAAATTTCACTGGGACAAGTTCAACATATTTCTGTGGGGCCCAACGTCTTAGCAGGGGGGATGACGTCCACCCTGTAAAAAGAGTGGGTGGACACCGTGTACCAGCGTGTACCCCCGACTCGTGCCCTGTACTTAAAAAGCAGATGTCTTTCCTTAGGTGGGCAGATGGAGAGAGGAGCTTATGGAGAGCTAAGCCGTAAATAGTAGAGACAAGCATACATTTATCATGCACTTTGGGGCCGGTGAGAGAGGGTATTTTCGAAGCATTAAGATCCACGTGGCATGTTTGTCTGCTACATATATTCAAAAAGAGCAAGGGAGAGACTGTCTAAATAGACAGGTTTCCAACTCCTTCCTGAATTGCAGAAGGAAGGGGCAAGAAGTCTGGCATTTCTCTCAATGACTAACTTGAGGGTTGGGATAGTGTTAAAGAATCCCATTGGGAATAACTTCATATGCTATTTTCATTTTTGAACTATGAGTTGATCTACGGCTAAGCTCCGGGTGATTCGGCAGCAGGCCAAAACAAAGTTTGTCACCAAGCAGCCTGGTGTGGCGGTCTTCAATACTTTATAGAAGAACTTCACATGGTTAAGATTTACATGAAGACAATATAAATCGCTTAGGGTGGGGATTCATTATTGAAAGTTTCCTGAATTGTAACTATGTCAGTGGTTGCATGAAAAACTGCTTTCAAATGCTTTCGGATAGTGACGGGTACGCGAATGACTATGGTGCTTCCGCCATCAATGTGAAAAAAGTACAGAATGCCAACCATGGCCC
The DNA here is from genome assembly GCF_964204655.1 of Triturus cristatus. Classification (NCBI taxonomy): domain Eukaryota; kingdom Metazoa; phylum Chordata; class Amphibia; order Caudata; family Salamandridae; genus Triturus; species Triturus cristatus. The sequence goes on from NC_140593.1 coordinate 837,064,739, forward strand.
AGGTGGGGTTTGATCTTGTGGAAAATGTTGAGGACTATGTTAAGTAGTAGTAGAGGACAACTTCTTCAGGTACTCATAAATGCCATTGTTAAATGGCCCCATTGCGTTCCGTGCTTCCACGCCAAGTCCGTCCTCGCAACTCATTACGAAGATGTGCCAGAATTGGCCATTCCGGGCACTTGAGCATCTCTACCTCGACTTAAGGACTCGCTTCTTCCTTGATAATTGAAATTGCATACAGAATAAGAAACATTCCACACTTTGTGCTAGCCATTCCAGGCACATTGGGATCTTCCCCATGAGAGCCACACCTGGCGACTTTGAATAGTTGTAAAGAGAGATTTTGCTATACATCATCTTTAATCGTTTTCCTCATTATCTACATGTTGTATAGCACATGAGGACGCGCTGTTGCCTTGACCAGGGATTATTCATCCCACAGCTACCAGCTACCCCAGAGCCAAGTCAATATGTTTTTACAGATACAGTGATGGAGCAGGATTTCGTAAAAGAAACCTGCTCAACCGAACACCCCTATAATACGTACTAACAGTAAGTAGCGTCTAAACGACTAATGTGCACAATTACACTACACGTGGGACGCTTGCTTTTCGAATATGCATGAACTAATCAGAACTAATGTGTAAAATAACCATGAATGTGATAATCTTGTGTTTAGAATGGATTAAAGGGTTTTGCATGGCAAGGCCACTTGTGCAATTCGTAAAATGCATTGTGTGTGATGCTTTAAACTCACAAATAACGCTGCTTTCTGCTTAAGTTATGCTAGGCTGACACGTTAAAAATGAATTAGGGCTATGGGCGGTGGTAAACAGTGAAAAATAAATTATCACATAATTAATAAATGTCTGTTTCCCGTTTTTCCAGTAATGGACGAATGCTCCATCTTGCTGAACATGATTTCATTGTGGGCGGGTGGAGTTGTGTGCGCGGGAGAACCATGTGACCACATGATTGAGCTACTGAGCAAGCTGAGAAAGCATGACCTGTTGAAGGACGGAACATTTGTCAAGCTGTCAAAGCCAGTGTCTTAGTGTGAACGGAAACCAAATTGTTGAAAATATTAACTGTAAATTAAAATGTTACATATGTACAAGTGAGAGAGAAGCTGAAATTGATGACTGTATAAAAAAATGTTTAGAACAATAGTGTAGTCAAGAGTAGAATGATTTCACCATGGGATGACATCCCACCCCCAGAACTCGACCAATCCCTTAGCTTAAAAATTTGAACTTAGCAACTATTGTGGGATGGACATGTAATTTAGAGTATAAAAATAGGTGCATTGGGGGTGTGGTTAGAGCGCGCTGTTGCAGGTCGCATAGGCTGAAGGTGTCCGAGTGAGGGGTGAGCTGCTGATCGTCGGGTTGCAGAGAGGCCTAGCTGTTCCTGTCCCTGTCCTGATTCCTGAGTCTTTGATCCCTGACTCTTGGTCCAGGGGTCCTTACTACTACCTAGGCCTGGGTGGTGGTTTTCCTTACAGATCCCTTGGGTTTGTAGTTGATCTAATCTAGCATTGCGGAATACATTTTGCAGTCATATTTCTTGTCTCTGTACCTTCTATCTCTTCACTTATCCGTCTGAATTGACAATTTGAAATCAATATATTTTTACTTGCAGCTGATGTCTCTTCATCTGTCCACTCTTTGCAACGTATATTTGAAATTACAGTATCGTTATATTGTTGATAAGTTTGCTCTCTCTCATGAGGTTTCCAGCATTTGATTTTATGTAATAATCGATATGAGCAATTTAAATTACTAGATAAAAATTATTAAAACCCACGAGAGTCTCTAATTATTTTAGACAGTTTATTGATTTGATGTTTCCTTTAGAATTTCCATTACCATCAACTCTTCAACTAGTTGGTCCATTAACCAAGTAGATGAAAAGTCGATTATGAATATTTCAGATTACACAAATAATACAAATGTGTAAAGTTTTACTTGAATAGCGACGGTTTTCCTCACAGGAATTTTCGCAGAGTTTTTGAAGAGTTCAAGTGTTCTGTGCTAGCCCCTCAGCTTGAGTCAGCGACACTATTACTGGCTAGTTATGGTGTCAAATTCATGTTTTCTCTGAATTTTCCTTCGTAGCCGCTTTTCGCATTTCCTGAGCGATCGAAGGAATTCTGCCATGGAGAGAGTTGTCGCTTCGTGGACCTGAGTATGGTGAGAGATAAAGCTTCAGTGAACAGAGGCTTATCTTCACTTTCCAAGTAAGGCACATAAAACTGTCATCGTGTGCGATATTGTATGCTATTAATCGCGCCTCAATTGAGTTAAAGTGTTCCAGAGTTTAACTTCACTTCTCACCACAGTTGGAGAGAGCTCTTGCTAGAAACTAATAAATTGAGCTAAAGACAACCGAATAGTTTGCTGAGAACTAGTTCAAGAACAGCCCAGCATATATGAACATTTTGAAAAAGACTCTAAATTACTAGGAAAAGACTGCAATGAAAGACTAAATGGAGGTGGTGCATTAGACAAAGGAAAAAGGCCTCAAGAGGAATCTTTCTATTACAGCCTTTAAGAAGTCTCAACACCGCATTTTAATTGCCATGTAATGCGCATGTCACCAACTTGCTGCAACTTACGCGCAGTGGGTGTTGACTTGAAGTTCTTCCAATCTATCTATACATACAACTCAAGAATAGGAGAGGGGCACATCCTCAGGATAAATAGGTAATTAGAAATTCTAGGACGAAAACTAAGTATCAGTTAATATTAGTTAGGGACGGCAATAATTGTTTGTGCTTACTTGCACGTCCCAGTGAAGAACTTACTGAAGGAGGGCCGGAACCTGAGGCAGTCTCTCTTTTGTCTTCCCATTCCCCTTTTCCCCGAGCTGGAGTTTGTAACCAAATTTCATATAGCCTGTTGCTGGCGACAGTTTGGGGGATTTGAGGACTAAGCATCTGCTTCTGAGGAGATCGCAAAAGCAGACTCTGGCACAGTATCACCAGGAAAAGTAACAGGACACCCTTTTGGTATGTCCAAAGATCCTCTTGTGATACCTCGGTTTTATCCCTAAAGGAGTAATAGGTCTCCTCAGAGCTTGTTAGAGAAGTGAGATTACGCTGGTCGTTATTATTACTTGCAGTGTAAGGATTTCCTGAAAAAGTGTAAACTATCTCTTTATTTAGTGGAGCAGACAAGGTAGCATTGTCTTTTAATGTTGTCACTAACAGATTTTTGAATTAAGAAAAACTCAGAAAAATATTGTCTTAAGACTTTGTAAAGGAGGGGTTAGTAGAAGGAGTGATACTGACCTCACAAAGTGCTGCGCTGGTATTGGACAAAGCAGCGGGGATGTATCAAGAGCAGATTGTAAAGGGTGGGTCAGTAGAAGGAGAAAAAAACTGACGTCACTAAAGGCCGCGCTGGCATTGGCCAGATAGCGGGTGCGAAAAGAGCTGTGATTGGGTAGTGAGAGCAAGACGCGCTGACATTGGTTAAGACTGTAAGTTGCGTATTGAGCAGTAATTGGTTGGTTGGAGTGAGTCGCGCTGGTATAGGACAGAATTTAGTAAACAGGAAAAGAAGAATTACAGAAAAGTTTTATTTGTCATTTTGTTTGTTGAGAAATAGTGAGAGAAGAGTCTGTAAATGGGTTTGATTAAGACAATAAAGAATTTCTTTAAGAAAGATAAACCCATTGTGACTAGAGAGGGAATTCCGATTCCACCCCTAAAAACGCCTACATCTTACATGATGATAGAGCGAGGTTATCATACATGTGTGTGGTTAGAACATTGGATGAAGTATACTAAGGATGATAGGATGTTAGCTTTTCCCGAGTATGGTTCATTTAATGTAAGAATTTTACAGAATTTGAGAGCAAGGATGAACTCGCTAGAGCTAAATTCAAGACTTACCCAGTATGAAGCATTAGAGGAATGAGAAGTAGAAGCGTGCGAGCGAGAACAGGATTGAAATGGTAGAAGATACAGAGGCTTTATGCCTAGATTTCCAATTGAGAAACAAGAAGATCAAAGGAAAAGATGGAGAAGAGCGGTAGTAACTGAGGGTCTATATCCAGCTTTGACAATAGGAAATCAGGTAGGTACAAAGTGTAAGGAGAAGAATAAAAATATAGAAACAACGGGAGAAGACTTGGATGAATCTGATGATGAATTGTATGAAGAAAATTAAAGGGAGGTGATTCCAAGTGCCCCACAAATGGTAACTCCATTAACTCCACAAGTTACCGAAATAGCTAGAATAGTGCGAGAAAATGCAGTGAGTTTGTTAAATAAGGCTAGAATGGAACAGGTTCAGAAAATAAATCAGCTAAGTCTGAATGCCGAAGCTTTGACGATGCCAGTGACAGTTGGTCCTGTGGTACCATTATTTGGAGAAATATCGACTTTGCAAAAAGTGCACACATTGCCAGTTCCAGGAAGTAGTGTAAGGAGTGAAGTCGTGTCAGTAACAAATGAGAATAGACAGGATGACCAGAATAACACATTGTTAGATCTTCTGGTTGGTGAATTGTTAACAGAAACACCGAGAAGAGGCATTCAATTAGACCCAAGAGAAATAGGGCCAAATTTTACTTCAATAGCAATAGCAGGGAGTTCAGCAGGTACGTCCCCAGAAGACCTAACTAATTGGATAAAAGAAATGACTAAGCCAATAGCTCAACCACAGAGTTTAAATGTGAGCCAATTGAAAGTAGATTTAGAAGAGATGATTATTGGTACGGTAAGCCCAGATAGACTTGGGACATACAATAATGAAGAGTTATTGTTTTTGTGTGAAAGTATTACTTGGAGAGCGAAGACTTTTCATGAAAAACTATCGGAGGTTGCGTGTGAGTTTGGGGTAGATATTGAAAAGTCTAAAATGTTAAAGAAATCGTACAGAATGGTTTTTACTGACAAGGATTTAGAGAGTATGAATACGTCAGGAAGAAGATTGCAGATAAAAGAATTAATGAATATCTTGAAGAAATGGGAACTGTAGAGCGGTGGAGGAGTAAATGATGTAAAAGAAAGAAGAAGCAGCTGGTAAGAGAACTTCCAAGTTTCCTTTAAAGGAAAAATAGCAAGTAGAAAGAGCATGTCCTATGAGAGAGGTTCCATGTGGTGGATATGTACATGTACCTTGGTCTAGACAGGATATATTATCATTTACCAATGATTTTCCCTGATTGCGAGAGAAACCTGTTGAATGGTAGAAACAAGTGGACAGATTTGTGAAGGTTTCAAAGGTATTGTTAAAAGATTTAGATGGTCTTTTTGAAATTGTGATCCCGGCTGATTTGTGGACAGAAAGTAAAATTACTGTTGACTGGCCAAAAGATGAATATCCCAGAGATGCAAAAACAGGTGCACCATCTGATGAAGTGATGAAAAAGTATCATCAGGTCATTACTTTCTTGAAAGGAAAAATTTCCGCTAAGGAAACAGATTGGGTTTAGATTGATAGGACGACCCATGGGCCCAAAGAGTGGGTGCATGCATATTACTAAAGTTTACTACATGTTTTTTAAAGCAGTATAGTGGGTTTGAGAATATCAGAGACAAAGATATGGGACATTTTGTGTATCGATTTGCATATGGATTGAAACCTGAGATCAGTGCAATGTTACAGCAGCATATGAAGTGTCGGCAAATCAAATCAATAGATGAAATTCTGAGATATGCAAAGTTTGGAGTGATGACATCGAGTCAAGGCTTAAAAAGTTAAAAGAGAAAATTATGTGGGCACAAGTGAAAATGGCAGAACAGCAACAGGAAAACAGTATTGTACAACAAAGTCAGAATCAGGCTGGTCAGGTAACAGTGGAGGTAGGGGAAAGTTAAAAATGAATAAGGAGGAAGCTAAAAAGACAATTCCTTGTCATGCGTGCAGAAAGTTTGGACATTGGAAGAACGAGTGTAGATCTGGACAAAAGGGTAACAAAGCAAATCAAAATTTAAATCCACAGATGCAGAATGAGGTGGTTGGGAATCAACAGCAGCAGGTAGTTACTCCACAGTTACAGGTGCCACAATCACCTATCCCCTGTAATGTGAAGGCTCATATACCGATGTACAGTGCAAATTCTGGATTCCGAGGAGAAGAGCAGTTTGGTAAGAATCCACTGGTTTCACAGTATTTGGTGAGTTGCCATAAGAGTGATTCAGATGCATCTCAATGGCGGTGCCTGGGGGGGGGAGGAAGAGTGCGTACTTTGCACATCTTTAGCGGCAGATCAGTCAGATCTATTTGTTGATGGAAAGGTAGAAGGTAACAATATCACCTACTTGTTGGACACTGGTGCTACCTGTTCTACTGTGAGAGCAGCAGAGATTCCAAACCTACCTCTCTCGGGAGAAACTATCCAAGTTGTAGGTATTGCAACTAAACATATCAAAACCCCTGTCACAGCCCCCATAGAGGTTCACATTGGAATTTCAAAGACATGCATAAGTTTGCGGTATGTGATACCAGTCCCGTGAATCTCTTGGGCAGAGATCTTTTGTGCAAAATGAATTGCACTATATATTGCACACCGGATGGTGTTGCTTTTATGACACCTGATGAAGATGTTGAATACAAGGTATTGATGGCACAATGGGAGTCAGAAGTGAGTGAATTGTATTCAATGTTAACTGAGGAAGATGTGCATGAAGAGTTAAAAGGTACAGTGAGAACTGATATGTGGGATTTTTCAGGAAAAGAGATTGGGTTAATGAAGAATGTAGATCCAATCCAGATTACAGTGAAAGATGGTGCTGTATACCCCAATACCCTCCAGTACAAAATGAGTTCAGACGTAATTGCTGGAGTCACCTCTGTGATTGACCAAATGATTGAACAGGGAATTTTAAAAGAAATATTGAGTAGTCCCTGTAATTCACCCATTTTTTTTTTTTTTGCACAGTTTTATATAGAGCGAACTTGACCCAAATTCAATCGGGTATCAGAGCGCTTTACATAGCACCAGTTACGTTACATGAGGACACACATTCATTATTTTTTTGGTTAGGCACGGGGAGATTAAATGATTTGCCCAGAATCACAGGATGTTCAGTGTCATTACCGAGCCTTGAACCCAGTTCCCCCAGGTCCGAGGTCGAGTGCCCTAGCCATTAGGCCAACTCCTCTCCCCATTATTGGAATCAAGAAGCCTAGTGGAAAACATAGAATAGTCCAACACCTGAGAAAGGTGAATAAAATTGTAGTGCCATGTTGTCCAGTAGTGCCAAATCCAGCAGTAATTCTTTACCAAATTCCCTGTGATGCTGAGTGGTACACTGTCATTGATTTATGTCAGGTATTTTTCTCCATTCCCTTGCACCCGGAAAGCCAATATTTTTTTCCATTCCGGTTTGGAAAACGTGTCTGGGCATGGTGCCAAGTTCCTCAAGGGTACATTGAAAATCCCTCAATCTTTAATAAGATCTTGAAAAAATGTTTGGAAACCTTAGTCATGCCTGGAAATTCTGTACTGGTACAGTACATTATAGTGGCATCAGAAATACGAGAGGTATGTGTGACAGACACAATTGCTTTACTGAACCATTTGGCAGAAGGAGGACAAAGTGTCACCATCCAAATTGCAATACTGTAGACAGGAAGTTCAATATCTAGGTCACAAGATTGAAAAGGGGGTCAGAAAGGTGACGCCAGAGAGAATCAGTGTGATCAAGAAAATGAATCAACCCAAAAATCAAAAGGAAGTGAGAATGTTCTTGGGAATGGTTGGATATTGTAGACAGTGGATCTGTGGTTTCTCATTGATTGCAAAACCTCTACAGAGGTTGACGCGATAAGATGTGAAAGATCCAATTGTGTTGGACGAAGAAAGCATGGAATATTTTTCTAGATTGCGAAATAGTCTTTGTCTTTGTCAAGAGCCTGCTTTGGGAATGCCAGATTACTCAAAAGAATTTGCATTGTACTGTTGCGAGAGAGATGGATGTGCACTTCCGGTCCTAACTCAGAAACACGGAATGGCGAGATATCCAGTGGCATATTTTTCTGCTACACTGGATTCAGTGGCTGCAGCATTGCCAGGCTGTTTAAAAGCAGTAGCCACCACTTGTGGGAGTCTAGAACAAGGTGAAGCCATTGTGATGGGTTACTCTGTAAAGGTGTATGTACCACACTCTGTTGAGATCCTCTTAACTTGCACTCGGACTCATCACATGACCTCTAGTCGGCTGGCTAAATATGAAAGAGTTATTCTCAGTGCTGAAAATGTGACGGTGGTAAGGTGCACTACCGTGAATCCTGCCACTTTGTTACCTAATTCAAGATGCGAGGAAGTGAAAGAGGAAGCAGAACATGATTGTCTGGAAGTGACAGAAGTCTGTACTAAGCCCCGCCCTGATATAGAGGATGAACACTTGGAAGAACCAGATTGTGAGCTGTTTGTGGATGGATCTTGCATGAGAAATTAAAAGGGTGAAGTGTGTGCTGGTTATGCTGTCTGCACTTTAGCAGGAGTGTTATAAGCATCTTGTTTGAAAGGGGTCAACTCCGCTCAGGTCGTAGAGTTAATTGCACTGACCAGAGCAGTCATGTAAATTGACAAAAGGTCTAAAAGTAACAATTTACACCGACAGTCAGTACGGATTCGGAGTCGTACATGATTTCATAAATTATGGATGTAAAGAAGATTTTTGACTTCCTCTGGGTCCCCAATACAGAACGGGAAAACTGTAAAGGAATTATTGGAAGCTTTGCAGTTACCAAAAAGAATTGCAGTTGTAAAATGTGCTGCACATCAATCAGGAGATGATAATGTGACAAAAGGCAACAGATACGCGGATCAATTGGCGTGTTTCTGTACCCAAAATATGATTGTCATAAACAGATCAATTGAAAGAGGAAATACCGACTGCCACCTTATGCTCACAACCACATTTGAGACTTGGGATGAAATAAGGCAGAAGCAGGAAGAGACCAATGATAGGGAAAAAGAAGAGTGGAGTAGATCAGGTTGCCGGAAAAATGCAGATTATGAGGTATGGGTCTACTTTGATGGAAGACCAGTGTTATCAGATTCATTACTTTCTCACATGGCCAGGATGTACCATGGACTGATGCATGTTCGAAGAGATGCAAATGTAAGACTCTTCAAGCAGACATGGTACAATTCAAAGTTCAGGGTCATCGCAGAAAGTTTATGTCAGAGGTGTGCCATATGCCAAAAACAAAATCCAGGAAGAAAGACTGTTGTATGTTGGGGCGTAATTGGGGAAGCAGGAGGTCCTTTTACCCGGCTACAGATTGATTTCATAGAGTTGCCGCCGTTCAATGGGCTGAAGTATGTCCTTGTCATTGTCTGTTTGTTTTCTTGCTGGGTAGAGGCCTATCAGAGGGGAAGGAATGACAGTCTCGCCGTGGCTAAACTGTTGTTGAGAGAACTGATCCCTAGATTTGGTTTTCCAGTCATTAAGGAATCAGACAGAGGATTACATTTTAATAATGAAATAATTTGGATGATTTGTGCAGAATTACAAATTGAACAGAAGCTGCATTGTACCTATCGACCAGAAGCATCTGGTATTGTGGAGCAGATAAATGGCACAATAAAATCGAGGTTAGGAAGGTTTTGTGCATCCACAACACTGAAGTGGCCTGATGCTTTACCCCTTGTACTGAGTCTTAGAAGCATACCTGACAAAAAGACCGGATTGAGCCCCCATGAAATACTAATTGGAAGAGCCATGAGACAAACATAAATACCTGAAAACAAACTGATGAATATGTTTGATGATCGTGTGCTTGATTATTGTAAGGAACTGGCTGACATGGTACCTTCTGAGTCTCACAAAGTTTGAGGAGACACAGCAGAATTAAGCACATGATTCGAATCCTGATGAGTGGGTTCTAGTCAAGAAGCACGTGAGGAAAACGTGCTTAGCCTAATTAATTGTTGTACGCGCACAACCAAATCTCATCTAATGATTCAAACAATGTTCAAAATATTTTATTGTGCTCCTGGGGTAGCGTACTCCGGTCCTGTACGTTATCTCATACTATTGAACTGCGTGTCCTGTGGTAGGATGCGTCCCCCGTGGGCACTAGAAGGACCCAATGATGGGTTACTCAATTAGTGTAAACGCTTTGATATCCAATGTGATAAGAACCAGTATTATTCCAAATATTTTATGATCATTCTAGTTTTTAATCCAACATGCATTTATTGTTCAATTCATACATAGTCTTGATATATGCATAGCTATACGGCTATTCCATTGACATTCCAATTCATTTCGGGTGAAATACCCTTCATCAGGGAACAATAGCTGTAATTCAATCAAAATAAAATACTATGAGGAGACTATTATAAATCCAAATTCAAAAAGATATATGCATTCCATCATGTTGGTGTTCTATAATTAGTGGTGAAATCATGATCTGTTAAGAAGTAAGAAACTGTGAGTTCCATGCCGGGACGTACCAGTGAATACTGACGCGTGCATTATATCAGCAAAACTCTGTCATTACCAAAGTTCGATGGATGTGCTCACGTGCAGGTGTAATCAAATTGTACATTATACGTGAATAATGTTTAGTAAACGCGCAATGGTCTCAAAGATTTACTCTAAGTAAAAGAAACAAGCTTGAACAAACTTGAAAACGTGCCTAGAACACCTCTGGAATGGCCCTTACCAGATCATATTGGGGACGACCACAGCAGTGAAGTGTTTTGGCTCACCAAATTGGATACATGCAAATCATATCCGTCTAGTTCCAAGACCAATTGAAAGACCTGAAGAACAGCGATTGGTAAATCAAAATCAAGAACCAGCCGCTGAGGTGTGCGAAGCTGAAGAGTTTAGAGTGACAGATTCGGATGAACATTTAGACAATGAACAGCCGAGCACTAGTCAAGTAGAATAGGCATCAGATACTGGGACTGAAAAGACTGCTGTTGAGTCAGAAGAAGGTGAGGTTGCCATTGCACCAGGGGAAAGTGAAACAGCTGTTGAGACAGAAGAAAAAGAAACAGCTGATAAAACAGAAGCAGAGCCAGAGGAAGGTGAAGGTGAAGCCACAAAGGAGATAGAAGGTGAAGTCACTGATGAATCAGAAAAGAGTGAGGAACCTGCAGAACAAGAAGTACAAGAAAATAGAGAAAAACAGATAGAAAGAAGATCAAATAAAAGAAATGGTGAACAAAACTCCGAAGGTGAAAGCATAGTACAGAAAAAGAGGCCAAGAAAATGAGGCAATTGGCCAAGTGGAGCAAGAAGATTAAAATACAAAATAGTAAGGAAAAGATTTAGGAAAAGACCAGAACAAAGTAACGAAGTCTCAAGTCAGACAGAACAAAAAAACTCAAGAAGAAAACCCCGAAAATCTAAAAGAGCAAGAATTCCATGTAGAAAGTACAGAGCTCGAGAATGGACTTACATTATCTTGGAAGAATTTGAAAGTTTAGGTTTGAGCAAAGAACATAACAGTAGTGACATTGAGAAGGAAGATGAGAACAAACTGAGACCAACTTAAAAGGAACTGAAACAAAATGAAGGTACAAAATGTGTTAGATGAATTGAATAAAAGACTCAAGAGAAGCCAAAATGACTGAAAAATAAAAGGAGGTGAAGAAAAAAAAAGTCACTAAGTTTGGGATCACACAAGAAATTGTTTCCTTTCCTATTAGAATTTTTGTTTAGAAATAGAGTTCATTTTAGATGTTTGCATTTTTGTAGTATATCAAAATGGCAGAAACAGAAGTGACTGGACAACAAAACTCTAGTTTAAGACGTAGATGTATTAAAACCTGCTTATGTAGTGTTTTCCTATTAACAATTATATGGGTCTTAATTGTTGTCATACCTACCTTTAATGTGAATAACATTGGTAATAATACTAATGAAGTGTCAATTGAAGGAATTAAAGAAGTTTCTAAATAAAATGTGAATACTAACAAAGAACAATTGGATGGAAGTATTCCTCCATCATGACAAATAAATTAGTGAATTTCATTAAATGTTTTTACTAAGCTGTTACATGAGTATACTGCCACTATGAATGTGAGTGATTGTTACGGCTGCATGAAATTAGCTTTGTCTGTTTCTGAAGGTATAACATATCACCACCTGTCACTAACATATGGTGTGTCTTGTAGTGTCCTTAGCTGTCCTTAGCAGCCTTTTCTACATGACAGGTAAGCTTGAATATCAATATACTGATATAGATTTAGTATTTCCAGAAGTACCAATTGTAAGGGAATTAAATAAAGTAATAAGTGGTAAGAATGCACGCTATATAGGAGAGTTCTTCCATATTACTAAACCATTAGATGTAGAATATGCCTATAAGAACAATTTAACGTGTAACTTGCATATTGAAGAGAAGCTATTCCTGAACATGGTAGAAAATAGAGTACGTTTCCAGAAGAAAGCTGATGAACAGAAATGACAGACATCACCTTGGGCATTTAGAGAGGGAAATTATGAGAAGGGTGAGACATATGCTGCGATGTCCCTGGACTGGTCACAGAAAGGGAAACTATGTTTATTTAGATCAAAGACGAATTATAACAATTATCTCATCGGCACTGGTGAATGTGAGCATACTTTCCAAATTACTGGAGGATGGGGATTAAAGGGTGGGACGGATCCTGTATTGCCTGGGATATATTATGTGTGTGACAAGAAAGCCTAATATAGGTTACCTGCACATTGGTATGGGAGCTGTTATTTTGGGATTGTTTTTCCAAAAATGTATCATGTAGACCGTGAGGATAATAGTGTCGATTAAATAAAACAGGGACAAATGCATAGTAAGAGAGCAAGTTTTTCAGAAATAGTAGGTGATATCTTTGGTGCACTGATACCCTCAGTTGGAGGAGTTTTGAATTCACACAAAATTCGAAAATTGTCCACAGTGGTTGATCGTTTATCAACAGACACTCCTGGTGGTTTTTTGATGATTGATACAGAAATAGTGGCAATCAGATCAATGGTTTTGCAAAATCGACTTACCCTTGAAAATATTTTGGCAAAGAAGGGTGGAATCTGTGGCATGTTGAAAATTCAACACTGCTGTACCTATATCCCGGATAAAAGTAAAGGATTATAAGGATATATTAGAAATATCACACAATTACATAAAGATTTAACCAAACTGGAGGTTGATGGTGTTTGGGAGAGACTTGGTAAGAGTTTCTCTATGGTAAGTAAGTGGTTTTCAAACTTGGGAAGTAGTTTATTAGGAAAAATAATAATTTCAATACTTTCTATAGCAGTAGTAGTTCTATTGATCCTAACAGCATATCAGTGTTGTAAATGCATAAATGCAAGAAAAGAAGTAAAAGACAAAAGAACAAAAGAAAAGGAACAAAAAGAGAGAGGAGATAGAATTAGAGGAGATAAATGAAGAATATTATGAGAGAATGAAAAAGCTAGATGAGGGTGCCATAAAAGAAGAGAAAGAAAGTAGGATCTAGATAAATAGAAAGATGGCACTGGGTATGGTTAGTATTATGATGGCTCCTAAAAGCCATCAGAGGGGGGATTAATGGAGCAGGATTTTGCAAGAGAAACCTGCTCAACCGAACACCCCTATAATACGTACTAAAAGTAAGTAGCGTCTAAACAACTTATGTGCACAGTCCCACTACATGTGGGAAGCTTGCTTTGCGAATATGCATGAACTAATCGGAATTAATGTCTAAAATTACCATAAATGTAATAATCTTGTGTTTAGAATGGATTAAAGGGTTTTGCATGGCAAGGCCACTTGTGCAATTCGTAAAATGCATGGTGTGTGATACTTTAAACTCACAAATAATGCTGCTTTCTGCTTAAGCTAAGCTAGGCTGACACGTTAAAAATGAATTAGGGCTATGGGCGGTGGTAAACAGTGAAAAATACATTATCACATAATTAATAAATGTCTGTTTCCCATTTTTCCAGTAATGGACGAATCCTCCATCTTGCTGAACTTTACTTCATTGTGGGCGGGTGGAGTTGTGTGCGCGAGAGAACCAAGTGACCACATGATTCAGCTACTGAACAAGCTGAGAAAGCGTGACCTGGTGAAGGACGGAAGATTTGTCAAGCTGCCAAAGCCAGTGTCTTAGTGTGAACGGAAACCAAATTGTTGAAAATATTAACTGTAAATTAAAATGTTGCATATGATACAAGTGAGAGAGAAGCTGAAATTGATGACTGTATAAAAAAATGTTTAGAACATTAGTGTAGTCAAGAGTAGAATGATTTCACCATGGGATGACATCCCACCCCCAGAACTCAACCAATCCCTTAGCTTAAAAATTTGAATTTAGCAACTATTGTGGGATGGAAATGTAATTTAGAGTATAAGAATAGGTGCATTGGGGGTGCAGTTAGAGCGCGCTGTTGCAGATTGCATAAGCTGAAGGTATCCGAGTGAGGGGTGCGCCGCTGATCGTCGGGTTGCAGAGAGGCCTATCTGTTCCAGTCCTGTCCCTTTCCTGATTCCTGAGTCTTTGATTCCTGACTCTTGGCTCCGGGGTCCTTACTACTACCTAGGCCTGGGTGGTTGTTTTCCTTACAGATCCCTTGGGTTTGTAGTTGATCTAATCTAGCATTGCAGAATAAATTTTGCAGTCATATTTCTTGTCTCTGTACCTTCTGTCTCTTCACCAATCCCTCTGAATTGACAGTTTGAAATCGATATATTTTTACTTGCATCTGATTTCTCTTCATCTGTCTACTCTTTGCAACGTATATTTGAAATTACAGTATCATTATATTGTTGAGAAGTTTGCTCTCTCTCATGAGGATGCCAGCATTTGATTTTATGTAATAATCGATATGCCCAATTTAAATTACTAGATAAAAATTATTAAATCCCACGAGAGCCTCTAATTATTTTAGACAGTTTATTGATTTGATGTTTCCTTTAGAATTTCCTTTACCATCAACTCTTCAACTAGTTGTTCCATCGACCAAGTAGATGAAAAGTCGATTATGAATATTTCAGAGTTATTATTGCGCAATGTAAAGTTTTACCTGAATAGCAAGAGTAAAAATTGAGATAAGTTAACAAACGCAACCCCAGCGCATCAGGGATCTGGGTGAATGTGTATGGGCCAATGTATATGATTTGTTGAATATTTATCCCTGATCAAATTATTGGGTTCGCCTGGATCAACAGCATTTCGAAACTCATATTGAGTGGCTTCCTGAAGAAGGCAGTTTGCCGAAACGCACGTAGAAATAATGAGAATATTGACTATAGCCACATTTGTTTACAACATAGTTGTTGTTTTGGCAAATAACATGCTCCATTTAATATAACTAGATACAAATGCAAATCAAAGTGGAATAATCTATCTCCGTGCATTTTTGCCTGCTGCGTGCATGATGGATGTGTATGCATGGGTACATGTGAGAAGAGGTTAACATAGTGCATGACTTGTCTCTATGAATTTATTGATGTAAATTTTTATATTTATATATAACAGAATATATGGTGAATATAATAACTTTGAATAATACACATTTATAATTTTTGTAGAAAGATTTGTTTCTCTTTCTATGCTTGCAGGTGCTTTCAGTTCTGTCCTGTGAATAAACAGTTGCCAAGGATTTTCTTGAAATTGATTTTTATCCCTGCCCTAGGAACTCCAGTTATGAGCAGGGGAACCCCTTTCTTTACATTATAGTAAACATTGTGCTCCTCTACACACGGTTATTTGTTCCGAATAATGGGTGACCGCACTGACTACATAGAGTGGTTTCGGGGGAAAATTAGGTTAAATGGCCTTTTAATTAGGGAAGGCTACACGCTGCCTACTGGGGCACCAAAGTGAGGACAACCAGGTTTATAGCAGGTATGCAGGGGCACTGCATGACCCAGCAACAAAACAGCATAAAACAACAGATCAGAAGACAGAGAGGGAAATCTTAAGTTAAATGATTAAGGACATGCGATGCACAATGTCACAAGTTGGTTGAGCGGCAATACAGATATTTTTATCAGGTGTATATAACCAAAACTTCTAGAATGTCATTTCTTGTGATAGAGCGTCACGTTATTCTGACATTTGTAGGGGTGCATCATATTCACTGTTAGTCCGCACCCACATATTAATCGATGTAGTTTAAGTGTGACATAGAAATGTATTAATAGAATTGTTTAACATGGGTGTGATTAGAAATGTAACCATGATTATTCATAAAGAATAATGTCGTAGACCATTGCAAATGTATTTTAGTAAATGCATAATGTTGATTTTATGTAATGCAATGTGTTAGTTTAACCGTGTGCCATGTTAAAGTTGCACATACAGTTTGCTTATTCACGTATACAAGAGTGATGAAACTAATGCTTAGAGTGTGATTTAGGAGTGTGTTTAACAGTGTAAAGGCCTGATTGCATATACGTTTAAAGAGAAAGGCCTGTTTATTTTCTTATATTAGCTAAACGTTGTAGGCCGAAAATGATTTCCCTTGGTAAAGGCTTTGGGTTTCGGGAGAATGGAAAATCTTAGAGAAGAGAAATGTTTTCGTTCCCATGTTTCTGTTGCAGGTGCAAGGACATTTAGCTCGTTAGTGAGACTAGGTCTTTGTTATCGGAGTTAGGATGGTACGAGAAGCCAACAGGGGAGTGCATTGGAATGTACGGATGATACTTTCAGCGGAGAAGGTGCCTGGGACCCAAGGTCAAGAGAACCGTCGTTGGATGAAGTACAAGTTTCACTGGAAAAGTACTCGAAGAAGACCTGGCTGAAGAGGTGTGCCGAAGGGTGTGTTCTACGTTTTTGGGATTTTGTATTAGGGACAGTGCCCCGAGGGTGCAGCAGTTGAGGTTTAGATGGGAAGCTAGAAGGAGCATCTTAGAACGAGCTCTGACTAAGTGAATGTACTTCTAAGGAAGTCTTCACTTCTGACACCTTTTTATTCTCTTGCCTGGGGAGGGAAATGCTAAGTAGGGATGTCACCTTAGAGATAGAGTAGGGAAAGACTAACTGTTTTTCTTTTGGCTAATGGTTTCAGATATAGAGATTGGACTAACTATTGTTTTATTGATGCTATTGGAATTGATTATCCTTTATATTCTGAGTCAAATGAGACTCTTGCGTAGAATTTCCTTTGTATTAGTGCCCATTTATTTTCTTCACCTTGTATTGAGGTGTTTGTATGTGCATTTATTCCTGGTTGTAATAAAATCTTACAAATTTTGATACGGAGTCAGTGGTCCTTCGGAATGGAAATTTAATTTGGTTAATTATGTATTGAGATTGGAATTTCTCCCCTCTACACTATTTAGCAGATAAAAAGATCCTGGCGACCTGAGAGGATTCTTGGAGATAACCAGGTAGGCAAGAATCCGGTCGTATCACTTGTCAAGTGGTGAGCTTGAGGAATCTTTGCCAAGGATTTTAGTATCAAAGTTACTTCACTGGCTGCAGTCTTTCCATCCAAACGTTCCATTCGCTTGCAGGATTTTCTAAAACCATTTCTTGTGCCCAAGGTGTAGGTTGGTTTGGTGTGGAAGTGCCAGGGCTCTAGAAGAATGAAGGTGAAGGTCAACACTTTCACTCTCTTCATCCCTTGTCTTCACCCTAGGCCCTGGATAGTCTCACCAGGGAGAAATGGTTTCTTTCCATGGTTTATACTGCTGCTTTATTTTGGAATATGCCTGAATGTGCCTTAACATTTTATCTTGCGAGTGACTTTGCATCACTTGCTTTTCCTTCGAAGAGGCTTCAGCAAAGCATGTAATGGCTGAACTATGCTCGCTAATGCCAATTGTATTTTAACTTTAACTTTCTTCTTGAGCCTGATCAAGGAACAGATCAAGGATTTACCTTGAAGGCGGCTCTTCAGAGTGCACAAGCAGTGATCAATCTGTCTTCTTCTGTTCCATGGCTATAAGCCCAACAATCCTCGGTACATCATCAGCTGTGCAAAGCAACCGGTGACATTGACAAGTCTACAGATCATAAAGCGGAATAAGCTGCATCTCCATTTCCTCTGCAGGTTTGATCCCTGCACTCAACAGTGCTGAACTACTGTGACTGATGGGTCTGCAGATGTGCTGTGCCACAAACAATGGCATTTCCTTGGCACTTTTCAGGTTCATCTGCAGAGGCAGCAGCGGCCGGTCCATACGCGCTGAGGGGCCACGCCTCCCACTTTTTTCTCAGCAAGAAGAATGTCTGTCAGGCTGAGCAAAGTCAGACTGACAGACATTCTTCTTGTTCGGGTCAGGCAGCCAGGAGCTAGACATGCGCTGAATGTGCAGGCTCCTGGCTGCCTGAGCTGAACTTTGCCAGGCTGAGGATTTTACAGCCCTGTGAGCGTCACCTCCTTGCCTCAGACCTGGGCATTTTAGTTTTAAGCCCTGAAGTGCCCAGGGCCGAGTGTCAATCAGTGGCACCTCGTCCCAGAGTCAGCAGCCTTACAGATTCCATCCCACTCTGTGACTAGTGACAGACTGCTGCCTTCCCTAAGGTCAGCCAATGAGGGAAAGCAGTAGTCCCAACCCTCCTGGGACCTCCGAGACTTCCCTCTCTACACTGAAGGTACGTTTAATGGGTTTTTTGCATGTTTGGTGCAAGTGCGTGTATGAATGTATGTGTATTTGTTAGTGAGTATTGTGAATGGGTGTGTGCGTGTGAATGCATGGGTATGAGTGAGTGTGCATGTGTGCTTGTGTGGCCCTGCTGACCTCCCTGGTAAAATTTCCAGCCGCCACTGTGCAGAGGCAAAAGCATGTCTCAAATTCACTGATGGCTGGCACCTATCTGGAGCAAAGACTGCGGATAGACGCACTCTCTGTTATCCTTGTTGTAGCAGGAGCAGTTTCGCTGTTTATCTGCTTATTTCTATGTAATGAAAACATTTACTATTGTTAACGCCATTTATGCCATTTTTACACAATGTTGCATCTTAACGATTGACACGTTACATTATAAAGTTAATTTGTGAAATTCTAGTTCCCTCTTTAGCTTTGACTACAAGGGCTGTCTAGTTTAGTTTAGTTTAGTGGGATTTATAGAGCGCGTAGCTGCCCTTAGGTTTCCCAGCGCTAGGAGGAACTTAACAGAGGTAGTCTAGGTCAGAGTGTCTGATATCGAGGGGTTTTAAGGAAATAGTAGTGTTTTAAGTTCTTTCCTAAATGCTAGTTCGTTAGTTATCATGCACATGTCCTTGGGTAGGGAGTTCCACATTTTAGGAACCAAGTGCTTAAAGGAATTTCCTCCCCATCTTTCTCTTTTTATTCTGCCTTGTTGCATCAGAAGGTCCTTTGAGGACCTTAGGGTCCTACTTGGCGTGTAGTGTTTAAGCAACTTTTTAATTAATGCCGGGCCTCTGTCATTCATGGCTCTTTGGGCGATACACAGGGTTCTGAACCTAATCCTCGACTGGACTGGAAGCCAGTGCAGTTTGCTCTGGGCTGTTCTGGCTGACTGCTGTTTAGGGATTTGTATTAGGGTCCTTGCTGCAGCGTTCTGCGCTACCTGCAGCCGGTTGATGACGTATTTAGGGGCGCCCAGATACAACGAGTTCCCGTAGTCCAGCTGTGATAGACCTAATGCTTGGACCACAATTCAGGTAAAATATGGAGGACTTTTCGAAGAATATGGAGAAGTCCAAAGCATTTACCGGATAGTTTCTTTGCTTGGATCTCCATGTTAAGATTTTCGTCTAGCCAAATCCCAAGGTTTTTGATGGCAGTCTTGGGGGTAGGAGGTTCTCCCAACTGAGTTGGCTATCCTATAAGATTTCTGGGGACTGTTTTGTTTCCCAGGAACATAAGTTCTGTTTTGTCCACGTTCAGTTTGAGGGAACAATTGCACATCCATTCAGCTATTTGAGTCATGCAGGGTCCTAAGTTGTTGTGTAATGAATGTGGGTCGTTTGTCACAGATAATACTAGTTGTGTATCATTTGCGTAGGACACTATGGATAGACCAAATCCGTGTACTATCCTAGCTAAAGGTTGCATGTAAATATTAAAAAGTGTGGGGCTCAGTGCCGAGCCCTGTGGCACTCCGCACAGTAGTTGTAAGGTATCTGATAGGTGGTTCTCTTCAAGTAATTGAAATGACCGGTCTTTCAAGAATGAAGTCAGCCACTTCAATGCTGTGCCTGTGATACCTTCTTCCTTTACTCTATTGATCAATGTATAGTGGTCCACCGTACCAAATGCGGCGCTCAGATCCAGGAGTAGAATAGCCGCTGTACATTCTTGGTCTAACACTCCTATTAATTCCTCCGCTACCACCAACAGAGCTGACTCTGTGCTTTGTTGGGGCCGAAAGCCCATTTGTGTGTCATGTAACGTTTGATTTTCTTCTAGGTATTGGGACAAAGTAAGGTTTTCAGTTTTTTCAGCAATTTTTCCTAACAATGGTAGGAGCGAAATGGGTCGGTAGTTTCTAGGTTCCGCTGGATCCAGCTGGGGTTTCTTCAATAATGGCCTCATGATCGCGTGCTTCCATGTTTTTGGGACTATGCCTTGGGATAGGGAGAGTGATATCAAGGCTGCAGTGAATGATTTTGCTCTTGTGCCTGCTTGTAGTAAGATCTCTGGTGAAATTGGATCTTGGGGCGAGCCGGATTTAATCCTTTGTAGGGTGGAGATCAGATCCTCTACTTGTATTTCTGGAAAATAATCTAGTACCTTTCCTGTTTTAATATTTAGGTCTTGATATGTAATGAGGGAGGGGTTAGCTGTTATGATTCTATTTTGTTGTAAGTTCTCATATTGCAGTTCCACTTTATTTTTAAAACAGTTCGCCATCTGATTACATCTTTCTATGGACGAGGGCTGGTTATTTACTTCTTGGTTAGATGTTAAGGAGCGTACTACTTTGAATAATTCTTTTGAGCAATTCTGTGACGAGTTAATTTTTTCTTCATAGAATTTGTTCTGCGCTTGAATCATCTCCCTATGGTATTGTCTGATTGCTGCTTTATATTGACTTTTGATGGCGGGATCATAGTTTTTTCTCCACAGTCTTTCTTAATCTTTTACATGCTTTTTTTGTAGTAGTTAATTGCTTATTGAACCATGGGGCCTTTATCCTAACCTCCAATTTACTTTGTTTGGTTTTCTGTGGATGTTGGGCTGCAACTTTGTTAAGCCAGTCATACCAAGCTTTATTGGCTTCTTCTATGTCCTGTGTCAGGCTTGGCGCTTGGTCTTCTAGTTCAGACCTTATGTTTTCAGGTAGGGATTTTGGCCATTTGTTCTTGATCCTAGTTACTTTGTGAGTTGTGTATCGAGCCTGTGGATTTTCAGGTATAAAGGGGATAAAATAATGATCTGACCATGCCTAGTGATGTGATGTGACAATCTAACACACAAGGAGTGGGGTGTGATGTGCAGCAAAGTCCTCTATGCTTTTTGATGATGTTAGTAAATGTTAAGGACTTGACATCGATTAGCATGGTTTGTGTTTTTGCCATTGGGTGAATTTACTTAGCAAACGTTTCCATTAGACCTACAAAGGAGGCCTTACTGTCAGGATCTGTAAGGCCGGTAAGAGCTGACTGTCACAAGCGCGATATACGCCGGATGAACTACAAGTCCCGGCATGCCCTGAGAAGCACGCTGTACGTGCTCTGACCAGGACGCACGGAACACGTAAAAGACGAGCGGAGCCCTCAAACGCTGCCGATTATTCTGTAGCAGTCTGTTTCCAGTCTACGTCTTCAGTGTTCTTTGGCTGCTACTTACGGCGGTAAGAGTGGGGGGTCCACTGTTTATGCCGAGGGGTCCCTAGCAAGGATCATTTGACTGAGCCCGAAGTGTTTTTGGCCAATTGCTTCCCCCGTTGGTTGAGACCGTAACTAGCGTCTCTTGCGGGGAGTGTTACAAACTCCTGGTTATCAGCCCGGTGGAAGCGGGCTCGCTTCTCCCGTTGGTCGAGGCTTGCACAGTGCAGTCTCATGCAGGAGAGGCTTTCCGGTGCTGAGGCGGCTGGTGATATACTCGCTTACTGCTGGTTACTATTTACGAAGCGAGCTCGATCTCTCCCGTTGGTCGAGGTTGGCGGTCCGACACCTCTTTGTGGGGGAGGTGTTTTCCGATTTGAAATCACCGGTTGTCCATGAAGCAGCCTAATTAACTCAAGAGAGATCGACATTTCCCTCTCTCCTTCTCCTTGTTTATAACACCTAAGACGTTATTAGGTGAGAAAATCACAGTAAAAGTTATACAGTGCCATAAGGAAAACCGAAGCAAGACGTGGTCCCACTGACGTTGGAACTTATGATTGAATAAGACTAGTGAGACGAACGCTGGCAGTTTTTCTACATTGTGTTTTGGGGGCATTGTTAGGACTGACATTAACCACGCCTACTTTGTGTCTGTACTTGCTGCTGGTTGTTCTTTGCTTCCTATCCCAGGAGAGAGTCAGAAGTGAGGGTGTATCTACTGTCTTGGCACACAAGTACGGGAGCTACCACAGAAAGGCGTAGGTAGGTCAGCGCGAGAGAGAGAGAGCGAGAACCGTATATATATATAACTGTATGTTGTTCACGTCAAGTCATAGTGTCTCCCTTTGTTTACTAGCCCCTGTGGATTCTTTGCCTTCATCCTACTCTCTTCTGGCACCCAACGCTAACCTTTTATTCCTTTACAGGTAGGGTATGGAAGTTTAGGTGCACGTACTATAACAGAAGTTTGAGGGGGAGAGGTGTCGCAGGAATCCAACCTTGTATTTATCTTGTGTTTCATTGTTTCCCTTGTCCAGGTCTCCCTACCTGCTGTTCCTTCCCTTTCTTTCCCTCACTTGACTACCTCAATAGTCTGTGTGTGTACACATTCCAGACTTGGGGCCGTCGAGAGGTGGAACCCCTTTGAGCTTCAGCGCAGTCCCGAGGATTCTGGAAGGAGGGGCCTGACACTTGCAATGAGTGTGTTTATTTAACACAAGCTCTTGCTTAATGTGTGTAGAGTCTGCAGAATACTATTTTATTTTTTTGTGTGTATGCAAATTTGTCAAATGCCTTCTGCTCCACATTGTTCAGGTTGAAGGGAAATTTTCCATTTCTGCAGTGTTTAATGTTGACAACGGTTGGCAGTTCTGGTGGGACCATTCCAGGTGGAGGCAGGCCACTGAAGGAAACTCCTGTGATGGCTGCTGTGTAGAGCAGAGCTTTTTTAAATGATCAAACTACCCAGATTATTATATAAGGTTCACAATGCATCATGCTGGATCGATGAGCTTCTTTGAAAAAATGTATTCTGTTCTAAGTGGGGTTTAAGCGGAAGAGCTATGCTTAGAATACAGGGAAAGGCTGTGCCTAGAATATCAAAGGACACTTTGCACAGAGGAGTATCCGACAGAGTTATCACCCTACCCAATTTTGGTAATTACCCTGTTGCGTACCTAATGGTGATGAATGGGACTTTAGGCGACAAGAAGAACCCTCTTAAAGAATAGATGGATATAAGATGGGGAACATGGTGGGATCTTCACCACTTTTGTGGTAGAGGGGTCCCAATTTATCTGCTGGTTCCCACTATGGTGGTGACTGCAAATAGGGAAATTGGGTCCAAAGTTAACATTTTCAGGGGCACTCTCCTATGCGCTGGCACCATTATTAATAGTCGTCTTTGCGTTATAGAAAGATTAGTGATCTGTAGGTCTTCACAAAATAGGAAATATTATTCTCAATGATACAGGATAGTTGGTGGTGGATGCAATGTTGTGAATTTGTCCAAATTAATTGGGAATATAAACCGTCCAAGACCAAATTGTCTCCAAGATTGATACATTTTGGCGGTATGGATGGCCTAAAAATTACAAGATATGCATAAATGTTTATAATCCTTGCTTAAGCGGTAGCATAAAATCATATAGCAGAAAGATGGGGTGGATTAGTGCCCCCAACTGTTAAAAAATGGTATTGAAATATTGACTGGTGTATGGAGGCATAAAAGGTGAATTACAAAAGCCGCAAATAGGCATGTAACCAATATTGAGGTCTGTACGTTGTTGTTATTTTAAGCTTATCTAATGAAAACATATGTAAATGCTTGCCTCTTGAAATAAATACCAAAACGGCCCTTGAAGTTAGGAAGACTTATCAATAGTCCGCTTTGTAAGAAATGTAATGTAAACAGATATAATTTATGCGGGAATGTCAGTGGTTGAATCTTAGTGGCTACAGAATATTTTGGTGTTGTTTATTATAGGCAAAAAATACAAATAAAATCTAAAAATGTCAAATAAAATGTTGACCACAGCTATGAGGTAAAACTCTTTTCCTTCAGAATAACCTTGCTTAAGCTCCAGTTTCTACACTAATTTGATTATGAATGCAAAATGTATTAATATTTCTGATGCTTCAGATTAAAGCATTGTGTTCGAATAAATGTTGCCATTTGCCATGTAAGTGGCTGCGAGCGATAGATGTAAGCGGCAGCTCAGTAGAGATGGTATGGAGATTAAAGGGTATTATAGCCCTCTACTTGGAGAAAGGAGAGGTAGAATACAGATGCTGTGTGGCATGCTGTCCACTGTGATTCCATACAAAGGACTTTTAGGTTTGTTGCAGGTATGTAGGGAGCACTGCATGACTTGGAAAAAGAAAGTAAATAACATAATGTTGTAAGGGAAGCTATAGAGATTTAAAACTAATTAAGAAGGTTTGATGAACACTGCTTGTGGTCAATGATTGTTTCTGAAGACCGCCAAAAGTGGTCTTATTTAGAGTGGCAGAGAGGTTACGAGATGCAGAGGCCACAAAGCAATTCTCTACCAGAGGAGGAGAGTGCGGGGGTTGCCGCCACACACCCAGACAGTGGTTAGAATTTGGAGGGAAGACACAAAGTTTTGGGGCTGGAATGATAAACTAACCAATATGACACCGTATGGGATAGTGGCCAGCTACAGAAGGTGGGTGGACTGAAGGGATTCTCGAGCTGGGAGCTAATAGGAATTGAACACTTGGGGATGTCTGGCGAGACTAGGCCTTCATATCATTCGAGATCCTACGGCTGGAATTTGAATTGGTTGATGCGGAAAGATATGAGTATCTGTAACTGGGACACGCTCTGAGGAGACACATACTAGAAGGGGAGCAACTGCCGGAGGCCTCACCTCTTGAGGATCATCTCCTTACGGAGTCCATCCCCGACAAGGCGATTTCCATTTTCTATTGAATGTTGGTCAACAATTCTCTCATCCGTTGGTAGCGCTGCGGGAAGTCTGGATGGGGGACCTCAGTGACTTAGAGGACGATGACAGGGTGGAAGCAATTCACAGTCCATGTGAGATAGCAATACGGGCTTGGTTGCGCCTAGTGCAGCTTAGAATTCTACATAGATCCTATTACTCTGGAACCCTCTTGGCCACAATTGGGAGGATGCCCACATTGACATGCCTAAGGGCAAGAGGGTACATTCATTCACATCCTGCGGAAATGCTCAGTGATACAGGAGTATTGGAGGGGGGGTTACTGCCCATGTATTGTCTCTTGAGATCCCACTGGAAGTAAAGTGACTCCTACTAGCACTGTTAGGAGAGGAGACCTGGCATAAATACCAGCAAATACAGCCACTGCTGGCTGCGGAGGTGGCCTTGTGGAATATTACGAGAGCAAGCGGGAGTGCTGATCCACCCAGACCTAGTGATTGGGAATCTGATCTTGACTGGTGCCAGAGAGGAGAAAAGGTGGTTTATCAGAGCTGGGGCTGCCCCAAGAAGTGGGAAAAGGTGTGGGGAGCCCAGCAAGTCTAAAGGGGCTACTGACGAGAGGGGAGCGTACAGTGGCGGCTCCCACCAAGTACCATGGGTAAGGCAGGGGTGGGGAAAGGTGGGATGGGAAAAAACATTTTAAAAATGACTTATCTTGCTCCGGGACCTCGGCCTCGTCTTGCGTCGTCCTCTTCTGTTCCTGCTTGAAGCAGGAAGCACAAACAGGCTCCCCCAGCCAATCAGAATGCTACAATGCAGCGTTGTGATTGGTCTGAGTGCCGTGGTTCGGCACTTAGACAGGCAGTGGTAGCCTGTTCATGTTCCTCACCAGACTGTGCATTGCGGCCTGGTGGGGAACATGCAAAGTGCGCATGACTGTTTGGCTGGGCCGACAGTCATGCCCACTTAAGTGTCCACCACCCCTCCCATTGCTGGCTGTGACATAGCCAAGCTCCGCCCCTTAAACCAAAAAAATAAAATGATAATGACCTATTGTTATGATTTTCTTTTTCTTTCATGCAGTGCTCAAAATGCAGTGAGCCACTGGGAGCGAACTCTATGGGACAGACGACACTCTATGCTAGAGGGAAGCCTGCTGTTAAAAGTATGAAGGGCTGCGAAAGCACCACTATTGATTATGATCTATGTCCTATTTTTGTTAGCTGATGTCACTTCTTACCTGCCTTGTATGACACAATATTTGATATGTCTTGCCGTATACACGGTATGATGAGCATGGTTTAAAACAAAAAGTGTTTAAAAAATAAAATTAAAAAAGAATGTTTGATGCACGTTTGGGATTCATATTCTATGGATTCTACTAGTATTCATTGTTGCTGAGTTATCTATTGTCATGTTGATAATCCTAATATATTTCATAGATTTTAATTAGTGATCAATAAGCACTAATTTTTATAATATATCAAGGTTAGTTTTTATACTTATTCAGGTAGCGGGGTCTGTGACAAGGTTACTCATTTATGCCTTCCAAAATCTTCTCCGATAGGTCTCTCAGATTCCTAATAGTCACATATTCCTCTGTGTGTAGCCAAAAGGAGAGGGTAGAAAGTACCTATTTTCCCCTTCTCTGTAGAGGTCAAGGTTATGTACAATCCTCTGGCGCTACAGATATCTTCCAGGTATGGCCCCTATAAAGAGGGGGTTCACGACAGAGACCTGAGTGAAATTTAAATTTACATGAATCTTTTTCATGTTGCAAAGTGCCTATAAGCAAAAACAACAGTTGATGGACAGAATGCAGAACAATGTCATACATTCACCCCAGTCTCAACCGGGGTGGCATGGTGAGCAAAAGAATGATGAATTTAACCCAGATCTCTTGACTAGGGGTGAATGTTTTGATTTGTTCTGCATTCCGTCCATCAATTGTGTGTCTTTTGTTTTCTTGCCCTAAGTGCGCCAGGTATGCCCAGACGTGTGTCCTGGGCTCACTGTGCCACTGGAATCAAGCTATCCTGGCTGAAGAGGGGTGAAACCCCGAAACCGGTCCTAGGATGCTTGTTTCCGGTCCAGGGAGGACCTGGCTTGGCAGTTCGGGCCTGACTGTTCCCATGAGGCACAGGGTCAAGACTGATTTGCATATGGCCAGGTCTAAACTGGGGTGGCATGGTGAGCAAAAGAATGATGGATTTAACCCAGATCTCTTGACTGGGGGTGAATGTTTTGATTTGTTCTGCATTCCGTCCATCAATTGTGTGTCTTTTGCTAAGTGCCTATAAACATCATTAAAGAAAGATTTGAGTTGGATCATTTGGCCTTTCAGGGTAGGAAATGGAACATGATTAGAACACTTTGAGATATAGGTTCTAGTTTTCCTCAGCAGAGTAATTAAGTTAGTGAGATCACTTTATTTCTTCTAGGAGATGTGGTTTTATTTTTGCATTGACCATGACATTCTACTCTTAATTTTGCAAAAGTTGTGGCCTTATGGGTCACCTAAAGATTACTGATGTGGCGGCTGAGTGGACAACACCTTATTAAGAGACACTGGTTGGATGTCCACAGGATTTGAGGAATGTTAATTATACCAAGTCTAATAGTAGCATTGCTTTGTTTCACGTGGTGGTGTAGTGAGTGTGGGGCTGTAAAAGGGATTATCTTGCACTACACTGAGACTGTACAAACATTCTATGAAATCAGGTAGATAGCCGTCACTGCCAGGGAGGTACTCACTGTGGTCATTTTGAAACCAAAGAAGGATCCATGCCTGAATATGCATTAAAGACCTTTATTCATGTACAAGTTCTCAAGAGTTACAGTAAAACAATAGTGATCAAAATACAGGAAACGGTGCCGGGTCAGTGGATTTGGATCAGTCCAGATATATTCCACCAAGAAATACAGCGGACAGTTATAAGTTAGGCAGAAATTACATATCCAACTGGGGAATTCTTTGATGCCAAAAGAGCTTTTGAGTTAATAGACATAGACTATATTTTCAATATTTTGTAGTGGATTCCCATTGGGTCCTACAGAATTATTTGTTCACTACTATATGATGACGGCAGATCTCGGATCACAAAGGACAAAAGAATGGCAGGGGGCTAATTGGGTGAAGGGGGAGGAGGTAGAGTAGAGCTGTGTCCAATTATGTTTGCAATGGTGACAGGACCACTTGACTGTACTGTGAGGAACCAATTTGGGGCAAAGGGTAGAGAGGTGGAGGACAGGAATTATGTGGTGTCAGAACCCCTTTTAAAGTGTTACAGGACATGTAGGGGCCACTGGGCCCCACTATGGTGGTTGAGGCTTTTTACTCCTGATGTCCTGGGACCCAACCTACTATGCAACTGAATAACAAGACCAAGTACCCCTTCTGCACTTGGCTCTCAGTGTTAGCTGTGGGCGAGAAGTCAAAGGCTCCCTCGGAGGATGGGGTGGGGAGTGTAGATACAGGTGTGTAAACACGACTCAAAGTGCACACATTACTGATAATAAATCAATGTCCAGACAAAGATTTACTTTTATAAGAAAAATAAGCATTTTATTTCTAACTCTACATATTCAAAGGAATAGCAACATTCATGAGCAATAACTAAGTCCCCTTAATGTTGGGGCTCCAGTAGGTGACAGACAAATCTATGTCTCACCCTCTTCTTTATAATATGGTCGGGTTATTCCTCATTCACTGGTGGCAGCATCCACGGAATGCTCACTAATAGGCCGAACTCAAGAGTTCCCCTTTGACTCTTTAGGACAGTGGTTCCAAAATGTTTCCAACCTGCTTCTCCCTTGACCTATTGGCCGTTGACCGCTGCTCCCCACTATGTTACCTTTTTTTGGACCGGGGTTGTAATCCCGGCTTTGGGAGTACTTCCATTTTTCTCCCTGAAAATAATTGGGAAGAAGGTATTATAATCATATACGCAGGGTGTTTCGTATTACTAAGGTGGCTCCTCTAATAAAATATTCTTAGTTACACTTCTTTGCCCATACCTTTTTTAGAGAACCCTCTCAAACTTTTTTATCCCACTTACAGTACTCGATAGCACCCCTATGCATGTAGGCCCCATTGCCAAAGTGTTTCTGTGCTTGAAGAATATTTGCTTGCATTTCCATTTCTACCCATGTCATACATGCCAACACACCTGCCTCAGCAGGCTGACTCACGATTTTTTAAACCAAATACAGCTTTTTTTTAGCTGTCTCATCCCTAAAATTGCCTCCAATAAATTTGCAAGCCAAATACATTTCTTAATTTTTTTTAAAACATCCCTCTTTCCTGCTTTAAAATGTTGGCATTATGCTGTATATGGTGTTTTACTTCCCTGTGCTCATTGAGAAAGCATAAAATGAGAAAGACAGTGGGAAATCCAATCTACCCTTGGAGGCTTGGGAATTATAAGTAGTAATAGGTAACTGTGCCTACAAGGGATTTCATTTAAAGTTCTCTGTAATACTAGTTCATCAAATTACTTTATGGTTAAGCCCCAATTGGTAACTAACCTTATGAAAAATCGAAACATCAATTCACTCATTTACATCATAGTTAATATGTAATGAACAATTTCAACACGGGTGTGTGTTTCTGAGTTTTTTGCACATTTAATGTAGGTAAACAGAAAAATAGTACAGAATGTGATAACAGAAACACAATGACAAAGGTAAACAAATCATATACAAAAAAATGATGACCTTCAGATCATTAGTGTTAGCATCTATTTCAAACTAATTAACATAGAAAAAGAAACTGAAATAACAGAAAACAATTCCTGGCAGAGTGAAACACTGGAGAAAATAGATGAGCTTGTCGACGTTTCGTTCTTGATGGCTTATAAGTCCGTTCGAATATCTTCAGGACGGTAAAAGGAAAGTTATAATTGACCCATAAAGCTGGTCAAGCATGTATCAAGAACCAGACAATTCCCTGTATTTGTTAAATTCATTCAATGTGCTTGGTAAATGTCCAAGCTGACAGTTAACTTATTATGACACTCGATTGAGTCGAGCGGCATGTGTGGGACACTGCTCCTCTAAAGTACCGCTGGCTCGACAGACGGCATGTCATGTGTGGTGGGGGCACTACAGCCACCGGGAGTCCTTGCTGCAGGAGCCGCCCCAGCAGTCAGCCAATCCTAGCGCCTGGAGGCACTTCAAATCGCATCGCGGGCTACCGCAGCGCGGGTCCCGCAATCCAGCAGTCTCTCGCCCTTTGCTGTCTGGTTTGGGCAGTACAGCCACCAGGAGTCCTCGCCCGTCTGAGCCTGTCAGAGACAGTAAGAGACTGGGCTGGGCCATCCCCCTAAGATTTAGGCTTTGGGACTGAATAAGTGTATATCTCCTGGTATTGTTGCACACACAATATATATGGTGGCCATTCATTGTCAATTATGAGTAAGTGAAATTATAGCAAGGGTCAGAATGTTGCAGGGACTTTAGACGCTTTTCTCCAGAGGGCGGAATTATGCCTCATAAATGAAATAAAACTTACGGAACGAAGGCCGTCCCTAGAACTAATACCTTCTCAGAGTAGACGTTCCATGACGCCCGCTCTTACGGAACTTGATGCGGTGATTAATAATGAGCTATTCCCTTCATTGGCCAGTACCTCAGCACAAGTTGTAACAGAGCATCCAATAGATATTGTTTCCTTTTCTTCCTCTGTTCTTGAGCTTAGTCCTGTGAGGTCTAAAGTTTCTACCAGAGGGCAAAAGGCTATATGTAGGCCTGATTACATCATGGAACCTCTTCCGACAAAAAGGAAAGGTAAAACTATACAAACACAGAATAAACCTGTCCAAAGAACAAATGGCAAGAAGGCGAAAATCGCTACTAGCACAGATGAACATAACAAGGGATAAAATAGCGCAAAACAGAATGAGACTGATAAGCTTGCTGACAATATCCAAGATGGGAATTTTTGGGGTAGACTTGAGACTTTGATGTTAACTCTCCTGGAACCCATCATGAAAAAGGTAAGAAACGTTGAAGCTAGGTTAGCTAAGGTAGAGGAGTTGATCAGTAGTAAACATCTAGCTATATTGACAGATAATACTAACCCAAATGAACAAACATCGTCTAGTCGGGGCGCACCTATGGGAGCCGGACCATCTTCCAGCTCCAATGTTATTAACGAACCAAAAGACAGGGGTAATAACATCAACACTACTACACCTAACATAGCCAATGCACCTGTTTGTACTGGGCAATACCCTCCTAAGGATGACCCCATTATAGCAGCTCCTAAAAACGTTGTGTGTACAGAAAGAGGAGCTCAGACCGCTAGTGCTAATGGTGGAAATAAAGAAGCAGGGAGAGGCATAAATCCACAGGAACAACTAGACAAGCCCAACAGACCTTCACAAAACTTGAACTTGCCCCCAGAAGCAACTCCGTATACGGCAGTTCTGGCTAATATTCCTCCCTTACCTCACAATGTTTTTGAACACTGGTCAACCCTAAGGAACAGGGCCCTTCACTTTTTAACCACGCGGATTGGTTTAAAAAAACAAAACCTCTTTTCAGCTAGCATCTAAAAGCAAGATAAAAGATATAATGTTAAGACTGGCAGGGGATTTTAATTGTATGTTATGTGAAAACGCTGGGGACAATCTATGCGGAGCCCTAAGAGAAGAAGGAGCATACTAATCTCACTTTAGGCACACTGCCCTGGGGGAGCAGTTAAATGAACTTATTTTTAGTTTTGATTTGGGCTTTGTTAATGAACTATGCCTAACACCTGCCCCTTTGCCTTGGACCTTTAACGGTAGGAGACTTTGTTCCACTATTGACTATATCTTAATATCAAGTAATTATGCGCACACTCTGAATTATTTTTATGTCTCAGAGAACTTACTTAGTGATCATTTTCCTCTTTGTCTGGCAATTACATTACCCTCCAGTAAAACTCTTAGACCTAGTAGCAACACTGATCAGTTGCTCGAAAATATAGCTATTGGGAGTACTAATGGGTATACCCTTCGCTGGGCTATGGTAGATATGGGCGCACTGATTAAAACAGTGGTGGGTAAATGTAAACTAGAAATAGAGACATGCTTGAGTGAAAAAGTTCCCCCCAATACAATTTTAGCTTCCTTTCTGGTAATCAACAAAGTAATAAGAGAGTCCCTTACTAGGCATAAAAAGAGCAGCGGATCCCAGAAAGGGTGGTTTGATTCCAGGTGTACTCAAGCATATTCCCAGCTAAAGAAAGAGCTGCATAAAACCTCGAGAAACATGCTTGATATAAGATTGGCCAGAGGGGTATACAAACAAGCACTAAGGGACAGGAAAGCTCTATTGAAGGAGGCATGGGAGGCATTACATTCGGCTTCAGTAGCCAAAGATAGTGTGGCATTCTGGAAGGCAATTAGAGCACCATTATTATCTAAAGAGGGTGGCCCGTCAATCGAGATAGCCATAACTGAGGAACAGTGGATTAAGCACTTTGCCCAAGTATATAATGGCGAGGGAAATTCTGACACGATGGATAACCAAGCCCAGGAGGTTTATGGCTTAAACTACCTTTCTAATTTTAAGGAATTAATGTTTACCTTAGAGGAAGTGGAGCGGGATCTTCACGCAAGCCAGGGTGGCAAGGATCCTGGACCTGATGGGGTCCCCGTAGACATGTTTAAATCAAATATTTTTTTGTGGGGGCCCCTACTGGAACAGGGGCTTAATGCCAGTTGTACTACTGATTTTTTACCTACCTGGGTAGAATCCACCATTGTGCCTATTTTTAAAAAAGGGGATAGACATGACCCGGGATGCTATAGGCCAATTTCCCTGTTGGATGCCATAATGAAGGTAGTAGGCAGAATTATACTGGAACGCCTTCAGGACTGGGCTGACGAGGATTCCGTCCTGTTCGATTTACAATATGGCTTCCGGGCCGGACCGGGGACTGTAGAGCAGGGTCTAAATCTGTCCCTTCTGGTGGGGAAATACACGAGGGCTAAGAAAGGGAACTTATTTTTAGCATTTATGGATCTCACAGCCGCTTTTGACTGTGTGATCTACACTAAACTCTGGTTGATACTAGAAGCTATGGGGGTGGATGTAAATATTATTTATTTTCTTAAACGCTTTTATAGTGATGCCAAGGCGCGTGTGCGCTGTGATCTGAAGGGCGATTGTTCGGCGGCCTTCTCAATTAGGAGCGGAGTTAGGCAGCGTTGTGTCCTGGCCCTGTTCCTTTTCAATTTATATATAAATGGACTGGGAGAGGCCCTCCTTAAAGATAATCAAGACTTCCCCCAGGTTGGTGGCCGCCCAATTCCAGCTCTCTTGTATGCAGATGACGCAGTGTTGATGTCTCGCACACCAGTGGCGTATCGAAAGTTGAAGGCCCCCCCCTGCAAGGTACACAGAAGGGCCCCCGCTCCTGATTTAATCCGGAGCTCTCTGGCGTGAATACAGTGCTGAGAGGGTCCCCTGCACTGCGGGGGATGCGGGGGCCTGTGTTACGCCCCTGTCGCACACTAGTAGGCCTTCAGCATGTTATACCTAGGTTTAAAGGTAAACTCCTCCAAAACCTTTATCATGCGCTGTAGTAATGGCATCAAGAAACACAAGGCTATGTTTGTTGCAGGTCAAAAGATTGGGGCCACAAAAAACTTCTCATACTTGGATATTCTTTTTGCCCATAATGATACCTGGGCACAAGCTGTGGCAGCAATAATGTTGGCATTTTTATGCTCTACGTCTGCTTTAACTGCTTTTGCCAGAGAATTGGGCAAAAGACCCCTGAGGAGCTTATTAAAATGTATAAGGCGAAGTGCGTTTCAGCGGCAGTATACGGGAGTGGGGTTTGGGGGTTTGCCGATTTGCTCCCAATTCAGAGAGTAGAAAATTCCTTCCTAAGATACATTTTGTCTGTCCCAAGTAGTACCTCAGCATCCATTTGTCATGCAGAGTTAGGACTTCCTTTTATCTCTGACCTAATTAGGCTCGAGCCTGTGCTATTATGGCACAGGCTCTGGACTAAAGAAGAGGCCAAATTGAACAGAGATATCCTTACAGACATCCTGAAACTGGAAGATGTAATGAGGATACCATGGCTAAGGTGTGTCCATAATTTTTTTAAAGATATTGGCCATTTAGAATTTTTTATTGATCATACTACTATCAGGGCAATAACAAGGAAGGAATTGAGAAAAGAGGGGATTCTGCTCCTGGACACCAACAAAATGATATCTGAGATTTTAAAACCCACAGTCCTGTACATCCAGATGGTTTTAACTACTTTTAACATCCAACACTATTTAACTTTTGTACCTGGTGCTTATGATAGGTTTTTATTAACCCGATTTAGGCTGGGGATCTTTTATAGATTAGTTACTTTCCCCACAATGAATGACTGGTCTCAAGACCTCCAACCATGCCCCTGTGATAACATTTCCCCACAATCCATGATTCATGTTACTCTCTTTTGTAGGTTTTACTCTCCTGTAAGGAGCCTGTTCCTAGTTCCTATCCTAAAACAGTTCGGGCTCCGTCAATGCCTTCCTGCCTTTTTCGCATTACAATATCTAGATAATGAGCACAGTGTTTTTAGGATAATCATTTTCTTGAAAAACGTTTTAAGTCAAAGGAAACATATGCTCATTTAATTGTTTTTTTTAACGAGACGAGGGCTTTTGTAAGTTTAATACTGTTTTAATTTTTAATAGAAGTTTATGTAATATTTATATGATTATTTTACTGCATGAATTGTTTGAATGTATTTTGTAATCCTGTGCTTTTATGATTGTTTGTTTAACCAATCAAATAAAGCCTTCTTTGACTTGACTTGAGTGAATTGATGTTTCGAATTTTCATACGGTTAGTTACCAATTGGGGCTTAACCATAAAGTAATTTGTTGAACTAGTACTACTGAGTACTTTAAATGAAATCCCTTGTAGGCACAGTTACCCATTGAGAAAGCAGGCCTGTCTGGAAATGTGTGTACTGGAATAAATGTGTATTGGAAGTACCTATGGTTAAAGTACACATCAATACTTAAGAACACATAGTGTGTTTGAGAGACAGGACAACTTTACTTTCCTGATAACGTGCATTGGTGTAAAATGCATTTTGAAAAAAAATAAACTATCGAGTCTAACAAGAATCAGGCGTCTTCGTTTTACTTTGGGAGTGTTGGAACATGGGGATCCAGTGAAATATGGAGGTCATCTCCCTCGACATGCCATCAATTATGCACTATGTTTCTAGCTTAAGGCCTGTCACTTACAAATCATCGACATCATGTGTTTAAGTCTAATTTGTTTAACTGAAGCCAACAAATTCTGAAACATTAAATGCCTTAAAGTACTTGGTGCGCGGCTCGCTTGGCTAGTTTTGATGATGCACCAAATAGCCACGGCACACAGATTGGTATCTATTGCTTTAGGAATTAGTCAAAAGTGTCTATGGTGCAACGGCACCGTCAGCAGCGAGTCCCCCGGGGCCCCACAGGCCTAATTCAGGCTCTACCCACTCTGCGGTATGAAAACATTCAGGATTGAAGCCAGAGCTTCCTCTCTACAGGTGCACACAAAGCCTGAATCAATCCTCCACCTCCCGACTCAAGCCCAGCGAGGATGCAAGGTCTCTGGCAGTCTCCTTCGGAGTCCTCTGAGGTATCAGTCAGGTGCAGGTCTTGCTGTGCGGGCTTGACCAGCCGGTCACAGCTGCAACCTTCATCCGGACAATGACCCGAACTTTTGCCAATGTGGGTACCAGCAGCCCCTCCTGGGTTGTGGATTTAGGTGGGCACCAAGTCTTGAGGTTCTGGCAACAAATAATTCAATGGTGGCCCCTTTTGGCATACAGGGTCACCGTAATGAGGCAGCGCAGGTCTGGCCTTCCCGCACAGCGCTCAGTACATGGTTCAGGTCATGGCAGCCCTCTCTTGGCATACAGGGGTCACTGAATTGCTCCTGCACAAGGGCAAAAATCAGATTGGTGCACAGCCGTTCCTTCACACCTCGCTCTGGGAGTCCTCTCGGTAGAGCTCCCCTTTGGACCTCGCTCCCTCCAATGCTCTCCTCTTCCTCATAGGGCACACCGCTCCTGGCAAAGAGGTAGGTGCTGGTGCTCCATGATCCAGGGCAGGTAATCTTGGTTTTCCATCGGTGATATCCCCTTACCCAGTAAGGAGACTAGCAGGTCTTTGCCCCCAGTCCTGCTCAGAAGCAGAAGTCTTGTAGAACTACCCATTCTCACACATCCCTTATAGCTGCTTGGCAGAAAAAATATTTTGGGATCTCAATCTCCCATTCTTATTGTCCAACTCCAGACACCAAACGTGATGTAGGGTCTGAGTCTTTGAAGTTTTATGTTAGGGTTCTGCTTAATTTGAAGTGTATATTTTTACTTGCCTTCTTCCATCTTGAAAGGCTGTCTGTAAGAGCAGGAAAGACTTCAAAGTTGAAAGACCCACAACACAGATCCTGGTAGTGACCAGAGTTCACACCAGGATGACAGGCACAGTGATATGTGGTTAACCCTAGGCTCCCAGCCCTACTCTTTATGATTGTCTTATCAGCCACATCTCCTACCTGAGATAAGTCCAGACTCCTTCTTTGTGATCTATCACTAAATTAAAGAGCACCCTTTTGAAGTGTAAAGGAGGAGTGTTTTCCTCCCTTCCTCCCTCCCTCCCTCCAGTGTGTCCCACCCAGCTCGCAGGAGTATATACATCTGCCTGGGAGGATTCCTCTGCTCCTGATGTCTTCACCAGACAGGCTTGGGCCTCTCAAAATGGAACCCAGGGCCCTCCATGTACTGTACCATTGCAGGCACACTTGCTCTCAATGTACATTCACAGCATACGTATTGTCCAGTACTGTTACCTCCACGCATTGTGTCATTAGAGAGACACATACATTTAGCACACACCTTCAGTCTGTGTGCACTGTTCAGCACTGTAGCTTTTCTGTATTGTACCAGGATGTGCTATTTGAAAACACACATACTGGCAGTGCTCACAATCACAACATGCATGCGCACAACACTTCACCAGTCATGTATTGTACTTCACGCAAGCACACATACACCCAGCACATGCTTCCATTGTGCATGCACTGCACAGCACTACATCTCTCATGAAATGTATCCCCATAGGCATACATACACTCGGTACATGCACTAACTACACATATACTCCATAGAATTCCTCTAACCCCTTACTGTACACTTTCCAACCACACAAACATCCAGGACAGTGTCACTACTCCCACGCTGGACAGTGTACAGCTCTCCACCTCTTTCTGATGTAGGATATCGGTGAGCTAAGCACAAAGCAGCTGAACTTTTAAAATGGTGAGTGAGCCTGCAGGCCTCACTCCAGTGACCCACGAAAAAACGACCTGTTCACTACTACTGATCACTATACGGTACGCTTGAGCTGATTAACTCTTGGTGAAGGATGTAGCTTCCACCACTATGAGAGTAGCACCTAGGGTGCTCCTCCTGGTCCAACAAGACCGCAATCCATGAGACAGGCCTATGTCATGGTGCATACACATGATCTGTGTTTGCCCATGACAAAAGAACAGCATTAGAGATCCAGTCCAGACAACCGTACAGTTGGACACTCAAGGCTGGGGTACACGTCTTTAACCATGCAGAGAGTTTTCCGTCCCAACATGAGGCATCTGTGTGTGGATAATCTACTGTCAACCTATTGCCTCGTACTACTTTCTCACCTTCAATGAATAATTCATCAGCTGCCTTCCTTTTTCAATGTCTACATTCGGCTGTTGGTTCAGCTAGCTAAAGCTCGAAATATTTATTTGGTGTCATACGCTGATGACACACAGCTGGTGCTTTTTTTTACCAATGATCCTAGCCAGGACTCCTAAAAAACTTTTAGGAGGATCTGACCGCCATCTCTGATTGGATGTCGACCTACTGTCTTCAACTGAATGCCACTAAATCAGAGATCCTTCTCCTAGGGAGAGACCACTATCTCTGGGGCAGCAACTGGTGGCACCCCGAGCTTGGCATACCGCCCCTGCCGAAAACTGTTGTCAAGAACCTGGGTGTCTGCATGGATATCGCCCTCTCCTTTGACGCTCATGTTAAGTCAGTGGCAGGCACTTGCTATGGGCTGCTCCGGGGCCTACAACCCATTTTGGGCCTTTTTGATGCTCATACCCGTCAGATGATTGTCTGGGCCACTGTCTTGGCAAGGCTGGACTACTGCAACACATTGTTCCTTGGCTCCAATAAATCAGTGATTAAAAGGGCCCAGCATGCCCAAAATGCCGCTGCCCGTCCTATGTTTGCCCTCCCCAGGTATTGTTTGGTCACTGGTCTCCTTCGCCGTCTACATTGGCTGCCCACAGAGCAGAGAATCAACTTTAAAGCCCTCTGCTTCACCCATGAGATTCTCTCTGGCAGTTGTTCAGTGATCCTGAGCAATTTGTGTCTTCCATACACCCCTGCGCGTGCTCTACGTTCCGCTGATCTCCATCCCGCACGGGTTCCCGCCAGCCCTGTGGAACTCCCTATCCCTCTCTACCAGAAGCATTCCTAAACACTGGCCTTCAGAGGGCTGTGAAGACTTGGCTCTTCGCTGATCGTTAGTTTCCTCCACGTGCTTACTCCTCGCTTGCTCAGCTCTGGGATGTCCCATTGCCAGGACAGCCATGCGCTTTACAAATATTTCTTTTTAAAATGTAACCTTCCAGAATACTTGCAAGTCAGGTGAAAGATGTTTTTTCATTGGGCCAGACTTGATTAAACTCATTACTTCCCTTATGATGATATCCTTACCCACTGCATCCACCCATTCAATAACCTTCAAGTACATATTATTGTCATTAATGCATGCTACAAAACACTTTTCAATTTCTGTCTCGCACTTCTGTTCTTCCATATCTAGAATCGGTAATCTGGATAAACAGTCTGCTCTCCTCCTGGAATATATTCCACTGTAAAAGTAAACTCTAACAGTTTGGCAGACAAACTTGCAATGCGGGCTGTGGAACTCTTCACTTTTTTCTCCAGACAAAGTATCCACTAAGGGACAATGACCAGTTTTTAAAACAAATTGTCTACCCCATGGGTACTCTTTAACTTTTTCCACACTCCACACACACGCCAGAATTTATTTTTCAATCACTGAATATTTGCGTTCCACCTGACTCAAGGTTCTTGAAGCAAAACCTATGCTGTTCTCACACACAAAACGAGATTGAGATAATACAGCTCCTAATCCATGTTCACATGCATCTACTGTTACTATAGTTCTCCTCCCATCAACGAATGGTTGCAGCGCTGGTGCACCGACAATTTTTATTTTTATCAACTGGAATATCGTATTACACCCAACCACCACCCTCTGTGATTGGGCGGCTAGCGCTGGTTTGGGGGCAACCAATCCGGTGCCTCCCCTTTATGCGGGCTTGTTGGTGGGGGTTCCAGCCTCCTTGAGGTGTTCAACATGGGCCCCTATCAGGTCCGGCTTTGCATCGCCCAGCCCATGTTCCAACCCCTCCCATTGGCGAGCAACGCCCCCTTCTTAACGCCCTGCCCCAAACTGCGTCCCTTTCCCCATCAATCACTCCAGTGACGACATGATATGGTGCAAAGAAAAGCCACCGTTTATTAAACATGATTTGTAAATCTCTCAATATTTTTGGTTTGTCATTCAAAAACATCCATGTCATTTTTACCTTGTGCATTGTCCTCTCAAACTTGTTGTTGTTTCTTCTATGACAGCATTACCTTGGTCGATCTGCCCCTTTAGGCAAGGCCTCTGTATTTGCGGTTCCAGTCTTCCCTTGCTACCGAATCTGTGGGCGTCCTTTAGAACCAGCCGAGGCTGCAAACGCCGTTTCGCTTGCCCTGGACCATTGCTGGCCACTCGCCTGCTCCTCAGTGCCCCTGCCGTGTGGCAGTACAAGGACTCTGTGCGAGCATCTCATCTACTGTCTGTGGCTGTGTGCTGTCATTTGCTAACTCGGTGTTCCTGGCGTGAGGTTTTCCAAGGACACTGTGTGAGCAGCTCATCTACCTATAGAAATCTCCCCTTTAGGATATTTTTCTGGGTTTCCTCCGCCATGCTGCCTACGGTTCCACGATCGGAGGCAGCTCCCCCTTTTATGCCTAACTTGGCCTTGCTCAAGAGAAACCCAGCTGTTCCAGGACTCCTACCATGTTAAGTATGAACATGTCCGTGCCCACCCCTGTCAGGTGCACCCATCTTCCAAGTGGTAACCCGGGGACCTCAGGTTAATTAAGCTGTGCCTCACAAAACCCCAGCTATTGGCCCTGCATACTTTTGCCATGGTAATGTTCAATTTGCGCATGGATTTTTCGATCGCTCCCTGGTCTATGCCCCCCCTCCATTCCCTGCGCACTATTATTTCCGATCATATTACTTACGCTTCAGGTTGGGGTTCAAGTGGCCAATTGGGGACCTACACCCCCTTTTGAACACACGGCCGTTAACCACCACCCTCTGTAATTGGGTGGCTAGCGCTGGTTTGGGGGTGAACAATGCAGTGTGCCCCCCTTTTCGCGGCTTTGTCGGGGGGATCCCGCCTCCGGGAGACGTTCAACATGGGCCCCTATCAGGTCCGGCTTTGCCTCCCCTGGCCCATGTTCCTTATAGCCGGCATCCCTCATATCAACTCCCATGCAGCAGCGGCAGTGCCCCCAAGGAGGGCAAGGCCATTGGAGCGAAGGGCCTTTTTGCCGAGTCGCTGTGGTGAATGTATACGCACTAGAGGGCCACCCGCGCCGGACAGAGGCGGCCAATGTTAGGTTCTTGTGGGGGCCCACCTTTACCATCTTTAATGCACACTCATTTGTATTTGCCTTTGCCTGTGTCTATCAACCTGCAGATCGTTGCTCTCTAATGGGCCATATTGATCCAACCCTCCAAATCTTTTAATTACAGCTGTACACAGTGAGTCCACCTC
Organism: Triturus cristatus; assembly: GCF_964204655.1. Lineage (NCBI taxonomy): Eukaryota > Metazoa > Chordata > Amphibia > Caudata > Salamandridae > Triturus > Triturus cristatus. The sequence goes on from NC_140593.1 coordinate 837,105,743, forward strand.
TCTGCTTGTACGCTTTTCCTCTAGCAAGCCTCTGGCGACTCTATTCGGCACTATCCTCACTGGGAAGTGGTTAACCAGGAGTGGGGAGCACCAATTTCGTCATGGGATGTTGGGGACCGAGCTAATTAATTAATTAATTAATTAATTAATCATGCCTCCTTCATTGAGGACAGTTTGCTGACAGTATTGCTGGGGTGGGACACCACATTCCCTAGCATTCTTGGCCACGATGAGAATGCAAGGCGCTGGAGCACCATAAAAACATGCTTGTTTCTGGTTCAGGGAAGACCTGGCTTGGCAGTTCAGGCTGGACTGTTCCCATGAGGCACAGGGTCAAGATTGATTTGCATATAGCTGGGTCTGAACTGAGGTGGTGAAGTGAGCTAAAGAATGATGATGGATTCAACCCAGATCTGTGACTGGATGAGATTGTCTGAAAAGTTTCAGCGCTCCGTCCATCATCTCCTTGTGTTTGCTTCGTTCGCCCTAAGTTGGCAGGGTATGCCCAGATGTGGGTCCCTTGCTCACTTTGCCACTGCATTCAAGCTAGCCTGGATGATGAAGGGTTTTACCCAGATACTGGTCCCAGGATGCTTGTTTCCGGTTCAGGGAAGACCTGGCTTGGCAGTTCGGGTTGGACTGTTCCCATGAGGCACAGGGTCAAGACTGATTTGCATATGGCCAGGTATAAACTGAGGTGGTGAAATAAGCTAAAGAATGATGATGGATTCAACCCAGATCTGTGACTGGGGGAGAGTGTCTGAAAAGTTTCAGTGCTGTGTCCATCATCTCCTTGTGTTTGCTCTCTAAAAAACGAGCTCAGCTATTTCTTTTGTGGGAAACTTTTCTTCAAATGAGCCAGGAAGTGACGTACTTACAGGGAGCCAGGTTCTCTTCCCCTTTACAAATTGTCTAGACCCTCAGAGGTCTAAGTCAATGAAGATAGAACCCAAAGAAGAGAATTCTCCCCTTCCCATAGTCCTCAGGGAGTTACAATATCAGGTCTGAGTGAACCTACAAATAATGATAACACAGGGAGAAAACCCACCCTGAGGATAGTATCATGGAACATTGCGGGTATTGGTTTGAAACTTATTAATCCAGACTGGGAAGCATTTGTTGGTGATTATGACATTTGTCTTCAAGAAACATGGCATTGTTCTCAAATTAACTGGTTTGGGTATGCTTCTTATGGCATAGCAGCTGTAGCAGGCATGCGGGCTAGACATTCCAGTAGCCTATTGACATGGGTAGGGTCACATGTAGATGGTACTGTGTTGAGCTCAGAGGAGCTATCTAAGGATGTTTTGTGTGTTACAATTCAACTTTTCTCAGGCCTCACCATCAGTATGTAGAACATATATCTGAGACCTTCAGCCAGTAAATTAGAATCCCCCATTCTAACTCACCTTGCATCCCATTTGGCTAATTTACTTCCGACAGTGTTGAAGATTGTAGCAGGTGATTTTAACTGCCAGCTTGAACCTATCCCGTGTTGTGCATCTCTCTCTGAAGAAGATAGATTTTAATCTATTCCCAACCTTACTCTCTGTCCCATTAAAAAATGGTCCCCACTCGCAATTCAAATGAATGTGGTAACTCTAAACCAGGGCATCCATATGTGCCATGATAGAACAAACTCCGAAAGAGATGGGAAACCGACCTTTAAAAGAGCAACTTGTATGAGTTTTATTGATTATATCTTGGTTGACGTCAGGCTGTGGCCCCACATCTAGGATATGGTCGTCATGACTAGAATAGAAAGAAACCGCAACCCATTGGAACTCATTCTTGGTTTAACCAGGACTAAGTATTCCGTTACGAATATCCAATGCTTGAATGTTAGATGTCTGCCATACCATAATAAGAGAAGAATCCAATGGCGTCGTGGAGCTGCTCAGAAGAGACAATGAGGTGTATTTATACTCTAGTCGAAAAGAGTTTGTGAGCCCATGCCAACCTTGATTCAATCAGGTAATTTGCCTTAAAGCAAAAGGAGAAATACATCTTAAACTCTTTGAGGATCTTAAAAATGTTTTTTATACAGAGGTGGGGAACCAGGGTAAAAAAAAGGGACGTGGTGGGAGGAGCCAAGATGGCGACCGGGACGGCAGCGTAGACTCCCGGCTCCGTGAACCTTCGCATCCCGCACGGATATCCTGCACGAGATCCTTAACCTGTGCTATGCGGTCGTGTTTCTGAAGGAGAGAGGCACCCGACTGTGTGACTCCGAGGTTTCTGGCTGCGGTATCGCCGGAGAAATGTGCATTTGAACTTTGCAGCCTGTGCGGCCCTGGAGCCGGGACCTCGAGTGGACGCCGTGGCCGGGTGGCAGTTCAACAACAGCGGCCTGTTGTGACTGGGTGGAGTCGGTCCACCGGAGCGGTGCCAAACTCGGCCTACATTTCGTCGTGGTCGTCTCTACTGTCATGCGTAGCGGACCGAGTGCATGCCCGGGGGTACAATTCTCAGACCCTCCGGTGGCTGCCCCTGCCTTTGATGGTGAGCTGCCCGGCCGCCGCCCGTATCCTGCCCTGATCATTGCGGGCCGCCCCGAATTTTTACGGGAGCTGGTCCGTAGTGGGGACGACTGTTGCCCGTGACCACGCAACGGATAACTTTTCGCCTGCCCCCGGAACCCGGTCACCGGCGACGTGGACATCGAGACGCTTGTCCCAGGGTCCCGGCCCCGGTGAGGGTCGGGCATACTTGGCGGCCATCTTGTTGCAATGAAGCCTACCATCCTGTCCGCTGGGCCGCAGCGGGATTGTGAGAGTGCGACTTTCGGGAGTGTGGCGGCGCGATCGCAGAGAGCTGTGCTGGGGTACGGCGACCTCCTCGAGGCCCTTGGTGCTCTTCACTCCTCCTTGATTCATGGTGTCGGGGTCTTGGGGAGTAAGCTCGACGGTGTGGCGTCGGCGTTGGGGCAGTGGCGGCCCGCCTGTCCGCACGTACACAGGGACTACCCACACTGCGCACAGGAGGACACTTTGGCGGCCACCCCTGAGGTTAGTGCACAGCTGGACACTCCGGCCAGTATGCTACAGTGTGTTTGTCCAGCTGAGGACCTGATCTGCCCCGGAGGCACTAGACCTGAGTGGGATGTGGTAGCCTCGTCCCGTACGTGCCCTCCTGCGACCCAGAGACAACTCCAGCAACTATTGTCTGCTTTGGCTGCTTCTGCCTTCCTGGACCTGGAGTGCAGTGCATATCCTTGTGCAGCACTGGGAAGCCTGTTTCTCCACGCTGCGGACTGTGTTTATGCTCAGAGACTTCCACCCCACCTGTGTGCGTCGCTTCTCGGACGTTTTTGGACAATCCTCTACCTTGGAACATTGGATATGGTGCTGGGTCGAGGGGTAGGCATGGGCAGACTCCCAAAGAGTGGTCAGGGATGAGGCTGATCCTTCAGGGGTGGTCATCTAGTGGACGGGCGGGCTCAGGGGTTGCGTGCTCTCCTGGCATAGCTAACAGCATAATAGGTGCATAATGCTCCCCATTTTTCTTTGAGAAGATATATTTTGTGCCGTTTATTGTCCACTTTGGGGGAAACTTACCGTGCGGGAGGGAGAAGCTGGGGGTATGTTTTGAAGGCCCTCCTCCAGTTTATTAATACTTTCTCTACCCCCCCCGTCTGGTGGGGTTCTTTTCCTACTTCTTTTTCCCTATTCTCCTATATTTCGGGTCTGGTTCCAGGGCGACAGGCACACTGCTGGGGGGGGGGCCGTACTCATCTGCAGAGGTGCAGGGTGGGGGGTTGGGGGGAGGGGATTCTTTAGTCTTTTATCTCTTTTTCCATGGCCTCCTTTTTCTTCTCTGATTTTTTTTTGTTTTTCTTTTCTGGGATCAGCGTGATACACCTCCTTTGCTATGACTCGTTGCCGCTCCGTGTGTACCGCAATTTCCGGGGCGTTCTCCGGGAGTTCTGGCGTAGGACTGCAGGTGCAACTGCTTATGATATTTTTCCCCATCCTGATGTTCTTGTGTTTGCGCCATTGACCTAATGGATTGCTGTAAATCGCTTACGTTTATTACTCTGCATATCTGTAATTGCTGTTTGAAAATTGTTTGGCACCTGATCCTTCTGCCTTGTTTCATTATAAAATGAAAACCTTTTTCTCCTGGTGCCCTACCTACTTTGTTCACAGTAGTAGCATTACGATTCTGCTCCCCGAAGTGCTGCCTGTGTTTACACTTGCCTGTTTTTGCTCTGGTTACTTAGCGGCCGGCCCCGGGGGGTTGTAGGCCCATACTTGTTCTTGATAGAACTGTCAATAAAGGTTTTCAAAAAAAAAAAAAAAAAAAAAAAAAAAAGGGACGTTCCCTCATGGTATAATAAGCAATGTTGCCGGGCTAAAAAGGCTTTGATAAGATCGCTTTAGACCAAGAACAGGGTGGAGATCCAAATTAGTAGATCTGGATATAATCAAATCATCAAACAAGCTAAAAGAGATTGGAATAGGGAGGATTGGGAGTTGTTGCTGGCAGCAACTAGAGATAAAAACATATCACCTTTTGGAATATTGTTGCAACGGGCAAGACTGAAGGGTCTGCCAAGCTAAAGAACAACATAGTAGCAGAGGTATGGATTTCCCACTTTGCTAGTTTATACTTACGCCAGCAAAGTAGTGAACTCCCTCAAAAGAACCCAAGGGGCCCATATTTTGACCAGATTGTTTCTCTCAGCTTTTGAAGAGTTTCCCCCTGTTACCTGTGAAGAAGTAGAGCAAGCAAATAGGAAGGCAGCTCCCCATAAAGCCCCAGGTATTTATAAACTTCCAGCCGATCTGTTTTTGACAGAAATTAAAATCTAGGGCCCTTATCTTACCTTGGTGTTTAATGCCTTTTTGAAGGGCTTGCGGATTCCTCACATATGGGCTGGAGCCAAAATCTTTTCTGTGTATAAAAAAGGTTCTCCTTTGAACCCTGCAAATTATAGGCCTATCAGCCTAATTGACACCACCCAGAAATGTTTTAGCAGTGTTATTCTTTTTCGGCTTCAGCAATGGCTAGACGACAAAAAGGTCGATTTGGTCCAGAGGACAACTCTCTGGTCTTTGTTGAACAAGATGGGTGTTCTTGAGTATTTATGAAGAATCATGCAGCGCTTGCTTGAATGTAATTATGCTCAGGTACATTATGAGAAGTTGGGTGAGGTGACTGTATCCTTTCCAGTGAGTCAAGGAGTGCGACAGGGCTGTGTCCTGGCCCGGACCCTTTTCACCCTGTTTATTAACAGCCTTGTTAATTACTTAAATGAGTGTGACAATGATGCACCTAAATTAGCAAGCATGAGGATTCCTGCCCTTTCGTTTGCAGACAAGACTCTCCTTCTTGCTAAGTCGCCCATGGGGATCCAGAGAGCATTGGACCAGTTTGGCAAATTTTGTAGTGACAGGGGATTGGAAATAAATGTGTCCAAAACCAAGTATATGGTTTTTAATCCTTGCCATACCTCCAAATCGTATCCAACGCAGAATGGGATACCACTCAAGTGAGTCCAAACTTTTGAATACTTGGGTGTCACCTTAGACAGGAATATAGATCGAACTCATCATATCTCCAAAAGAAGCTTAAAATCTGAGAAGCAGATTGGTGGCCTGATGAAGATGTATTGAGGGCTCACTACAAACCGTTTTTCCCAATTCTCCAAACAATTTTACTCATATCAGTCCTAGGGGGTGGCCTTATATGGAGTGGAGCTCTGGGGTCACAAAAATTTCAAACTGTTAGATATGGTGGAAAATCGTTTTTTATGGCAGGTGATGTCTATTACGGTCAGCACCCCCTGGATTCCCCTAAGCTTGATGCTGGTTTTAGACCAATCTCAGAGTGGGCGGTGATTATACCCCTAATTTTTTGGAGGAGAATTTGGGTTACTCCCGAATTAATATATTACCGTAAAGGTCTTAAAGAAATCTTTGGTATCCTTCTTCTGCAGATCTCCCCTAGATGAGATATGTCAGAAAAATGTTTTCTGAGTTGGCTTAGCAAATCTTTGGAAAGACCCCGGGGGTACTTGCTGTTCCATTTCAGTAATTGAATCGAAATCATTGTTAAGATCTTATCGGCTTAGTAAGATCCTAAATTTATCACCATTGGGTACATTACAGGCGCTTTTAATGACAAAGGATTTTTATTGTGCAGAGTCTTTTCTAGATGATATTGAAACACAGCTGGCCAGGAGACTTTACATCGATTTTAGATATAGTACTTTGCCACTTTGCACTTTCACCTCAAGATGGGTGAAGTCGGGATGGGAGGACCGCATCTCTCTGTATGCTGATGACGTCCTGCTGTACTTAGCCTTGCCGGCGTGCTTGATACACTGTCTTCTGGACATCTCTGCGTCGTACGGGAGGGTGTCCGGCTATAAGATAAACTGGGAAAAATCCTATTTGTATGTGCTTCGGAGCTCCCCGCCGCGGTTCCCGCGGGGGTGTGAAATCCGAGTGGTAGAAGACGGATTCAAATACTTAGGAATCTATGTGACAGCAGACAGGGAAAATTTGTTGCCGAAAACCTGGCGAAACCCCTGAATCGGTTTCGTAGCGACGTCAAACACTGGCGTTCTCTACCCCTGACACTACTGGGAAGGGCCGCCCTCTTTAAAAGGATGGCTCTCCCTAGATTTCTCCACCTGCTTCAGAACACACCCTTCCCGGTCGCACCTACATACTTTACCGCCATAAACGCAGAGGTGACTAGTCTATTGTGGGAAGATAAGGCGCCACGGATAGCGCTCCATAAGCTGACCAGAGGCTGGTACGACGGGGGTATCGCCCTCCCTAATATGAAGCTATACTATTGGGCATCTCAGCTTATGGTAATAAATCAGTGGCTTCATGTGCCAGGGGATGACCCGGCGTACCGTATGGACCGACAACTGCTGGGGGCCGGGGGGGTCATGGGAGCGCTCTACAACCACACGAGGAGCTGCTGCCTCACGGGCCCCACGCATACTCTGCAGATATGGTTTGAGGCGCAACGTGCTCTTGATTGGGCTGGGAAGATAACCCAGGCCATGCCACTGTGGGAAGCGAAACAGTTGGGGGTGCTGCGCACTACTAAGGGGTTTCTACAGTGGGATCTGATTGGCATATCAAGGGTCGGCGATCTCTGGAAAAAAGGTGACCTTGTCACATTTGCCCAATTACAAGCGGACTATGACCTGGCAGACACTGAACGATTCCGATACCTACAAACCCGATATGCACTCCGGGCGGCGGTCCCGCCCGGGACCCGGCTGGCGGAGTCCTCGCCGTTGGAAGACCGACTCCTCACGGAGCATCTGACTAAGAGAGCGACGTCCCTGACATACCGGAAGGTGATAAACAACCAGCCGGACCCATTTTCAGCCCTTAAGGCTAGATGGGAGACAGAGCTGGGGGAATTTGACGAGACGGACTGGCAGGCGGCGCTTTCCTCCCCTAAGGAGGTGGGGATATTGTCCAAATTGAGGCTGGTACAATTAAAAATTCTGCACCGCACGTACTACACCCGCACACTCTTATATAAACTTAAATGGGCCGACTCCCCGCTATGTCTCAGGTAGTGTGGTATGGACGGTAGTCTTTTCCATACACTCTGGGAGTGCCCCATAATTGCCCAATACTGGAAGGCGATAATGCGCACACTCTCCCAGGTGACAAAAGTTCCGACGCTTCCGGAACCAAGGAGGTGTCTCCTCAATGTATGGGAGCCTACAGACCTTAGCCGCGTGGCGCAACTCTGGGTGACACTGGGACTCCTGTTGGCGAAGCGCAATATAGCCCAAAGATGGGGTTCTAGACAGACCCCTACCCTCGCCCAATGGTGCCGAGACATGGACACCACAATGGTTGTCGAAAAAACAGTATACATTCACAGAGGCTGCCCCAAAAAGTGGACCCAGGTATGGGGAGGGTGGAATGCATACAGAGGAAACATATGTGAACCCCCGCATGAAACCTCAGAATCGGAATTGAGCGACTGAGACTATATGGCTTATCAATCGTTTGATGATATATGGCTATGTTACTACCTGATGCCACTAATGTGCCAATGTTTTGTGAAGATGTTTTCTGAATCTCGATGCACACTCAAACGGTTGTAATGCTGCTGTACACAATGCCAATGTACGTTGTTTTGTGTTTGAATTTCTCAATAAAAATATTATTTAAAAAAAAAGATGGGTGAAGTCACCAGACCTCACTGTTAATGGCTGCCCATCTTGTGGATATGCACGAGAATCTGTAACCCATAGGTTGTTTTTCTTTCCTGCTTACAGCAGGAGGAGGGCTAGGTGGATAATTCCAATTTGTAGACGTCTAGGTGTCAGAAGGCACCTGGAGGTGTGTAGAATTCTCCAGACTTATTTGTCAGTCCTATGGTCATTGTAGTATCGAGGTTCTGAATGAGCATGTGGCTTGTATGGATGAAAATGGGAGCAGTTGCCTAATCTGATTAATTAGGAATTTTTATGGTGTATAATTGATAAAGATTCACTGATTTTAAGAGTTTAAACAATTTGTGTTGATCTTAGAAAATTGTATGATTCTGTTGTGGAAAGAGGACTTCTACGCTTTGGTTATCACCACACTGTCCACGAATAATTAAAGTGCGAGGAGTCGGAGGCTTTAAGCCATTTGTTATTCTAGCAGGAACAATGTACAACTCCACACTCAGAATGCATGTGTAGACTGAACAAAGATCAACACTTACTCTGCCATATTTATACAAAACTCAAAGCAGAGCTTACGTGACTTCATACAAAATTGCTTAGCAGTGGACATACTCTTTATCAGCTTGAGGCCAGTTCAAAGAGTTGCATTTAACAAGATAAGAGTTGAGTATCAGTGTTAAGACCTTCTAGTTCTGCGGTTTTCAGCTACATGTCATAAACAGATAAGTAAATTAAGGTACATAGGTCATCTTCCAGCATGTTTAGAAAGAGTTGCATAAATAAACAAAGTCCCCTGCTGACATCTCCTTGTGAAGTGAGTTGCCTTGAGTCAAAAAACATATTGGCTAAATATCAGAATGAATGTGCTTTTAGTTCACTCTGTAGTACATTTCTTAAAGTTAATATTCACACGGTAATATTTCGTTTTTATGTATTGATTATTTTAAGAATATGAATGTATTTTATGATTATATTTGTATGACTCTTTTATAGTATCTTCTTATCGAAATAAAGAGTGTTGAACTGAACTTAACTTGAAGAATTCACCTATTTGCTTTTAACAATGATTCTCTTTCTCTCACATTTAATAGCGTGTGATTACAGGGTGACGCCCCCATTTCTACCCCATGTTAAGAACACACCTTTTGTTAATTGTGTAAGAAGCATGAGGACACGTTTTAAAGACGTACAATTAGGTTTTTCAATGTCTCACCTTGATTGTGTGGTGTGTCACGAGTGTAGTATAACATACCATCACATATTTTTACTTGTGTTTATACTTGGTCGCTCAATTTGTTATAAGAAAAGCATGTATGTATATAATATGCCGTTAAGCGTTTGCCTTCTACACTAAGACACTCCTATCTACAAATATAATCCGCATACAGGTAAAATCATCCATCGGCATGAACCATGAGTAAACAGTTTTTGTTACTATTATGGGTAACTAATAAATCTTTTCAAATTAACAACATTTTGCCCAACTGGATAAACGACTATACAAATAGAGATCTATCCGCCCTGATGAGGCCGCTGACCGTATGGGTGCATAAGCATTGGCCAAAATATGTTGGCGTAAATATAGTGGAGCTACGGTGATAAGGGCCTGTAAACTATCGAGACTCATTGTTTTTAATCCTGACAGAGGAACCCATGGAATAAAATCTAATTGATTAGGGGTTTCTGTGGACAGTTTTAATCTCTAATACAATGGATCCCTTTTTTCTCATCTAGAGCAACTACTATCAAAGCATGTCCATTGTACATCACAGTACAGGGGATCTAGAAGCATGCCATGAAAAGTGGGATCCTGACCTACCAAGTACCATGCATTAGGAGTTAAAGTTACACAGTTATTGTAAACTAAAATGCTAATATCAATCATTTAGTAGCTCTTATGGTCCACGATGCGCTGCAGACTCCTCTGAGTAGTATAACAAACAAAGCCGCCAGGACCCTATAGGCTGCTTCCCAAGGCAATGTAGTCGCTATGAACCGGATCAGGAGAGGTCACTTATTGGTATGGTGAGCGGTGGCTATGTTGTTCACTTGCAATTAATTTTTAAACTTTCACAGTGACGGTGTGGTTTTCAGGCCCAGCTGTGCTTCCCCGCTTGATCTAGTTTACACACACAAATATGAGTGAAACCAGCTCTGGGCCCAATCCTCACCTTCCAGTGCCTTCTGTTCACCTGTTCCAGCCTCAGAACAGTTTGGTCTCCTTGACCGGTCCAGCCATCAGCACAGTTGTAAGCACTGTACCAGCCTCAAGATTTTATCAGAGCCCGGGCTCATCAAGCACAGACAAAGGCAATGTCTCTGATGAAAGCCACACTGAGAGCTTCACTATTAAAGAGCAGCACTGTCCGAGGCCAGTCCTGGCAGACTTCCGCCTGTACCCGCAGTCACAGCAGACGGGCCAGCGGAGATTGAATCTGTGACTCAGGCAGCTCCTACTGACCAGCTAACATTGACTGTGCATCTTGCCACAGGAACACCTGCTATGGAGGTTAGTCTCTTTTGGACCTAATGATCTAGTGTAAATAATTGCTTTCGTAATCGGTCAGAGGTTACTTGTGCACTTTATATCATTGTATCATCATTGATCTTGAATGCTTCTTCTGTTTCTATGTGTTTAATCTGAAAGTTTAGACACTGTTTTTGCTGTACAGGGGGACCATAAGAGGGGAAAGGGAAATGGGACATAATCGGATGAGAGACAAAAAGGAGATGAAGAAGAAAAGAGAGACAAAAGCAGAAGAGGAAAGACAGCAGAGATGAACAAAAAGCAGAGGTGTATATTAAGAGCAGAGAGACGGAAACAGAACATAAAAGTGTTAAGATGAGAGGGGAGAAGGAGTGGAAAGAGACTGAGAAGCGAGGGGAAAGAATAGAAGTACAGTATGGAAGGGGAAATGTAGAGGAGGAAGACAGATAGAAAGAGAATAATAATTGGCAAAAGGTGTAGAGAAGAGAGAGAGGTTGTCAGGAGTTTTCTGATCTTTAATATGAGATTCATGGACAGTTCATGTCATCCACTATCACCGTTTTCTACCAGTCTAGGGGCCTAAATTAAGTGGCTAATTATTGAGAATCTTCCAATTCATAGATATGCTAAATCTGGAGAAAAAAAATCACTGAAGTTTCCTGCAACATAGGAAATTCCAGTGGTTGAGTTTCCTCCGATGTTCGCATTTCTAGTCACTCACTTCTGAATCTATGTAGCTGTTTCATGGCAGCTTCTACGTATTTACATTACCCAAAAGGCAATATTTTTAGGTTGAGCCTAGGCAGCGCATGCGCTGTCTCTACGAGACAAGCTGTACTCACTCTGTGGGCTTACAGCCCGCCCATTGACTTTTTATTTGTTACTTGGATCGTCCTTAAAAAATTGTTGCTTGCTATTGGGTAATCTTTCTTTTTATTCCCGCCTTGTGCTCATTTGTTTCCTCCCACGGAACAAGGACTATCTACTGGTGTTCCACTGTAGTCCTTATCTGTTCAATTTGCTATTTATTTTGTTAGTTTCCTCTTGTTCCACTTCTGAGGTGCACCCCCATCTCGCATACTGCAGAGGAAGAGTCAGCGGTCAGTGGCTGAAGTCTAAGAGTAGGTCCCTATGCTTCCGTGCACTGGACCCACATTAAACAAAATTTGTTTATCTGAATGCCGTGCTCCAGCATTGTTCAACTGCTCGGACATTGATACAGAGGGACTGGATGCTGCTGGACTGTGGAGATGAAGCAGGGGTGGTGGCAATAGCTCTCTTCCCTTTGCTCCCTCCACACACATAGGCTCTTGTTAAAACGTTTGCATTCTCCAATGTTTCAAAGAATGCATGGATCAAGTGCAGTGTTTTCTTTGTTTCAACCCGGGGTGTGCTTTGCGCACGGTGCTTTGTGTGTTGTACTGGTTTTACTATCCAATGTCACGCAGCCTTTATTTGAAGGCTGCTAGGTTAAAGGACTTCTACTAAATAGCTGACCAGGGCCACAATAGACACTAATCCTAACGTCAAACAATCAACATGGGATGCATTTTTACGAAGCTTTTTAATTTTTACCTAAAAAGCAAAACAGCTATCTTTCCTGTTAGTTTATTTATCTAAAAAAAGGTCCAGTTGGGTGAATGCGTTGTTATGATTGAGTAAATATGGAAGAATGCTCCATAGCTTATCAATTGTTTGGCCGCCCTCCTCCTATTGCCTACAGAGACAGGATCCGACAATGCTCCATGCAGTACCAGCAGAACCGCCTCTGCACCAGCTCCTCCTCCCTGCCTGTTTCGGAGAACCAGGACTCGTCTGTGGAGGGCAGGGACTTGGATTTCGAGGACTTGAGTGGGTATTCTTCTGTGAATTGACTCCAGTGGGTAAAAGAAGGTGGCAGAGTCTTCGTCATGAACTCATCATATTTGTATTGTTCTCGGGGTTCATCTGACCTTTTAATGTGTGACCACAGATGCTGGACCACCACAGAAGTATAGTCAGGAGCTGGAAGTAGACCAAAGCCTGCCTCCGACACCAGGGTCCATGCTTAGATCACTCATCGCCCTGCTGCCGCTCTGAGGGTTGCACTGTGGCTTGTCTGGTTAAGGGGTAAAGCAAGGGAACAAGAGATATGCGCCTGAGGGCTCGCATCTACTGATGAACGGCACTCCTCAGCCGCACAAGTGCTCCCCTGCAGATGGTATTCAGAGAACGTAAAGCCTTTTGTGCCCAGTCTCCTGCCTCTGCAGCAGACTCGGCACAAAAGGCTTTACTTTGCCTCCTTTCCATATGTAATAGTTCAATGTGCTGGGCACTTTCCTCATTGAGGTGAATGTATGGGTGTTGTTGTGTGATAAGGCACAGTACATCGCTCCTCCTCCATATTATGCAGGTCTTCTCATTGGCCCTCTGAGGCTTTTTATGCTCCTTCTTTCCACTTCCCTCCACTGTTTGGTGCTGGTACATGCTATTTTCAGTGCTCATCTTATTCACATGGATCTCTCTTTGTCCTTTTATTTCAGTTTTGTGTTCCTTTTTTCATCTCATCTTTTATTGTGGTCATTTTAGCCTTTTGAGTTCTTGTCTTCTTGATTTGACTCCAGTGGGTGAAGGAACATGACAGTCTTTGTTAGAGGTATGAACTCTTTTGTTTATAGCCGGTTCCTTAGCAACCCACACACTTTCTCCTACTGTCTGTTTCTCAACACCCCTGACCTCCCATCTCCTCCGGCCATCCATTTTTGCCCATGCCCAGAAGTCCCTATAGAGGTGGAAGTTGCTGCCCTCAGTGACTGCTGGAGCAGGCCCACGTTTTGCAACACATGTCCACATGTTGCAATTCACTTTTACCCTATGCTTCTGTCCCTATTCTCTTTCTTGATACCCCAACCCCCTCTTTCCACATCAGTTTCTCATCAGCCCAGACCCCCCCTCTCCTCCGTTTTTGTAGTGTTCCCAGGTGTTTTATACAACCTACTTCCCTCAGAATGAGGCTTCTTTGTACAAATCTTGCCATAGTGGTTTTCCTGTAAAATATGGCAGTTAAAATGCAGTGGCAGAGGCAAGTACTTTTGTAGCACTCCACATGCGGTACTCCAATCCTGTCTTTCTTCGGAGGAGAAATCCCAGTTCCATCAAGCCATTTGCTCGTCCAGTCTCCCTCTTGAACAGCAGTCTAACACTTTCCCTCCATGTTTTCACTCTCTCTGCCACCTGCAGACTTACATTAACCCCACATCTGATGTTCCCACACCACCCCTCCACGGTCTTTGTCCTAATACAACGTACACAAGCTGTGCGAGACACGCACAGTGTCCACGTATGCCCTGCATTAGAACGGCCATGCTTGCCAGTTTTTCACAGAGGCAAAATGTTTGCAAATCATGAAATATTGTATTGCAATTTAAAGTGGTACATTTCAGCAATGGGTAGCAAGATTGGACTGCTCCATCATGAGCAGATGCAATATCTGGTGTTTTAATGATATAGATTTTTTTTCTTTTTCTGAATGGCATAGAATGTTGTGGGGCCCACCCCCACAGCTTTCAGAGAGCAGCATTGAGTGGGGACTTGATTAACTAGCTGTGCTCCAACCCCACTGTTGTCTTGCATAATCTCAGAATGTCATTTTGGGGCTATCTTGCCTCTAGGTCATCGATTGTCTAGTTGCTTCTAATCGTACAGCACCCAGGATAATGTGCTGCATGGCTAAACACTTATAAGGTCCCAAAGGCGAGACCTATAGGCTATGCCAATGCTTGTTTGCTTTTCTCATTAAGAGACATAACTATTTTGGTGTACTCAACATGTCCCTCAAAATGTCACAGATAAGCCTTGAAATGTCACACATAAGTGCATTGAATCCCTGAATATGTCACACATATATAAACTTGGCAGCTTTATAGATCGGAAGGCTGATATTTTTGAGATTCATTAATCTCTTTGTATGGTAGCGTAATAGATGGGAGGCTGATTGGTTATCCGTTTTTCCTATTCATCTATGCAGCGAGAGATCTGGTGACTACCACAGGCGTGCAACGCCCATAGGGCTAAAAGGGCTTTAGTCCTCCCCCCAATCCTGTGTCTCAGCTTGAGCTGCCAAGGGCTTGGCTGGGCAGTGTCTGGAGTCTTATCGCCGCCACACCAGAGTTTTTCACAGGTCTTTAAAAGACATTTTACATGCCTTTGTGAACTAGTTAACAAGGTTTTGTGTTATTTCACTGGTTCCAGTAACCCCCCCGGGTCCGCACTCTTCCTATTCCTTACATTTATATTTTATTTTTACTGCCACAGTGGGAAAATGCATTTAGTGAAAAGGCATATTGCGAGTAGGGATGCCACCATTCCTGGAGAAAAATACCAGCCATTTGTTGTTGTTCAAAGAGCCTGCAAAGTCCTCGCCTTGACAATAAATAGGGCTGTAAATAAAACGATATGTATTAATCTGTAACATGACTTTTCTGTCTTTGTTTCCTTTAATTATTAGTCATCTATTATTAACGCAGCCCTAGAACACATTTAAAAGTGCCATTTATATTTGCTGTTTGAGGTATGCACAAATCATTGCTCAAAATAACCGCTTTAGGTGATCTTGCTTATTTTCAATCAATCAGGTCGTATTTGTAGAGTGCGGCTTATCACCCTAGAGGGTATCCAGGCACTGTGTTGCACCTATCAGTTGAAAAGCCAGGTCTTGAGTGCATTCCTGAAGTGGGTCAGCGAGGGTGCGGTGCAGATGTGTAGTGGGAGGGTGTTCCAGACTTTGGCGGCAAGGTGGGAGGAGCATCCTCCGGAGCGGCAGCAACGTCTGTCAGGTATCTGTGCTAGGGCATGGTGTTTGGAGCGGGAATTCCTGAGAGGTCAATGGAAATCCAGGCGATGGCTCAAGTAGGCGGGTCCTTGGTCGTGGAGGGCTTTGTAGGCATGGGTCAGAAGCTTGAATTGGCATCTCTTCTGGACGGGGAGCCAGTGGAGGTTCTTCAGGTGCTGGGTGATGTGGGTCCTCTTAGGGCAGGTTGAGGAACAGTCTTGCAGCTGTGTTCTGGATTGTCTGGAGTCTTTGCATGAGTTCGGTGGTGGTGCCTGCATAGAGTGTGTTGCCGCAGTCTAGTTGGTTGGTGAGGAGGACCTGCGTCACCGTTTTCCTGGTGCTGATGTGGAGCCACTTGAGAACCTGTGGAGCATGCGGAGCGTGTGGAAGTAGGCTGAGGAAATGGAGGTGACCTGACATTTCTTGGAGAGTTTGCTGTCCAGGGCGATGTAGAGGTTGTGGGTGTGATCTTTCGGAGTGGAGTTGGGAGTGAGCTCCACCAGTCACCAGGAGTCATTCCAGAGGGCGGTGTGTCTGCCGAAAGTCAGAACTTCAGTTTTGTCCGTGGGGAGCTTCAGGCAGTTGTCCTTCATCCAGGATAAGACGTTCTTCATGAAGTGATGGAAGTTGGTCTTCATTGAGGTGAGGTCCGCTGAGAGAGGACGAACTAGATATCGTCGGCGTAGGAAATGATGTTGATGTAGTGAGATCTGAAGATGTCTGCGAATGGTGTCATGTAGATGTTGAAGAGGGCAGGGATGAATCTTGGGGAATGCCACAGATGGTGTGCTTGGGTTGTGAGGTGAAGGAAAGAGGGAGGAGGACACTCTAGGTGCTTACCGTGAGAAAGGATGCCATCCAGCTGAACGTATCGTCTATGATTGCAATCTGGCATAGTTGGTCGATGAGTGTGTGGTGGGAGATGGAGTTGAAAGCTGTTAAGTCAAGCAGGATCAGGGCAGCTGATTCTCTGCTGTCAAGTAGGGTGTGGATGTCATCTGTTGCAGTGATCACGGCTGTCTCTGTGCTATAGTTGGCCCTGAAACCCGATTGTGAAGGGTCTAGTAGGTTGTTTCTCTCCAGTTTTTTGGCGAGTTGGAGGTTGATGGCCTTCTCCAGGTCTTTGGCAGGGAAGGGGAGCAGAGAGATGGGAGGGCAGTTCTGGAGACCGCTGGGGTCCGCCATGGGTTTCTTGAGGAGGAGACTCGCCTCTGCATGTTTCCAGGCAACTGAAAAGGTGGCTATATTTATGGAGGCGTTGAGGATGGTGGAGAGCTAGTGGCTGATCTCGTTTTTGCTCCAGAGAGGATGGAGTTCATAAGGGTGGTTGTCTTTGGTGTGCCGAGATGTTCCCATGCAATCAGCGGGTGGTCGATGGGATGTTGACGAGGTTGGTGGGTTGTTGAGGAGGTTGGCGATCAAAGTTTATTTAGATGGTTTCTATCTTGTGGAAGTTTTCAGGGAGGGCATTGCTGAGTTCCTGTGAGGAGGGGATCAAGTTTTTCAGGGGCTGACGGGCAGGTTTACTCTCTGACGATGGTGAAGAGTTCCTTGGTTTGGTTGACGTTGGTCTGGATCCGAACAGTCAAAGCCTCCTTTTTTGTGGCTTTGAGCTGGCAGTGGTATTCATTGAGGGCTGATTTGAATGTGGCTCAGTCGGTATGGTTCCTGCTGGTGCACCATCTTCTCTTCAGTTGTTTGCACCTGCGCTTTGACATACTGAGTTACGGAGTGTACCAGCAGGCTCATTTGGTGGGTCTGTGCGTTCGGACTGGTTTGGTAGAAGCGACTTGGGTTGGCGAAGCTGGTGATCCAGGTGTTGAAGTTCTCTACAGCCTGGTCCAGATTGGTGGTGCGTGGGGCTGTGATGCTGAGGGCGTCGGTCCATTGTTGCTGAGTGACCTTGGTCCAGCTGCGGTAGGAGGCGCTGTAGCAGTTGTGGGCAGTGAAGGGAGGTCCTGCTAGGGTAAAATGTATGATGGAGTGGTTCGACAAGGTGAGTTTCAAGGTGTGGCTGTATCTGATTCTGTTGCTAGATGTGAAGATAGGTGTGTATTGGCTGGGACATCAAAATACCGGTAAAAAATTTGGTCAGCTGCCAAACCTAATCTGAAGACTGAAAGTTTGTTGCAGGATCACCACATTATTTATTTCCTCTACCCTCCACTCCTGACTGATGCCATATTAACAATAGTTTAACTTATATCTGAAACCCTACGCCAGTCGTCAATACAATGCTGAGTTACTCCAGGTGTGTGGGAATACATCCTGCTTTCAGACAACTCCCTTCTTATTCTCACTCTTCACTCACTGCTCACCAAGCTCTCACCGCATTCAGCCTCCTCCTACCCTGCACTCACACGAGCACACCCCTCACTCTGCATGCACATACTACACTCACGTGACACTTTCACCTCTCACCCTGCACTCACAGTGATCACACGGCACTCACCCTGTTAACCTGAACTCGCACCATTCATCATCCTCTTACACTCCACTCACAGCGACCACACTCCATTTATGCCGCTTGCCATGAATTTATTCCGTTCTCCCTCCACTTACCCTGCGGTAACATGAGCACACCACTCACTGCACTCACACTTTTCACCCTGCACTTACACGAGCACACTACTCACCCTACTCATGACAATTCATTCACCTGTCACTCTCACTTCTCCCTCTGCAATCTCACTCAAACAAGCACACCACTCACCATACGTTCATTGCTCCCACTCTGCACTTTCACCCGCACCCTAACTCATGTCACATCACTCACCCTGCAGTCACTCCTCTTACCCTACTATACCACTCACTGTGCACTCAGATAGGCACTCCTGTCACTCACATTTTACTCACATGGGCACGGCACTTACCCAGGAGTCACATCACTCACCCTGCACTTCCTCCTCTCACCCTGCACTCACACGAAGAAACCTCTCAGCCAACATTCATACAGGCACTCTGTTCCTCCTGCCTGCACATAGGGACAATAGTCTGCTGGAACTCATAGGGACACACCACTCACTCTGCACTAACTCCTCTCACCATGCACTCACCAGTCACTCTCACAGATCACCCTTCACTCTTGCAGCTCACCCTGCACCACACACAGGCACACCACTCAACCTGCATTTACCCACTCACATTACCCTGTACTCACTCCTCTCCCTCTGCACGAGTTCCTCTCACCCATCACCGACATGGGCCCTCCTCTCACACTGCATTCATGCAGCTCACCCGACACATCAGCACATTCTTTACCCAACACTTGCACCACTCATGCTGCATTCACTCACACAATTCACCATCACCCAGCACTTACCTGAGCACACCTCTTACTCTGCACATATCAAATTTCACAACTCTCATGAATTTACACATATTTCTACAATAGCACCCATAGAATATCTGCTTTCATAGCTCTAAATGCTAATTAACTCCATCTGCAACAACTGTGCTGGTGCAGGAGGGGAGAGTGTACTGAGATCGTGGCATGATGCGAGGAGGGAGACTAGGGCTGAGGCTTTGGGGTATGGTGATGGATAGAGGATCGTGACACACCTTCACTCATTCCTGGCTTTCCATTCACCAAAATGCTTCTTTCGAGGACTTGTAGTTTTTTTTTTCTTCATTGTAAGTTGGGTCTCAAAAACCCAAAAATGCAAAGTGTTACTTGATAAAAATCCATGGTTGCCGAAGAAGTCAAGCATTTCAAAAAATCTGTTGGAAGCTGTGATATTACATGTTAGAACGTGGATTTGTTCATTTCCAATACTGTTGCAGCTTGATTTACACGTGAAACCAAATATAAGTCCCGCACAGCTATTTTAAGGAAGTGTACTTTTTATTCACATCATACATTGACAAGGCAATATATTATTATTTTTGAATAGCGTATAGAGAATATGTTTTTATTGAGCTTCACTAAAAGGCAAGGCAGGTATAGCGGAAGGAGCATGGCGAGCTTTTCTAACACAATCAAAGTAGATTGACTAATGGAAGCGTGAGTGGCAGTGTGTCTGTGTGTGAGTTTGACAGAGTACAAATGTACGAAAGAGTGTGAGAGATATAGTGAGAAAGTGCATGTGAGAGGATGTGTGTGTGTCAGTGTATGTGTGTTATGCGTGCAAGCGTGCTGCTGGTCTGGCATAGTGGAGGTTATTCTTGTCTTATGGACAATGACACTAATAGAAAATGGATGGGAGGTTTTACCTATGGCAAACTACAGGCTCTGACATGCTTCTATTAAGACACCGTCATTGACTGAGGGGACTTGAACTGTCTGAGAAAGCCACTAGCTCAGTCATACCCAGTGGCAGCGAAACAGAACACGTGCCACCACACCTGGCTGAAGGCCCCGACATGATGTACATAATTCTTATCATTTGGGGTGGATCCATAGCATAATGTTGGAACTGATATTTGAGGTGACACTTGCCATAGGATTTCCTTTACTTCTTGTTTAGGGGTTGCCAATGGCAAAATCCTGACAATTGTATACCGGACGGACATTTTAGAGGTACCCATGGCAGTGGCTGAAGAATCCATGGTAAATTTAAGGCAGTAAAAATTATGACCTTGGTATAGTGTAAGTAATTTCTAACTTAAGACATTCAAAAAACAAGCATTTGCAATGCAATAGGTCTTGCATTTGCGAGAGTTTAAGCTATTGCCATTGTAAATGGCAATGCCTTTTATTTAGGTTTTAAAAACCAACACATAAATAAAAGGCATTGTCGTTTACAATGCCAACAGCTCAAACTCTTGCAAATTCGAGACCTATTGCATTGCAAATGCTTGTTTTCAAAGTGCTCCTAACAATGAGCACTGAGGGGAATTAAAATGCTTAGGTTTACTTTTATGGGTTAACTGTTCATAAACAATGGACAAAGGTGAGGACCAGTGAATTTATGTGTTCTTGTAGCATCAGCCAATTACCACATAATTAGGGAGTTGCAGTTACTGCATAATTTGCCACATCATTTGCAGATTTCATACAAAAAAATTCTGAGGTGAAATGAATTAATATATACTGCCAAATAATGTTTTGCGTAATTTGGCATTTTGTCACATAATTTAAATAACCATTCCACATAATTTGGATAACCTGGCCACATAACCCTAATGGCCTTGACAAGGATAAAGCACTACAGAGTGATTTAGGGGCTGACATGATGATGAATCCTGTATTCCACGTGGAACCATGAATTATTTCCCAAGTGTGAGTAATAACTTGCGTACCGGGACAATCTGGGCTTTCTTTGCCTGGCATGCACGGAGAATAAATCATTGGTGTAGCTAGTTGCAGATTACTTGATAAATTAACTATTCACTGGATTTTTTAAGGTTTCGAACAGTGGGTTTATTTCCGGGAAAATGTTTGACTTATTATTACTCCTACATTTTGGTATTTTTAGAAGACATCCAACATTTGGTGGATAGCTCCCGTTTCACTGGCGCCCGTGACTTTCCCAAGCCTCGTTGTGTTCCTCTCTCGTGTTCCTTTCCTAATGCCTTCTTTTGTTGAGGTGTCTGCAGACATGCCACGTAGCTCACACTGCATGCCCGGCCAATAGTAATAGTAGTAATCCGGGGAGCAGGGCGTCGAGACCCCCGTGCAGTCACGGAGCAGACATTCCTCAGAAGTATACGCAGCCTCCGTGGTGATAAGTGAGAAAAGTCTGGGCCTAAAGTGCATTCATCATTCAATTATCACCAGCAGTATAGCGCCAGCCGCCAACATCTGAACACACACCTGTGTGCAGCTGAAGTTAAAATGGCACCCCGAATGCCACAGACACTTTACGGTTCCCTCTCACCTGGGCCCCTCTTCAGTTTCTCTTCATCCCTCCCTTCGCTGTTCTTCGACTGTCTCCTCGCGGCTGGGTTTGTAAATGTAGTTTTATTTCACAGGAAGAACCGATGCTGCCAGCCATCTTTAGTGTTAGGGTCACAAGGGCAGAGCGTGCGTGAAGCTCACCTCCGGTCCCTTTACACCAGTTGTGTCCGCAGAACATTGGGACAATATCACTTTAGTCTCTAATGTATAATGTGCATGGGGAACGTGGACAAATATCTTGATTTCACTAGCTTGATTATGCAAAAGGGTCTGTCCTGCAAAGGTCCCTAAAGCGTAAGGTTGACACCGTGCGCAGCTCTTTAAAACAAGCGCGACCACGCGGCCGCGAAAGGAATGCGAGGTATGCAGCTGCCCCCGGCCGCGCTGCTGCTCGCTCCAGAGCTCCCTAGGCCAGGGGAGAGAGAGAAGGAGGGACATGCACCCGCCTTTAGCCAATTGCGTGCTGTCTTTCCTAGAAAGAGGGACGCATAGGCCAATAGCGTGTGAGGAACAAAAAAAAGCACACGCACAAGCGTGTGCTCCGAGTTGAAAGTGCGTTACTAGAAGCTTCGCAGAGCAACGCATGCGCGCTGGCTCAGGCGAGACCTCAAAAACGAGATTTGCTCCCAGGAAAGGCCAGAATTCCTTGGTGCACCATGAAATTACTGGAATATTTGATAAATGCCCACAAGTGTCTGTGGTGTTTTAGCAAACGTTTCTAAAAATTCTCAGCAGAGAAGTCTACTCTCCCTTAAATCTTCAAGAAATCTGTTTACTTGTTCTGCTTGATACAATTTAGGGTATCACACCCCACCACTTACATAGATCATTTTCTTCATATAATGGGTATAAGGTTAGCTCTCACCCCATTTCTGGAAATGCTTGTCCTTTCTCATTGCTGGGAGCATGACTGGCTTTAGGGAGGTTCGACTGGTGCAGCCTCACCTGCCGTTAACTTTGGTGGAGGGAATTGTGTTTAAAAATAATTCTTGGTTTAAAACCACATTAACTTCCTTGTACATCGGGTAGTTTTCAGCAAACAATAGAAATATTGAGTTAATTGTGGTGATTAAATTTTCCTACTAGTGGGAGTTCAGAGTTTTGTATAGTTGCAGTTTTTGCTTATCATAAAGTAACATGGAGTTTAATGTGCCAGCTCAAACAAAAAGAAGTGTACCATGCATATCACAGAGCTGGGTGTGAGTGGACTATGAGGGGCAATTTAAAAAACATGAAATGTACGTCAGAGAAAAGCTATGGAGAGCCAAGGTGCACTGTTGAAAGTGGTAGTGAAGAAATTTATGGAGATGGAGGATATGGGGGGAGGACAGCGCCAAAAAAGGCTGTCCTGACGGCCGCCACCAGCGCTCGGACCGGCACTGGCTGGGAGTCTTAGTCTCTTCCTCCCCCACTCCCCATAGGGACGTTCGGTTCTAGTTGGCCCCCTCCTTTACCATATCCTAAAAATGACACCGAACTGTCGGCATAATTACAGGAGTAGCCCCGAGACGGATGCGATAATCGCTGCAGTGCCCAGTGCGTTAAGCCAGGCACGCTCCCCTGCCATGGCCACTGTTGTCGTCTGACAGGTGACAGGCGGTTACCGCCCCGCCTCGCTGCCGAGGGCCTCCCCCCCCCCCTCCAGTCACTCACAACAGGCTTGCGCTCTGGCTGACGGACAGCAGGCTGCTCGCGGGCCGCCGCCTCGCCGCTGCCCGCCCAGAGCAGGTCTCTCTCCAGCAGGTGGCGCTGCCTCCGGTGCCCGAGCACTGATGCCCCGGCGCCCGTTAGCACACACAAGCCCTGAGTGGACCACGCCGTCCGCACAGGGGCTCAACCCAGGGTCCGGAGCGCAGCCCGGCTCGCGAGCGGCTGGCGACGCCTTCCGGAGCAGCAGGGTGGTCTTCCGACACAGCGGCAGGGGCGCTTTCTTCGGGGATGGGTGGGCCATCGTTTTCGGGGCGGGTCATTTTTTTCTAGCCAATGGCATGATTTACTAGGAAGCAGAGCCGCAGCGACCCTCCTGGTACCACCCCTCGCCCTGTCAATCAGCATGAAACCAGCGTCCCCATTATCTCCCGTTGCCTCCGCGCATTGAAGTTGGTGACAGTCGGGAGCGGAGCAGAGGCCGTCTGGTTTGGAAGATCTTCTGCCGGGAGGAGGGAGGTAAGGGTCGCGTTCGGGAACCTCTTGCAAGGATTGGGATATGTCTAGGCGTCCACTTTCGTCTCTCCCGTCCACCCCTTCTCCTCCCGTGGCGTCCTGTCTCTCCTGCCCCAATGGTAGTTTGTGTCTGTCGCCTGTTATTCTGTCACGTTCTGCCTCCTAGGGATACCCGCCCCAGTCTCTCTCCCTCCGGCTCCCTGTTACCTCTTGTCTAATGCCTATCCGTCTTGCCCTTTCTTCACTGCCCCTTCTAACGTCGTCAACCATTCGCCACCCCCGTATGCGCTCTTCGGGCCCGCTGTGATCAGTCGCTGTATTGCCTTTTTTCGTGCACCCTCTTTTGTGTGTGCGTTTTTTGTGCGTCCTGTTATCACAGCCATTATCGACAAGGGAATATTTAATGTATCATAAAAAAACACTGTTGTTTGGCACCCTCTCTTTCACTACTCTCAAAGTGTATTCTCTTGTAATTGTATTTATATAGCACTTTACTGCCCTTAATGTTGTGAGTGATCAGGGTCTCCCGAGTCACCCCAAAGAGGAAGGGATGTATGCGCTTGCTCCTGCGTACACGGTGAAGGGAATAATGTGGGATCGGTGTGCCTCTGGGTGCTCGTCCCTATGCTTTGCCAGTTTCCGATTTGGATCCAGCCCCTGCCCCCTTAACCGCTTCATATGTGCAGACGAGAAGGGGGAGATGTTGAATTGCACTGGTCCGACCCCCACCCCTTCCCTACTCGTCTACACCCCTACAATGTGAGGTATGGTGGCACGCTCTGCAGTGGAGATGAAGTTGGAGCGATCATTATTCAGAGCCAGCTTCTCTTCAGTTCAAGAATATTCCCAGTGCTGGAGGAATGGGGGCGGGCAAACGGCAGGCATTTGACACATGCTGTAAGTGAGAGAACTCCTGTTTGCTGCAGAAAATGCTGCATCCAAGTCTCATGTTTTTTTTTTCTCCTTTTCTTGCAAGGGCAGAATGAAACCTTCAAGGACAGACTTTCCAGACACGCAGTGGTCCATGGAAGCAACTGAAAGCGCAAGGAAGCAGGCTGGAAGTGGGGGGTGGGTGGAACCACAGTGAGGTGGCCGGAAGGAAGGTCAGAAACCAAACTCCAGAGGCCTTACTCGAGGACAACATGGCCTCGTCCCCAGCAAACCAGCAGCTCCTGCAGCACAACACCGAGGTCAGTTGTGATGCATCAGGGGACAGCCAGAGTGTAACAGTAAAGATCAACAGCAGGCCCCCTCCTTCCTCCATCCCCAAGCACTGCAAGTACAGCATCTCTTCGAGTTGCAGCTCTGGGGAGTCCGGAGTGAAGCGAGGGGGCACCTCTGGACTGCGCAAGAAGAAGAAATTGCCTCAGCTCTTCGAAAGAGCCAGCTCCAATTGGTGGAATCCCAAGTTTGACTCCAACAACCTGGAGGAGGCTTGTATGGAGAGATGCTTTTTGCAGACGCAGAGGCGGTTCCGTTACGCTGTCTTTTACATCATCGTCGCCTGTCTGGTTTGGAGTATTTACTTCTTGGTGCACTTGAGGCCAAACTCAATAGCCCACTTGGTGCCAGCACTGTGCTTCCTTCTTATATGCGTTGCCATTTTTGCTTTCACCTTCACCAAAATGTATGCCCGACACTATACATGGGTTTCGCTGTTTATCACGGTCATGGTTTTCATGGTGACATTGGGCACCCAGTTCCAAGTTTTAACACGTCGCTCCATGATTGGTGATCTCTATAACTACACTACCGTATCCAATGCCACCTGCCTTTCCCAAGTTGGGAGTTTTTCTATGTGTGTGGAAGTGCTGCTGCTTCTTTACTCTGTGATGCACTTGCCCTTATATTTAAGTCTTTTTCTGGGAATAGTCTACTCTGTGCTTTTTGAAACGTTTGGTTATCAGTTTCGA
The DNA here is from genome assembly GCF_964204655.1 of Triturus cristatus. Lineage (NCBI taxonomy): Eukaryota > Metazoa > Chordata > Amphibia > Caudata > Salamandridae > Triturus > Triturus cristatus. The sequence continues at coordinate 837,131,120 of NC_140593.1, forward strand.
GATGAGGACTGCTTTATGCCAATGGCCACCAGGGTCGTTCACTCAGAGTTACTGAGCAAGGCCTTGCTGCATATCTGCATCCACGCCATCGGAATACATTTGTTCATCATGTCTGAGGTGCGCTCCAGGAGTACCTTCCTGAAAGTGGGACAGTCGATCATGCATGGGAAAGATCTGGAGGTGGAGAAGGCACTCAAAGAGCGGATGATCCACTCAGTCATGCCCCGGATCATTGCAGACGATCTCATGAAGCAGGGTGATGATGAGAGCGAAAACTCTGTGAAACGCCACTCCACTTCCAGCCCAAAGAACCGGAAGAAAAAATCTTCGATACAGAAAACCCCCATTATCTTCCGCCCCTTCAAAATGCAACGGATTGAGCAAGTTAGCATTTTGTTTGCGGACATTGTTGGATTTACAAAGATGAGTGCCAATAAGTCTGCTCATGCCCTAGTGGGGCTGCTAAATGACCTGTTTGGGCGCTTTGATCGTTTGTGTGAGGACACCAAGTGTGAGAAAATCAGCACACTGGGGGACTGCTACTATTGTGTAGCTGGGTGCCCAGAGCCCAGAGAGGACCATGCCTACTGCTGCATTGAAATGGGCCTTGGAATGATTGAAGCCATTGAGCAGTTCTGCCAGGAGAAGAAGGAGATGGTGAACATGCGAGTGGGTGTTCACACTGGCACCGTGCTCTGTGGTATTTTGGGAATGAGGAGGTTCAAATTTGATGTGTGGTCGAATGATGTGAATTTGGCCAACCTCATGGAGCAGCTTGGAGTGGCAGGCAAGGTCCATATTTCTGAAGCCACCGCCAAATATTTGGATGATCGCTACATTATGGAGGATAGCTTGGTGGTCGAGCGAGTTGGTCAGATGGTAGTTGCAGACCAGCTGAAAGGTAGGAAATGTATATTTCTTATTGATTGTACTTATTCCTTTGTACTAGTAATCTTAGGCTTATAAGAAGGTGAGCAATGTAGATTGAGGGTTGTCACCATGCTAATAAAATCTTGTGGCATTATGTGTTCTACGTTTTGATCATTGGAGACTTCCTACACAGTTTCCGTGGGATCTCGGTCAAATGTGCTAGTTCATCAAGTAGGCGTAGTTTCAGTGGGAAGGAATTGAGGTGGTGCCATTGGAAAAGGCTTTGACTTTTCTGTGGGATTCCTTAGAGCTTTTGAAGCATTTAACAAGGACGTGGCCTACAAGGTAACTTAGTTCATCAGACACTCAAAATGCAATTTCATGCAATGAGTTTCAAGGTGTCATCTTGATTATGCAAAAACCAAAGGAAATGATGGACGGAGTGTTGAACATTGCAAGCACTCACCCCCAGTCAACTGATCTGGGTTTAATCCATCACCGTTCTTTAGCCCACTCTGCCACCCCAGTTCAGACATGGCCATATGCAAATCAGTCTGACCCTGTGCCTCATGGGAACAGTCCAGCCCGAACTGCCAAGCCATGTCTTCCTCGGACCGGAAACAAGCTTCCTAGGACCGGTTTCTGGCATTTCAGCCGTCTTCAGCCAGGCTTGCTTGAATCCTGTGGCAAAGTGAGCAAGGGACTCACGTCTGAGCATACCCTGCCAACTTATGGCGAACAAAGCAAAAACCAAAGGAAATGATGGACGGAGTGTTTAACATTGCAAGCACTCACCCCCCAGTCAACTGATCTGGGTTTAATCCATCACCGTTCTTTAGCCCACTCTGCCACCCCAGTTCAGACATGACCATATGCAAATCAGTCTGACCCTGTGCCTCATGGGAACAGTCCAGCCCGAACTGCTTTGTTCGCCATAAGTTGGCAGGGTATGCTCAGACGTGAGTCCCTTGCTCACTTTGCCACTGGATTCAAGCAAGCCTGGCTGAAGACGGCTGAAATGCCAGAAACCGGTCCTAGGAAGCTTGTTTCCGGTCCAGGGAAGACATGGCTTGGCAGTTCGGGCTGGACTGTTCCCATGAGGCACAAGGTCAGACTGATTTGCATATGGCCATGTCTGAACTGGGGTGGCAGAGTGGGCTAAAGAACAGTGATGGATTAAACCCAGATCAGTTGACTGGGGGGTGAGTGCTTGCAATGTTCAACACTCCGATCATCATTTCCTTTGGTTTTTTCATCTTGATTATGACAGTGTCTCCTAAGTCTTCAGGGATGTCTGACATAATGAGAAACCAGGGGACCAACCATGTTAAGAGGTGGCTTGAGGTCTGACATATTCCCCCAAACTCAACCACTTACCATTCTATCTAGAGCTCTTAGCCCAAATTCATGTTGATCATCTAAATATCTTTGTGGTCTTTCCAGATGTGAAACTTAGGCCTCGAAAGCAATGCCACCTTATTGTGATTAGCGGGCGAATACGGCATTAGCCAGCCGTTGAGACAGTGCTCTCCACTGTTGCACTTAGAGGGATACTCCTGCCCAATTGTGTTATAATGTTGTAGACCTGTAGCGCAGCCTTTTCTCATTGGTTAGGTTCATTTAAGCTCTTACATATTAACTAGTAGCGTCATGCTGACACTAGCATTGCCACTTGAACTCGTCTGTCAATATAGGACACTTCAGTGTCGCACGTTTGCCATCTTTGGTGCCCCAGCCAACTGCTTAGGGATGCCCCTCACATTATGCACAATATTAAGCCTCAGCACCAACCGGTGGTATCTTCCATATATCACCTGCACCTAAGGGTGTAGGAGACACTAACATTTCGGAGGCAAGGCCACTGTCAATCTTGAGGCGAGCCGAGTCAGGGGTCTGACTTGGCTCTGAGTCAAAGTACAAGCCGAGCCTCTAAAAAATGCAAATCTGTCAACAAATGAGATGAAAAATATGATAATGACTTTAAAATGAAAAAAAATAGTTCCCACCGTTTCTCAGTGTCTTAGTTAAATACATACGATTATATTATTGTTTTGAGTGTCCTTTATTAAATGAACTTTTTTAAACATGAAAAATTAAAGAATACTCCTGTGCTCTGTCAATGTTGCTACAAATTACCCCAAAGTAATTTACAGTTTGTCATGTTTTCATTGTATATATATTGCTATTAAATGTCGAGCAAGATCATTTTAAATTAGCTGAAATTAAGTGTGTATTTTGAAGAGCTCAGATTCTTGTACTGAATTAATTCAATGTGCTCTCATACTGGTTGGTTAGGAGAAATGATGCATAGTAAAATATAGCAATGGGCCGTGGATCACGCTATTTGGTCAAGCGGGGAAGCTGCAATATGAGCCTGGGATTCCTAGTGGCTCATTGCATATGGGCTGTATGAGTTAATTATTCTGTTTAACACCAAATGTAAGTGCTTTGTGTTGTTATTCAATTATTGTTATTATTCTCTCGCTCAAGTCAGCCGAGCCAGTAGTAACGTGTTATAAAATGTATTCGGAGTCCTTTTGAAGGTTGTAGATGTAAGATGAATAACAACACATTACATAACGTTAATATCAAATCGCATTTCCTGCCTTCCTTTACTCTGCTGGCTCGCCTGGCTTGACAAAGAGAACCCTTTTAGGAGAGGCTCAATAACACAGTGATGAAAAATAATTAACAAAGCAAAGAGGAGAAAGAGCCCCACCGAGTTTGCTCCCACATAGCAGTGTTTCAAGGAGACTTGTTCTGTCTGCCACTGTTTAGTCTCCAACTTCCACTTCAAAAATCTGGTAATGGTAGATATTGTCCTCTGAATTCCCCCCACTCCAAAATCTGGGGGAGCATTTCCTTCTATCTTCCCCTGATTAAAAGTAGGTTCCTCCCACCCTTCACCGGGCTCGCAGCAGGCACATTCTCCCTGTTATAACCCTTTCCAAGACCGCTGGGTAAAAGATACTTTATAGGACCAATCTCAGGGGGCTTGAGTGCTTCAGAACCATCATTTAAAAAGAGTTCTGCCTGCTGAGTCTGTTTTCTCTTTCCATGCCAGTAGATGATCTGGTAGTCCTTTGACCATTTCCATTGGGCACGGCTGCTTGCTTTTATATCCAGTAGACGTTCCCATATGTGAGGTAAGGCCCGTCTGACCCACTTCTTCCTACAGAAGCGGTGTGGAAATGGGCTATCACCTTACCTAGTGTAGAATGTGATGTATTAGAATGCTGAGTTTCAGTTGAAGCGCGCAGCTCTGTAGCAAGGTGCATATACCTGGAGGACTTTCCCTTCATGGCGTATGGGGCTGTTAATAAAGGAACTTATACCTATATCCTGAGTGGAAATAGTTCTTGCAGAATTAGCGACGAGGAGAAAAATCGTATTTTCAGGCCCACCACCATTGACAACTGCGTGAGTTAGCGAGAGGTTGCATACACGACGACACGAGGCAGGAACAATGAAGGCCCACAGGGGTAGAGAAAGGGAGACCAGCACACAGGCTTCCGGTGGAGGGCATCGGGCAGCAGACACCATACCCGCCCGTAAAAAGCGGACTCTACATTAGCAAAATCCGTTCTTCACAGCTGTGTGCCTCAAACCCGAGGTTTATTTTTAAAGTCTTGTGTTCAAATTCCTTGCATTCCCTTGGGGTGATGTGAGGAAGGCGCTTGCAGCGGATTGGGCTGTCTGGCCTGGTTAATCTGTGCTTGGGTGATCCAAATGTCTAAGTAACTGTGACAACTCACTTTAAACTGATATATGTGTCTCTAGTTTGTATACGTGTTTTTCCAAGAGCCATTGTGACCAGCTCTAATTGAAATTGATGCTGCACATTTTTGACCAGTTGCCAAGGCCCTGCCGAAGTAGATTGATGATCCCGCCCTGTGATGGCCAGGTGAAGGGCGCGAGAACACGGCCTGTACCTTTTCATCTGATTGACCCACTCTTAAAAATTGATCGTGTTGTACACCGTTAATGAATTAATCGAAAACTAAATAACACTTATTCTGCCAGATCTACTGTGTCTCACAAATACTGAGAAAGCTTTCATTCCCTACTTTAGACGTGATTTATCTGAATTTAAAGAAGCAGAACAAAGCATCCTTGTGTGAGCATGATGAGGAGGCAAAACTGTAAGAAGGGTCGGTTAATGGAGTTGGTTGAGACCCAGCTCCAGGCCAGGCTGCTGCAGAGAATTTTGTGAGAGAGAATTCCTTTGCACTCAAACTGTACTCCAAAGGAAGGCATGGTCTGGAAAGGATTGCTCAACGTAAAATAGATCAGTCTCTTAACAGTTAGCTCTGTTGCTAATGCAGACACGTGAAGTCTCCTTTAACATAGCCTGACAAGTGGATTAATATGCCCTTTGTGACCCCCTTCAGTCAGTCCTGGCCTTTTAGCCAACGTGGTATTCTGGGACTTGTAGTTTCACTTTTAATATTGAAAGCATGGGCTAAAAAATTCAGTATACAAAGCTCTGATTATAGAGTCGTGGCTGGTCGAACGTGTGGTAGAAGAAGTGGAGTGTCATCTTTCAGCTGTGCTTCAGTGAGCCACTGTGTTCAATTATATTTGAAATTACTTTCTAAATTGTAGGTGTGGATTGCCATCCTATGTGGGGTGCAAAAATTGGCAAATGCACTCGGTGGATAAAGAAATGCTCACCCATGTTACGGAGATTGTGGAAGTATTCTGTATAGCTGACATGTAGTTAATCCCTTTTGATGTGAACAAAATGATGTGAAAAGAAAAGCAGAATTGGAAAGATTTATGGTCTGGTGATAATGTGAGCAGCAGCGTAGATACTAGATTGTATATTTTCAGAAATATAGATCATCAATTTGAAGTGATGCTGCAGACTCTCCATAGCAGGCCAGAAGGTACACTTTACAGGTGGGCAGAGGCTCGTGTTCACAGTCCAGGCATCCAACCCATATCGTACGAGGTGCAGCGTTGATCGTAGTCCTTACAAGCGATTAACCAGTGTTGGTCTATTCTGAAAAGAGTCTCCAAGCTGCCAGATGGGGGTACTAGTGTACTGGGTGGTAGTTATACAAAGAGGATCGAGTTAAAGTCATGATACCAGTAGTTGTGGAGTGGGTTTTACCAATAGTATCCAAGTGCTTGCTTGCTTGTGGGTGCTATTTTTATTCATTTATGGGTTTTCATCAATCAAAATATGCATTTTAGATGTATGGTTGTTCCATGCATATGGTGCTTCACACCTCTAATTCCTCTTCAGGTACATAGAGGATTGAATTTAATTTTTGTAAAATCTGAAATGCGTTTTGGGTGTGCACCAAGTTTCTCTTTGCCAGCTCAAGTTCTGGAAAAAGGAATACACTAAAAGGCAGTTATATTTCAATGCAAATTGTTCCTTTAAAATTAATGACATTCACAAAAAGTTTTGGATTCCTGTATGGGTTCACCAGCATGATGAACCCACCTGTTTTTCTGCCTTAATTAAAAAGGTTAAGACATTGGAGGCAAATGTATGTCGACAACTGGCATAGCGATTCCAGTTGAATCTCTGCAGTTGCTTCCTGTGATCGTGCCTTTGGTTTCTATGTACTTGCCTGCAGCTTTTCCAGCTGAATTGTGTCGCAGTGTAATGTACATATGCATGTTCTTTTGCAGCTTTTCTGATTCAACTAAAAGCATGCTCTTGTCCTGAAGCCAGATCACGGTTTTAGATGCAGGCGTGTCTGCTTGCGGTTGGGTCTAAATTGGAGTCTAGCTCGTCTACAAAGAATTTATTGTGCAACTTGTACTGTAGTCATAGATAGATGTAAGGGTTTGGCCATCTAGTCGTCTGTTGGCAACAAAGGTGGAGCAACGTCTTGCAACTGATCGCCCCCCCTCCCCTCCCCCCTAATTTTTTTGGTAAAGGTAACAAATGTTGCTGGCCGCTGCGTCACTGTTCTTAGCAGTGTTTAGTGTCCATAACCCCTTCTTCTTGGAATTGCCTTGGCATAGGCACTCAACCCACTCTTGTAGCCGAAACCTGCAACTGTTCCACCAGAATTTCTGTTCTATAACTGAGTAACAGATGCTTAGTTTACCTGCTGATTTGAATTTTGTTGGGTGTAGTGTCACAGGGCCACTGACTATCACAGTGGTGTAAAGAAGGTTTATTGGGAAGCGCAGTGAATTCTTTACAATTCCTCCTGGCACAAGTAGAATCACAGATGCCTCGGATCCTTATCCGTGGTAACTTAATACTGCTGGCTTCCTGCATGCTAGATCCGAACTGACCGTTTGACCCACCGTCACTTACCAATATTTGTCCACGGTGCACACAAAGCGAGTAAACGTTTGTAGAGCTTTAAAACGTGTTTCACTTGGGTGCGCCAGCATAGCTTTTCTGGGATGTTGTACCAAAAGAACTTCACTGTTTGCTCTTCTGTGCTGTAGGTTGCACTGAGGCATATCGCATAATTATCTAACAGCTGAGGTGAAGTTGGCTTTGCCAATATTCCAACAGGGTACTGTTGTTGGCGGTGGCCGTGTTAAAGTTCTCCTGTGGTTTGCAATATGTTTAGTTGATTACATGGGTGGAATAAAATTGGTGAATCCATCATGCTCTGCACATGTAAAGGGAGTATTGTGTTTACCAGTAGAAAGGATCATTTCAGATAACTAACCATCTAACAAAACATGATTTGTATGGTCCGTAATGGCAGTGGTTGCCAAATAGCTGTATGTCAGCGGGACTACCTTCCGGTCTACCTGCTTTTTTAGCTCTAAGCTTGCTCGGGCTTGTAGCTTTAATTTTTCTACCCTATGTATAGGCCTGCAAGTCATAGTAGGCAGAAATGGTTCTGGGTCAGGTTGACCCTTGTAATATGGGGCTAGTTTTCAGCAATAAAAAATCTGGGTGTTTGTGAACCGAGCTGTACACTGAGCTACACATGAAGTTCAGGAGCAATGGGAACTCCGTCTGCTGGATAATACTCACTACTGTACAGTGCTCGATATGGAAAAAAAAAAAGTGGAGCTGTTCCTTGAGTCAAAGCACTGATGCCTTTCTGCCCCAAGGTGCTGGAGTCTCTCTGAGCATGCCCAGTACATATCCCTTGAAGAACTGCAGGAGAGCGGATCCAGGCAGGGCTTGTATGTTTGAAGCTCTGACACTGCGGAGGAGCGTAAGAAGGTACCTTCCCCAAAGAAACCCGGCTCGATGTGTTTTGTTTAGCCTTGTTGTAGACTAGGCCGCTACTGGGTTTCCCAATGAGTTGTTAATATGTGTGGCTAGCAGGCCTTGTACGGTGCGTTCTCCACGCTGGTACAGTAAACTATATCTGACATGTTGAGAATAGCAAAACCTCCCTGGATACATCATTCTACTTCTGGCCTGCAGAGTAACGATAACTCACTCTGCTGCAGCTGATATTGTTTTGAAGCATGCACATTACCTCCTGCCCAATTATGTTGCTCCAGACGAAGTAGATTTTTGTTAAGGTGGAATCCATTTTAGATTCACAGCCTTCACTTGGAGTTCCTGGCAGCGGGGAAAGACTGTTTTTCAGGTCGTGAATCTTAAAAGGATGATGGTGCCAGAGAACTATTAATGCCAAGTGAGTTAGCTGAGGCCCTCCTGCCCTTCGGTGCACAGACTGAGAACATACTTTTAGAAAACAAATACGATTGGGCCCTGATTATATTTAGGAATTGTTTGTGCATTTTACAAAAGGATCATCATATAATTTGGGTAAATATTACTGAGTGGTTCTGCGCTTGCATGAATTACTTGCACCCAGTGCATACTTTGTGTGTGTGTGGGGGGGGGGGGGGGGGGGGGGAGGGACAATTGACCAAACTATTTCTTAGGAACCCGCAGCTGGCACTGCCGAATCCATGAGTTGCTGAATAACGAGGCTAACTAATTTTGATTCCACCTCCTGCCTCTTTATTTTACCACCCTACCCTTCATGGCTCTTTATATGACTCTGTCATGTTCCTTTTTTTTTTTTTTTCTTTTTAATCCCAGTTTTTTTCTTTTTGTCAGTGTTTTCCCATCTTTCTTCCCTTTCTGTCTCTTTCTCTGAATCCTAGTCTGATTATGAAAAATAAATGTCAGTGCCCGCTTCCTGCAAACACCTGCACGGAAAAAGCACGATTGCACCCTAAAACCATCACGCAGACTTTATGCATTTTTGAAGCCATTGGTTTTGGTTGCCACGCCCCACTGGTTGACCAGCTCTACTGTGATAACTTTACCAATCTCAATCAGTTCCAATTTCCCATTGGTCTTGTATGGGAATGCGTCCAGTATCCGTTTATTCAACTCTCTCGGCGATTTATTTTTTGGGCTTGATACTTTTCCTCACCTTGCGATACTTGTGACAGTACCAAGATAATATAGATTTTGGTGTTCTTCATATCCTCAACCATCGAAGTGCATCCGATAATATTATACATGGTAAATTCTCTTTCAAGTTGAAGGCAGGTTGATCATTGCTATCCACCTCTTGTATCAGAATGTGCACTTGTCTAGGTCTGATACAGTATAATAAGGCACAATAATTTGAATCCTTCTTATTCAAGTTTGGAGCTGCCTAGCTTGGGACCATTCATTGCATTTTCTGTCTCTACCTTAGAAGGTCTTTCTTTCTTCAGGTCTGAATCTACTATAGACATTCGTTTCTCTTCTGTCGGTGCCCATTTCCTTCATCTTTCTTCAATCTCTCAATCACTGGTCGCTTCTCTGCAACCAATCTATCATACCATGTCTGTAAGCCGACTGTGCTGCAAACTTCTATCTGATTTGCCATTTTTTCAGCTGAGAATCTAGACCTAAAATATTGGTATGTCGGAACAACGAGTTCCTCAACAACGCCTACCTTTACAACGCGGTCTCTACAACGACTGCGTCTTAACCATGAATTGCTTTACCACGCATGTCTTTACCACAAATTTTCGTGGTGAAGGCATGCATGGTAAATGGCTATCCGTGGCTAATGTTACCACCCCTCCCTCTCCCCCTGAGCCCTAAATACACTCCCCAACCTCCTTAAAACGACCCCCACCCCCTAAAAACGACCCCAAAACCCCCACCCCCTAAAAACGACTCCAAACTCTCTTACCAGTCCTGTTCACTTTCCAATGCTCCTCTCACTCCGCCCATCCTGAACACTAGACCAACTGTGCCTTAACCACACACATGCGTGGTTAAGGCAAAGTTGTTGTTTGGGCAAGTCATTGTTCGGCTTGCGGGCTTCCAAAACTCGTGGCTCTGGCCTTGTTGTTCTGGATGTTTCCCACCCTAACCACAATGTTCCGCTGTGCTTTCCACTGTATTTCCCACATCTTTTTTTTTTTTTTTTTTTTTTTTTTTTTTTTAAACCTTTATTTAGCACTGTGTACAAGACAAATACGGGCCTACAACCATCCGGCCGGCCTCGACACTTCTGACGCTTGATAGCAAAGTATATGTCCACTCGGTGGCACGGCAGCACATAAAAGCATACGACCTAAGTTACAATAAATCCACGTGCACCGAGTGGCAGGAGACAGCAAGGTTAATTTTAAAAATTTTTATGTAAGGAGATACAGAAACTAGAACGGATCAGTGTACAGAACAGACGATCATATGATAAATGGGTAACAGCCAACAGGAGAGTCAACTAACAGTGAACACATCTAAAATGGAGGCACAAAACTATAATACCAGGATATAGATACGCAGCGAGGTGTGCCTCCCAGCCGCTACCCTCCTAACAGCAGTCCCCCCCCCACTGACCTTAGAAAAAGACGTAAGAAAAGGACGGAAAAAGGAAAAAGAAGGCCCATAGAAATAAAAAAAAAAAAAAAAAAAAAAAAAAAAAAATGTGCCGAAGAAGACCCCCACCCTACACGCATGCCGAGGCTATGGCCTACCCCCCCCCCCCTAGCTACGTGTCTGTCGCCCCATAGGAACCCGAAATGTAGAATTAAGAAAAGAAGAAAGGAAAAAGAACCATAGAAAAGGAAGAGTGCACTACCCTATTACTCCCAGGAAAAGGAGAGCGGGGAGGAGCCCACCCCACTGCCGAACTCCCGGACTCCCGCGCCGCCCATACCTCCTGCGCCATGTACAGCACAGTATCAAAAGACCCACGTAAACCCGGTGGTCTCGAATCAATACCCCCCAGCACTTCAGTACGTCACAAGTCTGCCCCCCGGCAGAAGAAGGAAACAGGGGGCGAAATCACAGCGACATGTAGCAAAAAACAGGTCATTAAAAACTACTCAGCCAATATAGCAAAACGTGTATCAGTCCAGGTCTCCGTCCGCCGATCCAACCAAAGCGACAACGAGCCTGCCATCACCCCTGTCCGGACCGGCAGATGTAGTTCAGGCCCGTCCATTGCTGCGAGTCACCTTCAGCCAGGACAAAGAGACAAGATGGCCGCTCTCGAGGAAAGGGGACAATAAAGCCGTATCGTACCTCAGGGTCCCAAACGCAGCAGTAACATGCCACAGAAGCTCCAGCGATAGGTGCCTTCAGGGTAACATCTGGCAAGGGAAGTGAAAGGCTAGGTCTCAACAGGTAGTTCGTAGGCAGAGTCACAGCGTTCAAAATGGAGGGTGTCCCTGCAACTGTATCCGTGTCGATGGGTTGACGCGTTACATTGTAGCCAGGAGGACTCCGCGCCACCGCCCCTCCGCTCTGCAACATTGTTTCACCTCCAGGAGAAAACATGGGCGGCGGGGGATCCTCCAGCCGGGAACGTCCCGTTGCGAACAGTGCCTCATCGATTCTCCGGGTCAGCGCCCAGCAAGTACTCCGCATCGCCACTTTTAACGCCACGAGGGCGGCCAATACATCCCCACAGGTCGGGTCTCTCTGTACCATGCATCGGTCCGCCCTATCCCGCTGCTCCTCCGATGCGGCAATCAGCTCCGGGGCACATGGGCGCGCAGACCCTGCGAGTCCAGGGTCAGCCAGCGTCTCAGCAAGAAGAACAGGCGCCATCGTCATCTCCACTGCAGGCACTTAGTAGCGGGACAAAAGTGACCATGTATACCGGAGATCCGAGGATGTAGACACCGGAAAAACTTCGTGCTCCACTCGGGAACTGCACAGGGCGAGAGCGCCCCTCGGTTGCCGTGAGGACCGGCCGTTCGCCGCAGGAAGACACTTCAAAATGGAGTCCGCTCGCTGTTCTTCAGGGTGGCTGAGGAGAGCTAGTATTAGGGGGCTCCAACGTCGTCCACACCACTGCCAGCGCGGGGGGGAGTCCGACCCGGACGTAAGGGTCCGACTCCAGTTGCACGGCCAGCGTTGTCACCCCCGCGACCACCCGCAGTAATCCAGCTCAGCACCCCGTCCACATCCCTCGGCGTCCAGCGGCGGCCATACACGCAGGGACCAGGGGGAGCGCCGGAGGTCGAAGCAAACACCGAGTCTGCTACCAAACCCGCCGACAAAGGTGTCAGGAGAACGCCAGTCACTTCAGTGCCGGTAATCCGCGGCGGTAGAGCGGCGCAGGTCAGGAGAATTGATCAGGATTATCAAAGGAAGCCGGACGGTCCACGGAGCCGGGAGCTCAAGCGTCCGTCCCGTCGGCCATCTTGGCTCCTCCCCACCATTTCCCACATCTGATCATATCCCAACCGTCAAGTCATCCAGGAATCTTACACAACCTTTCAGGTTAGTCATACTCAACAGATCAGCATTCCCGTCATCATACCTAGGACAAATGTCATGTCTATGTGGGTAAATCTTGTGTATATAATTAGGAGTGAAGTGGGTCAAGTGGAGGTATTTTCATTGACACGGTCTAAAACTGGCAATTGCTACAACATTAAGTAGTGTACAACAGAACCTTTTTCTGGTGATGGTCTTGTAGTAGATAGGCAAGGTCCATGTTCCACTTTTCTCTAACCCTAAGCCCTTCAATCAGCCTTTCCTTAAAGAGCACTGAATATAATGAGGAAATCAGCCCCTCACCCCTGCCTGTCCTATTAATACCTCTATCCATATAAATTACAAAAGTATGTCAGGTTACCCTGGCCAATAACTGTATCTTCCTCAAAAACCTGGTAAAGAACAGAAAATATCCCACGTGGACTCTGTCATTTGAGATGGCGAGAGAGACTACTAACTAGTAATCTCTGCAAAAATGCCCCATTAACTTACAGCCGCCACTTATCCATCCAGCAGCTTCTGCTTCCGCCTCATAGTGGTGATACTCTCATAACCCCTTACCCAAATATTACTATAGAACTGAGTATTTCTCAGAATTCTGCTCCTAGTCCAATTCCATATCTTCATCATACTTACTATCGAGCGGTGGTTCTATTACTGTGTCAGGTTTCACCTTCAATAATTGATCCAAATCTATATACCAATGGCCACCACACAGTAGTTGTTTTTCTCTATTAGGGTTCTCATCTAACCATGACATTAAATGTTATATCTGACAGCTAAGTAACACCGTCTAGGCTTTCCAAGTCTCGTAAGGCAAGATCACCTTTTTCATAGGACACTTTCTACATCTCTGCTTTAACCATAGGACGCTGATTGATTATGCCTGATGAAAGAAATTATCAGTGTTCTGTTCCTTGAAAATACTTTTAGGGAAGTTAAAAGAAAATCCTGGAATTTGTATAAACATCATGAGAGTATATTTATTTTTAGGTCTCACCAGCAACAGCAGATGTATTAGTGCATGCTCTGTTGCCTGCAAAAGTTGTTTTTTAGTAGGGGCTTTGAGTCCGCCCACAGCTTACTATTCATTGGCTTCATTGTCATTCATTTTTTTACTTTATTTTGATTTTTCAATAAAGAAAGCAACATAGTCACACAAGCATTCTTCTGGTACCCAAAGAAATGTCCACTCATTACAGTTTAGGTAGAATATACATTCGCAAATACTACCGAAGTAATACAATGGAGGAAGCATCGTGCCACCTCATCTGGGGCGCCACTTTACAATAGTAGACTATACACTTGTGTCCCGTGTCCTCCTAATGTGTTCCATATTTCCGGTATATTTACTATTTCGACATAATCTATTGTACATCTGTAGATTAGAACAGCATCATCCCCCTCTGCATATGACTGGAAATACCCAGCTTGCGAGAACACCATTCAACCTATACCAGTTCTCTCCTGCTCTGTTTGGGCAGTGTCATTAGCAGCTTTTTCCAACAAATATGCATGATATGGTCCCCAAATATCTTTAGATTGGCATGTAACGGGCTTTAGCGCATTAAAGTTTTCCAATTGCGTGGAACAGTAGGCGAAATCTGTATGCCACTCTGTTAATTTAGGCAGAGGACCTCTCATCCACCTCACCGCAATCCTACGTTTGGCCAGTAATAGGCTTCTGGAGGCTAGTTTAAGGACTGCCTTTGGGATGTTTTTATCAAACCCCAAGAGGGCAACGAACGGGGATTCTGGTATAGTTAGATTCAACATATCATTCAATGCAGTAAATCTCTCCGCCCAGAAGACCCGCACACCAGGACATTCCCAAGCCATATGTGTGAAATTGGCATTTACTGCTGAGCACCTCGGGCATCTATCGTCCTCTCTGATCCCATATTTATGTAACCGTGCCGGTGTGTAATATGCTCTGTGGAGAAATTTAAAGTGGATTATTCTGTGCCTACCGTTCTGGGATATTGCTTTAATATTGCTAAAACAGTGGGACCACTGTGGGTCTGCAATTTCCATGCCTAGCTCTTCCTCCCATTCTAAGTGGGGTTTCTGTTTCAACTGGGCTGTTGGTGCTTTGAGGAGTGTCTAAACTATGGTAATACCGTGGTGAGGGGACACCAATTGCAGTAGATACATCAATGGTTTCAATTCTTGTGGCTCAAGCATTTCAGGGCCAAGTATCATATGCAAGGCATTGCGCACTCTATTGTACTGATAGATGTCTAGGGTGGTCAAACCCTGGGCCTGAGAGGACGCCTGTTCCCATGTTTTCACAACCCCGTTGAGAAACAAGTCACTCAGGCGCGCAATTTGTAGCTTGTGTAATGTTTGTATTGTTGCCTGATCGTCACAGAGTGGAAACCAGTCACACCAAATAATTGGTAGATGGGGGGAGTACTGCATTCTAAACTTTAGTGCGGTAGACATCTTGGGCAACTGTGACCCTGTGCATCCTATTGGGTCAATTGTGCGTGGTTTATTCCGGTCGCCGCCCGTCAAATATATCGGTAGAGGAAGCTTCATTGTCATTCTTATTTGCTGTTTTGTAATTGCCCAGCCCCATGCAGGCTTCACTTCCTATTCTTTTGGTTGGAGCATGGACCAAGTACTGATTACTTCATATTGATTAGTGTCCTTCCATGGCTTGAGCTGTGATTGAGGTGCTATTTTTCTTTTCTTATTTTTTTATTCTAGTCTTGTTGCTTCTTTCCTCCCATCCCAATTAACTGTGTTGCTGCTTCCCTTCCACCCCTCCATTGTCCATAATGCTTTTTCCCCTCCACGATTTCCTCCCATTGTCTGTGTTGCTGCTTCCTTCCCACACCCACTTGTTTGTCCTTGTTGCTTATTCCATATGACACCCCTCCCTCCCGTTGTCTGTTTTGCCCTCCACCCCACTCACTGGAAGGAAAAAAAACGCATCCAGCACTTGCCATGTCATAGCATTTTTTTCCATGTCCTGTTGCCCATTTCCCTCTCTTCTGATGTTCGTGTTGTCCCCTACCCTCCTATACTCCTTGCAATTGTCTTTGTTGCCCAGGTGGGCTGTTGGATTGCTAGACCATGTTTCTCTTTACATGGAAGAAACACTAGAGATGTTTCTGCCTCTCCTCTAGGCACAGTGAGCGTGAATGTCCCATCTATTCACCACTTAGGGTTCCAACAAAGTACCACATTATCCATGCTCACTGCTATACATACCTGGAGTTTGTTTCATCTTGCGCCAGATTTATTCGTTATTCACTTATTCATTGTTCATCTCAGAACATAAAGAATGAGTTGTGTTGAATGCACCACATACTCTGCCTGCAGCATTACAACCTGTATTGTGCTTTAAACACCAGATTACATATATAGAGTGTTATATTAGACATAAATATGAATCTCTCTGAATTACTGTAATCAGTACTCAGTTTGCATGAGCCTGGCTATGACAGCCTTGTGTTTCTGTGGTTGTTTTGCCCTTCTTTGGTTCTTTCTTTCCTTGGCAGGCTCCTGCCTGTGGTGCTGGTTTGGACAGAATACTGCTGGTTTAAATTGTCCTAGTTCTATTGCTCGATTATGTTTCGCTTCTAATTGGCTATGTTGAGACTGTTGTTGTTGAAAAGTTTTTCATTATGTTTGTGTACTTGTTGATACAGCACCTGAAAACTGACCTAGTATCGGGCGATTGGTGATCAGAAGTCCCTTCTAGATTTCCTTTATTGAAAAAGACAAGTGCCATGGGGAATCTGGCTCACCCCTCTGAGCGCGTTCTTCTTTACTACTTCAATCTCTACTCCCTTTGTGTGTATGGTTTTTGGTTTATTTTTTTTCTGTGGATAATTTGTAGGTCCCATCATTTCAAATCCTTACTTTGGTTTTGCTGGTTCTGTGTTTTTTCTTTTTTTTGTTTTATTGCTTGATAATTGAGTCCAATTTGCTAAATATTGGTATATAAATACATATTTGTATGTATTGTTGATTTTGTATTATCAAATACTTTAATGTTTTTGTATGTCATTTATTGTGTGATATCCATACCCACCAACATATGCTGTGAGAAAGGATTGCTCAACACTCTACCACATGGGGTGGGTCTCCTACGCTTGAGCAGAAAATGATTTTTTTCCAACTATTGAATCAATGTATTCCTACTCCTTACCTGCGTTTGACTGGCCGTAACGGATGAGAGGTAAGCTCATAGACCGGTAATCCTGCATTCTCTAAGCGTGGTTGCTATTTCCAGGATGTTGCATTTCTGGACTTTTTTCGTACAGCATATTGTTCTTGTATAGTGCATACTTTGAATTGAGTCACCTCCAGATGTTGATAACTGGCCATGATTGCACGTCCTGGAGCTGCAGCTGAAAGCAGTGCGAGTTTCTCATAATGTCTGTCACTAGACCAACAAGCATTGGCATAGCCAATAGGTCTCCCCTTTGGAACCTTATAAGTATTTTGTTAAGCAGTACAATATCCTTAGTGCAACAACATCAACTGTTGCATGTCTAAACACTTCTAAGGTCCCAAAGGCGAGACCTATTGGCTATGCCAATGCTTATTATTTTCTTGTAAGTACTCCACGAGAGTTCATGTGTTCTCCCTAGTGTGCTTCTCATCAATTGGTTTGCTTTGCTTAAGTTCTTGATAAGGAAAATACAAATGTTGGGTTTTTAGATCACAGGATGAGCAAGACCTTTTTGGTGGCCAGGATGGGTAGTGCTGAGCTTTGTAGTTGCAAGGACAACATTTCCAATAATCATTAGCTTCAGAATAACAAGCATTTGCAATGCAATAGGTCTCGCATTGATGTGAGTTTGAGCTATTGACATTGTAAATAACAATGCCTTTTATTTAGGTTTTTGTAAAGAAAATAAAAGGCATTATTATTTGCAAATGTCAATAGTTCAAACTCGCGTCAATGCGAGAACTATGGCATTGCAATTGCTTGTTAACTTCTAGTCTTGAAGCCGGAAGTCAGGCGCCCTTGCCCGGGATGTGGGCGGGGCCTGCTCCGGCAAAAACTGAAACCGGCGTTGCATGCTAACGCGGGGCTCCCATGTTGAAGGGAGAGCCCCGCGCTGGCGGCCGGAGTGAAAAGAAGCCCCGGGTCCCAGGAGGAGGCCCGGGTGAAGAATGCGGCGGCCGAGGATGACCACAGTAGCGCGGGGCTCCCAGGAGTGCAGGGAAGCCCCGCAACAGAAGTGCTGCAGCCTCGAGGAGGAGCCCCCCCCCCCCCCCAGAAGAGCAGCCCGGTGAGTAAAGAAAGGCCGGGGGGCTCCGTGTGGGCTATTGTTGCTCTGAATTGCAAAAGTACACTTTGCGCCAACAATAGCCCACACGGAGCCTCAAACGGGGCTGGCATGTTATCGGAAGCGGGACAGGAGATGTGCACATCGCGTGTGTGCACGTGCGCGTACGCCAACTCAAATCCGCCAAGAGCCTGCGCGTGCCCATCTCCTATACCACTTCCGAGGCAAGTCAGCAACAATAGATCTCGCTGGCGGAAAGCAGCGCTTCGCGCTGCGTTCGCAGGCGAGACCTAAAAACTTACTTTGTATAATTCACTGGGACAAGAAAGTAGGGGTGGAATTTAGACAGGTGGGTCCACTGTGCTTCTTGGAAGAGGGTCTGCAGTATTTCTTTAACTTAGCTTAAGGCACGGAGGATTCCATTTGAAAACTTTGGTGGTAATGGTTCAAGACATTTGCTTCATTTTCCCACATCCTCTGGAGATATTCTGAACCAATCTCCCATTATTAATTTAGAGCAATCCTCCTTTCAAGCATCTGTTACTTGTGCTGCAGCTTTTAGTGAGTGCGATGTATTCAAGTGCTCCAGATAAGGTACCTTGCTCCACTGAATTGGTCTCCATTTACAAGCTGATACAAGATTGGTGAATTTTGTGAATTCGGATCACCACTTCAGAAAAGACTTGGGTGGCTAGGCAAAAGGAAAAACAGCAGGATTGTAGGGTGCCCATCAAACATGAGGTTAGTTCAGTCACTCTCTGGAATAAGAGCAGTTAGATCTTTTGATGTATTTTTACATTCTCCCGAGATTATTCCAAATAAGAAAAGCAAAGTAGTGGGGTGGGGAGAAATAACATTTTTAAAAAGCACAGGTTGGGCAAACAATGTACATGTCAGGGAGGGTGTGAAGCAACTCTGAGCAGAAGGTGGAGGAGCAGCTGACGTGGGAGAGGGCAAGAAAACATATACACTCCCATAGAATACAAGCATTGGCACAGCCAATAGGTCTCACTTTTTGGACCTTGTGTGTGTGTAGTCATGCAGCATATTATCCTGGCTCCTGTGTCGCCAGGGATTGAACAGCTATACAATTACAAAAGGGGGAGGAGGGAGACATAAGAGAAGAACCAGACAGCGGCAGAAGGTTTAAAGGGAAAAGAAGCAACACAAATAGGGGGAAGGACCTGAAAATACAAGTACTCCTATGGCGTGCTTGTAGAAAATTAGAAAAATAGCTCCATAAAAGTGAGCAGAGAAAGGAGACTGATACTTGGCCATGCACTAGGCAAGGGCCAAACACAAGAAATACATTACATTCCACCACATGCCCCACCCAAGCCTAAACCGTGAATCATAGCGCCCAGCTCTTATGCCATACAATGAAACACAGAAACGTTTTCTTTCTCCTATGAATTTGAAGGTCTCCATCCTACCCCACACCACACAGGCTTTTCCCTGGTGTAGAAAAGATAGAATTTTTGGGCCTCTCAGTGGAATTATGGGTTAAACAATGCATTGTTCTGGTCGCCAGTCTCCCAGCTGGATCCAATTTGTATTTAACCCCATAGGATCATCGTGCATTTAATGGGGAGTGGGTGTTAAACACACAAATAGTAATGAGCAGCATGCATTGTGGAACAAGCTTGGTGGGATGTGTCAACTTATTTATTTACTGGCAGCTCTGTCCTTCAATACCAGCTTTTCCCCATAACAAGTATGTGATCTTGAGCTAATAATTAAATATAATTTAAAGGATGATGCACTTTGAGCTCTTTAGCAAGACTCTCCGGGGTAGTCACGCCCAACATAGAAAAAGGAGCACATTAAACACGATGTTTAAACTGGTACAGCGACACCTAGCTTCAGCAAACCGAGACATAACCAAATGCTTATTTGCTTATACTGAATTCTTTTAGGAAGTACTCAATACAAACACAAAGTACACAAAATGAGTAAGGTTGCCGCATCTGTACATATCGAAAACGTCAGCAGCAAATGAGGTAGATCCACGGATTAGGGGGCCGTTGCAAATATCTCTATGTAACATGAAGTCAATATGTTGTAAAAGAAATGCAGCAAGACATATCCGTGAATTAACGTAGTTGCTATCGCAATCTATGATGCGTCCACGGGTGACATGTACTCAACCGTTCATCTCGTAAGGTAATTATTTTTGCCCATTATATCGGTCATCTAGTTAATAACACTAAAATGAAAGAAAGAAAAAAATTCTTCCCAGACAACATTCATAAGGCAAAATATGTAATAATGTATGGAAAGACAAGAGTCAAACAGGAGAGAGGAGGAGCATAGATCCAACAACCATGTATGAGAAACAATTAGAGCGAATAAGAACACACAATGCCTCAAAACATTAGGCAAGCCTAATCATGTGAGATTCAGTACGTCCTAATCCATTAAGTTCCAAGAATGAAAGAGCACTAAAAGCGTAATGAAACACGAAGACAAATGCACCTAAAAGAAGGCTGCGGTGCATAGGTAAATAACAGTCTGAAACAACTTGCTGAAATAAGACAAGTCACGGCACACAGCTTTTAGCTGTCAGGTCGCCAGAATGTGGGTGCACTTTAAAAAATGTTCAGAGATGTAAATCACAGGGGAGTAAGTGAAACAGTGGAGAGAGGTGACTAACACTCTCCAAAAGTTTGGTGAGCGGTAAACATTGCACGCAGACGTCTCCATGTAACGTAAAATCTGTCCCCTTACATTCAATACTACAACAGCTAAGATATGGTAAATACCCTCTCAGGGTAATCAAAGACGGAAAAAATTAAACCAAGGTTGCTAACAACTTGATGTCAAAGTCTGTTAAGTGTCTCAATGCTGCGCAAACCTCCAAGTTTCTATGACTAACAGAACGGTGAGATGCCCAGTAACTATACACTGCGGGACAATTGTACCAAAGCCAAATACTTAAGCAGGATGTGCCTTTAGTAAAGAGAAAATTACAGAAAAAAATAGAAAGAAAAAATAAAGTGCTATAGTGTTGCAGGGCTAGTCAATGCCAGTAAAATTCCAGATGCGACACTGGTAGACTAGAACCTATAACTAGGAGAGGCATGTTACTAAAACTGTTACTAAAAGCATTATGTTCCATTTAGAACCATAGTGCCCAACCACTTACCTATGTGCATTCTACATGCGAAAGCTCCACACCAACAGACCTGTGTATGACGAGAAAAAAGTAGGTGGGTTTAGACTGCCATTTGTAGTACTCATGATTGGTTGACCCAGAGAGATCCCACCTGTGATTTTAAGAAGACGGCTCAGACCTTGAGAAACCGCATCAGCCATTTTTTAATGGTCATAAGGCCAATCAAAAAAGGCAAAACAGTTGGTTCAGAAATTGTGTGCCCTGAAACCTAGAACACCATTTTGAAAACAGTTGTTGTCAAAAGTAAATTCCATGAAAATGATACTGCATAATTCTACGACGTTAATTAAAAACATAGTATAATAGAGTATAAATGGATTCCCATATTCAACATGGTCTGAACGACAGCCATTACAAAGCAATATCATGCTCTTATTTACTTTGACGAAACGGTTCAGGGCATCTTGTAACGTAGTTAAAGATAGTCAAACGAATCCACACCATGCAGCTCTTCACAGTGTGAGAGTATATGTCCAAGCCTAACAAAATAAAGGCGGCCATTTCAAAACGTCAGAATATGATGATTGAGTACAGAGAAATGTTAAGAAAACCGCTCAACTTGACCACGCAAGTGACGTACCAAAAAACACACTCCTCAAGCACTGATGTTGTCCAACGCATAATTTTAATGGTTAATTGTGACGATTAGTTGCTTGAGACATGTATGCCGTGTCCCCGCAAATTCATTTACATGCTGTAATGTGCCAAAATAAATTAGAGACCAAACTGGAGTGTAATAACAAAAACAAAACACACTTCGAAATGTGCGTTAGTTGTATCTTAGAAACATCATTCCGTCTGACTGATGTGCCTGCTTTACTCTGAAAAATACGGATCCTATTGAATCTAGCATCAGAGTTGTGGCACATGCTCTAATGCCTTGAAAAATTAAAAACAAAATATGAACCATGAAGCGGGCATGGTGCTGAACAAACAAAAGCAGCGCGTGCTGACCAAACAAAGGTCGCCTGGGCTCCAAAAGCTTATTATTATAAAAAGTGTTTTTGCACACGCTACCTTGCATCTGCAAGCACGCGATTAAATAAAAAAGCAAAACCTGCCAAGTTCTGCGAAGCCCAAGTGAAGAAGTGGCGCTGCGGGTTGCGTGTTTGCGCTGCTTGTCGTACACGACTACAAGGTGCGAAGAATGGTCTGGCGCATCACTTTAACCGTCCCACCAAGCTGAATGAAACCAAAAGCCTGAAAGGGTGCGATGTGCTTGCTACTCACCTTAAACACAGTTACAACAACAGTACACACGAACTACATCCGAGACGCAGCTCAGCGACCACTAAAATGAAGCCCGGGAGTTGTGTGTGCGCACGCGCTAAATAATCTCAAATCTATAGCCAAAAGGGATTCAGGAATGCAGCCTGCCCTCGCCGCTGTTGTTTAAACAAGACGTGCGGCAAAGTGGTGCGCGCGCGGGTCGTGCACTTTATGACCCGTGAAAGACAGATGGCGGCTGCACACGTGCACGCTCGCATGAACGCAAGCGCTATGCCAGCCAAAGTGTGGGGTTGCACTTTGAAAACTCACCTACTAAATGTCTCAGTGCAGTGCATGCGCTGGCTCAGCGAGACCTAAAAAGGTGTTCAGACTACATAGTCATCCAGTCCTGGCCTTCTTTGCTGAGAGCACAGAGCAATGCTCACATATTGCAGGTCACTGCAAATGTGCGTGAAGGAGGTGCATTGTTTTAAAAATATTGACAAGGCACAAGTAAAAGAAAATGCAGTGCTTACAAGGAGTGGGTGCGTTGTGTGTGCGGGGGTGTTGAAATGAAGGAGATGCAAGGAAGTGCATGCAGGAGAGAGTAAAATTAGGGTTCTGAGGAGGAACGGGGTGAGGTGTAAGATCTGTAGATGGACGCGATGTGACGGAGAAAAAGGTCCGTACAGCTACAACATAGAGTGAAAATAGCAGGAGTGATTGAGACACTCTGAAGACCACTGCCTCTTCCACGGGGCTTCATAATATCTAATTCACAGACTTACAATTTTGGAATTGAAACTTTTTCAATATTATTTACATCAAAATCATGGTTTTTACTCCTTTTATCTTAAACGGTTAACTATCACTGATAAAGCTAATAGTCCAGGTTGGTTTTAGGTGTGCCAGTTGTCATATATCTGAATGCAATAACAGAAAGCTCAGAGAGGAACCAAAATGTCGGACCGTTTGTACTCTGAGGCTGTGCCCACAATTCATATTTTATGTTTTATATCTATAAAACCGAATCATGGAAAAAGTAGTGTTTTCTACAAGACTTACTTTTCCCTTAGTTGGTTACGCTGGTCCTCCACCCGCGCCTATGTTTTATGTAAATATCACCTGATGGGTGGGAGAGTTGGTAGAAGTTCAGATGCCACACGTTTCCACTAGCTAAAACAAATTTGGATTGAGGATGAAGGTTATGTGCCAAAATATGGCATAGTTGTATGTCTTAATTGTCCTATTCCTCTGTTATTTACTTAGAACAGATGTACAATTTTATCATGAAAGTCATTTCCATTGCTTTCCTTAATTTCAGCCCTCCTTTATTAAATTCTGATGGCACCCTGATTTTCGTCGTAGCTAGCCTGGTTTTGGGTTTCCTCCACAGTGCGGTGGACCACTATGGCGCAGTGTGCTGGCCGTGTGCCTGTTGTTCCCTGGTAAAACAAGCCAATATTCCCGTGCTGCAGCCTTGACAGTCAACAACGTGATTGTGTCCTTGCTGTCCTGTTTGAGTTTCTAACTATGTACTGCATCTCCCTTGAAACGTGGGAGAATTTAATTAAATATATAGTGAATGCTGTTGTGCATCCCACAGTGTCCAAATTAGGGAGCAGCTTGGAAGTAGCTGGCAGAATTGGCACAGCTTTGCTAAAGTTGGTGCCAGATTTACCTTCCTCGACTGGACATGTGCGTCAGGCCAGCACTGTGTTTGGGTAACAGTAATGGCTAGTGGGTGAAATATGAAGAACACGCGAAGGCTTCCAAACGCGTCGGGCGTTAAATTGTT
Source organism: Triturus cristatus (assembly GCF_964204655.1). NCBI lineage: Eukaryota > Metazoa > Chordata > Amphibia > Caudata > Salamandridae > Triturus > Triturus cristatus. The sequence continues at coordinate 837,155,065 of NC_140593.1, forward strand.
GCTTAGTTGAACAATTAAACATGCAGAAGTAAAAAAAAGCCCTGGCTGTCTTTTTCTATGTGGACAACATTTACTCGCTGTCGGAACAGGCAAGAGAATCGGCTATTTTTGTGACGGGGATAATATATATATTCCAATAATTCTGTTGCTATTCAAATTCCCTGGCTGGTCCTTCTCTTCAGGCAACCAGGGCCACCAGCAGAAAGCACCAACAAACAAATATTGTTTTGGAAAAAAAAAAAAACTTCTTTTACTAGACTGGGGGAGTGAGCATTCGTAGGCTGCTTTGCTTTGGTTGCCAGTCCTCTACAGGGCCCTCTAAAGGGCATTTGTGGTCTTCACGATTAAACAAATAGCAGTGGTAGGAAGGACACCTCCTCCACGTGTCCCAGCTCAATATTCAGATGGACGTCCTTTCTGTGAACCTTGTGTACATGAGTTGGGTGTTTTTCCTCTGGTTGGAGATTGTAGCCATCTAGGAGAAAAGGGAAGTGGACCATGGTAAATGACGCGTTTTACTTCTTCAGCTCAACTCCAGTAGGTGCCCTCCAAGGCTGCCTACTTTCCACTCCCGTCTGATCTCTTACTTACATCGTCCCCTACCATCCCCACACCAAGTATAAACTCCAACCATTGTTTTGTCACTAGGGGATTCTGCGGTTGGAATGGATACCCATTGCCTTGATCCCTCCACTTCGTTCTGTATTATTAGTTTTGTGTTTTCCTGTTATAGAATGACACAGTCATGCTTTTTAGGTCTGACATTAACCAAACAGTTTGATTTTCCTAAAATTATATGTATTATAAACTTCTAGGGGCATTCCGTCACCCGTTGGTCTATTATTGTGTCTTTCACATTTTTCCAAGGCCAACTACAGCTTACAGTATGTGGCAGGGGTCAACCCACTTCAGCTATTGGTTATCTTCACTGTACATGACTGTGTTCTGCCCTTTCATAAACAACACATCCACACACAAAGTTTTCTTCAGTACCACGGACTAGGGCAATGCATACTTTTTTTAGACCAAAAATATATATTTACTGTAGCCAATGTTTGTTTTTGTTTTCTCTTGATTGACGAGGACTCAGCAGCATCTAAAACAAAAGGAGCATTGACCAAGCCAGAAGGCTGTCATCCAGTGCCAGACATAATGGCTTTTCCACTGTTTGGCTGGTTGTGGTCTCTGGGACATTTAAGTGTCAACCATGACCTATGGTGGATCACTGGGAATGATACTAGAGATGCTGAGTTCAAAGTGGACTAAACAGAAGGCTCACTCGGAAGGATTACCTTTGCCTCTGTGCCCGTAACCCTTTTAAGTGGAGACAAGTCAATGTCCTTTGCTATGCGTTACAAAGGCATCTTCAACTTTTCAAAGAACTGAGGGCCATATAATCAAGGAACGGCGATGACATTATCGTCGATTTAGCGGCAGGAAACTGCCGCTAAAGTGGCGATAGTGGGCTTGATAATGTACCCTTGTGAATTCCCATAGAAGCCCAGGTTCAGGTGTGACCCTGGGCTTCTATGGGAATTCACAAGGGCATATTATCAAGCCCATTATCGCCGCTTTAGCGGCAGTTTCCTGCCGCTAAAGCGGCGATAATGTTATCCCCGTTCCTTGATAATATGGCCCTGAGTTTAGGTCACATGAGCCTAACTCAAGGGCACCTATTCATTTGCCTGAACCCACTGGAATCCCATCGACTCTTTTGTAGGACACACCTACACCGTGGATTATATGGGTGACAATGCAGAGGATGTGAGTGAGCAGACTGTGTAGAAGTTACTTAGATTAAGTGAAAGGTGATGCAAAGAGAAAGAAAGACCACAGAAACGTTTGCAATGCAATGAGTTTAAAAAAAATAAAAACTCGGAATTTTTTTAATGCATGTCCTCTGTTTGGAAGGAGTAAATTATAATATTCATTTTTTTCACGTGTCCTGCATCTTGTGGTCCCGCTTTGTAATGGTGGGAAGTTCAGTTGTGTACAGGGTGAGCGTTAACTGGTTGAGAGACAAGGGTTGGTAACGGAGAGGCGAAAATGACCGTCAGTTGCAATAGAGATGAAACTAGAAGACTATGAAAAAGGAAGGGAAAATGTCACTTAGTAGAAGTAGGTGTGGGTTCCAAAAAAGATGCAAGGAGTGGGGAAAGCAAATATGCCGCACTTCAAAAACAATAAAAAAACGGGCAAATGCATAGGAGACCAGTCTTGAAGAAAGTGACTCAGTAGGGTTGTAGCAATCACACAAGTTTGAAACCAGTTCAGTGAGTGCTGAGTTTGTGCTGGGGGCTGCGAGAGGTGGGCGCTTAAACGCATTTCTAAGGGCTGCGACGTATTTCTCGTCGTCAGACTTTGACCCAGAGCATAAACAAAAGGAAGGGCGGAGGAGAAAATGAATGTTATGAAAAAGTAGCAATGAAAGCAAAGAGACAGTGCGTGTAGGGTGATGGAAGAAAGACGCATGAGGTAGAATCAATATTAAGCTGCCTTGGGATTCAGCAAAGCCTGCTTTCAGGAGCCGGCTCCTGAGGAAAAACTTTGGGGCCCGTTTTTTTTTTTAACACAAATCAAGCACTGAGTGAAACAGTAAGTTGGGGCCAAAATCCAAGCTTTGGCTCAGTCGGACAGGGCAGTGCGTTTTTGTGGACGCCCTGTGGCCGCACAGCCCCGGAGCAATCGCCCGGCTCCTGGTGAGGGAAAGCCGGTCTAACATGGAAGAATCTGCAGGATGACCCCCAGCGCCGGCTAAAGTATCTATAGCGCGATGAGTAATATCCTGTAAGCCAATCAACAGGAAGAGAACTCTTGGAGTGTTTAGATACGACTCGGGGATCGTCCTGGAGCGGCTGCCACGTTTTACCGTATTTAGCCGAAGAAACAAAACTCTACAAATGTGTATTTACTAAGAAAATATGGTGCGGTGACAATACAATTAATGTGTCCTTCTGTGCTGCAGCCTTTCAGGCTTCTTTAAATTGCCCGCTCGTTCTGGAGCAGCTGAGAAGTCGCATATTTTAAAGGAGCTGGGGTAAATATCCTCCAATAACAATCCGAGTATTGGTCCATGACGTACACATACGGTAAACTTAGAAAAACAGAAAAGCAGCCATTTTCAGGTTCTCTGCTATCTTTTTTTATGCGTTACCTGGAGGCGTATTAATAATGGTCATCTGTTTCTGGAAACCAGGTTTATACAATTTTTGGTGTGGCCTAGGTCACATTAACACGTTTTTCATATAAATTGGGGGGAAAAGCAGGTAGAAATGCAAGTGCAGCAGACTTCACTATTAGTGAAATATATGCAAATGAATACATCTTAAGATTCGATTTCAGTCCAGCCAGGGTCGAACTGTGACATAAAGTAGGCCCAGGTACCAAAATAAGTGTGCCCCTTTGTATTGTATTGTAATTGCATTTATATAGCGCTTACTACCCCTGACGAGGCATCGAAGCGCTTTGCATTAGTAAATTAGCTAGCCTGTAAAGACACGATGTATAAATATTTTGCAAGGCATGGAAGAGTTCATGGATTTGAGCTTGCTTCAGCCCATGTCTGTTTTAATATCGGGTAAATCAATAGTAAAAAACAGCTCAGCAGATCATAAAACTGGCCCACGAACAGCCATAAAAACGACCCCCACCCTGGCCTGTCAGACCAGCCGCTGCTGCCCTACAAGCAAGTGCGACCCAGGCAGAACATTTTCAGTATAGTCCTATCGAATGGGATATCCATGTACAATTGTATGAGTTAAATTAAATAGTGCACTTCCATGGAACATGTGAACGGTGTTTACAGTTAGTTTTAAATGCAAAATAACTAGTGACATTATTAAAAATAGACTATTACGATTTGGAAAATTTAACAAAATAGCACCCAAGTGGACTTACGTTATGCTTCGTTCAGGAAGAACTGGTGTTCATGCCAAAAACGCTTTGCATGTTGGGATTTTTAGTCCCCATTTACAATGTTAAACTAAAAAAGAACTGATTTACAGAATACAACACCAGAAAGCCAGGAGTGGCTGAAGACATCACACCCGAGACTAACCCACTTGGCAACTATGTAAAAAGTTAGCCTTCATTCTTGAAGGCAATCACAGTTTAATCAATAAGTGGTGAAAGGGTATATATTTATTTAATTTCAGTTGTAGCTGTTCAGTTATACATTTCCAGTGCCAATGGACACCCTTCCACTCTCCTATGAAACAATGGGTCTTGGTTAAAATATTGCCTATTACAGTGAGACCCCCTTGAGATGTGGTTCCTATTTCCTATAACATGGCACTGCCGGCAAATCAACCCTCCTGTAGTCACGCCGCAGAGAAGGAGCATTGAGATGCTTTACTGTGCTTCCAACTGCTGCAGTGTGGACCCCTGCGACTGAAATATTGCTGGGTTTGAACCCCAGGGCCACTAAGAAGTTAGCACTCATGGTTAACATTACACATATCTCTAACAATATGATCCTATTCGAATTTGTCACCAATGGCACGATTTGTAACAGCTGCCAGATCAAATTTTGACACCAGTATACCGATTCTTGAAAAAGAAAAAAAAGATTTGTGCTCCCATAGAATTATGCCTACTTTTGGAGTGTATTTTCCTACTTCACCGCGTATTAACTGCCCACCACACCACTACCTCCACTATCGCTTTTGACTTTATTCTTTGACCCTCTACTGGGTTCTGCTGCCTTTTGGCTAGGTTCGCATTATAGAAATATCTTATACATACCTACATTTTGTGCAACAGTTACAATTCTGAGCTCTGTGGTGAATTTCAAGGTTCTCATAAACAAAACTATTTTCATATGCATAAACGTAACCGGTATACAGGTGCGGATTTATTCCTGCCATTGACAGCAGTTAAACTGTCCACCATATCTAGGGGTGGAGTTGGAGCTGCCAAGAATTTGTGAATGCCACAAGCATGTGGGTGTTCGCTTCACAGGGGGCATCCTTGCCTTGGAACACCCACAGCAGGCCCCTTGCGGCTGATTTGCTCAAATACAATAGTATAAGATGCTGCTGTAATATGACGTGTGAACTTAGTCCAAACATGAGTTTGAGGTATTTCATCACCCTAAGTCTAACTTAGGTGCACACATAACATATTCTGTGCAGCATAAAGGGAATGCCCGGACAAGTTGGTAAGTCCATTTCCAAACCCTAAATCAATTCTTGCTGTTTTGCTACCAGTATGCTTGATTCAGACTACCTTTCATTTTTATAAATTACCACTAAATCCAAATATCAGCGATGAAACAATGGATTGAAGTTCATATCCACTGATGGCTGAGATTTGTTGACTTGAACCCGGTCTACAGTGGCACCATGCCCATGGTTCAAATGTTGCTCTCCGAATGCCAAATAACAATGTCAAACACAAGAGAAGCACTGCACTATTTGTCAGTTGTTCCCTAATATTTTCTGTGTTCCTTGTGTCTTACTCTTGGGTAATTCAACAAGGTCGAACTTGCAACGTACACAGACTTTGCCGCCTATTTTAAAATAGCAATGTTGTACTTCCTTCTTTGTGTTAGTTGGTCTTTTGCAAGTTAAGGGTTGGGCGAGATCTTAAAGAGTCTAGAAAAACTATGAATTGAGAAAATGTCATCTCTTCACGGGTAAAAATCAATCAAGGGTTGGTGTAGTGTCGACATGGAGTCCTCTTCAGCATAAAGGGTGTTCTCACTCCCTGCAAGGTGCCTAGAAAAACTTATAATGTTGTGGCAAGTCAAGTAAGACTTTCTGTGTGGATAATATTTGGTTTGTCAGAATTTGGGTTGGAGGAATGGTTTGCTCTTTGAGTTTTTATTTATGTTTAATAAAAAAAATGTTACAAAATAAAATAAAGTGTTAATATTCCTGGAACGTTAGGGCCATTATGGTTGAGTTTTGTATGTTAAATAAAAAGGGACAACTATTCTTTCTTCTAATGAAAATCTACCCTTTTGTTACGTTAACGATTATCAAACTCTTATTGATTTTTGGAGGCTCCAAAGAATTTCATAAACAGTGATATTATTTTTTATTGTGCACTCTAAGGAAAAATTAGCCAGGTAAAGCTTTAAAGCCTGTATTTTACTACCTTCCATTCTTCTTCCGACCTAGTTGAAAATCCCAAAGAATGGCATTGTCCCTTAACCCAACTTAAAGCATCCTCCAGGGCCACTTAGTACACTCAGTGTCTGGAATTCTGGAAATTCAGGGATCTTAAGAGCCAGTTATTACTCCTCAGTGTCTGGAATTCTGGAAAATCAGGAGTAAGTCACACCAACTCTTAAATGTTTTGTGTTTATTCTGCTTAGTTTTCGACGATTTGACTGGGATATAGCTCCTACCATTACAAGACACTCCAGATTTATTGTGTACAGTCTTGTGACCTTATCTGGAATGTTGTGTCTAGTGCTGGAGGGCACCTCTGTTATGTTGTGTGTTGGCTCTTTCCATAGAGTCAGACACTTAGCTCAGATTCAAATTTGGGTTCAAGCCCAAATGTCAACATAGCGTTTGGTGTTTGTTTTGGGAATGATTTAAGAACTGATAAATGGATTTGTAGTACGTATCAAAAAAATCTCAGACGGTGTTGGTCTTTGTTTGACAAGTTTGGTGCCAGTCTGTCTGCCAGGTTTGGGGCATGATTTGATAAACACTTCTATGATAATATCACTGTGAAACCTATAGGCTGGGCCACCTTTCTACATCTCTCTAGTCCTTCCACATGAAAAGTAATCCCACCACCATTGCATGTGAACAGGTGCTCGGCATTGTGCACATGATTTATAGAATTGGGGCCATCCTAGAATTAGATGGGGGATCTCAACTGGAGCCCTTGCTATTGTTGTAAATATAAAATACATAAAAGATGATGGGGGAGTGCTTCAATTTATCTAACAACTGACCATCGTGTTGGGTTGCATTCCAGTGCGTCATTATTTTGTACACTATGCCACCTCATTTAGAGCAGTCGTTTTCAAACTTTTTAATGCTGTGCCCCCCCCAACCCCCCCCCCCCCCCCAGCGGAAATTAAAAATTTATCAGGCCTTTCTAAAAACTTTTCACAATTATGCTATTAAATTGGTAATGTTTAAATATGTCTAGATTTATTTAAACATTACAGTGAAGTCCTGTTACTGTTTTAAATTTGCAATCAAATACATGATTGCCAAACAAACTATTCTGGTCAGGCAGGCCTTACTAAAGTGTAATATTATCCACGGTGTAATTATTAGAATTGGGGTTGGAGTTTTGAAGAATATTAGGAGTCCCTTCCCTTTTTACACATACACCCAGGTAGGATATAAATGAGAAAAGATGTTAGTGATGGCCCATTACACAGCCTTGCTGCAGCTAATTTTTTTCTGCTTAATACACAGCACTGTTATTAGTATAATACTTCTTTCGGTCGGAGCCTGGCATGCCCTGGGATCAATTGAGGCCCCTACTTGGGCGGCCAGCCCCGAGTTTGAAGATCCCTGATTTAGAATCGGCCATATGAAAATCCGACATGACCCTGCTCCAATAGAAAGAGTCCAGCCCGGAACTGCTTGGTCAAGTCCCCCCTAAACTGGAACACAAGCAACTCAAGACCAGGTTCGTTCTGATTGGGTCTCCTCAGGGGGGTGTGGCATAGTTTGCCTAAACACGTGTCCACTGATCACTGTGCTACTGTAACCGAGCTACACCTGACTGACGAGCCCCAATCGGGGTGAAACCGATCATGCGTTGCTTGTGTTCCGGTTCAGGGAGGATCTGCCCTGGCAGTTTGGACTGGGCTGTTCCTGTTGGAGCAGGGTCAAGAATGGTTTAAGCATGGGTGGGTCCCAACCAGGCCCGGTTCATGCGGGTGGGCCAGGCCCACCCAAACACGAGCCTGGCCCACCCAAACAGGAGCCTTGGCCCTCGCAGTGAGGGCTTGAAGGCAGGCGCGCAAAGCACACGTCTTGTGTCAGCCCGGACCGAGACAGCTTCCCGGGCGTGCACGCACACAGACCGTTTTAGAGATTATCGCAGCCGCACCCGCTTCACAGGTCTCTAAAAGACCATTTACATGTTAGCGAGGCTTTGTTCATTTTTTCACCCCTTCATCTCCACTTGGCAAAGGCGACAATGTTCTGCTGCGTGGATATTTCTTTTTCTATGCAGCGCAGGAGAAAATAAGTTTGTTTTTTCCTATTCACCTTTCCTGACCCCTGCAGCTGCTTATCACATCAGACTGTGACACAAACTTTGACTAATGGAGTAGGTAAGAGAATGTGTTACTATTTGTTTTCTTTTTAAAATATTCACAGGCCCAGCAGGACACATACTACGTGTGTGCTTCATTCAAACAGTTTTTATCATTATCATGGCCGCTGCAGGACAACAATAAGACAATAAAAGATGCCTCAATAACGCTGGTGATTAATGATCCTGCTGGAGAGCAATCATTTGTCTGTTAGTCGTTTTTAAATGCAGATGAACTGTGTTTTATGTGGAAGCTCAGTGGGTTACTGCCTTTGCCACAGAGATCCTTGTACTACTTGCAGTTCAGTAGTTACAATCCTAACATAGGACAGTGACCAATGAACTGTCACCAAAGAGCTGCATACAAACATGAATGGTATAGTTAGAACTTCGCTCTTTTTTTGTGATATAGTTAGAACTTCCCCAGTCTTTATTAATTCTAATGTTGCTAAAATGAGTGTGTTTGGGCAGATATACATTTTTATCAGTAAAGCTGACCCTCATGGAATACTCTTTAAATCCTACGGTTGTGTTTCCCCAGACCAAACCCTCTTAAAATATACTGCCCACCAGTATGGATGACATGTGATTCATACACCTTGTAATCCCCATTGCCTTATGTGACATTCCCTGTAGACTGATTTACATACTTGTATGATTCATTGTATAATGCGTGCATGGTGTAAAGTACTGACGCACACTACACTGATATGAGTAGCGCTGTACAACAAATTAAATGCATATGAGAGAGGGGCTACGTAAAGATGATGGGGCACTGTTGGAGGGTGGCAGTGAGGGAATCCGAGGAGGAGGTCATGGGGTGGAGGGGGGAGCTAGGGAGAGATGAGGGGCACTGGTGGAGGGCGGCAGTGAGGGAATCCGAGGAAGAGGTCATGGGGTGGAGGGGGAGCTAGGGAGAGATGAGGGTCACTGCTGGAGGGTGGCAGTGAGGGAGTCTGGGGAGGAGGTCATGAGGGGGATGGGCTACAGAGAGATGAGGGGCACTAGTGGAGGGTGGCAGTGAGGGAATCCAAGGAGGAGGTCAGTAGGGGGGGCCATGGAGGGATGAGGGGCACTGTTGGAAGGTGGTAGTAAAGGTTATTTACGGAGAAAGAGGTTATTGGTGCGGCACCAAAAAAGACTTTCGCATCAGCGCTGAAGCAGGCCCTGTCATGGCCTTTCTGTTTTTCTTTATTTAATTAGCAGTCGGGTCGTAAGGGCTACTGTGGAACATACTGTAAAGTGTGTGCTAATTATATTTACCGCTATATTAAATGTTTTAGGTTTGAAGGTGATTTTACTAATGTTTTTACCGGGAAAAATGAAAATGGAGCCCGATGGTGCCTGATATGGGGCTGGGGCCCAAGGTCAGCTGTGAGATAAGGTGCACTGGAGAGGAGTAGTGGATAATCAAGCCTGTAAGGGAGTGCGTTGCAGAGTCCGGGGTCAGGTGGAGGTAGTAATGAAGAGGGATTCTCCCTGAAGACTCGCACAGAGGGAGCCTGAGTAGTGTCACTTGCCTGATACTCCCACCTCAGAAACCTCCTCTTCCCATCAAAGGAACATTACATGGAAAAAACACTTTTTGAGAGTGATAATATTTAGAAAGAGATTTGGAAAAGAGTGCGTTTTACTGGACCTTGTAAGACTAAGAAGAGATAAAGGAGGGCCCTGAAGCAGGCCTGCCTAGACATATATGCGACAAATCGAGCCCGCAGTGGCCCACCCAAATGCACCCTTGGCCCACCCAAATAAAAATTCCTGGAGCCGGGTCTTGTCCCAACTGAGGTAGCACAAAGGACGCAGAAGATGGGTTAGAGGGTATATTCCTTTGGCAGAGCAAGGTTTACAGGAGTTGATGCCACAATCATGCACCGCAACGTAGCCCTCTTTGCAGACACTATGGATGCACTGCACTCCATTGCCACCTCTCCTCCTTCCCCCAAATAAACCATACAGAGGACACATGTATTTTTCGGATATTTGCAGCACTTTCTGCGCAGGCGGCCTCTCTAATAGACATGCAGAATTTCGTGGGAGGAGCAAAACAATCGCTTGCGTTTCCTCACTGTGAGCTCCCCCCCCCCCCCCCCCACCCCCCTATGCAGATTAGTTGCAATAAGCACGCTGAAAAAAATTGCCTTCTGCCATAGCTACAACCCTCGGGCTGCTGAGCTCCATCTCGGCCGGTGTCCTTGAGAGCTGTGTCAAGAGCACGGCCTAGATTAGCCGGGTGCGTCTGCAGAATACATTTGAAAACACTGACAAACCGGGGCTCGAGCACTGGGCCCAAGCGGGCCACGGGATGTTATTAGGGTATGACGCACACACTGGCGAAAGCAATGTCCAAGGGCCTCAGCAGTAATATTTTTCTGTGATACAGATTCTCGTTTACTTTGCATATACGAATACACTTCACTGTACGAAATGGCCTCTATTTTGTGCCCCGATTTTAAACATTTTCTTTCCTTCATCGGCCTGGAGATCGTAAGGCTTGCAGGTTTTTAAAAACATCTTTGTATCTGCTGCATTTATTGTTAAATATGCCGTTAGCCACGAGTTTTTGATTTACTTAAAAAACGTAATATATGTGTGTATATATAACGTGTGTGTGTGTACATGATATATTTGTATGTGTATATATATATTGTTTTTTCAGTCAGTCGTCTTCATTCATTAGTCTGTTGTTGTGTCATTCACACTTTTCGTCTGCCCATTACAGAACTGGGCCTTTGGTCAGTCTACTTCTGCCGTTGACAGACTTCACTGTGAGTGATAGCATTCTGCTCTTTCACAAGGAGCACATCCATAAATCTTTACAAACAAGCATTTGAAAGCCATAAAGCTGGTAGCCAATGTCAAGCCTATTGGCTTTGCCAAAGCTCACACAATGTTTCTGGACTTAGAAATAGTAAACTGTCACAAAAGAGGAACTGCTTCTGATTGTCTGTAATACGTTTTAAACATATTAAGCATGAGTATAATCCCTAGGGGAACGGGGCACAACGTGGGATGGTTGTAACACACCGGAAGGTGTCCACCAATAAGTTTTAGGCAGATAGAGTAGGGAGGATTTTTGGGGGGGAGCTTCGTAAATTTGTGCACACTGCACCACGAGGGTGTGTTCCCATAGTCCCGGGCAGCAAATGAACAAAGTTTGCCCTTATTTATTTCTTGCAGCTTACAGATAGTCTTACAGATAGTCTCGGCTGTGACCTGTTCTGAACGGTGTGTACTACAAACACATGGCACCTGAGTGTAAATAAGGCCTGTTTAATGGAAACCCAATGCAAAAATGTTATACAGACAGCATTTATGTGCTGAAAAGTTTCTTCTATTATTTTAATCATTCCTCCTTCCCTATCCATTTTGCAGCTCAAGATACCTTTAATTAATCATCAAGTAACCTTATAACAGTTAATGACAGAGTTGTCTTCTACACATACACTTCTGCTGGGTATACGGCAGGTCCAGAGCCTTAGTAGACGAGTATGCTATTCGGTATCGCCCTCTGCTTTCACCTATCCAGAACTGAGAATATTCCCTAAAACTGATTGAAGTTGATAAATTCAACTAAAATAGGAAACCATCACTTCTCATCATAGTTAGCACATCTTGGCAAACTTAGTTAGTCTGCAAATGGAGATCATGAAACAGTAGGGAAAATCCTCTCCGGACTACTGAAAGCACTTCAGTGCCATACCAAATGCAAACCTCTGCATTGTACAAATGACAATGAAATATCCTAATTTGCATCAGGACTTTTGTTCACCATTGACACGGTCTCAGTGGTTCCACAATGTCATTAACCAAAGTACAAATCTTTTGATCAAAGTAGCAATTTTTTTTATGCTGTTCAAACTCTTCTTCAGGGGCACTAAGCGCTTTGCACTGTAAAGAGTAAATACAAGGTCAGAGCAGAAATATGAGTTTGGTATAACGTTGAACTTCATGAGGCAAATAACATCGGTCGCATGGGTGAAGCAGTGCAAAAGGCAACATTGTGTGACAGAAAAGGTGAAACACCATGGTATTTGGTATAAAATGCGAAATCTCCTAACTGAGATACCTTTTATTAGAGTACCTGGTAATAATGTAGTACCATGTAGAATGTATGTGTTTTCCTCATCTATGCAGTAACACATTAAAAGTGGGGACAGAGTAGACCTGGCCACATTTGCTGAGGAATGGCTGCTCTTCCCAGAGCTCCATGTGGTTGTCTGGCTTCCTCTCTATGACCTCCCTGAGTGTATCCTGACTCTGTTGCTGGCGACGGAAGAAAAAACACTCGAGCACAAGCCCGCACACCTGGTGCCTGGTTGTGAGGCGAAGAAAGATGGTCTGAGAGGGAGCGAGCTAAAGGGTGCAAGAGTGGGCTTGGAGAGAAAGAGATGGTGTTAGGAAGAGGTAGAAGCTGGAGAAGGAGGTTGGTACGCTATTGGAAATTGGTACAAGGGTTGTGGGTTGAGGAACCGTGAAGGAAAACATGGAGCGAAATAAAATGTGAAACATGGAATGCGAAGAACTGAGACAGATAGAAAGCAAGGAGCAAAAGGGGCAACCACTTAGTAAGAAGAGTGTGGAGGAAAAAGGAGGAGACAACCCTAAGAGGGCAAGCTGGAAAATGAGGTAAAATAGGAATGGTAAAGGAGGGGGCATAGGCCTAGGAGTGATGGAGGAAATGCCATGCCCGTTGGTGCAAGGCAGTGTGGGGAGATGGTGAGGCCTACCACTGGCATGAACATCTCTGGATAAATGCTTGAGAATTTGGCCAGAGTCAAGGCAAAGTGCATGACATTTTGAAGAAATATTCACTTACCTTTTTACCCGCTCTTCAATGCAAAATGTGTCAAATAACCGTCAAATCTAGTATCCTTCCCAGAGCTCGGTATCCAGATCCTGCTCTGCTACCTTATAGTCGAGCATCCTTACTAGTGTGCAGCTTACGAGTAGACTGGAGTGATATTCCCGGGCTTTTGTTGGCCTACAGATTTGAAGTGACCTGGTGTTCTGCTTCAGAAATTACTGCCTGCGGGAACACTGGGCAGGGGCTGTGAGCGCAGGCACAGCCCAACATTTACCGCTAACTCATTGCTTCTCCACTGCTCCCTCTGATCACAGGAGAACCTACCCCAACTTCTTTCTAAACTCACTGCCCTACATTGGGCCTGCTCCCATTTACCACCTGCTCAGACAGAGTGGTAAATAACAGTGGAAAAGTTCCTGGCATTGGGGTTAACCATATTGTAAAGTGCAAAGTAATCCCACGTCTGCATGGTTATTCCCTATTCCAGGGACTGAAACTTGTGAATGCACCCAGCAAGTGTGGATTTCCCAGTCGAAATCCTAGTCCAATCCCCCAGTAATTCGAGGACCCATGGATTTTGTAATAGTCCACTAAATGTGGGGATTCGAGTGTTCCTTGCAGGCGCATACCCCAAAGTCATCCAAACAGCGGAAGAATTTGCTGATAGACAATGGAGCAGCTACCATTCCAAGGTAACGAACAAGATATTGCACAAAGAGGATCAGTAAGCCAACATTACACCAAATGGATGCTTAGAAGCACTGTTTTCGAAAAGCAAGGGCATATGCATCCAGCTGCTTCCTTCTGTGCAGTCCATTTCTTTGGGAAAATGTCACCCTTCTTGTTTTTTCAAAGTGGCGGTACAGGGTCACTGCACCATAAACTAACATATATATGAAATGCATAATCTAAGAACAGTGAGTTTTTAGTGGCAGTGCCTGGAAGCTTCTAAGTGCATTGACTTTCAGTTCCCCTTTATTAAGAGAAGTTTTATTCCCTAAAAACCCATTTACTTATTTCTTCCAGGCGAAGGAACACTGTCCAACATGTCAAGCGAAATGATCTTTCTCTGGCATATTTTAAGATGCCCGTCGGTCCCTCATTGGGTATTTCGAGACAGTGTCTGAACACTGAGTGCATTTCTGCTATGTCACTATTCCGTAAGTGAGTGTAAAGCTCTATTTATTGTTAACCAACTCAGTGGTATTCATTTTCACGGCTTTAGGAGGTTGGAAGCGGGGTAGACCCACCTGTGACCTTTGGGTCAAACGCAGATCACCCAGTAAACGCATTCGTCCACTGAACTATCACAGCCACTTTTTTTTTTTTTAACCCATAGCATTGTGACAAATGGAGGTGTTCCATGCGGTTCACGCCTGCAATTACACCATTGTACCTCATAGGATGTGACCAATTGAAAGGACTACCAATTTTGATTTTTTTATATGTATATGTGTCTCTGTGTGTAATCATTCTCATTTTAGAAGAACTGATCTATTTTGTATTAATAATTACAAATATTTACATGTGAAGTAATGAGTCCTGCGATATGACTCTAATGTAATGCCATTAAAACTTACATACGATCTGCGGACTCCCGATGTAGTGTCTGCGTTGTAGTGGCTCCCAGTGTCTTGAAATGTAATGTGAATGTACCCGAAGACATGTAGCGTGAAAACAATGGATAAGGGGGAAGCTTAAATTGAGAGGGTATAAATACAGTAGAGAGAACAAAAACTAACCAGGCTGCATATTCACCAATGTAGTTACTGCAGTAGCTTGACACCTAGCCAAGCCCATCATGTGTGGAAGATGGAAATGAGATGTCGGCGACTGATGGAATGAGCGTAATGCTTTGTTTGATTGCGTGACAAAGTAGCTGGAAGATGACTGGATTTCCATATTAACTGCACAATTGTTTAGAGTCGTATTGTAACATATTATTGTTTTGTGAAAGCGTTTAAGGACATAATTAGTGAGTTTCTTGTTATGGTCGGAATCATTATTATCTTTTCATTATCGGTCATGGCATGCAACGACCTTGGTTATCTTATGGAGGTAGTGCACTTTTTGTCATTTAAAAACGTGATTCCATCTAAGTGTGATCATAGTTGATGTGATTAATGATCCTATGCAATGCATAATGTGTCACTGTACATGTAAAAATGTTGCATGTGAGGTGCATGTGGCAGGGTTGGAAATTGGGTGACAGTGGAACCGCCACTGAATTAATTTGCCATCTTTGTCTGCTTTGTAATATGCTACATATATGTAGTCCATCATCTTCTAACTTTCTATACCCTGTTTTTTTAAATGTAAATGATGTGTGTTTATACATTTTCAGCTGTTAGAAAGTCAAATAGTGAGGTACATTTTTTTTGCTGTTTATAATTTTCTCAAACATTTAATTGATTTGTGTCTGACTAACCAGACTCTGAATTTCAACACATTGTTGATACATCGCATTTTAAAATTAGTTTTGGTGCTTCTTGATGTTTGTGAACATTGTTGAAAAGTATGGTGTTGCCTAGAAGGATTTGCTGGACTCTACATCAGAGATGTTTGATCAGCTGACACAAAGTGCTTTTGAGTGTTTTATTGTGATGTTCATTTAGTAACAACATAATTTTTCCTTGTGGGTGTATGGTGGCAGAGTTATTAGGAAATTGTTCACTTGTGTGGGTGTATGGGGGTAAGTGTTAGTTTGAAATTATTCACTTGTATCTCCATGTATTTCTGCTTGGTCTGTGTGTGTCTCTGAGATAAATGTATTGAGTATGATTATTGTGTATGTATGAGCGTGTCTTTGTAGGTCTTAAGTAGCTCACTTGCGACTCCATGTAGGGGCATTATGCCTTTCGTCTAATGTTTTGCGTTTTATTACACGTGCAAACAGCATATTCCATGTAGCATGCGTTAGTAGCATTAGCAAGGATTGGGTTTCGCCTGTGACTGGCTCTATCTAGGGAAATGGCACACGGTATGTGCTTCCATGTGAGTGTGTTGAGCTTTGTGTGTAATGTGGTGTACTTTATTATAACATGTTCAGGAACAGCATATATTACATGTTGAGCACATTTCTAGCATCAACTCTATGCAGGTGTAGAACACCTGGTTTGGCTCCATGTGTCATAGGTTCATTGTGCCTTGTGTGCATTGCAGAGACCGGTACATACTGTTTGAGAACATCTAATTCGATGATGTGTGAAGTTGTAGAATTAGGAGGGCTTTGCCCATTCCCAGTTTGAATTATGGTCCGTTTAAGATGTTCTCTGAACCCCTAAATGTTCATAACATGATGCTATCTCTAGAGCGCACTTGCTTTGCTCCTGTGCAATCTAAACATGCAAAGACTTATTTTTTGTTCAGGCACGTTTGCATTTGTTTTTGCATTTTGTATTGATTTTTTTTTTTAACTAAAAAATGGCTGACTGTAAATCCCTAACAAAAGGCACAGAATAGATCTACACACTGCGTGCTTGCCAAATACAGTGCGTTTCCCTGCAGAAGATTTTGACTTCTTTTGGAAGAATTTAGCCTAGGGTGATTTCCATGCTATTTGAAAAAGAACACCGGTTTTAGGATCGCTCTTCTAATTTATGACCACTTTGATCAATGAGCATCAATAAACAAGGGCAGAAGAAAGTAAATGTCATTTAATTGGGGTCCAAATGGGAATTTGTATCTAGTGAGTTGTTGGTCGTAACTACCGAGGTACAAATGTGCCTCTGTAATACGGTAAGTGCACCTTAGGAAATCTAAGCCTGCCTTTGGTGGTTTCATTATGGTGCTCATCTGGAAGCTATTGTATATTTAGTTTGTATTCCTTTTATTCTAACTTCATTCTTGTGTTGTTTGCTTATCCGTTACTATGGAGAACTGCCCTTATCTGTTGGTTTGAGTACTCTGTATTTGGTATATTTACTAAGTTAATGCTGCAGTTTGTGAAACAGTTTGTGCTCAAAAATCGCTGCTCACTCTGCAGAGACATCCATTTGATGAATGTTTTATTTGTACTATCACTCAGCGCTTGAGTAAATGAACTGCCGTGCTTAAGTTCTTTATGTCCAACCATCTTCTCGTATTGTTGATATATTTTGCCGCTGGGATTAAAATATTTCAGTTTCATGTTCCTAAAAGTGTAAGCATTTCAACTTTTGTTAGTATGCCTTCTCCGGTCGGTTTGAAGAATGGACCTGTGTTCAAAGTATTGAGTTCAGTTGCATTTGAGTTCTGTGTGCACATTCACTGAATTGGGTTTGATGAGAATCACTTTTCTTTTTTTTCAAAATTATAATTAACTCCTATTTGTTGTGCCAATTCACAGGTCATAGATTCGGAGAGATTGTAATTTCAACAGACATCTACATGCATGTGTTTTTTTTTTTTTTTTTTTTTTTTTTTTAAAGAAACTTGCAATAAAGTGACTTCAGAACTGCTGTTCAAACCCCTGTACTCTCCCCTCTGGATGGTAGCATCTGCTTCATGGCCTTCCAGACTCCACACCGACACCTTTTAGGGGCATCCTACATGCCAGAGTATGTCTCGACCAGGGTCGGAAGAAATATGATCACATCCCCCCCCTCCCCTGTACTCTCCCCTTTGGATGGTGGTGGCTTCTGCTCCATGGCCTCCCAGACTCCACACTGACACCTGAGCCTTCTACACGCCAGAGCAGGTCTCATCCAGGGTTGGAAGAAAAATGATCACATCATCCCCATCCTGATGGAACTAATTGGCTTCCTTTGCTGGCCTGCACCATCTTCAAAAACAGCGCTATCAATTACAAAACCATCACAACCAGCACCCCTGCTTATCCTGCAGAGAAGCTCACTGCCTCTGGTGGTTCATGGCTCAACCACAGCCAGAACATCTATGGACTGCAGACTAAGATCTGTAAAGAGGAAAAACAAGGCAGTAGGCCTTCTCCAAATCACAACCCAGGATCTAGAACATCCCCATATCCACCGGGACCGCCCCAACACTGCTCCAATATAGGAAAGAGTTGAAGACGCATCTGTTTATAGAACACTACATTCCAATACATTAACTGCCGATAACCCAGCTTCCTCTCCTATTACTATTTGATTTTATGCTGGTCTTTGGCCATGTACAGTGGTCCGCAGTCTTATGATTAGGTTTGCACTATAGAAATGCAATATACATACATATAAAAGTCATTCTAAAAAAATAGTTGTGGACTGAAGGCTGGCCATAGTAACATTATATTCTATATCAATAATGAAATTATGATTGATAAAGCACTATGCATGTGCTGTCAATAATAGCATTATACATACACACACAGAGTGGGCTTGATTTTTTTAGACTACCAAAAGGTCAAATATGATGCCATACTAATGGCAAATTATGACCTATACAAGTTCAAATTCAAAATAGCAAAACGTTATGCCATATTACAGAATGTATTAGTCAACTTCATAGTGCTTTAGGCACCGTCACACACTATTGTTATGGCTTGTAGCATTGTTATAGTACTTCGTACCCTTCACAAGGCTCAAGTGCCCTTTCTGGACTTTTAGGTAAGTAACTGCCATGTTTGTTACAGATAGTTAGTAGAGTGTTAGTTTATATCGTTGCCTTTGTGTAGTATGTCTGGTGCTGTGGTGGGGTTCTGAAATGCTCTCCTATGGTGTCTTGCAGCTGGCTTGTAGGGGCGTTTATGCACGAACTTTTATACCCATGTGAATATGAGATGGGATCACAGGTTGTGCATACACACTTTCACACGATGGATCATATGTTGAGACAACAGCTACTGACCCGTAGTACTGCTGTTGCCGAATGAGCACTGGTTGCGGGGGGCTGTCTGCAGTCATACTAAATGTGTAGTCAAAGAATGGGTATTTGCCATAGTTAACCTGGGAGCTGGCAACAGTAAATCTTTATACTATCTTAGAACATGGATTGGCAGTACTAAAGCTGACCAGTTGAAACAGCCTGGGAAAGCTTTTGCAATATATACTGCTTGCACAACAAGAAGGCCTGTGAAAACATAAATAGCCTCTTCTGTATTTGCCAGCCTTGAAGAAGTCCAGTTGAGTGAGGAGTGAAACGTGTTAGCAATGTGATTGATGTGCAAGCTGATGAAACATGAAAGTAAACCATACCAAATTCTGTATCCGAAATAGTTTTATGCATGCAAAGGATCAAGAATCAATTTTACAGGCTTATGTTTATTGCACAAGTCCTTCTACGCCAGGAAACTCCGGACTATGGTAGATATATTGTTCAGTGTATTCCAGCCATACTTTTACAAAAATAATTATTTACTGATGTATCGAGTTCTGGAACCGTACTTTCAACCAGGGCACGTAAGTATTGCTCTCCAATTTGCCAAGGCTTCCAATGCTGCTGCAGAGATTTGCATACACACCTCATGATTGGGAATTGATGTGATTTCCCTGACATTACATTACTGGAAGTGCTCAGGGGCTTGATCTATTTGTACTGAAGCACAACTGCAAGTTTGGATGTTTTTGTGTCGGAAGGGCAAGAAATATCTGACGGCAACACCTGTTTCTGTTGGACTTGTCTCTCATCCTACATGCCCTTTCCTCCCTTCCACCGGTCTGTAGGATGTGCCATGAACCTGATGGCTTCTGTTTGACTGTATGGAGTTTGGTGGTTTGCACCCAGCTCATGTGGCAATGAAGGATTCATTCTTGTGGACCTGGCAAACGTACTGCCCCAGGAGGGACACTAAGTGCTTTACCTACCGCTTGAACTCTGGGGCCTGTCTTTTCGTTGTTTGAGGGCTGTATCTAGAGTGATAGGCTCCTAATTTACAGTGGGTGGGCTTTAGCTATCGGTGATGTTCGCCTTAAGTCCAATACCTGCAATCCTTACCCAATGTTTGTATAAGAGGGTTTGTGCTCAGGTGTGTTAATCCCCTAGAACTCAATAGCAGGTATCCCCATTAGTGGCGAGTAGCTTTTTAGGTCGAGCCTAGCGGCAGCGCACATTCGGTGCTCGCTCTGTGAGGCATGCTGAATTGGATTATGCACTGAAAGCCCCTCCCTCTCTCCGCCCATAGTTGTCATTGGCTTGTGTCATTGTCCTTTGTAAATGCTGGCTTCTGATTTCGTAAATCGGCTTGCTAGTTCCTCCATGGTGCCGCCTTGTCTTCATTTGTAACCTCCCATGAGGACTGACCCTTTTGCTTCTGTTGTTACATGGTACGTCTTCTTTAGACTGAAAGGACTATTTTATTTAATGCCTTTCTCCTGCTGCAGGCACGGCATGCTTTCCTTAGCACCATGCGCGCTTTCACTTTTAAAACTGCCCGGGACAATCCCGACTGTTTCTTTTCAACGAAATAGGTCTCGTTAAAAATGTTAGAGGCTTTAACGGTGTTTTATCGACATGTCCGTTTTAGTATTTTCTTAGGTGAAGATGGGCATACGTTGCCCGGAGGCTGGTGAAATGATTTAAACAAAACCGGTCTAGTTACAACCCGAAACTCCTGGACCACTTATCAAAGCCTTGAAGTGAAATTACGAATTACATAATTCTATTAATGCTACTTTATAATGTAGCAGCAGCAACTTCTCAATACTGTTCACTAGAGACCTCTAGGAGCAGCTTCCGGTACTGCACCTAGACATGCAGTACTGGTGCCTTTTATTTTTATTTATTTTATTTTAAAAGTTTTATATAGCGCTGGCTAGACCCGGAGGTATCATAGCGCTTTACATAAGGTCCCACAGATATTATAAAATTACTTCAGTTACACGTTACATCAGTTACTAGAAAAACATTTAAAGAGTGTAGAAGACTAAATAAATGGAGTTTAGAAGGGTAAGGGGGTGGGGTAAAGGGGTAGGAGTTAGATAGAATGGAGAGACGAAGGAGGGTCTGCCCACAGTCCGGCTGGGTAGGTGATGAACGAGGGGGAAGTCCACAGTACATCTTCTCTTTAGCTATCAGGTAGCTCCACCGGACATCAGACAAACAGCTACGTCTCAGCGGGAAAACAATAAAAGAGCAAAAGCAGCGTTGTGGAAGAAATGAGACAAATGTCAGAAGTCCGGCTGGGTAGGTGACGGCCATGGCGGGGTGCTAGAGCCAATCTCCCCTATAGCTGTCGGTGCAGCTCCACCGGGAATCAGCCATGTATGCATTTCGGGTTCCACCAGAATAGAGAGACGAATAGGAGGTGATCCAAAGTCAAGACTCGAGGGGGTAGGGAGAACGGAGAGGAGGGTGAGCGTGACCGTACTCATAGTTAAGCAGCACCACCACCTCTCAACTCTACTCACTGTGTCAGAGACAAATACTCGCTCATGTTCAGTTGTGAGTGCTCGCTGATGAAATAGAAAACAATCGTTCCACCCTTCCTTGAAGAGCTTATAACCTGAATCCAACGAAGATAATCACCAACCGCTAACAGTGGGGCTGGGTCGACCACCTATGCACCATGGTAATAGAGACATTGTCTTCCCGTTACAGCTCTGCTGAAGTTGTCGTACCTTTCCGCAACTGCGGGGTTTCTTTTACAATCGGCACCCTCCGTGACTTGTTTGTAGCTATGAGGACCTCCGCATCTCCAGCTCGAAGCCCACAGCGCTGTCCCGTAACGCTTCGCAACCAACCAGACAGATCTTCGTTCTGGTGCATATTTTCCCGTTTTTCAGGAAGCCTCAATTATGAAGTTACCACTGGTGCTTTTTATTATGTCACGCTCATCTCCCACATCAGACAGCTCTCCGTCAGCACTCTGTTTTCATTAAGGGCCCTTCGCACTGGTAGCCACCATTTTGTGAGAACAGTGCCGCAGATCGTTCGTCTCACCTACTGCATCAAACCGCCATTTTAGGGTCAGTCCAGGTAACGCACAGCTCCGAAATTAGCTCCTCTGCCATAAATATTCCACAAGTGTCTTACTGGACCTCTCCAAAAGTTGCAGAAGTGTGGAGATAATCCCCGGCAGGGCTCAAATTGTCATCAACTGGCCACTCTGACTTTGCTCCGATGAATCACTCAGTCCGCTATATTAGCTCATCGCACCGGGAAGCTCAAAACATGGTCCGATATCGTCATTCTGCCAATTTCCAGAATTATACAGAAGCAGTATCATACTCCGGGAGAGCTCCGATCTCGATTCCCATTAACGCCAAGACTGGAGAATAACATCCTTATGGGAAAACCTTCGATAAAGCTCCATACCTGACAGAGACGGGATCAGGTGGCCATCGGCCGTCCAAGCCACGCCCATACGCTCACTAGGACCTCTAGGAGCAGCTTGCGGTACTGCACAGAGAAATACAATGCTGGTTCCTGGCTTACTACGCAAGCATTTGCAATGAACTAGGTCTGGCATTACTGAAAGTATGCAGTAATAAAAAGGCTCAGTGAGCCTTTAATACTGCCCCGTCATGGGACTGCCACCGCGCATTCCAACACGGCATGGAATATAAAGTCCATGCCTTACAATTTTAGAATTGAATCATTTTCAATATTTACATCAAAATCTTGTTTTTTACTCATTTATCTTAAACCGTTAACTAGCACAGACAAAGCCAATGGTTCAGATTGGTTTAAGGTGTATGTCATAACGCAAAACTTGGAGAGAAACCAAAATACCGGCCGGGTGGCACACTATGGGAGTCACAGAAATGTAGTTTATGTTTAAGCCACACCCTTAATTATTTGGGCTACGACCGTTTTAGAACTTTTCCCTCCCCCACACACTTTTTTTATCCCACTTAGAGCTGGGTAGATGGTAACAAGTGATCAGGCAAAATACCGTCACTCACAGTGCAAGAGTGCCAGTGGTTAAGGTGGGCTGACTCTTTGCCTTAGGCTGTAGTTGTGGTGGGTGGAAGCAACATATGAATGAACAATAGAAAAGACTAGTGGATAAAGGGGGCTGGCCAAAAGCACCCCCGTCTCCAATTTTATGTTTTATTTATTTATTTATTTTCTTTACATCACATGAGGCTGGTGAGATAGAGCTGTCTCGAGTCTAGGCCAGTCATAAAAAAGAGTGAAACGCAGAGCAGAGGGAAATGGGACAAAGAAACGATTTACTGACACTTTAGTTATTCAGTCGAGGAAATGTCAGAACTATTTTCAAAGCCAATCTTACAAATCCTGATTTACACCAAAAATAGTACTTCAACTATTTTTTAGTGTTGGAACAATTACAATTTTAATTTGGTAGTATCGCAAGCATTAGTATAACTAAATCCATATTTTTTTGACTAGGACTAATACAGATTTTCCACATCTTTCTTCCCTGTGTGGTTTTTTGAGAAAGAACAGCAGGCTGCCATCAGTTTAATTATCAGGGCCTCTGATTTACGCCTAGGACGCTTAACTTTCCATTTTTGTGGTACAATGTGAATAAATAACTTTACACGACGTCACTGATATCATGTTTATAACTCGTATGTAAATAAGGCGCCGCAGGCCAGCCAAGGAAGAAATAGCTGGGATTCCAAGAGCAAGCGAAAGAGAGGGAAAACTCAAGACACGAGATGAGATGAATGAGACCGAGTCTGGAGGGCAAGTAAACAAGTATTTTTAAACCTAGGCGTTTGCTCCAAACGTGTTTAGACAAACCATGCAGGCTTCGTGTTGGCACACCCTTGCCCAAGCCACAGGGTTGGCAGGTTCGTACATGGGCTTGGGCCTGCCAAGCTAGACAGACATTGTAAGAAGTTTGGAGATGTGGCCTGCCGGCCTGCACACATAACGATAAAAAAATAATAATACAATATGTATGCTTATGTGGATAAAAATGTCCTGATTGTTTGACTGTGCTGACGCGGGCAAAAATGCTTAATTGAAAATTTAATATTACCTCTGTATGTGCTATAAACGAGGGAGAAACGCAAAGGTATCCAAATCTTACCAGGGAGCGGACAAACTGGGAAGTCTCTGTCTTGAAACTTCCGGTTGAGGTTTTACTTGAGAGATTCAGTGCAGCCTACCCTGAACTGCCAATACAAATCTTATTCATAAGTGTCTGACAAGCGAAGAACCATTTTCTCTTGGTAAGCAACAAGTCTAAGCTTGACTGCGGCTTGGTGAAATAATTATCTAACTGGATAGCGTGGTTTTTACACATAATAGGGTGAGTAATCGCTTGATGGTATGTTCCTTTTGAAGTTGTGTTTGGGGTGAGTGGTGCCAACTAGAGCTCAAGATGACCTCACTTTGTGAGGCTCCTGATTGGGCCCTGGGGTCATTGCTGGGCTGCATGCTCCCAGATGCCAGGGACCCATAGTGACCTGGGTGTAGAGCTTCAGCAGTGCCCTTCCTGATGCTGCAAGCAGAGCCCGTATTATTGTCGGGAGCATAACAGATGTTCCCTATGCCTTTCCTAGGCTACATCATGGGCCCTTTCCTCCTCACGTAGAAACCGAGTTGGAGGTGTCTGCCCCACTGGAGGCCTTCTTCTTAACTTGTACGGGGGGCTGGGTGGGGGAACCAATTGTGATGGAGAGCCTATCGAAGGAGTAAGACGTACAACAGTGGAGGAAATCTCTTGGGCCACAGATTAACTTTTCTGGCACCTGGGGAGGTGACCACACTGGGATCCTGTTGAAAGAGATAACGTTCCGGTGGTGGGCAGTCTAGACCCGTCAACACAGGTGCCAGTTGATGACGGCTGCATTTTTTTCTGCCTGGAGGCCTATACCTAATTTGCACTCTTCTTGAAGAGCTGCCTCGTGTTCCATCAATACGGAGTGCCACTGAGTGACAGTGTGCTGAGTTACTAGGGTACAGTGCATGCTTGGCATTGAGAAGAAACTGCCCCTACAAAAGTAGGAACCACAGCTTGACGTCATATAGAGAAGAAGGAAATCTTAAGCTTCGGGCGTGAGGGCTAGGAAGAGTGGGGAGAATCAAGTGCTGGTTTACCCCGTGAGAGCTCAAACTTTTAGGCTAGTCAGCAAAGGTTGCTCCACTTCTTAACTCTTCGTTGCATGATGACCTGGAAAAGAAGACCAGCTAATTGAGGCAGCAGTAAAAGTCGTTGAGAAGAAATTAAAGGATATCTCTGGCGAAATATTGGGAGTGGAGCAGAAACCTGAAGCGATAGCTTGCACGGTGCAAAAGTTGGTTGCTCCAGTAGTGACCACCAGGTCTATGTTGGAGGAACTGCCTTGGTTCAATCACAGCACAGTCGAAGCAGACGTGAATATTCAAAGACTGGGCTCTTGAATAGTTTGAGACGGGCTGCTTTTCAGAGGAAGCTGGTTATCTTCACTTTTATCGAGTTTGATAGAGATGTAGAGGGTGCTGCTAGAGGTGCTTAGACTGCTGTATAAAAACCATAATTGCAAAAGTCAGTAAGTCTCCCCTTTGTTACCTATTGGCTTTGATTTTATTCTTTTTTTCCCTGATGCTGTGCAGCACCACTAGAAAAAGAAAAAAATAGCACAATGACCTGAATGTGTCTCGATTTCTTTTGAAAACATTTTTTATTTACCTTTCCAAGATGGAGGACACTGCTTGGTGCAGTAAATAAAAGAATACAAAAAAATTTAACGAAGCAGGATGGCAGCAAATGGCAGCTGCCGGGCCCTCCAACAATAGTTAATTTAAAAAAATGCCTTTGGACCGTGCATGGTAAGCAATGGTAGAGCGAGTTTGAGGGAGCAGGCGTGGGAGACCTCACCGGCGGTAGGTTGGGGGGGTTTGGGAACATCAGTGACTGGCCAGGGGAACAAAGGAAAAGCCTGAGCAAAAAGGCGTCACTTTTGGGATACAAAAATGTAAAAACAAGATACATGTATAAATACATAATACATAAATACAAACTGCAGTAAAGCAACAGAAGAGGGTGAAGGTGGAATAATAGACTTTCAGCTACAGACAACTAAAAGCTGTCTGGTAGGTGAGACCTTATGAGCGCGGGGTCATGAAGAGAACCTATAGACCTTCTTCAAGGTGTTTGAATCACCACATTGACCCAGTAGGTTCTGTGATGGTGGTGTTCTAGTCAGCAAAACAGAGAGACTGTGCACTTGATCTAACCAGTAGCGATTCACAGGGCATCAGTTAAGTTGCGAGATTTTGTGCACTGATAGGAGGTAAAATTAGAGATGGTGAAGCTATGATTTGTGGCTTCAGTGGGCTTCCTAATCAGAAAGTGGGTTACAAGGAAAAGATATACGCCTTGTTTGTCTCTATCGCGGCTCTTCTGAGTGATCGAATCTGAAGAAGGGCTGGACATTCTATTGTGCAAGCACTGTTTTGGTGTAAGGGAGTGGTTTAAGGCATAGGATGGGCATTGTTGATGGATGTCCCGTTGAGGGTAAACCCAGGGAATTCACCTCCATTGAGGAAAACTGAGATTAATCGAGAGGAATCTGTTAGGAGATATAGTTTTGAATTAGTATTTTGGTGGGTGTCCCTTTGCTTTCTCATCAGGAGAGCCTGTTAGAGGGCTGCTGAGTGTTATCTTATGGTGTTGCGAAAGTGAAAACTTTAATTAGAAAAGGTTTTATTATAGTGAATTTCCAGATAAATGGGGTGGTATTTCTTGGTTTAATTATTCGTTGGTGTTTGTCTTGCGACTGTTATTTATTCTATAATTAACCTATTTAAAGATAGATGTGCTTCCCAGCCAAAGTTGTCCTGTACCACTCAATTTTATCTCTTATCTTTATTGGTATTTTCTTTATAAACAAGCGGGCATCATACAAAGATACAGTTGATAAGGCATCACAGTTGGTATTGTACATATATGGAAGTATTAACAATATGTCTGGTGTTAAAGAGCGAGAGGACGGCTTGTCAGATCCTTGACCCGAAGTCAACTGCATGCAGTTATAAATAACATATAATGGAGCTCTTTCAACATAACTCTGCAGGGGAAACAGAACAGAGAAAAAGAGTGAACTAGGTTGGCAGTTGGAGCAGTCTGTCGAATATGTTATTTCTTGTCCGATGTGAGTGGCCACTAGATGAACAATGTGTGTGATGTGAGTGGAGACAGGAGATCTGGGTTAAATGAGGACAATGGAGATCCCACTCTGTGTCGAAGGAGATGATATATGATGGGTTGACGGGGGGAATCAGGTGTGTTGAATCTAGTTCTTAATTTGAGCCGGTGTTTTCCGGTGCTCGGCACCGGCATTTAGTTGTCAACACTGGAGCTTACGATGGTCTGCCACACAGTGGCACAGTTTGTCTAATTTACTTAAACATGACTAATACCTGCCTCCAATTTCAAAAACAACAGTTGATGGACAGAATGCAGAACAATGTCATACATTCACCCCAGTACAGAGATCTGGGCCTAAATCCATCGTTTTTTTGCTCGCCATTCCAGTTTGAACCCAGCCACCTGCAAATCAGTCTTGACCCTGTGCCTCATGGGAACAGTCCAGCCCGAACTGCCAAGCCAGGTCCTCTCTGGACTGGAAACAAGCATCCCAGGACCGGTTTCGGGGTTTCACCCCTCTTCAGCCAGGATAGCTTGATTCCAGGGGCATGGAGAACACGGGAACCACGTCTAGGCATACCTGTCCCACTTGGGGTGACAAATGCAAAAACAACAGTTGATGGACAGATTGCAGAATAATGTCATACATTCACCCCAGTACAGAGATCTGGGCCTAAATCCATCCTTTTTTTGCTCACCATGCCATTCCAGTGAATGTTTTGATTTGTTCTACATTCCATCCATCAATTGTGTGTCTTTTGCTTAATACCTGCCTCCAAGCCATTATTATAGCTTTGGGAGACTGGAATAGTTTGAATTGTCACACTTGGAGGAGTGTGATAGTTGGTAGTTGTGTTGGTACTGTCACTGGCAGCGCTGGTAGGGACAAAGGGTGGTGTAAGCTGCAGTGGCCATCTCACAAGAGCCCAGGCACCTATTTTTTCACAAATTAAGCACTGGTTGAATCTCAATGCGAGAAACGAGAACTGTGAATTTGTGGATAGGATACAGAGGACCCCTTGAGTTTGTAAAACAGAACCAACAACTATCCATAAAAGTTGGGAGAGGATGCAGCATAATGGCCCGAGCTACCAACTTCGGAACTGACGAACCAGGTTTGAGTCTCTGCGATGGCTCAACATCCTGTGATTCTGGGCCTATCACTTAATCAGGTAAAATGAATGTGTCCTTAACTAGCGCTCATGAAAGCGCCGGTGTTGATGATTAAGTGCTGTTGCTGAGCATCGGAAATCACTGGCTCAAATTAAACACTGGGAGAGATATACTTTGTGTAGGATAAAGACTTGTATTAATTTTAACTTAGCATTACATAAAACTGTGTGCAGGTACTCAAGCACCCTGCCCCATACTTTGTCATGGTCCGACCTCCCAATTTCTGTTTCCCATTTGTCTCATAAGTGTTGCATTGAGGTGAGTGTGTATGACTCTGATGGGCATTGTAAAGCCAGCTGACGCATCTCCTCCCAATTCCAATTGTGCTTAATGTTTGTATGAGGGAGTGTGTTGCGGGTTCTGTGTCACTTACTGCCCATTTGGACCTGAGGATGTGGAGTAATAGGCCATGTGTGAGGAATTTCTCCCTCTGCAATGTAAACTGATTCCCCTGTGAGTGGAAAGGCATCAGTCAACTGGACGTCCTGGAAAGGTCCCTTTTGGTCTCAATGTCAGGCTTTCCTATTGATTTAATTTCCTCTTCTCAAAAAACCCTTGTGCTGGGGGAGGCAGAGCAAGGGTATGATGGGGGCGTAGGAAGTCATATGCTTAGTAATTGTCAGGCTGTAGGAGAAGCAACACAGCACTACATATAACAATCAGTGGGGTGCCATGGCTAAGCTTAACCCTCTTGAGCACTGAATTATACACTTCTACCAGGCTCATGGGATGGCCGACTGATCAGGTTTCCTTGAATGAAAGGCCTGATAACCAACAGAGCATCCATTGGAGCTGCGCTAGTAAATAATAACACTCAACGTTGGGTGCACATAGCCCTCCTTGATCGACCAGAAGGTGTAATTTGGCCAGCTCTAACGTTGGGTGCACATAGCCCTCCTTGATCGACCAGAAGGTGTAATTTGGCCAGCTCTAACCTGCCGTGACCATTGGACCAGATGAGGACACCCATGCATCCAATGAAAGTGTCTGTACTTTCCCTACACATGAAAATGTGGGTGTCTCTTTAAACTGGATGAGTAGAGGAACCAGGACACGAAGGGCTCACTTTCACCGATTTGATGGAAACCGGCCAGTTATTAAAATGTGACTTTCTGAGGAAAGGAAGTGGTAGCTTCGAACAATCTGTCTCTACATCATAAACTGAGTAACTAATAATAGTTTTAATACTTTTTACCATAGTTGGAACTTTATTCAAAACTAAATTGAAGTAAATTATTGTAATATTTCTACCGATCATGGGCGCAAGATTGTTATAAGTATGGTTTGTTGACAGGAAGTTCTTTCCCTCTCTATTTTTTTCTCTCACGGTTAACAGACCACTGCCGCTGGTGTTTTGTCACTAGAAAATGGCCTCCACCATTAACCAGCACTCTACACAAAGTGTAAGTAAAAAGGCTCTTATTCCCCTTCCTGCTCTGATCCCGGTTCAGTCTGAAACGCCCATTTGCCTCCAAATCGGTGCTACACAACTTCTGGGAGTCAGTAGCCCACCTCGCTGCTGTTTGTCCAAACAGATTTTGCCACTAAAATCCCCCTCGATGTTTGTCGGCAAACACTGCACAATCTGCGTTTGCTCATCTGAGAATGGCTTAAAACACTTGGTGTTGCACGCATTCCCCCATACCGGGGTCTGAAATACAAAATGGCGTTGCCCTTAGTACGTACCTGGTGGTATAGGCATTGTCCGAGTGAGCAGTCATCACCAGGGTACAAGTCCTAAAAAAAGAAGTGGGGGCACTAACCTAGTTAATCACTGTGCAAGTGGCATCACAACGCGTGACATCATGGCGCGTGACATTGCGGCCCGTGAGGCGCGTAACATCAAAGGAATTAGCATCACAAGAAGTGAAATCAGATCTTAAGCCCTCACATATATGTTTAGCAGGTGTATCATGGGTACATTTGAGCACATTTCGAGTAAACATGTAAACCCTCCTGATTTAGGCAGAAAATTCACACTTGTGCACTCTACCCATAAAACAATGTTCCCTTTTTTCAGCGTAAAGCTTCCTCTAGCCATAGTGCTTTAAAAGAAAAAATAGTGATATTTGAATTATTACAACGCCTCCTCAGGAGTAGTAAGCGCTATATAAATACTCTTTATTTTGTGCAAATACTGGGAAAGGTCAACACATCTGACGTTCTTACAGCGCATGCATATCACCTAAAGAGACCCTAAACAAAGTGAAAAGCTGCCTCTCTTAGGTATGTGTGAAGTGCTAACAAGGTGTGAGCCTTTGTTTCCCCTCTGCCACATTTGCATCAGGTGTGAGGCTCCTGACTGCTGCCAGCCAGGAGACTCGAATAAAGGGAAGCCTGATGACCCTTCAGATGACCCCTCAGACACAGGCTTTGTTATGGGCCCACAAAGCAAACACAAGGAGATGATGGGACAGAGCGCTGAAACTTTTCAAACTCTCATCCCCAGTCACAGATCTGGGTTGAATCCATCATCCTTCTTTAGCTCACTTTGCCATCCCAGTTCAGACACAGCTTTAACATGACATAACATGTGTATTTGTAAAGCGCACGTTCACCCAAAGGTCTCTTGGCGCTGAATAACAGATGTTTATTGTTACCCAACTCAATGGTACTCATTTTTTCGACCTCAGATGGATGAAAGCTGAGTGGACCTGCCGGGATTTGAACCTGTGACCATGAGGTCGAACACAGGCCCCTGCAGTGGATGCATTAGTCCACTGAGCCACCCGACCTATATGCAAATCAGTCTTGACCCTGTGCCTCATGGGAACAGTCCAGCCCGAACTGCCAAGCCATGTCTTCCCTGGACTGGAAACAAGCATCCTAGGACCGGTTACGGGCTAAAAGCCCTCTTCAGCCAGGCTAGCCTGAATCCAGTGGCAAAGTGAGCAAGTGACCCACATCTGGGCATACCCTGCCAACTTAGGGCGAACAAAGCAAACACAAGGAGATGGCATGGTGAGCAAAAAAAAAATCTCTATACTGGGGAGAATGTATGACATTGTTCTGCATTCTGTCCATCAATTCTTCTTTTTGCATTTGTAATGGGCCCAGCAGGAGTCTGAAATAAAGCCCCCTCCCCTCCTGCACCTTGTTGCGGATCAATAGCAGACAACGTGCAGGCGCTGCTGAAATTACACTGGGACGAATTCAGCATCGATTTCAGTGGGGCCCAACTTCTTGGCAGGGTGGACGCCGCCCACCCTGTGAAAAAAGTGGGTGGACGCTGTCCACCCGTGCGTACCCCGTCCACCCGTGCGTACCCCCGACTCGTGTCCTGGTTATCACTCAAGTATGGAATGCGACCCTGATAAGGGAGGAAGGAAGACACTGGCTGGTAGTCAGTGTTGATTTCCTTTCCTTTTCTATAATCCTCACGCAAGGTTAGCCAAACGGAGTCAGCATGGGGGGCCATGACCTAAATCTCTTCTTGTGTTATTGATGTTAATTAAGTTCAGCGATTATACCAGGCAGAGTATTTCCCTGTGTGTTAAGCGCTTAGCGTGCTCTTTGAGGACGTACTTTACCGAGGGCACATTGCACCATGTTTACAGAAAAATGTAGGAGGGTGGCAGGGAGGTGGGTTTAAAGAGCAGAGTGGCTAATTCAGTGAGTTAAACGCTGGCTTGTAAACCAAGCCATGATCGACTTGTCAAGAGTTCGGATCCTGACATTGCCATCTAAGACTCTTACGTCGTTTGATGGTCAGTTTTTGAGCACAGTTAATGAGCACAGTTAAATTAGACAATACTAACCCTTGGTAATCACAGTGCTCAGAAACAGAAATGCAGCACGAAGCGCTGCATAAAATCCGTTTAAATATTGCGTGTTCACGTGCGGTGCACACAAACTAGGTTGTCTGGATTCTATGGACGGGTGCTTGCTGAATTTCTGGTTTCAGGTGGTTTCAAGCAGTGTTACTTGTGCTCCTTGGAGAGTCCTTCCCTTCCATCGCTTTTGCCACCGAGGTATCCGGGACAACCTGTTTGTGATTTTATGATCTGTTTATTGCTTGGGTTCTTGTAAACCAATGACCTCTGTATTTGGTTTCCTTGTACTCATAAGGGAGGGCCCACGTTCAGGAAGTAACTCCAGCAGAGCTGAAATATATTACGACTCGCTCTCGGAGGTCTTTCTTTGTTTTTTTCTGGTGTAAACTTGAATTCTGCCTCCTCTTCCGAAAACTCGTGCTCTGCCAGCCATTAGTTTACTGATTTTGTTACTAGCTTTGTTGTACATGGTTGGATTTGGCAGAAGTTAGGATGGGAGAAATATTGAACGGGGAGTAATCGGATGTATTGATCAGTCTCCACACTTCAGAGGTTTCATTCAGCAGTGATCATTTTCGTACTCCAATAGATCTGGTCGGACTTCCCAAGAAGTAACAAAACGCTTTCTAGGTCATGACCTTTTCATACAGTAACACCATATGAACAAGTTTTGGCAAGGTATATTTTTCTCCCGTTTAAAACCCACCCACCCTGACTCACAATGTCCGGAACCTCTGCATCATTCTAGACTCCTCCCTCGCCATAACTCGCCAGATAAACGCCGTCTCCTCCACCTGTTTCAACTCCCTCCGCAAGACCTTCAAGTGGATTCCCCCCGAAAGACCGTCACCCCGCACTCATAACTAGCAGGCTGGATTACAGAAACGCCTTCTATGCTGGGATCAACAACTCCCTGTTATACAAACTTCTGAACACCGCAGCCAGACTCGTCCTCGGCACCCCGCGACATGAACACATGACCCAACACCTGCGAGACCTCCACTGGCTCCCTGTCGAGAAGAGAGTAACCTTAAAGCTACGTACCCACACCTACAAATCCCTCCACAACATCGGACCTAAAAACCTCAACGAAAGAATCTCTTTTCACGTATCCAACAGAAACCTCCGCTCCGCCGACCTCGCTCTAGCAGAGAACCTGCACATCTGCAGAACCAGAGCAGGTGGAAGAGCCTTCTCCTACATCGCAGCCAAAGCCTGAAACGAGCTCCCAGTCAATATCAGACATTCCCCTACCCTGCACACATTCAAAACCTGGCTTTTCGGCTGATCTGGAGCACCCTCCCCCCCCCCCCTTCAGCGCCTTGAGGCCCTCACGTGTGAGTAGCGCGCTTAATAAGCCCCTGATTGATTGAAAATGCAACAGGTAACCAGTTGGCTTCGCCGGTTCTTGTTTGTAATCATACAATTTCAAAATGCCTGGCAAAGTGTTGCGGGTGGACGCACTACGCACTGACAGCCACCATACAAAGTTTTGTCTTTTATAGGAGAACTCTCTTCCTAGAGGGCCAATGGTGCATCATAATGCAAGTGCAGCCGTCTTTACACCAGATTATGAAAGAAAAAGCTTTTCATTACTTGTGCACATCTTGTGATATCACAACGCATGCACACATGCCTTAATACACCTTAGGCCATTTTTAAAATTTTTGGTAAGTTCATTTAATGTTCTAAGATGGCCAGTGTCGTTTTTTGATTCATAAATGAAATTATAAAAAAAAGTAAGCGCAGAAGCACAAAAATAAAGAAGCAAGTGTCCAGGTAGCATTGTGCAGCTGTGGGCGCCCGCAGAAAAAGACAAAAAAATTGAAAGGAATATGAAATGTAGGAAGGTGCAGGAAAGCAACGGCAAGAGACGAGGCTTGTGGGGGAATCAAAAGCAATAGAAGAGTGAGGAAGGGTGGAAAAGAAACAGGAACTATGGGTGGGGTGAAAAGGAGCGCGAGAGTGGGGGATAGAAAAGTGGAGGAAGCCGTGGGGGCAAAAAAGCATCACAAGAGCTTGGAGGAGTGGAGAGCAACAGAGGCAGTAGGGGAAGCAACATGCACAATGGCAAAGAGGGGCAAAAAAACAAAAAACAAACATGGGAGCGGAAGTCAAAAACACATACACTTCAATCAATGCTGAAAGAAAAAAGGTGGTCCCTGGATTGTAGGATGTGAAAGGATACAGCTGATCCAGTCAGAAGCACTCTAAAACAACTATGCTCCTGGAGAGGGGCAAAATCCAAAAAGAGGGAAATAAAAGCCACCCTGTAAGAAGGAAGAAAATGAGATTGACAAGAAAGCCAATTGATAAGCAAGCAGCTTCATAAGCAAGGGTTTGACCCAATGCAGACCTCTAAAAAACATAAACATTTTACTAGACCTGCAGATCTAGTCACTTGAATAACTACTCTATCTTGTGCACTTTACTTTTGTGTTTGACTTGAATTGAATTGTACCTTACTGTGTGACATCGCCTTCACCTCGTTCCACCACGGGGCTTCCCCGATTGTCGTGGAGGGTGCTGGCGAGTAAGGATTTCTTCTCTGGCTTTTGGGCGCAGAGCATAGCGATTAGCACCACGCTCGCAGCCTATATCAGCTATATGCCATTCCTGTCGTGCAGCGGACGTGCCGCGCCTAAGAGAAGCCCGTCTGCGGCCGGCCGGGGCCAGGGGCCATACACTATGTCCATTTTCTACGCTACTCGGCATCTGAATTAAACTCGCTACAGGGGAACTGGGACATTGATCCTCACACCCAGTGTATATTAGATAAACTTGGGATCCTGACCCATAGGTGCCCCTACTGTAATACTTCTTTAATCCACTTGGTCAGGAGCCCCCTAATAATACCGGTGAGCACCAAAAACAAAACGCACGCCAGGCACAGGAGGAACTGTAAATTTGTTACCTAAACACCCGATTGATGGTGAAACATCAACTTGAGATCTTCTATCTCTTAGACGTGGACAAACCAAATATCCTCCTCTTATCAGAAACATGGCTGACAGCTGAGTCCAGCCCTGACATTCTTGCAGCAATCCCAGACAATTATTACATCCTCCAGGGTAACAGACCTGCGGCCAAAACCGGAGGAGGGGTTGCAGCTGTATTATCACAGAAACACAAATTCACTTCCTTAGTATCATTAGGTATCCCATCAGTTGATAGCCTTTTACTTAAGTTCGAATCTCATTATTCTTCGTTTATATGTGCTCTACTCTATAGACCTCCACTCCACATGCCTACATTTCTGTAGTTATTGGGCGATGCAATTGCCGAACTGGTTGTCAACCACGCTAGAATCTTGATAATTGGTGATTTTAACTACTGGTCTAATGATGCACTGGAAAGCCCCTGCTCTGTTGAATTCACCGACCTTCTAACGGGTTTGAACTACACCCAGCATATAAAGGTAGCCACCCATGTAAAGGGGCACACTCTAGACCAGATCTGGACATCTAACCTGGAAATTTCTCACCTACGGATTTCCCCTTGTACATGGTGTGAGAAGTTGGCCTGATATGTAGTGCTCACTATTCTAGTGATCACTGTGTATCATTCCAAACGACCCTTATTGATGATTGGTTGTAAGTCAACCTTATAGACCAGCTATCCTAGTAGCGTGGATACGAGCAGTCTTTAGGCTAAACTCTAGAGGGCGTGTTAAGCCAGCTGTTCACCATCACATATACCCCTTGAACACCAAGTGAAAGGACACCACACAAGCTGTTATGAAAATAAAGGATATTTATTTATAACAAGACTACCCTGGCTCTGTATGAGTCAGAGAGCTAAGCACACTACAAAACTCTTATGAAAATACTTCTGGTTGCACAATTTACACAAGTGCCCGGAGGGCACGAAACCATATACACTGCAAGTGGAATGGGAAAGGTTAGATAGTTTAAAGTCACTGATTCCGGAGGAATCCGATCAGTGGGACTAAACGAAAAAGGAACTGGACACTTGTAGAGTGAACCTACGATGGAGCATCGAGATGCTCGAGTTACCTAGCCCAGAAGCTGCGGCTGCGTGGGGTTCAGCAAGATGTCGGGAGTCCTCGTTGTAGTCTCAGGAGCCTGAAAGAAGAAGTTGCTGGCAGGCGACCAGTGTCGATGTTCGGAGAGATCCAAGCCTGGATCGGTGATGAAGGAAACCTGAAAGCAGAGGGGACTCAGTTCTCAACCGCTAGCCAGCGATCGTGTGGGCACCCGGAGGGTACCGGCTGAAGTCACCTCGACCAGGTGAGTGGATGACGTCGGACTCGGCTGTTCCTCGGACCAGGAGGCGCGGCGGCGACCAGGATGGAGGGCGAGCTGTCCCACGAAGGTGTCTGCTGTCGATGATGCTGGGCCCAGGAGTGGGGCAGCAGGTCTTGGCAGTGGCAACCCACGCGGTGGAGTCAAGATGGCGTCTGGAGTGGACCAGGAGGGTCCGAGGTACTCCTCTGTTGAAGGGGAGCAAGAGCCAGTCTGGAGCAACCAGACTAGTGATGAAACAATCGTGGTGCGTCGTGAAGAGGGCCACAAGCCGGTCGGCAAGTGGTCGGACAACGCGGTGAACAGCAAGGAGCGGAAGGGCCCCCACGCAGATCTCGTGGATGCTGGGGAGGCAGACTTCGGTGCTGGAGCTGCTCAGGGTTAGGGCTTCTCAAACACTAGGTGCACTCACTCGAGGGTCCCTCGGTGGGCGTGCTAGATAAGCGTCGTGCAGGTTCTGAAGATGGCCGGTCCCGCAGGTCTCGTCACACCTACGAATCTCAGCTGAGCCGATGATGTAGGTAGAGGTCGGAGATGGCAGGAAACCCGGGTCTCGTCGAGCTGGGCAGTCTTGATCCGTAGGAGAGACTTACAGCAAACCGCAAGCGCTTAGGTGGTGCCTGCTGGTGCAGGGTGGCTACTCCTTAGCCACAAGGGAGAGTCTTCAGAAATAGTCAAGAGTTCCTTTCGTGGAAAGTAGTTCAAGATTCAGAATTATCCAATTTGGGAAGGGGACTCGCTCCTACCTTTATTCTAGGAAAAAGGGGCTGGCCTGTGACTAGGTCCTACCTATGGGTGGGGCCAGGAGGGGGGTGGTTACACCCCTATCCTTTGTCCAGCTTCGCTCCAGCTCAGGGGCAGGGTTGCCCCCGAAACTGGTTTGAGCCGGGCTATGCACACTGAGCACCGGGGTGCCACTTGCAATCACCTTCCTTTCAGCCCTGCCTACCTGGGATACACAAACCCTGTCTGGGATGGTGCTAACACCGCCCTCGACAGGAAACCCTTTGTCCAAGCTCCCTCCGCTGGAAGGTCTCCCAGCAGCAGGAGGTCAGACTTGTGTCTGGTGGCAGCATCCATTTTGTGATGCTGAGGCTTGAGTCAACTTTAACCGGGGTTCAAGGTTACTTCCATGTCGTGCCCCTCTAAAAGGGGGGAATGCTAACCCCGTCGCCAGAATTGGCGAGGGGTTCGTATTCCAATTCGTATGACACCTTACTCGACATGTGTAGGTGATGCGATGCCAAAGTTAGCAAATAACCGCAAGGATTATAATGCATTTTAAGGTAGTTGGCCCGCGTCACCATGGAACGGATATTTAGGACTTGGTTCCGCAAGCCGTCGACGGGCTCAGCTCGCGCCAGAGCACCGTCCCACATGATTCCCAGCACTCTGCCTTCAGGATTGATAAGGCCTGCCATAGGAGTGACTGATAGGAATCCATGTGTCCATTTTAGGGTTAGGTGTAGGAATACTACACCTACAGCAATGGGTGATTACACCACTTTGCCCCAGCTGTCGTGCAGCCAGTTGTCAGATTTGGACGGCCATCCAAGGGTGGCATAATACATGCTGCAGCCCCTGGTAGGCCCTGGGTACACCGATGCCCTGGATACCTGTGGTATGCTGAGACAGGGACTGACAAGGCGGCCCAGTTCCAATTAGTGGATGCACCTAACGTACATGTGTGTTAATTTCGAGAGAGAACAGCTAGGCTGTGGGTCTGATTGGCAGGCCCACAGCCAGGGAAAGTCGTAAACCAATGAAGCAAAAGCAAAAATCTGGGTGATCATAGGATTGCAGACCCTACTCTCCTACACATGGTCGTACCATCATTTTATTACCTTTTCTATCCTGAGTACTCCCCCTACTATAGTCCCTCCTTCAGGTAATATCGAGGCCAGAAACTGGAGCCGGGTGGACACCATAGAATTCTGCTCCTTACCGCATCAGCCCCCACTGCCCAGAAGCAATCCCCTCACATCCAGGCGGAAAACATCAATGTCTGGATGGAATCTGCCAGAGACACCATAGCTCCCCTGAAGATAATCAAAAATAGGAGGCCCCATGATGCCCAACGCTGGTTCTCTGACAACCTTAAGATGAAGAAACTGGCCCTGCGACAAGCTGAACGCAAGTGGAGACAAGAATATTGCCCTAATAAAAAGGCCATTTTCGTATCTGCACTTAGAGACTACAAAAGCGCTATCCTTAAAACCAAAGCAGAATACTTTTCCTCAAACATTTTAATCTTCCAACAGAGCCAAGGATTTCAAACCAGATCATGTCACTGCTAAACCCACCCCATCACATTCTTTATGCAATTCTATCAACACATTTTTCATTGAAAAAATTGCCATCATTAAATCCAGTATCCCCAAGGACTGTCCGTGTTCACATACAAACCCCTATCTTCTTGATCAAATTCCCCACATCACCGAAGATGTTTTCTTTGCCCTACTTCAAAAGGTCTGCTCCGGGTCCCCCATGGACAGTTGTCCTCCCCACATCCTTCTGGAAGTCTTTCTACACTGTCCAGACCCGCCACTATCTATTCTAAATAACTCCATTACCCAAGGTTTTGTTCCTAATCTATTTAAAATCGCGGAAGTTGTACACATCCTGAAAAAACCATGCGCCGACCCCTCGACACCTAGTAACTATCGTCCCATATCTCTGCTGCCTTACCTGGGCAAAATTCTAGAAGCCCACGTCACTAACTGTCTCAACGCCTTCGTAGAGCCATTTCATTACCTGGACTCACATCAAGCAGGTTTTAGACCTGCACACTGCAGAGAGTCAGTCATTTTGGCAACTCTAGACGAATTAAGAAGGGGGGCCGACCAGAGCACCTCTCAAGCCCTGGTGCTCCTGGATTTGTCGGCCGCATTTGACCCGGTCGACCACCATCTTCTGATCGACCGTGTCGGCTGTGCCGTGATCAAGGGTCTTTCACTGAAGTGGATCACCTCTTTCCTCAGCAATCGCTTTCAAGCAGTTAGTCTTGCCAACTTTTCCGCTGGGAAAAGACTGACATGCGGAGTCCCGCAGGGCTCCTCCTGTTCTCTCCTCCTTTTTAACCTGTACATTTTGCCCTTGATTCTGGCCCTTCGAAAGAGAGAGGTCGTAACCTTAACTATGCTGATGACCTCAAACTAGTGTTTAACATCGACTCATCCCCTTCATCAATGGAGAATTTTCAATCTACAATGAAATTTATTAGCAACTGGATGAACATCAACCAGTTCAAACTAAATCCCGACAAAACCGAGCTGATTCTCACTGGTGGCCCAGCCAATCCCTGGAACTCCAATTTTTGGCCTCCACAATTAGGGGGCCCCCCACTTCTAGTCGGCTCGGTCAAAAGCCTTGGGAATCGTGATCAGTAATGATCTTACCATGAAGGCCCAGATCAGCTCAGTGGTCTCCGCCTGTTTTTTCCACTTGTGGAGAATCCGGAAAATAAGCAGATTTCTAACCACGAGGCCTTGACCCAAGTCGTCCTCGCCCTGGTAATGTCACGTATTGATTACTCAAACTCCCTGTATGCTGGTATTCCAGTTTACCATTTACGCCGGCTACAATTGGTGCAGAACCAAGCAGCCAGGCTTATTCACGATCGGCCTAAGCATTCCCAGGTGAAACCCCTGTTGAAGAGCCTCCATTGGCTCCCCGTGATCCAACGCTGCTTCTTCAAGTTAGGCTGTACCATCTATAAAGCCCTCTCGGGCTGCGGTCTGGCCTTTATTGCCTCAAAGATACAGCGGTATGCTCCTTCCTGTGACCTACACTCCTCCTACAAGAACCTGTTGACCTCCAGCTCCTTTAAACGCAATAAACATGGGGGCCTGCGATTCTCGACCCTGGCACCTCAATTTTGGAACTCCCTCCCTCTTGAACTGCGTCTGGCCACCTCCTACACCCAATTCAGGAAATTACTTAAAACATGGTTATTCTCTCAAGCTTACAATTGAACCTACTGTCTTATACCCGTAACCGCCCCCGCTCAGCGCCAAGAAACCGCCCGGTATACGTGCACTTAATAAGTTATTTTAATTTAACATAACATTTAACTGTAATGTACTTGACCTATAATCTGGTCCAAATTGTGTGATCCTAGGCAAATTTTTTATTTTGTTTCCTTTTTTATGAATAAATATATTAGCACCTTAAGAAATGTGAGTTCAGCATGTCTGCTGTTCAAAATGTCTTATGTTTGATTTATTAGACTAAACATTTGCACCACATATAACAAAAATCTAGCCCACATCAGGTAAACGTGAACCCTCACCTGCTTCTTGGTTCATCAATAACATTGTCATCAGGGCAGGAAGGTTTCTGAGTTCATGTTTAAAACGTCTTGCTTTTAATAGATGCATTACTGAAGCATTATGCACTGTCATTTAAAGACAGCACATTTCCATTGAAATGACCACAATCTTTCCCACTGACATGCCGTTTTACTGATACCCTATATAGCATACTAACGATAATGGGGATATGGGGTTTCAGCAAATATTTATTATTTGCGCGTCATCAAGTAAAGTGTTCTGATCCTATAAAATATTTGTTTCCGCCACACATCATTATTAAGGAAGTACTTTCCCAACTACAGCAATATATTGAGAAATATTTGTACAGTTCATTTACAAGGTATTTTAATGTTTTTTATAGAAGGAAACTGGCATCCAATGGTCTTTCATTACACACAGCATGATTGTCAGACAGTTCACTATACTTTTCTTTCTCTGACTGCAAAGTTAGAGGATTTTGTAAACAGGATCAACAGGATAAAATAAGGAACTTTCTGTAAGAAGACATAAACTGACATCTGACCTCTGTCTTTGAACACAGCAAGTGTAACCAGATTTAAAGGCATCATCATTGTTCTTTCACTTTCTTAATTACGAAAAACACCTTTTCAGTCCCACCAGACCAGGCAGTAGTCCCTAAAAATAGCTTGCCCAGATAACCTCTGATTCGCCGTAGCGAGTGGGCAAGTAGATTTCCCAAGTCCTGCAACGCCCATTCTGAGTATTGGTATTGTACACAATAGGTCTTTCTACAAAAGGTGAGACCTATTAAATGCTACATCACTTAAGGAGCCTAGATTTGCTGGTATTTGATCCCTGTGAAATTCATTCCATCGAAAAAAAAATTCAGGTAGATTTACTTCTTTGCATGTCTGACACAAACACAAATCTAATAATTCATGATTTGTCAGTCACCAGATTTTCAGTTTCAAACGTTTTCTGAGTCAGAGAAAATTGTAAAAATGATTAGCAAGTTGTAAGATTATCAGTGTAGTACAGTGTAAATTCAATAAAGTTGTAAGATTTCATGTTATGTGAATTGCCAGATTTTCAGTTTAATGCAGTTCTAAATCCAAGACAGTTGTAAGAACTCATGATTTGCAATTTGCTAAATTTAGAATTTAGTACAGTTTAGAATCCAAGCCAATTGTAACAATGAACAATTCCAGCACAACATAAGATACCAGTGGAGCAGGAAGGGAGAGGGAATTAAATACTATTGAGAGAGTCTGAAAAGCATTATAGATTTTAATTTAAGCATAAAGCATCACCGTTCATTTCCTGCTTTAGCCACGGCAGTGGATGTAATGTCAGAACATACTAGCACACTTAGGGGCCGCTTATGATGATGTGGGACCGCCACCGGAACCATGTAATCTGCCAGTCATATTACCAAGTGGGCGGATGGTTGGCGGTCGGGAGAAGCGACCGCCAAGCATCCGACGGTCTCCTTCAGCCCACCGATGCGTTGGAGGGACATCTAGTCCCCTACAGTGGTGGCGGTGCCTGCCAGTCATCGCCTTAGGGATTATAATGTCCCTTCCCGTCCGCCTTTTCATGGCAGTTAACCCGCCATGAAAAGGCAGGCTGAAAGGGACTTTGGGGGCCTGTAGTGGCCCCCTTCCCCCTGTCCCTAAGCTGTGGGTTGTGGGGAGCTCCTATGGTGCCCCCTACATAGCCCTTTAAATCAATAAAGGGCTCTGGCCCCTAATCAGAAAGCTAGGCCTTTACAACAATATACACAACAAAAACAATGCCAATGCTGATCACTATTTAACTAATCACTCCTCTCAATCACACGTGATACTCATAGTGATTGGAAGGAAAACCAATTAATTTTTAATTTTTAAATAGGAATTTTAGTTTTCAAGTTTGGTCAGTTCATGTTATTAATTCAATTAACATAATCAATAATCATCGGACCACATGAAAAAATACACACCTACAACAAATTACTTTTTCATTACATTTCACATTTAAAAGAATTTAAAGAAAGTATTTAAAGAAAGTAGAGAAAGCTCAAGTTCCAAAGAAGAATAAGGAAAGAATATAAAGAAAAGCGCGAAACGAAAAAAGAGATGAAAACTAAGCCCAGGGTGGGGTTAAGAATAGTAGTGCTATTTTTAATTTTTTTGAAAACAACACAGCCCTAGAACAGTAACTGCACCATGTGCCTGCGATGTAGTGCAGGGAATGTAATTTGTCTCCATTTTGCATTGTGGCGGGTGCTGCGACCAGCAGCCCCGCTGCAATGCAAAAGATAGGCATTGCAACCGCCGTGGTGACGGTCGCATCGTACTGCCTCTGTCGTACCGCCGACAGCCTGTCAGGCGGTCCCGTTTACGATAGGGTCGTCCGCCCACCATCCTAATCAGCCCCTCGGTACAGATTTTGTAGAGAGAGGTGTGACTATTTATTGCCTTTCAAGTTATTCTAACCTAGGCACCTGGTGGTACTGTGATGGGTGTGGCTTTAATAATCAAAGGAACTTCGCTTTGAAACTCCACTCACCAGTTGATGGGTCAGTTGTAGTTGATTGGCTTGTAAAAGCAACATACTCAAATGGGTCCTGCCAGCCCCACATGTGTAAAGTCAGAAATACGTGACCCTGTGCCCTTGACCCATACCTTCTCTTGACCCCACACGTGTTCTCTTTTTCATCAGGAAAACGTAAGCTTGTAGTATTTATAAAATGTTATAATGTATTGCGCCATAGAAAGTATCATTTGCCGCACACCTGGTCAAAATGTACTTTTGTACAAAAATGTAATTTAATGTTGATCATGTTATTCATTGATGTTACAGTTAATATTCATTCAGGACTTTCCTTTGTGCCATCTTGGATTATCAATTTCGAAATCTTTCTAATCAACA
The DNA here is from genome assembly GCF_964204655.1 of Triturus cristatus. Classification (NCBI taxonomy): domain Eukaryota; kingdom Metazoa; phylum Chordata; class Amphibia; order Caudata; family Salamandridae; genus Triturus; species Triturus cristatus. The sequence continues at coordinate 837,198,432 of NC_140593.1, forward strand.
ACATATCATTCTTAACCTTTCTATAACCATTTATTTTTTGTAATCATACATTTGTTGCAGAATTGTTTTAATTTAAATAAAATGTATTTTTAATGTATTATTCTATCCATCAAATATGTTTGTACATGTAGGCACTTGGTTTCTGTGTTCTTAGATATTTCTTGTTTCGGTTCCTCTAGGGGGTACCCGGACCACAGTGGATTCTATAAATATATTTTGTATGTAATTTTGCTTTCCCTTTGTCTTTATTTAAGGCCTGAACGAGAACTTGCAAAAAGGGCGACTTCGTGGGGTTAATGGTCAACAGCCCTAGTGTTCAGGTGGAGGTGTCTGTCTATATGCCGTTAATCTGCAGTGGCTCTTAAAACAGTGACAGTTTGTCAATGTATGCAAAGTATAAGCTTGGCATCACATTTCTAAAATCTTCATTTTTAGTTAGAAGAAGTATTTTTCTAAAAGGGCCATCCAGTGAATGACGTCAAAATATATCTCAAAGCCCAAGCGGGCATTATCAAAAATGAAGCATTTACAAAGCCAGTCCATCTGGCACGGAGTGCCAGCCCTTTGGCAATGTCAGTGCTTGTCTTGCTTTCCCATGGTTTTATAAAACGTTATAGTGACCAGCCCTTGCCTCTATTAAAAAGTATAGGGAAAAAGCTGAAATATTTTTGAGTCTCTGAAACCACACATTGCCATAGTTTTCTCTGGCATTGAAGGGAACTACTTTGTGTGGGGATGTGTTCCTTGTAGAACAGCAGAATGTCAAGTCAGCAAGTGGCGGAAGTTGGTTAATCCATTGCGTCGTACTGAATGCTGTGGTGGGTGGAAGAAAAATGTGAATGACACAACAGCAGACCAATGGAAGAGGAGTGCCGGCTGTTAGCCAGTATAAGTAAGTATTTTATTTATATGATTTTACATAAAATGAAAGGTCTTGGCTAACGCAAGAGGTAAAAAGGAACATTCTGGGACGTTTGTTGGTGATTATGAGCTGTACAGGCAAGAATTTAAAAAAATGTTCTGTGGGATGCTATAAAGGTGAAGTATCCTAAAAATTTTATAGAACATATTCTTAAGTAATGTAGCTAGGGTTCTTTGGAGGAGGCGTGTGATTGGATTGGTAGAGAAGGATAGAGACTGTGTGATCGAGCATGGAAAAAAATAGGCATCTGGGACTCTTTATAAGGAGCTAATTGATTTCCTTCCCTAGGGCATGAGCTCTGAATAGAGTCTTTGTTACTTCATGAAAATTCACTTCTGCCAGGAATTCCTCTGGGACTTCCGCTGAAGCCCATAGATTTTCTGCTTCCTAGAGTAATATTTTCTCACTTTAATTGGAAGCTGCCATGCCTTTTTATTTTCGAGGAACTTACTTATCACAGCAAGGTGTCAAAATCTTGAATTTTAGGAATATTTACTTATTATTTGCTTATTATGTCCACTATCAATTGCAAAGGGAATTTATTTTCGAGGCATTCATGCACTGTGAAAGTTGTTCCATTTTTATTACTTGTGCATTAGCATCGTGTAGTGGAAGACTGTGGTTAATGGGATTATTTCTTTGTATGTGGGTGATTGGAAGCGAGGTTGGAAAAGGTCAAATATAAAAAGTTCCCTGTCTTACTGTTCACCTATTTAATTTCCTCTTCAGCTACAGTAAAAGCTACGTCCTACACGCATGGCCGGTAGGACCACCCCTCACCAGGTTTGACTGGGAGGATTTGGCCCTGGAAGTCTGTGCTGTTACTTGTAGTAATACCACATGTTGTTTTATACTGATTTGGACATATATTAAGAGACAACTCGTAATGAGGGTTTACATTTTGACGGTGATCGACTTTTAATCATCAGGTCTCCAAAATGAATCTTGAATTCGTGCCAGCCGATCTGCGGTATTTGTTTACACGATGGTAAATGTGGGTGTAAAACCCCCTGGTGCACATTTGCAATCTAAAAAGTTCAGACTGTTTGTGCCTTTTTTTACTGATCAGTACTTAAATTGGGAAATAATGCATGTATGTTATTTTCGTGTCTCTTCTGTGTGAGTTTTGGGTAATATTTTGCTGTTTTCTGCTTAGTTTTGAAGCCCGGTGAAAGTTGCTGGAAGATCGTTCCTCATGTAACATAAGTGAAACCCAAAAGAAGTCCAATTAGGGCTCTACTTGTATTCGGTCCTGAAAGTGGGTGACAATTTCATTTCCACTTTTTTTTTCTTTTTTCTGCGCCCCAACCTGTAAATGAGGCATCTGTTGGTCTCTGTGCTTCTCCAAAGAGCTGTATGATTGTGAAATACAGGACTGGTTTGGCCACCCCAGGCAAGGACCGGTGTACCAGATGTGGAATAGACGGTAGGGTCCCCACCTGTTTTCACTACCTATTCAGTTCACTGGAGAAGGCTTTGGGACCGTATTTTCCCTAGGACTGAGGGAATAATCTGAATTAGGCTAATATAAATGCCTCTGTAAATTCACATACAGCATTCAGAGCTCACCAACTCCCAGCTTTACCCCCCTCCGTCTTCTTCTACAGGGCAGGGTTACATGGACATCAATTCACCAAATTATAGCAGAAGTGGCATCACACACCCTTTGATCTCAATGACATTACAGCAAGCAACCTCACTTGATCCTCGGCCCTGACACCATCACATACATTGGCATAATTGATATTAAAAGTGTAGGGAAACTTCACAAAAAAGTTGTATGACATCGCAACGCATGCGTTTACAACGCATGGCTTTACCATGCATATACCTTTACCATAAATGCCTTTACAATGCAAGGTAAGTATGTATAACTTAAGTGAAACCCTTACTTGTTTAACATATATGTGTGTGTGTGTGTGTGTGTGTGTGTGTGTGTGTGTGTGTGTATATATATATATATATTACCTACTGGCGGTCGCCAGTAGGTAGTTATAGTTAGGACCCCTTTTCCATAGGAAATCCGCAACATTCTATTTTGAATAACTTTGGCGCCGGTTGACGAATCCTCGCGAATTTCTCAAAATAGGTGGGGCGCTACGCTCCGCTCCTACCCTGAAAGTCTCGGGGGGGATCCGTCAAGCGGGGGCTGAGATAAAAGGGGGGTCCCAAAACGCGTTTTTCCCATGCATTTTTCCATTTTTCCATAGGACCTTTAGAACGAGCTACAGCCCGAACGGCTGAACAGAATTACTCGAAATTTGGCAGAGAGGTAGTCCCTAGGTCAAGGAAGTGCCTTTTGTAGGTTTGGTGTAAATCTGTTCAGTAGATTCTGAGAAAATAGCCTTTAAATCAATATATATATCTGAGCCCGCTTACGGTACGCTTACCGTACGCTTACCGTAAGCGTACGGTGGCGTGCGCGAGCGCGATTCTGATTGGCTCTTAGATCTTAGTAAACATTCGAATCGGCCGAAACCAGGAAGCGGCGGCCGCCATTTTGTGTATTTCACTCTGAAAAAAAAGAGTGAAAACAAGAAAAGGGGGCAATGAGGAGAGTTACAGACCCCCTAACATTTGTAAGGGGGTCAAAGAAGGACTGAAAAGTACAAAAAAAACATTTATTGATTTTTAAAAAAATCACGGGGTACGCGTACGGTAAGCTTACGGTAAGCGTACGGTAAAAAAAATAAAAATAAATAAATGAAAAGCAGATTTAAGAGTTTAGATATTAGGGAGCTCTAAAAAGAGCTGTTGTGTTTATGAAGTCATTTTTTTAGTGGTACCTACAAGTAAGTACCGATGCAGAGTCTAAGGTTCAAAAGGAAGACTCTGTTGCCTTCATCATTGAAGTGCACACCATCTCCTCTATAAATGTCTTGCATGTCATAACGCAAGTTGTTGTGGTAAATGGCACCCATACCATAGTCACGGAGGAAAGCAGAAACAGATTTGTTGACGTGCTTTCTTGCTTTGTCAATCTGTGGACAGAAATGATTGGACCAGTTCCATTTTTGCCTTTGGCATATGTTGGAAAACACAAAGGCAGTTTTAGGGAAAAGAGAAAACAGTTGTGCAAAGGTGTCCTTCATAAGCATTTCCAGACCTACCCCAGTCAAAGTGCCTAGGTCATTGCCACCACAGTGCACTATTATGAGGTCAGGGTGTTGGATTTGCATGAAGGATTTCACCAATGGCATCAATTGGTGCCACTTTAACCCTCTCTGACCAATCCATTTAATGTCTACATTTGGCAAAGCAAGGTCTCTCACCATATCTGTTTTCTCTGCAAACTTTTCACTCCAGAAGACATAGCTGTGCCCTACAATCCACACTGTGAACATCTTCAAAGGAGATCTGGATGCACTCAGGAGGTGTCTTTCAGTAGAATGGCAATATGAAAAGAAAGACAGTTTGGAAATGGAGGCATACATATTTTTTTCAAAACAAAAAGAACTGATTGGCTGTTTCATACCATTCTAGAATAAAAACTAGGCTGTATGTGTAAATTAATAGAAGCATGTTTTGTATTGGTACAAAAAAATGTGTAACCAAAGAACAGTACTATGGATTTGCTGTTAGGTTTGAAAAGTCAAGCACTCTTGCTCTGTGGAATTGAAACATTGTTTGGCGAACTTCTGACCTAACTCAACACAGCAATGTTCCATGAGCTGTTGCTATGGTAGCAGGCAGAAGTCAAGTTGGGGGAAGGGTACTAGGCAGAAGTCAAGTTGGGGGAAGGGTACTTTTGGAAAAGGGTTGGTTTTCAACCAATAGAAATGTGTGATTACATTTGAAAAAAAGGGGGAAGCACTGAGATTTGAAACTTACATGTATATGTGTGGAAAAATAGAGGGAAAGTTTGCCATTATCTGGTTCTGCTGAGAGGAGAGAGGTGAACACAACAGAGATCCTGGCTCTGATAATCTGCTGTTTGAGTGTCACATTTCTTTCACAACTAACTAATTTTAAAGGTGAGTTTACAGTTTGAGAGGGGATGTATGTGGTAACTTAAGAAATGAATAATAGAAATGGAAATTGTTTTTGTTGTAGTTGCGTTTATCATTTTCTGTTTTTGGAGAAATTCAAATGTGAGGAACATGTAAAATAATATGGAGTATGTTTTCACAATAAATTAAGGTGTACTGGAAAAAAAAAGAATAGTTTAAGGGTTTGAGGTTGGACTCAGTAATGCAAATACATTCAGCATCACTAAGGCTGGTTGCCCTTGCTGGAGTGTAGGCAGTCACCGAGAATACACATGGTGGTGGTCTGAAAAAACAGTTTGGACATGTGCATTTAAATAAATCAAAAAAAGTGGTTTCATAATGTGTCAGTCTGTAAAAGTGATTTTCACTTGCCCCGAAAAAAAAAGAGCAGTAAGTGTGCTTTCAAATTGGCAAAGAAATTTCGTTTTGGGACTAATGTGAAAACATGACTCTGTGTGCAGATGGGAATTATAGGCAGAGATTTATTGCGTATTGCTCTGGTGATTTCACAGTTGCATTAGATGGAAAGGGGGAGCGAATTTTTGGGGGAAGAAGCAGACTCTTAGCACACACCCATGTGCTTGCCATGTATAATCATGCACAGTATTTACAAGCGAGTGGGGTTTTCAGGTTTCAGTCTGTAATGCAAATACATTCAGCATCACTAAGGCTGGTTGCCCTTGCTGGAGTGTAGGCAGTCACCGAGAATACACATGGTGGTGGTCTGAAAAAACAGTTTGGACATGTGCATTTAAATAAATCAAAAAAAGTGGTTTCATAATGTGTCAGTCTGTAAAAGTGATTTTCACTTGCCCCGAAAAAAAAAAGAGCAGTAAGTGTGCTTTCAAATTGGCAAAGAAATTTCGTTTTGGGACTAATGTGAAAACATGACTCTGTGTGCAGAGAGGATTTATAGGCAGAGATTTATTGCATATTGCTCTGGTGATTTCACAGTTGCATTAGATGGAAAGGGGGAGCGAATTTTTGGGGGAAGAAGCGGACTCTTAGCACACACCCATGTGCTTGCCATGTATAATCATGCACAGTATTTACAAGCGAGTGGGGTTTTCAGGTTTCAGTCTGTAATGCAAATACATTCAGCATCACTAAGGCTGGTTGCCCTTGCTGGAGTGTAGGCAGTCACCGAGAATACACATGGTGGTGGTCTGAAAAAACAGTTTGGACATGTGCATTTAAATAAATCAAAAAAAGTGGTTTCATAATGTGTCAGTCTGTAAAAGTGATTTTCACTTGCCCCGAAAAAAAAAAGAGCAGTAAGTGTGCTTTCAAATTGGCAAAGAAATTTCGTTTTGGGACTAATGTGAAAACATGACTCTGTGTGCAGAGAGGAATTATAGGCAGAGATTTATTGCGTATTGCTCTGGTGATTTCACAGTTGCATTAGATGGAAAGGGGGAGCGAATTTTTGGGGGAAGAGGCAGACTCTTAGCACACACCCATGTGCTTGCCATGTATAATCATGCACAGTATTTACAAGCGAGTGGGGTTTTCAGGTTTCAGTCTGTAATGCAAATACATTCAGCATCACTAAGGCTGGTTGCCCTTGCTGGAGTGTAGGCAGTCACCGAGAATACACATGGTGGTGGTCTGAAAAAACAGTTTGGACATGTGCATTTAAATAAATCAAAAAAAGTGGTTTCATAATGTGTCAGTCTGTAAAAGTGATTTTCACTTGCCCCGAAAAAAAAAAGAGCAGTAAGTGTGCTTTCAAATTGGCAAAGAAATTTCGTTTTGGGACTAATGTGAAAACCTGACTCTGTGTGCAGAGAGGAATTATAGGTAGAGATTTATTGCGTATTGCTCTGGTGATTTCACAGTTGCATTAGATGGAAAGGGGGAGCGAATTTTTGGGGGAAGAAGCAGACTCTTAGCACACACCCATGTGCTTGCCATGTATAATCATGCACAGTATTTACAAGCGAGTGGGGTTTTCAGGTTTCAGTCTGTAATGCAAATACATTCAGCATCACTAAGGCTGGTTGCCCTTGCTGGAGTGTAGGCAGTCACCGCGAATACACATGGTGGTGGTCTGAAAAAACAGTTTGGACATGTGCATTTAAATAAATCAAAAAAAGTGGTTTCATAATGTGTCAGTCTGTAAAAGTGATTTTCACTTGCCCCGAAAAAAAAAAGAGCAGTAAGTGTGCTTTCAAATTGGCAAAGAAATTTCGTTTTGGGACTAATGTGAAAACATGACTCTGTGTGCAGAGAGGATTTATAGGCAGAGATTTATTGCGTATTGCTCTGGTGATTTCACAGTTGCATTAGATGGAAAGGGGGAGCGAATTTTTGGGGGAAGAAGCAGACTCTTAGCACACACCCATATCAGACGGTATTTTAAAGAAATAAGTATTGGTATTAGATGATATTTTTGTAGAATATTATGCATTTCTATAATGTTAAGTTTAAGTAAAAAAAGAATCAGGGCTTTTTTAATACAATCTTTGTGATTGTTATTTTTTTTTGCCCGCTGTAAAATGATGAATGCAATTGCTTTCACAATTTATAGTGAAATGCAATATATTCTGAAAACAGCAAAAATATTTTATGGAAAAAAATGTAAATATGTGTACTGTATTATAAAATGTTTTAAAAATATTAATACTTTTTTCTTTTTTTCCAGATAGATATAGAAAATTTTCGAAAACTACAAACATTTTTAAAACTATTTTTAAAAAAAACAAATGAATAAATATTTTTTCAGTGAGTATGGTAAGTCAATAATAATAATTGTAGTCTCTCAAGGACCTTGTAATGTGTTTATTGATTTTTAGTGTTTTTTTTAAAAAAAAAAGTACGCGCACCGTACGCGTACGGTAAAAAAAAATAAAAAAAAGTTTTTAAAAACATATGTAAAAAAAAGATGAAAGATAAGGTTGGCTCTTAAAAGAACCGTTGTGTTCATGCAGGGACAGAGGAAAGGAAGCATGGGAAAATTATTCAAAGCGACAAATGTGCTGATCTATTTTGTTGTTCACTAGGGAAACTCTGGTCTCCCTATAGCAAATTAGATCTTGACAAAATGTGCATCGAATATCAACCTTCCGAAATCGAGGGTTGATTTCCAGAGGGCCAGCAAAAGGAGATTTTCCCCCCACAGATGAAGGGCTCACCTGACCTGCAGAAGAAGGAGTCAGCCCTGCAGATGATGGTTCAGGCTGAGCTGCTGTGGATGTACTGGCTTGTCTTTCTGAAGAGTTACCTCCAAAAAGATGACCATGTGTCCTTCTGTGTACATCCTGGAGGTGTCTCTTCATGGTGTGATTCCCAAAGGAATACTTCCTGTTAGGATTACCTCTAGAAAGTACACGCTTACACAGCTTACAAGTCACTAAGGGTGCATTTACCTTTTGCTGGCCTTCAGGAAAAGTAAAATAATCCCATACATAAGAGGGCTTTTGTTTCCTCGATCTCTGCCTCAAGACAGTGCTGCTAGTGCTAGCCTCACTCTCAGAAGAGCTCTGCTGTTCTGCCATCGTATCCCAAAGACAAACCAGCTCCTTCTCTCAAGGGATCACAAGCAGAAATGAGGGGAATGGGTGTGGTGTAGGAGAGTTCTAGAACTGAAAGTAGTTTCAACCAATCAAAAGTTGTGTTTCATGATCACATGACCTACCGTACGCTTACGGTACGCTTACGGTACGCTTACGGCAAAAGTGCGCATGCGCGTAAAAAAGACACGCGCTTGCGCGCATGCGCATAACAGTCACTCCCGGCACTTCCGCGTAACGTGCGCGTGTAGCGTACACGTGTACGCGTCCCACGCGGAGTACGCGCGGCTACGCAAATTGCGTAACTATAAGCAAGCAGCGTAGGAAAATTACGGACGTTGCGTAAACCGTACGCTTACCGTGAGCTTACGGTACGCGTACTAAAAAAATAAAAAAAAAAATAGAAAAAAAGTACTGCAAATAAATTTTAAATGTTTATTTTAAAAAATATATAAAAAAAAACATATTAAAGAATTTTAAAAATGTAATCATAGTCTTTATAAAAGGTAAGAAAATTAAAATAAAAATATGTTAGAAAAAATGGAAGAAAAAAATAAATTAGCATTTAAAAAACCTTGCAAATTCACTGAAAAAACCATGGGTTTCACACACGTTATAGTTAGGAATTAGCATTTAAAAAACCTTAGAAATTCAGTGAAAAAACCATGGGTTTCACACACGTTATAGTTAGGAATTAGCATTTAAAAACCTTAGAAATTCAGTGAAAAAACCATAGGTTTCACACACGTTATAGTTAGGAATTAGCATTTAAAAAACCTTAGAAATTCAGTGAAAAAACCATAGGTTTCACACATGTTATAGTTAGCTGGACATTTTACTCGTAAAAAACCAATGAAATTCCCCCGTTATAGTTAGTTCAGCTAACTATAACTCGCGCGCCCGCAATGCACTGCTGATGATGTCACATATTACATCACTCATGACATGGTCAGTGACATCACTCATGACATCACTGATGACATCTCAGATGACATCACTGATGACCTCACTGATGACATCATCCAGTGAATGTGTGTTTTTCTGAAAATTAAATATGTTTTATATATGTATATCTCAAGGTCGATGGAAGAATAAATGGGTATATTACTGTCTAAATGGATGATTTCTTTTTGAAAAATTGATTGTGTAACTGACTGATTAAGTGTATCATAGTGAATACATGGCTTAGTGAGTAATGTTTAAATATATAAATATCTGTATCAGTCTCTCACTTTGTGTAGAAGTGGCTGCATGGGTTGGAGAGTAGCTACATGGGTGTCTATATAGGTTATTAGTTGGTTTTTTGAGTATCAGTATGAGTGTCTGCATGGTTCGGTGGGGGGTATGACGTAGTGCATAGGTGCATGAATGAGTGACTCACTGTTTGTATGTGTTGAACAGAGCATGTGTGCAGGACTGCATGGGTGGATGAGTGTGTGTATGGGTGTGTTAGTGAGTGAATGACTGTCTCAATAGTGTCTTTATGAGTAACTACATATGTTTAAAACTAGTATATGTGACTATTGGTTTATATATGTGAGTATACGTGAGAGTGAGAGATTGAAAGAGTTCCTGTATGAATAAGTATGTATTTCTATAAGTAATTGTTTAAAAGACTAAGTATGTGTAAGTTTCCGTAGAAGTAAGTGTGGTGGTGTGTGTATAACTGTATATGCAAGTAAATGTATGTTTGATTCTTTATTAGCATGAGTGACTATGTGTGTGAGTAGCTCTATGGATCAGTGGCATTGTGTAACAGGATGTATAGGTGTATGAGTACATATGATGAGTGAGTACATGTATGAGGGACTGTATTGGACTGTTGGTGAATGAGTGGATGTGTATGTGGATCTTAGAATTACTGAAGAGGTTGTTGTAACTGTTATTGGTATGTCCATTGTTTTGTAAATTTTAGTCTCTATTTTTGAATGTGTGTATCAAAGGTTTTATTAGGGGAAGAGGAGGTCTGCCACTCTATCACAAGGATGATGTCATCAGTGATGTCATTTGAGATGTCATCAGTGATGTCATGAGTGATGTCACTGACCATGTCATGAGTGATGTAATATGTGACGTCATCAGCAGTGCATTGCGGGCGCGCGAGTTATAGTTAGCTGAACTAACTATAACGGGGGAATTTCATTGGTTTTTTACGAGTAAAATGTCCAGCTAACTATAACATGTGTGAAACCTATGGTTTTTTCACTGAATTTCTAAGGTTTTTTAAATGCTAATTCCTAACTATAACGTGTGTGAAACCTATGGTTTTTTCACTGAATATATATATATATAAAATCTCAAAAAATGTGTTTTGTGGAGACCCCCTTTAAAAAACATTCTTCTACATTTAAATATTTTCTTAATGGAGGGGCGGTAACCACCCAAACCCCCACATTATTTAAAATTGTCAAAATTAATATTTTCTATTGGGGGGGACCCCAAAACCCTTAATGTTTTGTAACCATACCACCTTATTCCCTTATCCACCCTAAAAACACCCTTCCCACTGTTTTCCCCTACTCACCCCTAAACTCTAAAAACGCACTACCCTACACCTCTATCCGCAATTAAACCATAAAACACCTTTACCACCCTATACGTCTACCCACCCCTGGACCATAAAACCACCCTTACCCACCCCAAACCCTAAAAACACCCCAAACCACTACCCACCCCTAAACCATAAAAATACCTTTACCACCCTATATCTCTAGCCACCCCTAAAAACACCCTTACAACCCAATACTCTTATTCACTCCAAACCTCACGTTAAACAATATATATATATATATATATATATATATATATATATATATATATATACGCACACTTACCTTAAATACACTTACCTTTCATTGTAATGGCATATTTGAAGTAAAATCATGCGTGGTAAAGGCATTGTGTGGTTAAGGCATTCCATTGTAAAGACAGATAGTTAAAGGATTGCTGCACAAACCTCCTTAATATAAAATATGAAAAGCATATGCAGCAGCAGCTATGGGCGCCTCCCTCTCAAAACAGGTACAGCACTGGGAGCACGCTGCAGTACAAGCCCCTCTCACAATTTAGATACCGTAGGGGCAAAAACTGCAAAACTCCTTCTCATATAACAGATAGAATGTATAAAGCAGCAGGGCAAGTCTTCACAAAAAGCCGGAAAGTAGTCAGCAATTCAAGACTTCTTACAAAAGCTGTTCAAACTATGGGCAGAATTAAAGGTGTGGGTGTGGAAATCTGCCAAGAAGGAGCAAGTAATGTGCCACAACTTGAGGTAGAGCTTGCTTTTTAGCTACTAGCAGATTGCATATTGTAATTTAAAGTGCATTCCTTTAAGGGTAAAACAAAAACTACAAGTTCCAGAATACAAATTGTTGTTGAAAAGAAAGTAATGACTGGTTGGTGGCGCCACAAATGACATATGGCCCATTGGCATTTATGTGGGTACTTCTACAATATTTGATAAAGTAGAATGCCAAACTGGGTTTGTGGTACATGAATGTGTACTGGGTCGGACCGGGAGAGAGAGAGGTCTAGCAACAAAATAAATGTGGGCCCCATTAGCGAATCGAATTGCTAAAAACAATGGCCCACATTATGAAAATAGGGACAGTTTTGAACTTATAAAGACCTGCTGTGTAGTTTTTTTCAAGGTACAAGAGACCACAGGCATTGTTTGTGCTTATGACAAGGAAATAGTTAAACTCCGGCCAACCAGTCCATAAAATAGACCCACGAACAGCCCAAAATACGACCACCCACACTGACCTGCCAGACTTCGGCTGGGTGAGTCCAACCCTGAATGCGTGTTTTTACAATGCATTGTATCGTGCATAGCAGCAGATCGTACATGCTTCTCAGCTATCTGGCCAGCATAACAAAAAAAATACTTGCATTCTGAAGATCATTTAATAAATTAATATTTGCAAGGCGTTTGTTCAGCCTAGGAGAATTGTTCCTGTGGCTACCACAATAATAGGTTATTGGTGAAGGGAATAAATGAAAAACGAAAGGATGTCTGGGGTGAGACAAGTTAACTGCCCGATCTTGTTAACTGCGTTCCTGGGTTAGAGACAGGCAAGACAATGATATTCAAAAAATCAGCTCAGCCAATGAAGCAATAGGCAATTCTTGTGAGTATGTCCCCTATTCCTTACATATTTACAACAAACGAGAGGCAAACAAAAATGGCTGCTACTGTCGGTCTCGTGCACTCAGTAATCCGAATTATGAACTGCACTAGTTTATCGAGACTTCTGCTTTATAAAAGTCTTGTATCTTCTTGGTCATGATATAAATTGCTGTATTTTTATGCAATGGAAAATTAAAATTTCAGATATTTTTTATCTCATAGTTTATTGCTAATGGAATGTACTGATACTCTACCTTTCAAATTAAAGAAGTGTGGGTACTCAGTGGCGTCACTAGGGGGGTGCGGACCGCACCGGGTGACACCATCTCATGGGGTGACACCGTGACCAAAATGCAAAATATTACTGTCTACTCTGGAGTCCAGTGGCAGCGACCACCCTCAGGTAATATCCCTATTCGACTGCTCAGCCATGGTGCTCCATAGACACCACAGGAGGCTGCGACTTCTTCAATTGCTGCAAGGTCATCCGCTCTATGCCCCAAAGGTCACCTATCCCATCGATGCTCCCCTCCCTAAGACCTCTTCCCCGGTGTCGCTCTCACGAATCCGGCCCCCACCTGTCACTGGCCTTTCCACCAACAGGCATAGCCCCTTACTGCAGACTCGCCTGTAGATTATTGCCTGTTAATTACTTAGGTGCTGGGGGGGAGGTCAGGCCCCACTGAGTCTGCCCGCAATCCACGACAGGGAGTCTTTGCATTTCTCTTCGAGACCTATATGTAGGCCATCTGGCAACGTCCTTCACGTTCCCACAAAGCCGGTCAGGCAGTGGTCTGCGTCTCTCGGCGCTCCGGTGGGCTCCGTATTCTCTTGGCCAGATTCTCCCTTCTCTGTATTTCTGGCTTGTGTGGGTGGAAGTAACTGCCCCAGGCGCTCCGCCTCAGATCACTCAGCCCTATTCTCCATCAGGCCCGGGCCTCTCTGGCTGGCGTGCACACCTTCGCCGAGACGCACCCGGGGACACTCCGCCCAGCACAAGTTGCCTGCGGGCCCAGCTCCACACAGCTCCGTATACTCCGTATACCGTATACTGAGACACTATATTTTCTCTCTCTCTGGGTCGGCCACAATCACTTCGGCCACTATGCTTCGCCTGTTTGCCCCTGCTCTTCCCCATTGTGGTGTTACGTTCTAGTGTTCTGCACCCACGTGACCTGCGCCCTGCCTCAAGGTATCACGAGAGGCGCTGCAGTACGTGGGGGGCAGAGAAAAGTATATGGTGTTGCCTCCCCTCTGTCAATAAAGAAACCTGCTACACCCATCACCAGAGGCGCAACTAGAGCCAAATTTCGGGGGGGGCTATGAAAAAATTTCGGGGGGGGGGGCTGAATATTTTAAGCCATAGGCAGAGTGGAGCTGCAGGGGCTCTTAGAAGGGGTGAAACAACAGCGAGGCCTCATTAACATGCAAATGGTCTTTTAAAGACCTGTGAAGTGCTCGGGTGCGGCTGTGTGTGCGCCAGGAAGCTGTCTCATACCGGGCTGCTACACGCGACGGGGGGGGGGCTGAAGCCCTGTGAGTCCAATGGGTGTTGCGCGCCTGCCCATCACCACCCACTTCACCAGGGGTATTCTACCAGGCTAGGATGCTCGGAGTATGCCACTCAGTTATTTCTCTGCTCCATCATGGAGATGACCCGCCTGTCGTCCTCCTCTGGTACGGGGCTCACCAGCTCCTTCGTTCCACCTTTATGGTGCCTAGTTGACCCCCCACAGGCGATCAGGCTCGCAGAGTCACCTCCGCAGGGGCTCCGCACTTCCCAGCACTAACACACCAGCATGCCAGCAACTTTTTTCTGCAGGACTAGGTGCGGGCCTACACTCCACATCGGCCCGCGGACTCGCCACACCAGCCTTCACCTCCCACATCTTGGTTCTTCTGTCAAGGGAGGTCACACTCAGGCCATGTGGGTAGTGCCTCCCCTTGGACTCTTCTACTGCCCGAGGACTCCCGAACATTCACCGATGTCGCCGGCCTCAATGCTCTGCCATGTTGGGTCCAGGGCGCGCAGCCGCACAGATCCACGCCCAATGCCGTTTAGCGGCTAGGAGGCAATCCAATTCATGCCTCAGGCGTCCACCAAGCCTCCATCATGTACTTTGCACAGCTGCAATGTCTGCCAGAAAGGACGGATAACATATGAATTGGCTGTCCAGCCCTCAGAGCCTCAGATGAATATATCTCCTCGAGGAGGTCCAACCGTCCATCATGGATTCATGGGGTAAGTCGTGAGGGGGTGACACCATGAGTTACCCGCACTGGGTGACACCAACCCTAGTGACGCCACTGTGGGTACTCTGTACCGGACAGTACCTGCCGATTTAACGCACTGCGTATATTTTGCAGTCTTAATTTCTTCAATGCAGCAAGTTCACTGTGCATGTGTAAATCGATTTATTCAGTGTTTTCCTGAAAAAGAAAACACAAAAATAACTTGAGTATGCAAAGCATGGTCATTTAACCAGATAACATCCGTCCTTTTTTAAAGTTAACAGAGTTAAAGTGTCTCTGGGTGTTTACTGGTAGGTTTAGTCACTCTTAGGCTAAGTGCAGCTGTTTGCGCCTATGGTTGGACTTGTAGCTTATCAGGCCACTGATTAATGGATTTCTTTATCGGTAGCTTCTACAATTGCAGATAACCTTCACTAGGCCCTTGAGTATAGGAACTATTGATTTTCGCCACCGCTCCCCTGTGTGTTTTAGATATGCTTTATGTTTTTAGAGTTATCTTGTGGGCACAGGTGTATATCTTCAGGTATTTTACCAGGACACGGGGTAAGCTCACAGAAAATACGTAACCTCTTCCTTTCTGCTTCCTCCCCACATCTTGCAGGTTTAGGGTTGGCAGTTCATATTTCAGATGTGTATTCTTCGTGTAGATTATATCACAGAACACTCAAAGCAAGGAAGGCAACATTATTCAGTCCCATCCTCTAAAATGCGCCTAATATTGTCTATCCTTTCATTGGGGGACACACTGCTTACTTTTTACATGTTTTTTTTATAGAGTACATCACCAATTGAGATATCTGTTGTGGTTTAAACCAGCGGTTCTAAACCTGTGGACTGGGGACTCCCTGGGGTCCGCGAAGCCTAATCAGGGTGTCTGCGACTGCTTAGAAAATAAAATACTGATAACAGATAAATAAAGTGAATATAAATAAAGAAGCAAAATGTACATTTGCAAACTTGAAAACGTTCTTTAAATGTGAAGGGATTACAAAAAAATGGAGGGTAAAATTTAAGTTGGTGTCCTCCAGATTGATTTGTGGGAGCAGTGCAAGTGCATCAAACAGAATATGGTAAGGATGATGTGGCCTCAATTCAATTTAGAAAAGCTCCAACGTTCCCATTAAAATTTAGATCAAAAATATATATCTTTGTGAATTAAATTAAATAGTTCATCATTTATGTACCTGTTTGATGAATGCATGTTTCTTTATTCTTTTTGTATTGTTTTGCAGTTCAGATCACCAAAAACATTTTGTCTGGGGTCTCAGGTTCTAGTATTGGTTCAGGGGGAGTTAATGGTTCTCTTATTGTCTATCCTGCTAAAGGTCAGAGTGGTTCATGCCTGGATTCAAATGTTTGGTAAAACACATTCCCTCTTTTCCCCTCTGTTCTTCTCTTTCCTCATCTCTCCACTTACCCCTCTCACCTCTTATCTCCTCCCTTCCACTTACCTTCTTTGTCAAGCCCTTTTTGGTGCATTCACACAAAGAGAGACAGGCAAGATACTAAGGAGAAAGATAAAGCTCTGCATTGCTAATTACCAGATTCAGTCCAGTTGTTACCAAGCATACCTTGTTTACTCTTGCCTTCTCCTGTAACTGTAAACATCTCTGATTCAGACACTCTACAAGATGCTGATCCTTCTTAAAACCTCCCTGCTTCTCCTGAATGGTTTTTTGGACTTCTGTGAGGGTGATGGACATTATCCATCTATTCGACTTTATGCAAGGCCCTCCAGTATGTCTCACTACATATATAGCACGGAAGTGGGGCTAAGCGCCTGTTGCACTATGAGTGCAGACCCTTCTTTGGTACCTTTGCTTGAAAGTCCTCCTCCTTGCAACAAAGATTCATAAATATCTCCATACTGTTCAAACAAGGAATCTAGCGTGATTCACAATGCAATCAATTTTATTGCAGGGATTTTTTAAGATGTTAGTCCAGCATATAAAAAAAAAATAAGTTTCCACTACAATGCCCTTTGAATAACTAAATTCCAGAGTCCTCAAAAGAGTTTTGAAATGGTTTTGCAAGGCTAAAGTAGATATTGAAACAAATTCTCCGGACTTGGAGGATGAGTTTAGGCTTGTCCAGTTTTCTTCCTTGATGAGAGAGGCGTTGTAGGCTTTCGCTGTTCCTCCATTCATAAAAAAATACTATTTTGTGCATTTCACTAGGCTCAACACTTTCACACATAACGTGCTAGTTCTGGCAGTAGCAGCATTTCCCAACCTGTGAGTCAGGATCCACTGGTGGTTTGGTAGCCAATTTTAGATGGGTCACAAAAGTCCTTGTCTATATATAAAAGTAATTTTAAAAAATTATGAGCCCTGCTTGTGCTCCATTACAAATGTGCTGAATAGTGTTCCCAAGTCTAGTTTTAAAACAAACTCTTGCAATTATTCCCAAGCCCCAAGCAGATACAGATTGAACCTTCCAGTATTGGTTGCTGCAGTTTTTGTTTTACTTCACAAAGCCATTTCAACAGAGAATGTGTTCACTATACCTGATCATACAGAAACATAACACTTGTGTATGACTCTCACTTAAAAATTGAGAAATACAGATGTAACCTAACTGCCAGAGCTTCTGACTTTGAATTTAGGGAACCAGGATCATGTCGAGACATTGGCTGACCATCCTTGGATTTTAGGCAAATCAATCAGGGCCTGATTATGAGTTTCGCGTTGTTGGAGTGGGACCGCCATGCCACCGCCCGCACCGCCAAACCCGTGGGCACACCGCCTGCCAGATTACGACTTTTTTTGTCACTGACGGGCGTTTTTTTGGGCGGTCCCACAGCAGTGCCAATGAAATAAGCATCGCACTGAGGACATCAAAGGGGGCACCTGCATGGGATGGACTGGTGCAGTTCATGCCATGCAGGTACTGGGGAGCATGCACACAGGGAGGCACAACATGTGTCTCCCTGCATGCACCCCATGGCCCTGAGGCAGCAGGGGTCCCTGTAGGTCCCCCTTTGTTTCTTCTCTGCCACGGTTTTCATGAAGGATCCCGTCAAGCATGTTGTGGCCTCAAGACCATCTCGCCACCACCAGGGATCTCTGATCCCTAGCGGTTGTGGTGGAGCAATGGCGGTCCACCCACCCAAGTTGTGATTGGGCGGTCAGACCGCCAGGGCGGTGGTGGCTGGACCGCCTCTGCCGCACCACCGTGAGTTTGGTGGTCCAAGGACCGCCAAACTCATAATCAAGCCCTTAATCTCCTACGCTCTAAATAAAATCTATTTTAACTGGTGCTCATGTAAAGTGCTCCCATGCTCTTGGGTCATATTTGCGATCTATAAACTTGTTATATATATTCACAACAGTTCCTGTTTTCTTCAATGATGGGAAACATGAGCCACCCCGGAGCTTATTAATGCTGTTAACCATTTATTTCGGCAGAAACACTTTTTATCTTTCAGGGAAGCAGGGCCGGACTGGCCGTAGCGGGCACCGGGCAATCACCCGGTGCGCCGCACGGGTGGGGGCCGGTTTTGAGCCCCTGGGGGCCGTTTTTGTTACAGGGCCGTTTTTGCAGCATAGCTGCAAAATCGGCCTTATTAAGAAATCGGGCGAAAACCGGCCCTGGCAAAGAGCTCTGCGGCACCCCCAAGCACCGGGGGTGCTGGCCGACCACTTTGCCAGGGCCGGTTTTGGTTCCCAATCCGGCGGCCCTGCAGGGAAGTAAATAATTTATTTAGGTGGAAAAACTGATGTGCTTCGACCTTTCTGGTCTTGGACTGGGAAGGATCAAAACTCATCCGATTTTCTGCCAAAATAAATGGTCTGCTGCATTAATAAGCTCCGGTGTGGCCGGGGTTTACCGTTATTGAAGAAAACAGAAATCTATTGTGAATGTGATGCGGGTTCCTGAGACACCAGTAACACGAGACCCAACTTCCTGGCTGGGCATCCCTAAATCCCCGTGAGATTGATAAATGTTTGGGGCCTTACGCCCCACCCTGCTGCACAAAGGTTTTCTTAAATGTGCTAAAAATAACTGATATCGATACCCTTGTGATTTTAATGAACAGATGTCACAGGCCAGCACCCAACTCTGAAAAGTGTTCCAGACTCCAGTGCAGTTCACCATCTACCGCTTTTATGAGCAGAAAAATACCTTGGCCACCTTCTGATAGTGAAGGGCGTAGTGAAGGTCGTAGCATTTGCAAAAAGTTGATGTTAATACAATACATATTTGCCCACCTCATGTCCATAAAAGCTAGGTGGGTTACAAAAGTTTGTTGCTCTAAAAATTCGGCCGGCGTTATAAAAGATTTGGGAAGCACTGGTGTAGAATTTACAATTATGGAACAGTTGCTACTGTCATTACCCGGGCCCGTTTCCTCTTACCCAGTCAGTTGTATAAAGTCGAGGAATCCGGCAAGGAAAAGAGTCTGTTTGTCATCTTTTTATATTTAACAAGGATATCAAGGCTTTGGAAGGACAAGGTACAAAATCGTGCCAAAATGCTCCCTTATGTTTGATGCAATTTAATGTGCTTATCTTGATTTTCTGCTACAGACTTCCAAAGTTGGATATCCTAAAAAAGGATGCTGAAATCCTTCCTCCGAAAGCAGCAGAAGCAATTCTTAACCTGACTTTCTGACGATATGTCCGATACCACTGCTGCAGGCAGAATACAGAACAGTTCTGAATTCATGTGTAAATATGATTGAGCACACTTTACCTGCACAGCCACATCCAAATCAGTATAAAGGATCTACCTTAAATGGGAAGTCCTTGTTCTATCACCCACTAATGAAGTGCTGGAAAAATGTAGCCCTTTTATGGCCTTAGCTACATTCTTGAGTGCCATCACCTTAACTGCTTCAGAACGAATCTCCTCTTAGCCTCTCAGCCTTTCCATGCTTACGGAGACAGCTGTGCTTCAAAGGGAAAACGCCTGCGTTGTCAAAGAGTTGAGGATTTGAGACAAACCCTTCTGATTCAACTGCCCTGAAAATACGAAGGTGTGACCCTACATCCTTTTAAGGGTACAAGGTACTCTTCTTGTCACCAAAGAGTGTACATACACTTTAAGGGCCAGGTGGCTTTCTTCGCTACTCTACTATTTAAACTTCGTCAGTGAATATTGCAAATCATGAAAGAAAGCCAGCCTCTTCACTTTACTTTAACTCCATCCTCCTCTTCGCCAGCATCTCGGAAATCTTGGCACAACTACTCAAATTCAAGAATTATTACTCTTTGGTGCAACAGTATTGGTTTCAGAAACTTTATAATTTAACAAAGACCTGGGGTATCAAACCCATTGCAGATCTTTAAGATTTGTATCAATCTCCATTTATTTATTGAGAGATTTCTTATAGCTAGTACATGGCACAGGGTCCTCGGGGCACTTTACATAAGAACACAGTACATACCAGGATCACATAATAAAAGCAAGAGCAGTATAAATAGTCCTCACACAAGTACAGAGGGTCTACACAACGGTTCCTAAGAATTCTTGTAAAGGTTGATGTGCTCCAGGACCAAGGGTCCTACAATTGTCTGTACCTCATATCATATATGTACTCCGTTACAGCTGCTGCTTAGTTGTAAGCAGTAGTACTGCGATAAATCAGTACGTCAAAATTTGGAGGACTAAAGAATTAGATAACGTACTTGGTGAACTCCTATTGACGTAGATAGAGTTTTAGCTCTCACGTAGAAATAAATAGGCAATGATGTCAATAGCTGGTGGAATGATGTTAAACATGGTCTCTGTGTAATGCTTTGCATGGTCACTTGGGCCTACATTCTGGAGGCAGTGTAGCTGAGATCTAGGAGGAGCGTAGTTTTCAAGTTAAGTACTTTTAGAAGTTTCGGCAAAATCGGATGTGCACCCTACAGGATCAGCGCTATATGTATTAATATCAGTTATATGTCATAGCCTTCCGTCTTTGTTTGGCAGGAGTACAGCTTTATACAATCCTTGATCAAGTGGTACCACATTAAGGCCCAGGCTCCAACTGCGACTCGGCTCAATCCTTATCTGGTGAGCAACAATCTGCAGGCACTGATCTCTCAGCCAGTTAAACACAGCCCAGTGACTCCCTTTCTAGAAATTACAATTCACTGATATGTCTCATTAGATTTGTCACCTCCCTTTCCCACACCGCCAGAAATGTATTCACACCACAAGAGAGACTCCAACAGTTTTCCATGTGTGCTGTGATATCTATCTGGTCGTGTCAAAGACTTGTGTTTTCATTTATGCGGCGAAGAATGAGAAATTTACAGCAGTAAACCTAACCTGGATCCGATAGAGGAGCCCAACCAAAGAAAATTGTGCTCACCAGCTATGTTCTGCAATCTTTCAAATAGTGCTCTCAGGCAATTTTAGGCACCTGTTAAATTAATTGCTATCAACTGGTAGGTCACTGCAAGGAAACCCACTCAGAGTGCAGGTATTTGCACTTGGGAGCCTCTGGAATTTTTTTTGAGAACCAGGACTTTATTTTTAGCCATCAAAAGTCAGACCGGAAAAGGCGAAAGAAGAGAGAAATAACTCATAGGAACCCAGTGATTAAGGGATAAAATGAAAGTAAAATGAACGTACAAGAGGGGAATAATCAGATCAGCATTGTAGGGGGGGTAGAATCAAGAATTAGAGAAAGAAAGAAGACCTGGGCCAATGAAGAAGTGCTCGCAGTGGGGCACCAGCAAAACATTATTTTTGGAACCGATTTTCCTGTCCTGAGTTGAGGCTGAAGGCAGTTTCAATCCAGTCAGTAGGATAAAACAGCAAGGGCGTCAAGTACTAGGATCAACATCAATAAAACGAACCCTGCCTATTTTCAGAGCCAAGTAGATTTTAAAAGCAATTTAAAGATGCGTTGATGCGGCTTCAGCGAGGTGCTATATTTTAGTTATAGGTATTTGCAGAACATTATTTGATTGCTTTCATGGTCATTTTGTCAATCCAAATATCACATCAAATGCAAGGTGTATGCTTAGGTGGCTTCAAGGTGTTTGCTTAGGTGGCTTCAAGGTGTATGCTTAGGTGGCTTCAAGGTGTATGCTTAGGTGGCTTCAAGGTGTATGCTTAGGTGGCTTCAAGGTGTATGCTTAGGTGGCTTCAAGGTGTATGCTTAGGTGGCTTCAAGGTGTATGCTTAGGTGGCTTCAAGGTGTTTGCTTAGGTGGCTTCAAGGTGTATGCTTAGGTGGCTTCAAGGTGTATGCTTAGGTGGCTTCAAGGTGTATGCTTAGGTGGCTCAAGGTGTGTAACTCTTACATATTTCAAATGAGCTCCCCCCTCTCTACTTTATCTGTTTGTTTCTCTTCCGATCCAGTCTCTGTGCAGCTCATCTCTCTCAGCCTCTCATGTTGCTCTACTGAGCTTTTACTGCGTCTGACTTTCCTCTTATATCACTTCTCTCCCTCTCTCGCCTGTCTCTCACCATCATCTTCACTCGGCTTCCCCACTCTCTCTCTAGCCACCCTACTGCTTCGCTCTCAGCATACCCCACCCCTCTATTTCTGCCACTCCTCTTCCCCTCGTCCATCCCTCTGCATCTCTCTATGCGACCGCTCTGCATTTCTCGCTCTACCTCCTCTCTCGCCTCTTTACAACATTCTCTACCTCCTCGCCCCCTAACTCACCTTGTCCCTAGTTCACCTACGTCATTACCTCTCCCCCTCTCAGCCTCTCATCACTTTCTAAGCCTCAAAAACACTCGGCCTCATCGCTTCCTCTCACCTCCTTTTCTACCTCGCCTTTCCCTCTACTTCACCGCTCTGTTTGCCTCACCCCATCTTTCTTAAACTCTCAGGACCTCCATTTGCTCTCTCACTCTTCTGATGTACCTTAGCATTGGTTCTGCAGGAGAGTATTCCAAAGTGAACTGTCTTCTTAATCCCACTCACCATAAAGGATTCCACAACCTGCACACAGGGGCCTGGTGCAACTGCCTCCTTCATGCTTTGTGTTTCACTGACTTCTGGCATCTGATATAGAGTTTCAGCCGGTTTAAGGTATCTCAATTTCATTTTATGGTCAACTGCGAGTCCCCTCCTTATCAGTACACGTCAATAGTTTCACAATACAGTTATAATTACAAGGTGCGTATATGGTTTTTGGCAATGTGTATCTGGCACTAATCAGTTCATTTCTTGTCTCCACACTTGCGTTGGTCAGATCAGAATGCACAGTGTGATTTTCATTCTTTGTGAAAACATGCTCTCCACATTCAGCTAATTTAATCCTGACAATTTGTATGTGAATGTCACCTGAAGAAGAGGTTTGTGGAAAGCTAATTAATGTATTGGAGACCATCGCCTTTGCTTTCATTTTAAGCTACTTTAGTAAAAGGGGGCAGGCCTTTGAGTGTTTTGGAGAGGATTGTGACATTACCACTTCTAGGCTGCTTGTGGAAGCTTACTTCACCAATGTAGTGCAGTGACCTTTAGGGTCAATTCCTTCTGCAGTCGTTTTAGGCAAAAGTGCCAAATTTAGTTTAGGTGGCACCTTAGAATTAAAATTTCAAGGTTTCAAGTGTTTCTTTATTTTTTAAAATAAATAAATCCCTATTGGCTTGGTGTTCACGTTGCTGGTCAAAATACCCCAGCAAATATTGAAAACGAGTTTGTACTTAAGGACAGATGTGGTAATCTGAGCATAAGATGAAGCTCATTTCTTCTTCTCTATACTTTGGAAGCAGCATAGCGCCCACCTGTGTCAACCCTAAGGCAGGTTCCTCTTTAAATCGAAAACAGAAATTAGTGCTTCCCTTTTATGTTCACAGTGAGCTACCCAGTGTTTTCTGGGATTTGTAGTGCAAGTGATAATTGTTCCTTTCACTGTAAATAGGATGTTCATTTTGGAACTTGGACGTGGAGCTGAAAATACCTGAGCTTTATCTTCCACCTGGCTTTCTGTCTCTTTAATCTAAACTGAGTTTTAATACATCAGCATGTATAAAAATTGATTTAAGATTTCAAAGTTCCATAAGACCCTGATCTAAGTATACTCGTCCAAATGTGACCTGTTGCACCACTCCTGGCCAAGGGGAAGATGACTAAATTGTATTTAGGCGAGTTAAGATACGTTCTCTTTTTAACTGGCATAGCCACCGGTATCCTAAATCCTCCTTCTGCTTGATGACTGATGAGGTCTGCAGACAATGAGATTCTCTCATTGACTTGCTATGTAGACTTTTATTCTCCTGTATTCAATACACTATCTTATAACTCTATGTATCGCTTAGTCATTGCTGCTGTATCTACTGATGTTTGTTTCTACTTTGTCAGTGAAAGTGATGTTTGCAGTCATGTAAAGCTCTCTGTTGCTCTTCTAAGGTCTACTATATGCAATGTGAAACAAATAAATACTTGACATTTTGTGCATTCTATTCCCGTCATGATGATTCAGATTCATTCTATCCATCGTCTTTGTGCCCCCATTTTGAATAGGCTGCAGCCTGTAAGTGTACCATTGTGCATCAGCCTACATCATTGTGGCAACTAACAGGATCCTGCCATGTTCTGATATCTCTAAGAGTGTTCCCAGAAAAACGATGTAATTTCCCAGTCTTCTCGAATGCCTGGTCTGAACTGTATCTGAGATAAACACATCCGCTAGTACTCTGGAGTGGACATGTTCTAGTACTAAACAAAAACACAAAATACATAAAAACATGTGAAACAAAGTGATAAATGTTGTTTTTGGTTATGTCTACAGTTTTTGTTTTTATCTCTTAGACCTCTAGAGGTGGATGGATCCTTAGCTAGTTACTCTTTTCTTAGTGTCTGCAGTATTTTTGGATAAAGCAGTCCTATTTACATTGTGGTAGTGTATCCAGATGCAGGCAGAGCAGAGGTTCTAGCACTGGGTGGATAATATCAAAGCAAAGTTTGGAATTGCTAATGCCTTGGCACTGCTCGTTGCCCCTCCTTCAAGGTTTCTCGAATGGCATTGACAAGACCTTCTAAGACACTGATCCCTCTTGTGACAGAACTATTGCATAGACCACCCTTTGGAGATTTTTAGATGGTAGGAAGCAGCTGGCTTTAAGCTTGAAATTGGGCAGAACAGTCATGCAGTGGCTCAGGTTAAAGAAAAGTTCAAAGGGTGTTCTATGTAATTTACATAATGTCACCAGGCTGGAGATGTGTTCTTGTCAGAAAGGTTTTTCAGATGCAGATCAGTGTCGAGGTCATTTGTTTTGTTATCACTACTTATTTAATTTTATTGTTCACTTTTACATTCTTTATGGCCATTCAGCTTTCAGTTGTGGCCGGACAGGATTTATCTTTAAAACATTTTAGGTCCTTACCAGCCATTAGTTTAGTTATTTAATTATTTAATTGAATATGTACTAAGGCAAGTGAGCTACAGCTGTAGTCAATTAAAATTAAATCATGCAGTACAATAGAGGTAGCTCAGAATACATCTACATCTGAAAATGGTTACAAAGGGTCCTAGCTCTGGAGCAGACAGCTAGGGAGCAATTAGAGGATGCTGTAGAGCAGGGGTACTCACAAACTTTCTCTTGGGGGCCAAATTTACAGTGTGTTTTGTGGCCGAGGGCCGCACCTTGGGGCGGGTTCATTTGGGGAGGGGGCGGGGCTAGTGCAAAAAAAACTGTGACCATGAGGTGGAACACAGGTCCCTGCAGCGGATGCCTTCATCCACTGAGCCACCGGACCCGGCATACACATATCTCTCTCTCTCTCTCTCTCCCTCTATCTCTATCACCCTCCCTCCCTCTCCCTCTCCCTCCCTCCCTCTCCCCCTCCCTCTCCCTCCTCTCCTCTCCTCCCTCTCTCCTTCTCCTCTCTCTCTCCTCTCTCCTCTCCCCCTCTCCGTTCTCCCTCTCCTTTTCCTCCCTCCTGTCTCCCTCCCTGTCTCTCCCGACCTCTCCCTCTCTCTTCTCCCCCTCTCCTCTCCTCTCTCCTTCTCTCTGTCTCCCCTTCTCTCTGTCTCCCCCTTCTCTCTGTTTCCCCCTTCTCTCTGTCTCCCCCTTTCTCTCTGTCTCCCCCTTCTCTCTGTCTCCCTACGCATCTTGTCTTCCCCTTCTCTCTGTCTCCCCTTCTCTCTGTCTCCCCTTCTCTCTGTCTCCCCTTTCTCCTGTCTCCCCCTCTCTGTCTCCCCCGCTCTGTCTCCCTCTTTCTCTCCCTGTCTCCCCCTCTCCCCTCTCCCCTCTCTCTCCCCTCTTCCCTCTTCCCTCTCTCCTCTCCCCTCTCCCGTCTCCCCTGAAGTTCACCCTCTCAGTCCCCACCTCTGTCTCCCTCTCCCCGTCTCCCTCCCTCCTCCTCGTCTCCCTCCCTCCCCGTCTTCCCTCCCTGTCTCCCCCTCTCTCCCCGTCTCCCCCTCTCTCCCCTTCTCCCTCTCTTCCCGTCTCCCCCTCTCTTCCCGTCTCCCTCTATCTCTCTCCGTCTCCCTCTATCTCTCTCCGTCTCCCTCTCTCTCTCCGTCTCCCTCCCTCTCCGTCTCCCTCTCTCTCTGCCTCTCTGTCTGTCCCTGTCTCTGCCTATCTGTCTCTCTGTCCCTGTCTCTGTTAGTCTCTATCTCTATCTGTCTGTCTGTTTCTGTCTCTCCCTACTGCCCTCTGTCCCCTTACCCGACTCTCACACCCTGCTGTTCTCTTGTCATTCTTTGTCACCTGCCCCCCCCCCTTCGCTTGTGTGGCAGCTGAGGCAGCTTCCCTTCCAGGCACACACACAGCCCCACCCGAGTACTTCACAGGTCTTTAAGAGACCATTTGCATGATAACGAGGCTTTGTTGTATTTCACCTCTTAGCGCCCCAGCAGCTCCACTCGGACTATCGCTTGAATCCCCGGGCCCCCACAGAGCAGAGTCTGTGTTTGCTGACACTGTTAAATTTTTTTTTTTAAAACCCGTACGATGTCTGCAAGGTCTGCGGGCCGCCTCAGGCATGTAGAGGAGGTGGAAGGGGGGGGGGACGAGCTGGCAGCCGTTGGAATGACCCCGTAGCGTTCTACGCATGACTTACAACTAGACTGGAGGATGTGAGAATTCGCACCTAGACACAAGATTACGTGCCATAGCTTAGCCATTGCAAAATACTGTGGGAGAAGGGGAACGGGCGGGGGGCGGAGATAGGGAGATGGATAATGGAGCTAGTCTAATTCCGAGGTGGTTGAGGTTCTAACTGTTTTGTTTCATCATTGTTTATTGGAAGTAGATATGGATTAGGCTGAGGGACTCAATGAGACATCCTAACATGCTCATGTAGAAGGATAATGGGCTGTACACGGCAAAGCTTATAACCTACACTTTACCAGAGGCTCAGAGCAACTGGGTAGAGTTACCATTCTGAAACCCGACCAAGTCTTTGTCATGTGTACTATATAAAGCTGTTATGACAAAGGAACTCATATGCAAGTAAGCCGAATTTCTGTAACTGTGTTTATTAAAAAAAAAGACTAATAAAAACAGATTAACTGTGTTTATTAAAAAAAAGACTAATAAAAACAGATTAAAAAAAAAAAAAAAAAAGGTCTGCGGGCCGCCAAGAAAGGCTTGCCGGGCCGCTGGCGGCCCGCGGGCCGTACTATGAGTACCCCTGCTGTAGAGCGTGGAATTGCTCACGTTTCCAACAATCTGATGAACATCTAACCAGTACCAGTCCCTTGTCACCTGCATGTGCTGTAATAGGTGGGTGGACCAACTTGTAAATTATCATAGAATCCCTTTTAACGTTCTAGGGTCTCCTTCAGAATTCTAATCTCCAGTTGACAGCTGATGAAGTGATCAAAGCTTTAAAACATAGTCCAATATTTAAGAACAAGGGTAATTCCAAATCTTTAGACAGCCTGGGCTAATGCTGTATATAAAGAAAAACAATGGTTCACTGGGGCATCAATCCCAATAAAAGAAAAATATGCCTTCAGTCATTCGAGACATACCAATAATAGCCCTAGGCAATGAAGATGAAGGCAGGTAGTCAGTACTTTCTTGCATAGCAATTAATTTATTCATTGCGTACTGTAGTATCTTGGTTATTATGTTTACATGTCATCCACTGCTCCACCAGTGGAACACTCTTGAGATGATGTAACATAGAATGTTTGGGTATGAAGTACACAGTTGGAGAAGGGCTGAGCGCCTTGCTGGCTGCTCTTGGTGGGGCTGAATTACTACTGTACTACTGATCTGTAACCAACTTGAATAAATCCTCTTGGAACATCACAATCAGCCTGGACCTGATTACTACAATTTTATGGCGACGAGTTGAACCTTAGAACCTGCTTCTGCTACCTCTGAGGACTCTCTACCTCAATCAACTCCAGCTGCACTTACTTATCAACTGGCAACACATCAGCCCCACCAGTGACCTCCCACCGGTCGCCCTCTGCGCAAAAGTGAATGTTCCAGTCTCTATGCAGCTCAAGTCTCTTCCTGCGCAAAGTGCCATTTCCATTCTCTATGCATTTCAAGTCTCTGCCAGTGCAAGAGTGCCAGATCTGTAGCTGTTTCTACTCTAACTGGATTTCAACCACTGATCAAGGTACTGCATACTGTTGCTACAGCGTTTTAAGAACTCAGTTTCTACTGCCTGTCTCTGCTGCTTAGTGAGCGCTTACTTGGGGAGTGCCTGAGCAGTTGTCAAGAGAGATTTATGCGGATTCTACTGTCGGTCCTGCTGTTCCTACAGCGTCTCAATGTACAAGCAGCAAGCACCAAGTACAACTGGACATACTCAAACTCTGTATGCATATAAACACGTCAAGGCCTGCAATATTTGCAAAAATCGGGGAGAATCGCAGCGCTAGGAATATTGAGCAACCACGCCTATTCCTCGACCATGAGTCATTTTGTGGATCTGTGCTGAGGGGTTTTATGGTGACTGCGGCACTTGTCAAAGTGTGTCCAAGTGTGCCAGATATCTCCCCGTGATTTCCCTGTTTTCGCGGTCTTGCTGCCACCCCGATGTGCTGCTGATGTATGAGCATTGCACTTGTTTTACCAGCTTTACTGTGCCACGATGGCTCACCGTCAACTACAACTGTGTGAATTTACCATCTCGGTGAGGTGATACATCTGTTTTAAGTCTATAAGCCGTGACTGTAAGTTTTCATATTCATTTTACTGTTGCGCATTGACATTTTGTGTATGTTTGCCACAGCAGTTGAACCACTGCTGTTATCTGAATATATACACAGCGCGTGCAGTTTTACCTTTACTCGGCGTTCCAGCGGTGCCTCATCGTCTTCATCTGTGACGTCTACTTGACTAGTTCCATGTTTTTAAGCACGGTGATGCCGGTAGCCACCCGGCGCGGCGTCACTAGTGCGTGTCGCCATCTTGAGGTTGACGTGCTTCTCATCTGCAACATATTTCTGTGCCAACCACGACGTCGGTCATTTTAATAAAGTTTTTCTTCAAGAAGTCTCTTGCAGCGGACCATAGTCTTTCACAGCAGGTTCCGTTTTCTTTTCTTTCTTCTACTTTTGTTCCTGCTGTTTCTGCATTGGTCTTCGGGTCAAGTCTATGGAATGCTTCATCAAGGTACTGCGTAATCTTCATTCCGTTTGCCACATTTTCTTTAAGCTTCATGGAGCTGGCGGGTTTTTCTCTTCATGCGCGTACTTTAGTCAGCAAGTCCTCATCCGAGTAGTTAACTCAAGTCAGGATGTGTATGCTGGTCTTGGCTAATGTCACAATTTGAAATCTGTCACTCATAGAAACCGTTCTCCTCACTACAACTGATTACCTTCTGTGTTTGGATTTTCTGTGTTTTGACCAGTGGACTTTGCAGTTTTGTTACCTTAATTTTACAAAGAAGTCTGCCTTTATGGGCTTACTGCTTATTCACCATTTGTATTTTGTGTAACTACTGTTCTACTGTTTTCACAGTGCGATTATGGGATGAAATGTTTACAAGTCCAAATGTTTACAGGTCTATGAAATAAGTCATGGGTTCCTACCCTTGTATACAGGTTTTTACCTATTTGTTCTGCCTGTCCACATTTCTTTTTAGCAGTGTATGAGGAGTCAATCTTGGTCTATTTTCAGCAGCGTTTCGTACTCTGGCACTGTGAGGTCATCATCAGGACGGGGCATGAGCACCCAGTATCTGGAATTAAAACATATGCATAAGAACCAAGGAAGAGCACATATGGTCATGTATAGGGGCTAATCTCAGGTAATTTGAAAAAAGGACATGCCTGGGGCAATAAGACAAACAAGAGTCAATCTTTGTGGTAAGGTCCTTTTAAAGAATGAGTGAAGGCAACTAGGGGCATCAAAGAAAGCAGAAGTAAATCCGAGTGTGTGACCCTGCAGTAGTATGAGGGAAATGAATCAGGGGCATCCAGAGTGGCCCTAAAAGAACACAGATGTAGTAATTACCATGCTGGGAGCACAGAAATTGGAAATAGAGAGCAAACCCCCGGAGGGTGAGCACTTGCCTAATAGTTGGCTAGGTGCTGCATAGCGGGGGATAGCCTAAAATAGTGGTGGCTCTTGCTGGTGGTACTGAGCCGTTGAGTTTAAAGAAATAGAAGAGCTCGGTACATATGGTAGCCTGTGACAATCAGGGCTTACTTCAAATATTACTGCAAATGAGAGAAAAAGAACCTAAATTAATGTCAGTCCCAGGACCCCAAGTAACAAGCATTTGCAATGCAATAGGTCTCGCATTATTAAAGTTTGAGCTATTGGCATTGCTAAATAATGCAACACCAATAGCTCAAACTTTAATAATGCGAGACCTATTGCATTGCAAATGCTTGTTTTTAATACAAATGAAGCGCTGAGTGCAGCCATTCCTCGCAAAATAGCTGCTGCAAGCCACACTCTGTGCTAAAGGTGAACAGCCGATGCAAGAGAGGGACAGAAGAGAAAGGGCCAATCACAAAGAGAGACTGAGAGAGACAAAGAGACTGAGAGTAAGAAATCGAGCGACGGGGACATAGAAAGAGAGCAGGAGAGACCTTGATAGTGAGAAAGGGAGATACGTAGAAGGAGAGCGTCGTGGAGAGAGAACGAGAGAGAAGCAGACGTGGCAGCCTCTGGGTTTCTCCACACTCCTCGAGCCCTACACAGCTCCTGGGAAATTACCGCAGCAGCGATACTGAAACATCTCTGTTGCTGTCAGAGAACTCCAAACTGCTCTCAGTGCAGATGAGAACCACATCGGAAGGGCACCAGAACAAGGGGCAACACCTCAACTCGAAGACGACAGGCCATCACCGCAGGCCCTTATCCCAAGGGCCCACACCATAGGCGACGACAGTAGATGACTGTGGACCACTCCACAGGGCATCGCTTCAAGGGGGAGGGGCCTGACCACGGAGCCCCTTTTTGAAGGAGCTTCATTCCTGAGACCAAAGCTTTAAGTTGAATTACAAAACTGGGAAGGGGGGGGCCTCGCAAAGGGGCGTGGTCGATGTAATTAAGGGCGTGTCTTAACACTTCATCGGGCTCAGCTTAAGTCCTGCTTCACTTCATAGTGTTCTTCAGTTTAGGCACTTGAACACCTCGCTCCCCAGGCTGCAGTGTTTTGTTCTCATTTTCGCATGTCCTCCATCTTGTCGCTGCATGTATCTGCTTGCAGAGAGACACTCAGACACTTCTCCACCAGCAACATTAAAGCTGACATTTTGAAAGTTTGTAGCTGTAGGGTGGGGGAGCCGTTAACCGTGTGCGATGCTGCGGTCGCTGTTGCACCGTGAGGGCGGGCGCGGGGCCCCATCGGGGTGCGGGTGACTGGGGCGCACCCCACCTCGTTCCCTTCCCCTCTCAGTGCGAACAGCCCTGCTCTTCCGCAGACTCTGCTCGCTGGATTTGCTCAAATAAAGGGCCCCTTTATTCGACGCTAATGTTTTACCATCTGCCTCCCTAATTTGATTTCCATCATCTGCGCCGCTTGCTCGCTACCATTCAAACCTGCGCGGCGGCCCCTGGGCATGCGTCCTTCTGTCTGAGACGTGCCCCTGGCGCTTCCTGGCACAGATGCTTTTCCCAGACTCTCCTTATGCAGCCTGTGAGGCAGCACCTCCATGGCAGGTTCGGCTATACTCTAGCCTCGAGCTATCCTGGAACTGAGGAGTCAAACTAACATCACCAATAGGGCCGGCGAATAATCAAACACCTGTCGTAAACGCCTGCAGCGAGGGTGGACACTCAATAACGTATCACACAGGTATTTTTTTTTAAATGTATTCTTTGGCTCACGTATCCTTTCATCCGCCCACTTGCTCATTTATAGATTCACCCACTTGGGTATCCAGAACAAAGCACACACAGAGCCCAACAAGCATATACAGGATAAATTAAAGTAATAGAAACAGAGAATTAAAAAACTAGAAAATTGCTTTCTTTTCAAGACATCTGCTTGGGTTGTGAGCGCAATTGTGATTTTATTCACTGGATGGCCCTCTTAAGAAACAGTGTAACAGAATAACAAATCTTGTGTAAATTATTATAAACTATGATAGAAGGCAAAATCTTTGTAATTTGTTGGAAGTTTCCCAGGTCCACTACTTACGTCACTAGCAACGTCAGGCATTCATTTTATCTGCATTCCCGGATATTTCTCCGTGGTTTAAGAAATGAGTGGTGCGCGCGCGCCACAGCAAGCGATCTGTTTTCGATTATCGCGCACGTGTCTGGGCACGATAATTGAAAACAGATGTCGGCCGTGTGGGTAACAGACACCAATAGGCCATGGGCGGAGCAACGCGACCGCCTTTGGCCTATTGCGTGCTGTCTTTCTGAAAAAGACGACCGCCAAGGCCAATACCGTGGACGAAAAGGAATCGCAAACGCACAAGCGTGTGCGATTCCAGGCTCCGTTTTGGAATCCTCTGCAAAAGGACTCTCGCTGCGCGAGCAGTGTTGCGCACTGTATCGCTAGGCGCGAGACCTAAAAACGGAGTCCCAATACATTTATTCAAATACAACATTGACTTAATGTCTTGCAACCAGAGTTCTGAACATCATATATTTGCAAAATTCTCCATAATATTGGTCTTCTTCAATCATAATTCCTCTTTTCAGGAAGGAAGATAGATTGGAACTGTGTTGTAACTGATCTTTTTTTCTGATTGATTCAGCAATGAAGATTGTAGGGAGAATTCTGATATGCCACCTACATACTTGGGCCCGTAAGAGAGGCATCCTACCAGATTTGGAGTATGGCTTTATGCATGATCTAAGGACTGCTGAGAACACTTGACTCCATGGTGGCTTAATCGTCCTAAATTCAGCTTTTAATCACTCCAAAAGAAAGAAGCTTTTGTCCTCCCCCACCCCCTCAACCTTCCCTGAGAAGTATGGACATGGATGCTATTTTACGTACTTTTATTCTGTGTATGCACACTAAAGCATATGCCAAGGTGATAGATGATTATGTGAGAAAGCTCTTTTATTTTTCAGGCTAGGGGTAAGGCAATACTGGCTGCTTTCCTGTTGACCCTATATTTCAATAAATTAGATATGGAGTTAAGGGAAAATTATCCGGGTTCTCTAAGAATCGGAACTATGTTTTTATAGAGATGGTTCAGTCCTGATTACTAGAACTACGAACAGGCTTCAGAGTCTTTTATTTAATGGTATGTTGTATGAAAGGGTATTTAGGACTCTTTGGCTAATCTGAGTATAT
Source organism: Triturus cristatus (assembly GCF_964204655.1). NCBI lineage: Eukaryota > Metazoa > Chordata > Amphibia > Caudata > Salamandridae > Triturus > Triturus cristatus. Next base: position 837,231,819 of record NC_140593.1, read on the forward strand.
CAACGTAACTTGTTACTTGCTTCAAGATCTTGAAAACGAAGGCGATGTGATGAAAAACAATGGATGAACATATACTTGAATTAGGCCCTTTTCTTCCCACATTGGCAGCTGCACTTAACTCAGACACAGGAGCTATCTTCACCTTTGCAACTAGGCAAACTGTAGGCCCAAGGATAATAAACTATAAATATATTTGATTACAACCACCAGAGGTCTAGAGTAATATGAACACTACTCCCCTCTAAATATTATATATTAACAAAATCTGTTTGGAAAAATATACTTTTCTAGTTCATCATTCTTTAAATTTTATTTCTTGTCCAAACGCTAAACAAATAAGACTTTTTCCATCTTTACAAAGCTGCTGATTCACAGGTTAAAATAGTTCAACAACAAAAAAACGAATGCTTGTATTATGATTGTTTTTCTGTCGCATCTGCAAAAAAAACCTTGTCATTCATTTATTTTTTTGATTCTTGTCATAATTTGAATTTGTAGTAACATTCATCAGTTAAAAATTACACACTCCGCTGTGGTTAGCACTTTATCCCTAAAAGGGGACATAAAGATTGTCTGCTTGTAGGTCACAAGAAATTGAAGATTGTTTTAAAATATTTGTGATGTATACAGCTTTGCCAAAACAGGTTTAGCCCAAATGTGGTATTTTTATGGTCTCTTATTCATACAGTACAGTTGAATCATGTGATGTGAAGACACCGAAGGATGCACCCTCTTGATCAATGGACCAAGGACAATGGAACACTAACATAGTACGTGGCGCCTGCTTCTTGTTAATGCAACAATATTGCTATTACATTTGCTGTGGTGATGTAACAAGAAGCAGTCTTATGATAGTCACTGGTACTCACTCTTGAATCCATATTGAATGCTTTCATTTTGGAAAGGTTAATTCTTTGGAAATTAAGTTTTCTTTTGTCTAGCATCCCACCCCACCGCAGCATTTTGCTAAACATTGTTCACAAATCTGAAGTCACTCTGAAATCATCTCTGAACCCTGTTTAACGTTAAAAAAAAGTAACTGGGAGAATAGAAAAGGTTTCTTAAGCTCCTTGGGTGTCTGAAAAGGTTGTAATAATCCTGCTCGTCTCTTGATTTGAAAGAAGCAGTTTTAACTTCTTTAGGAAATCATTAAAAACCTAGCACTTCAGATAAAATCTTAAAGGATCCCACCACTTAATTTTTAGGTCTCGCCTGGCGTTGGAGCGCGCATGTGCTCCTCGCCTGCGAGAGCTATAGTAATGAAGTCAGTTTCAAGAAGGGGACTCGAAGCCCCGCCCCTCATTTTCATTGGGTAGCGTCAGCGTTTAACATAAACGCTGGCTTCCCATTGAAAAGGAGGGTTTTCGGTTGCCTTCCTTTGACTTTTTTTTCCGGCCCACCTGGACTGGCTCCCCTGCATTACGGCTGTCGTGACGAAGTTTCTTATCAGAAGCTTCGTCACGCTGCCTTGCATGCGCCAGTCCAGCTCTCTGATTGGGCCGGACAAAAAAGGAAACCTGGCGCTGCGTGTTTATTTTTGCATCTCGCTTTCACTTTAAAGTGAAAGCGCGATGCAAAAATAAACAGCTGATGCCTGGCGAGCGCTTGTTCTTAAAAGTCGTCATCCATGCCTGGCTTTTAGACAATTGACCATGCTCCCATGTGTGTAAAGCAATTAAGCAGCTCAGGGCTGTTTAATTCCTTTCCATAAGCATACCAATGAACCACTGCCCGACAAGAAGCAGGATCAATAGTGAGGTATGTGTACAGTAAAGGCTCCGGTGTTACAGGTGAGCCTTTCCAGTAACCCTTTACCCACAGGCGGCTACGACGCACACTGTAAGCAACCACTTAGCTCAGTGCCCAACAGAGCCGGCTCACATGTGGCTGGGCCATCATGCCTTCCCGAGCGGTGGGAGGTCTCTTCCTGTTTCTCCGAAAGGGGCGCTTCATTTACTAACCAATAGAAGGCGGGCTGTGAAGCAGAGCCACACAAAAAGTGTCCTGTACCGCCCCTTAGCCTGTCAATCAATTTGTGCTCAACATGCTGATTTCCTCTCTTAACCTACACCTATCGAAGTTGGTTAGAGGAATTACTGATGTTTGAGATCTTTAGGAACAACATTGGAACCACGCTCCTCGACATTAAAGGGTTTGGGTTATAACGTCCATAATAGCACGGTTTGTTGTTGCTAAGGCAGCTCTACATACCCGTGCGGCTCTACTATGCAGACCCTATTCTCTAAGAAGCCAGTTACTTGTATAAGGCAGTGTTGGAATACGTCTAAACATCTGTTCACATATATTACACATTGTAGAGCACATGTTGCAAGTGGCATCTGCTTCCAGTAACGAACACCGGCGGACATCTCTCTGGCTCGAACACTGCTCATTTTACCTACCCATTGTTGTCTGTTAATCAAATCCAAGGAGAATCATGTACCAGCAGAACAGCGGTTGTGTCGTGAGTAGGTGGAACTGTAATTGGGTTTAGTTTTTCTAGGCGAGTGAGTGCCCGTCACGTGACACTGCCTCTTCGATCCCTGCACAAACATGGTGGCTTTCGGAGCGAGGTTTAAAAGTAAAAAGAGTATTGGGGAGAAGGAGGCCAGGCGCAGCGAGAGAGAGCGTTAGCTGCAGAGGGTAAGTAACTTACACTTCCAGAGCAGCTTAGTAACCATTGCGGTGGAGGCTCAACGGAGGCGGAATACAATAAAGCAAGGTTTCGGCATGCCTAAATATGGCAAGCAGTGATTAGCTTGTGTTAGCTGTTTTCATTCTGCGTATCGTGAGCCACCTTGCATCCGTTGTATATGAAAGAAGGAAGAAAGGATACTGGGTCACTTATCCACGTTTCCCAGGTCCGTATACGACTGGCTGCGCCAAACGTAGTGAACTTGGAGTTTTGTTTATTCCAAAAAAAAAACAGGACTACAAGTCCCAGAATTCAAAGGCAAAAACCCTGGCCTGGAGCAGGTAGCTCATCGCGCAAGGACCTGAGAAACTTGCCAGCTATGCTTTACAGTTACAGGCTCCATGCTTGTGTAAAGTTTTTATTACACAAATGCAGATATGTAGTACCCCTGATGTTGCGGTCAAGTTTTCAGACTGCTTATGTGTGACATTTCTATGTTTTGAGTGTACTTAAGTGTGACACTTCGTTGCCTCAGGTGCGATACATAGAGTGACACTTCAGCGAATAGTGACCAGTAATTAGGTCTTGTGCACCTACTGAACATGGGATTTGTACGAGTGGCTGTCTGATGAGCAATGCATCAGTCGCTCTATAGACACTGTATTATAAATAACGATAGGATTGAATTCAATTTTACATCTTCAGACATAGGTGTTTCACACGTAAATATTTCTCAATGTAATTAAATTGTCTTTTGGAGAAAACATTTGGACCTACCAACATTACTGTGTCACACTCTTTCTGTGAAATTAGTTTTTCATTCAGATCTTGGCCCCAGTCAAGACCCCCTGCTTTCAACACAAGCAGTAGTAACTCTCAACTGCTGCCTTTGAAGAAGCATTATGCCACGCCAAGTAGGAGTGGTGGTTTGCTGCTCTTATGGATAGCTGCCAAACGTAACCCTGTCCCCATGATTGTGATATCTTAAGCCTGTAGTGGCATTTTAGCTACCAGCATAATGTATTATGGGACTTGTAGTTGTATATTTTAGATGGGCAGTTGGCATATACTCGTTGAAACTGCCTTACACTCTTTTCAGTCTACATAATATGTGTTACTAAACTTTAATGCCAAGAAGCAGTTGAGGGGACTGTAGCAGCCACTAAACATATTTTAAGAACAGCTCGATTTCACAGCTGCCTTCTCGCATTTGCGAGAGGTTTTTTGGCATTGTAAATAACAATGCCTTTTATATATGTGTTTTGAAAAACCTGCAAGTAGTGCATAGTTATTGCTTACTAGAAGCAAGCCTGGCAGTAACTGCACCTCTTTTACTGCCAGCCTGGCTTCTCGTAAGCAATGGCTATAAGTACAAAGTGCGTGTTTACGCACCGCTTGCAGGTTTTCAAAACACATAAATAAAATGCATTGTCATTTACAATGCCAATAGCACAAACTCTGGCAAATGCGAGACCTATTGCATTGCAAATGCTTGTTTAGCTTGAGATGGAGGCTTTTAGGGCGAAGTAATTTGTTTACTTCTCCTCTTCTCTTTTGGACTGAACGCTAGCGCCGGGACACCTCTACGGAGGTAGCTGTGTGCCTTACAAATGTCTTGAATTGAATTTAAAACAAAAAAAGGAAATGGTTTACATGGTCTAAGAATCTTTGACACATGGTCGATTTAGGTGGTTCACCAAGCAGCACTGGATAAATGTATTAAATAATGCCAGAAAACGGGGGACAGGGAATTGGATTTGGAATGGATGCTGAGATGAAAGTAGTAAGACATGAACATGTGTTGCTGGATGATAGCTGTGACACGAGAACGGACTCTTTAGTACAGTTGCTTGCTATTGAGTTCAGTGGTAGTTAAATCCAGCTTTCTCTGACTTAACTTCCCGATGTAGGCTGGAAAATTATGACCTTTAGACTGCTGGATGGCACTGGAGTCAGAATAGTAAGCTGCAATCTCTTCAGTGTTTCAGGGGAACTGAGCAAATTCTTGAATTTAATGGATATGTAACTCAAAGACAATCTCATTGTTGCTCAATCTATTTGTTTTAGCAAAAATGAAAAAACAAGGCGAGACTAGACTTCTTCCTAGTTTCAAAATGCCACAGTGAAAGATTTTAGGATGAATGCCAAAATGTCAAGTAATCAGTTAATAGAATAGTAGCTTATCATTATTTTATTACAGGTTGTACTAGAAGAGACCAATCATCTAGACAGGAATGCCCATTGGATGAAGGTTTCCTTTCTTTTCACCAAGACCTTTAGAGAATTAGAAGAAGAATATACTCCACAATGTTGTATGTAAATAGTGGTGTGATAGCATCTTTACAGTATGGAATGCCTTCAAAGCTTTCTTCTAGGGGGGTTGTGGTTGTTTGTAGTATTGCTCCCAAAAGATAGAAGAAACAGTTTTTTTTTTTTTTTTTTGTAAAAACCTTTATTGACATTTCAATCAAAGACAAGTATGGGCCTACAACCCCCGGGGCCGGCCGCTAAGCAGTTGGATTAACAGAAAACAAATTTTAATCACAGGCAGCACCTCGGGGAGCAGAATCTCCATGCTAGTATACTCTTGGCCACTTAGCAGCCCAAGTAGGAAACCAGGACATAAAAGGTTTTCATTTTATAATAGAGAATGGAAGGATCAGGTGCCAAACAATTTCCCAATAGCGAAAGATGGCGGGCAGAATAGTAAACGTCAACAATAAACAGCAATCTATCAAGTCAATGGCGCTGAAACAGGAGGTTCAGGATGTGGAAGAATATCACGAGCCATTTGCGCCTGCAGTCCCCTGCCCTAAGACCCAGAAAGCACCACGGAAATTGAGGCACAAATGAAAAAGCAGTGGTTGACAGCGAAGGAAACCTACCGTACTGACCCCTGAAAAGAAAGACAAAGAAAGATGAGAGAAGAGAAAAGAGGCCATAGAAACAAAGTAAAAAACTAAAAAATCTCCTCCCCCAGCCCCCCACCCTGCACCTCTTCAGATGACTACGCCCCCCCCCCCCCCCCAGCAGTGTGCCTGTCGCCCCAGAACCAGACCCGAAATATAGAAGAAACAGAGAAAAAGGAGAAAGAAAAGAAACCCCACCAAACGGGGGAGTGGAGAGAGTATTAATAAACCGGAGGAGGGCCTTCAAACATGCCCCCGGCTTCTCCCTCCCGCACAACGTGTTCCTCCCCAAAGCAAACAGTAATCAACAAAAAAAAATTTTTTTCCCCCATGTCAAAGGAAAATGGGGAGCGTTATGCACCTATTACACTATTAGTTATGCCGTGAGAGCACGCAACCCCTGTGCCCGCCCGCCTATTAGATGACACCCTCTGAAGGATCAGCCTTATCCTTGGCCTCTCTTTGCGAATCCACCGATGCATACCCATCGACCCAGTGCCATGTCCAATGTTACAAGAAAAGGGAGCGTCCAAAAAGGAACCGGAAGCGACACACACATGTAGGGTGGACGTCTCTGAATACCAACCCAGTCATCATTCTGGGGGATCATCTTTCCCAGTACTGCCCCAGGACATGCCCTGCACACAAGGTCCAGGATGTAGGAATCAGCCAGAGCAGGCGACCATTGCTTGATTATTGCCTGGGTCGCCGGAGGCTGTGCGTGGGACAAAGCCACTACCTTCTGCTCAAATCTAAGACCTCCGGAACCGACCCGACCCACAGCCAGCCGACCACACGTTGGCACATTGTCAGGAATTTCCAGCTTTCCCCTATTCACAGGGGCGGCCACGACACTGTCCTCCTGTGTGAAGTAAAACAAGTCCCTGGTTACCTGGGGAGAGGCAGATCGCAACTGTTCCGACGCTGACGCAATACCATCAAGCTTTCTCCCCAGTACCCAGGCGCCGTGAACCAGGGTGGAACGAAGGGCACCGAGAGCTTCGAGAAGGTCACCGTACCCCAGCACAGCTCCTCGCGCACGCTGTGCTACGCTCCTCTTAGCCACACACTCCCAATCTTGCTGCGACCTAGTGTAAAGGATGATAGAATCCATCCTATCAAGATGGCCGCAGGGTAGTTCCACCCCAGGTTGGGACTGGGACTCAGGCACAAGCGCATCAAGTTCCATGGTACTGCAAACAGGGTTCCGGGGGCAGGCAAAATATATATCCGGTGTATGGTCACAGGTAACAGTTATCCTCACCCTGGGCGAGCGCCCGCAAAAATCCGGGAGCAGCCCGCGAAAATCGGGACGAGTTACAGGCAGCGCCCGAGCAGCTCACCGGCGAGGGCTCAGGCAATTACCGAAGAATCTTGGAATTGCCACCTCGGGCATGCACTCGTTCCGCTACGCCCAGTGGTAGGAATGACCACGGCGAAATTCCGGCCAATATCCGCACCGCTCCGGTATTCCGACTCCACCCAGTCACCAATGGCCGCTGTTGTTGAACTGCCGCCCGGCCATGTTGTCCACTCGAGGTCCCGGTTCCAGGGCTGCACAGGCCGCAAACTTCAGGTGAACATTTCTCCGGCGGTACCGCCGCCAGAAACTTCAGAATCACGCGATCGGTTGCCGCTCTCAATCACCAACACGGGCATGTAGTGCAGGCTAAGGATCTCATGCAGGATATCTGTGCGGGATGCGGAGGTTCACGGAGCCGGGAGCCTACGCTGCCGTCCCGATCGCCATCTTGGCTCCTCAAGAAACAGGTTTTTGAAACATTTTTGTTTTCTAACTTCTAATAAATACAATCCATGCCATGTATAAGATAGTCTGTTTTTAATTGTCTCTGTAATTAACTATATTATTCAGTAAGTTTACATGGAAGGTCGCTAGACTATATTTGTTAAGAAAAGGAGTATTAACAATTTTTGTAAGGCCCACTAGAAGCTTCTAGTTTGGAGGTATTACAGCCTATCACACTACTAAATTCGGAATACAAGATTTTGAGGAAGATCCTGTCACCCATCATCCATATCTCTGAGGCCAAGCAGGTTTAATTCCAGGGTGTCAATGATCTGCAGACCCTTCATATTTATTAGGACTGTGCTGCTGTGTGGAAGTGTTTACTGTTGTGATTCTTCTTGATGAGGGAAACCTGTTTAACTTGCTAAACTGGGATTTTATTATGCTTAGTTTTGGAGAAAATGAGATTTCTTCTCAGCTGATCAGGTCAATAGCAGTTCAATACAAAGCTGCTACAGTGAAACTAAACCTTTATTCTCAAGTACCAGTTAAATACAGATTGAAAGTTACATAAGACTGGGGTGGGCTCTTTTTCGGCTTCCCTTTTCCTCTTTTTATAAGGCTTCTCATTTTTATGATTCATAGCAAGCTGCAGGAAGAGGCAAGCTGAGGGAGAATAAAGTTATGACATTCTGAAGTATTGTAAACATGGCCAGATAATTATAAGTTTTCATGAATGCTGGTTTTATATCGTGGAATTATGTAAGTGGATTTAAGACAAAAATACAGACTTCTGCCCAGTCAGAAGAAATTGAAGATACAAACGTCCTGGTTCTGAAGAAATACCTAGTATCATAATGTTCAATTATGTTCGGGAACTGAGTGATATCTGAGAATTATATAAGTGCATTTAAGACAACAATTCTAGCTTCTGCCATGTCTGAAGGAATTGGATATACAAACATACTGACTCTCAAGTAATTCATAGTGTCATACTGTTCAGTTATGTTCGGGAACTGTGTGATTCAACGTTAAACCATTAATAATAAACAGTGCTAGGCAATCTGAACCATGTGGGTGTTAACCTATGAGGATTGTAGGGGGGATGAGCTTGATTAACACCGTTATACAGTCCAGCTTCTTATTTGTTTTTAATCTTTCCCAGGTTTCTTTTTAGACAAGAATTATGTTTTCATCTAGATCAAAAGATTTCTAGTTTTGTAAGGGATATTAAGTCCCACTAAAATAGTCACAGGTAATTGTAAGGTGTTAGAAGATCGCGATTGTGCTTTTCTTGTCGTTGCAGACTATCACTAAGCTGCCTTCATGTACTGTTTCCTTTGTCTGCAAGAGTCTGTGCTTTGTGTTCGTTGAAATGCTGTGATTTTAAAATTGTGTGAAACTTAAGTGTGAAAGGCACAATTTCTTTCCAACCCCATACCCTCCTAGTGATTTTCTACCTCTTCTGCTGTTATAAAATAGTCCAAATCTAGGTTCTACTGTCAAGCCAGGTCTGCTTGCTTCATGTCTTTTAGGTAAGCATTAATAAGCGTGATGTAATGATTTGGATCTGGCTATGTATTTATGATTTGGTAATAGCTTCTAAATACAGACGTAACCTCATTTGTCCCATGGATCTTATTCCCCTTGTCATCTCTACTGGTGCTGGGGCAATCATCTACTAATTACTAGATTTCCAGCATGCTCCATATTTTTGTAGTATTTCTGGTGAGTAGCTTTTATTTATTTTATGTTCTACTGCTACCATGTTTACTGCGTTAAGCTCAACCTACAGTGTTTAAACTGAGATAATGTGGCTTCTCTGTGTTCCCCCTTTACCAAGATAGCTTTTAAAGTTTTAATTTGTTCCCTTATTTATCTTTCACCATGCTTCTTCACCTTGCTTTTCCAAGCTTCATCACATGGTCTGTCAGTGCCAAGTAATTGCTAATGAATCTCTTTCTGTGTCTTGTCTGACCCATCCCGAGAATATGTTTCTCACCATGTAATGATATATGTATGGTGTATATACAATTTCGGTTCCTTTCACTGTGGATAGTCGTGTACATTTCAATGGAAAGTTAAACACCACCTTAGTGAATACAGGTTCCACCATATGTCTATGTGTCCATCCCTCGATTGCACAGAGAAACCCGTAGGCTGAAGAGTCATTGTTTCCTGTTCTCTCCTCTTCCCGCCCAGATATCTCCAAGCCCATCATGATTGTGATCTAAAATCCTATTTAAATAGCCCTTCCGCCGTCCGTATTGACTTCCTAGTCATGAAGCACTCCAAGAGCTGAATCCGGTCTCCACTAAATCTTTCTTGGTCTAGGTTTGGAGTAGTGGAGTAGTGCTATTGCTATCCTGTTGGCATCCTCTTCCACTGTACCCTTCAAAAAAGAAGGTCTGCCTCCTGGTCACCGTTGAAGGCCTTAATTTTTAGTAAAGAAACATGCACAGGCTATATATTTCTTTTTATTCTTTGATGCAATGAAGATTACATTTTTGCTTGCTCTCCTAAAAGGAAATTCTAGTGATCTGACCTTTAGTCATGTGCATTGCTAGCATTCTAAACATCTGTTTCCTTAACTCCATGACCAGTAGGAACATTTTTCTACGTGAATGGATCTGCTTGACTTTTATGGAAACTGGTGCCTTTCTTAATGGTTGTATTTAATCAAAGCACTCATTAAATGCTGTCCTCTATTGCTGCATTTGACGCATGCCCAAGCTACCTTTCCACTGCTGCTGGGTAAGTCGGACATGACACACTAAGAAAAGTGGCAGACAAACATATAAAAGTGGATAGTTATGATTGTTGCACAACCCAGTGCCCCCGAAAAGCTTTTGGGAGAGCTGTGTGCTTGAATTACCAGCCCTGGACACCCCACTCACCTTTCACATTTCCTTGATGTACATGGCAATTGGCCTGTCACCTGCAGTGATGGGAAGAGGCATAACCACTTCCTATTTGACCTCCCCTGGGGCCACATTGGATGCGCACATCTCGTCTATGGGTTTCCTCAGAATTCTCTTTCCATAAATATAACTACAATTCTAATCCCATTTTGATTTTTTTAAATATAATTTTATTAATTTTGAAGCGTATAACACACAACATGATCCTGGCATAGCAATCCAATAACTCAAGGGCATATGAACTACATCTCCACATTCCACCCGTACATATACATTATGGTAGCCTGCGATACTCCAGCCATTTGCCCCACACCTTGTTGTGTTTTTTGTTGTAACCCCTGGCCTCGTGTATGGCCGTCTCCTGCGTTGTACACCAGACATTCCTCAGTTTTACTCACAAGAAGGCGGACATCTTTAAATGAGTTCATTTAAGCGATTTCATATCATCCGCATTTATTTCTGTGAAACTTCAAACAGTATTTTGAGTATATTTGTTTTGTTCAGTGTGAAACCTATTGCAGTATAATTGTGAAAGTACAGAACCATACTACTGATTGGTAGCATTTTTGTAAAGTATTCCACGAAAATACATGTGTTAAAAACGATGTTTTTACTGATATTTTGTTTATTGCCCTGTATTATGTGCGTTGACATTTTGCGTTGGTGTAACGAACATGACTTCTGTTCTAAGATGGCGGCTGGTTGGAGGGTGCGGTCTGGTTTAATGATCTCAGGCACCGCACTGACTCACCTCAGGCGGGCAGCTCTGAAGGTGCAGGGCAGGGATTTTGGGTGAGTTGCAGGAGTGACGGCGCTGCGCATGAGCTAGGAGTATCGTTATTTGCATTGCCTGATTATCCCGCAGTAAGATTGTTTTGCTAGGCACGTCCAACGTCCATACGCCCCTGAGGCTTGTATTTGCGGTGCTATTGCTGGTGAGATCATTGATGTATGCATCCCATACCCAATGCAACTGCATAGTTAACAAATTTGATGCGGGATACTAAAGCATCAAATTGTTTTTTTGTTTTTTTTAGCAATGCGAGTAAAATCTTTTAGAAAACCCAATATCTTGAGTTTAGACAGAATTAGTCGTGTGATCATCATGCAGGACATGGAAAAACTTGTTCGGTGAGGGCGTGCTCAATTGGTATGTTGTTGTGAGACCAGCCTGCCTTTACGGTGGGCGTGTTCAGGGAGATGAGCCCTGGATGCTGGTGATGATGGAGTATGTCCCACAGCCACGCCAGTCGTGCTGCCATTGGACAGCCTCCTCCCCGGCATGACCAGGCCTCCTTACAATGTCTTGTATTTTATTCCTTTCTCTTTTATTTTTTACTTTTTTATTCTTGTGTGTTTAATTGTTTTATTTGAATTTATTTAGACACTGCACTCTGCCTATTTAATTATTTTACGATATTTATTAAGCACTTTTATCCGAAGCGCTAATTACATGAAAAGGTGGAGCCCAGCACAAAGCAAGAGACTTTAGGGATATGAACAACAAGCATTGGAAATGCAATAGGTCTCGCCTTTTATTAAGTTAAAGCCATTTGGTTTGCTAATGGTATTATATAGCAAAGCAAATGGCTTTAACTTAATAAAAGGTGAGGCCTATTGCATTTTTAATGCTTGTGCTATAATTGCGGCACCAGCGCTCTACTCTTAATGTTAAAAGTAAAGCACCGGTGCCGGGATTAGCAAGCTAAAAATGCTACCGCCGGCCACAGCTTGCAATGCATGTGCGCGAGGGGTGTGCGCGCAGCAGTAATCACGCCATATGGCGCCTCTGCTGAAGTGTGCACCCGCGCACATGCACTGCAAGCTGTAGCCGGCGGTAGCATTTTTTAAAGCCCTTACTAAAGTCTCTCCGAGCAGCGCATGCGCGCTGACTCAGCGAGACCTAAAAATGAGTGGTGGAGTCCCCATTTTCAACCATTATCTTTATATATTTTATTATGCTTTTGTCCTTTTCACATAATGCCGTTGCATTGCTACAATGTTAATTGTCAGCAGCGCAAGCTCTCTGGGCACTTGATCCATAATATCTATCTAATGACGGTGTATATATTGCACAAGAACTGTAGGACTGTGATACATTTAGGTTTGAGTGGCTTCCCTAGAGTGAATACATGGATGTTGTTGAAGACCCCTGGATAGATAGTGTCTCTCCTAGTAAAATATAGCAGTCCAAATGCCTTGCCTGGAGAACAAAATACCACCTCTCTGTGCATGACTCGTAGATTGTCCTCAAAGACAGTTTGCTACTTCCCGTGCCGAACACGAATGGCTACTGCATGCCCTGCCACAGGAATGACTCATTTGGCTTCTCGCACCTCTTTAAAATGTACCCAACTAAAAAATGGACCTCCGTGAGGAAAAAAAAAAAAGCTGAATCTCAATGGAGTGATCTTCAAGGAGCCAATCTAGAGCAAAACAAGGTTTGGCAAAGCTAATAGGTTTCACCTATGCAAGAGCTATTGGCGTGGTCAATGTTTTTTTTAGAAAGGTTGCACAGCCGCATGAGCAGCTGTGCAACATGGCTTAAAGTAAATAAAAACAAAGTGGTATACCAATGCCAGCGATGACCACAACCTAGTGCTTTTTGTTTATTTTAAGCCATGTTGCACTGCCGCCCACGTTGCTGTGCATCATTTTTTAAAAACATGGACAAAACCAAATAGCTATGCTAAATAAAACAAGCCACACGAGGGAAGTGTGGGAGAGTAGGGAGGGAGCAGCAAGAACAGACAGCGGGAGAGGGTGAGAAACAAACATGAGTGAGGTTCGGGGAGCAACAGTGAAATGAAAAGCCGATTGGCATATCACAGCATATCACCTGTGAGGGTATCCAGGTGCTGTCAGTAGGCACGGAGAGATTAAGTGATTTGTCCAGAATAGCAGATTGCTGAGTCGAGGCTTGAACCTGGACCCCCATTGCAGAAGTCAGCAGCTCTGGCTGTTAGGCCACATCCTCCATTCTAGTGGACAGAGGGAGGTGGAGGGAGCTCCAACAATGGACAGTGGAAGGAGTTAAGGGTAAGCTGCATGACACGCTTTGCAAAGAGCTGTCGACGTCGAAGCTGGGGAACCGGGTTCGAGCCTTGGTAACGACGCTCAACATCCTGTGATCTGGGCTAATCACTTAATCTCCCCGTGCCTAAGAAAAATGAATGTGTCCCTGTGTATTGAAACTGGTGCAATGTAAAGCGCTCTGATACCCGATATCTTCGGGTCTAGTTCATGCTATATAAAACTAAAAAAAAAAAAAAAAAAAAAAAATTACAAAAACATGCACTCTTCAAGAGGGCATGTACTATGTGAAAATTCAGTCATGAAGATAGGATCTATATTCATCCTCGAACTATAAAATCTGAAGTTTGGTGTACCAGTGATTCAATGGCGTAACAATAGGCCCTAATGCTAGTAAGACAAGCATTGGCATAACCAATAGGTCTTGCTTTTGGGACCTTATAAGTATTTAGTTTTGCAGCACAATATCCTTGGTGCAACAACATCAGCTGTTGCATGGCTAAACCTTGTACCTTATAAGTGTTTAGCCATGCAACAGTTGATGTTGTTGCACCAAACATATTGTGCTGCATAACTAAATACTTATAAGGTCCCAAAAGCAAGAAGTTACCAACAATTGTTTACTTTTCAACAACAGTACTTTAATTTACTCTCTACAACATAAAATAATAAAAATAAAATAAAGTTAAAAGCCAGACCGATCGGCTTTGCCAATGCTTTTTTTGCCGTTTGTTGGTAATCTACGAATTTGGAATAGAATTAAAACACTAAATTCTGCTCTTGGTCTTTTGTGTCCAAAAACGGCTGCCAGTTAGCATTGTGCAGTAAAACGTAATGGAGAGGATTGGTTGTTTTTTTTTATCCTCGTGTTTTTTTTCTGTTTCAGACAAATCCCGGAGTTTGACGCGATGCTAACATTAGAATTGCATTTGTGAAATTAAGCCCTGCTTTCTAACCTGAGCAGGCGCTGGCTATGTTCTACTTAATTATTGGGGCGAAGTACAAAATGTTATCTTAAACACTTGAAGCCGCACGCACGACATCGTTCTTAAACAATTGTCACTAGGAGAAAACCATTAAAGCTAAGGTTCATTAGCTTAAAGAGCCTGATGTTATAATGAGGCGACATTGCCCTACAAATACATACGTTCGCTCTGCTTTGCATAAATCTGTTATTTCAGGTTTCTACCGTGTTTCTGAGGCTGGGATTGTTACTGTTCAATTGCATTATGACTCGTGTGTGCTAGCCAACAGTAGAGTTGCATGGCTAGAGGTAAAACCAGTGCTTTAAGTGAAAATGCCAAATATTGTTTTATCTGGCAAGTTAAGGGTGCATGTTAACAAACGTCATGGCTTGTTCCTGCTGCTGTTTTATAACAGAACCACTGTATATCTATTGTTCTCTGTGCTTGGATACATGTGTGGTGGTCTGTGTGAATTGCAGATTGTATGTCTATCCTTCTCTCTTCTTGGTGATTGTATGGGTAACAGGTGAAATGTTGATATAGACTGTTCTAGCGCTGGGATGCCTTTGGGTAACCACGATGCGTGTGCATCGGTGTCTATCTGCTAGTGTGTGTGCGTTGGAACGTGTGTGTCTCTAGGCATATGTTCAAGGGTGTGTGTGTAGGGTAGTGTGTGTGCAAGGGTTTCTGTATGCCTACTAACCTGAGTGCATGGAGTCTGTGTATGTGCTGGTCTGTCATGGGTGCCTGTATGTGGACTGTGTACGTGAGTCTTTCTGTGTTTATTTCTCTGTGTGACTGGGTGCCTCCATTCATTGTGTTTGCTTATTTACCTTTGTATGGCTAAATGCCCATTGTCCTGTGTGCACTGGTGTCTGTATGTATGCTGGTTAGTGTGCAAGGGTACTCGTATGTTTGGCTGCCTCTGTGCATGTGTGTGTGTTGGTCTCCGTTTATGGGTGCCCGTATATGTGTGTACTTGTGTGAGTGATCCATGAGGGTGCCACAGGTGGGCACGTGCCACGTACAGGAAGTTGGAGGCCAGATGACCACTGTGCATACTGGGAGAACTGTACAGATGGGGAGATCGGATATTCATCAATGAATCAATTAACGTAAGCTTTAATCGGCACCCGCGCTTTACTTTTTAAATTAAAAGTGAAGCGTGGGTGCCGCGATTATAGCAAAAGTAAAGAAATAGACGTTTTTGTCTATTTCTTTACTTTTGGTATAATTGCGGCACCCGCGCTTTACTTTTAATGTTAAAAATAAAGCGAGGGTGCCGCGATTATAGCAAAAGTAAAGACATGGAGACGGACAGAGTGGAGCGAGTGAGCGCGCAGTTGCAAAAGTGAAAGCAGCTGTAGCGTTCACACGCTTAAGACCCGTTAAAGACAGATGGCGGCTGCGCGCTTGCACGCTCGCGTAAATGCAAGCGCTAGGCCAGCCATGGCAGCATTTTTTGCAGCCCTTACTAAAAGTCTCGCCACACCAGCGCATGCGATGGGTCAGGCGAGACTTAAAAAAAAGAGCCCACTATTCCATGGTTTGGCAGTTTAAAAATAGCCATAGCAGGGATGCAGTAGGCCCCAGAGGACCCTGGGCCCTGGTGCCACTTCACTATTCTTAGCTACGGCCCTAGACGGATTTGATGCTCACCCGAAACTAGACAGTCCCAAACGATTTGACCAAAGTTCCAAATTAGTTTTTATTTTATTTTTTATTTTTTTAAAGGAAAGCCCATGAATCGAGTATTGTTTCTTCAGTGAGCTAGAACCATCTTTTAATGCTACAGAATAGAAATCGTATTCAGACATAAAGTGCCCGACAACAATAGCATTTTTCTATGAAGCACATTTGTAAAGCAAAGATGGAGTCTCAGCTTTGACGCTGGTAAAATAGCTTAGTAGTCTAATACATCCATTCTAGAACTAACAAGTTCCAAATTCAGTGTTTCATTACTTCTGAAGTTGATCAAATGAGTACTACTGAGTTGGGTAACAATTGACAGTTGTACCTACATTCCAAACAAATGTAGTAAGCTGGTGCTATGTGAATAGAGTAGTTGTGTTATTATATTGTCTGCCGCTGCCACACATAAGTTCTCTCAACAATACCTTTGTCAGGTTAACTAAACTTAATTCTGTAATAAAAGTAGTATGTTTGGGTACCCAGTCCTTGTGTTTCCAAACTTAATAGAACGCTAAATAGCTCCTGATTCCCAGGCCAGGTACCCTGCAGCTGTTGGAATGAGGTGCAAGTGCCACAGAGTGGTGAAAACACTGAACAAAACACGCGCCCTCTGAAGTGTTGTGGTAGATACATCACTTGAGCTGTAACAAAGCAGAGGTGCTAACGGGGGCAACACAAGCTACAGTAAGGTCCCTAGGAGAAAACTGCAACAACCGGGAGTGAATGCTGGAGCTCTCGTCAGGAGACAGCTTGCACTAACCCATTTCTCCTGTTAACACCGACTAAAACAGAACCCTTTAACAATGAAAGTTGAGAGAAGCTGTGGCGTATTGGCCACAGCTGGGAAACCGGGTTCGAGTTTCATTGTCTGCTCACCATCTTGTGATTCTGGGCAAATCACTCAATCTCCCTGTAAATGAATTTGTCCTAATTGGTGCTCATGAAAAATGCCGGTGTTAAGTGCTGTTCCTGAGCACCGAAACCACCGGATCAAATTAAGCACTGGGTTGCTGGCTGTATGGTTACAGATTAAAAGATAGCAATGCAACAGGAGCTTCATCAGGAGACAAGGTGCTAATTGGCTGTACTGTAGAGGAATGGGCACCTCGCAAAAATTTGCATCATTGAATATATGTGGGAGAATAAGTGAGGGACACTGTCCTACCTACCGCACAGTTCACCAACATGCAGCCAGGGGTAAAAGCATACCAGCAATAGATTGTATATGTTAGAGCTTTAATAGTAAAGTTATCAGAATATCCTGCACAGTCCCAAGAAGGAGATTGTCAACATTTCGACATACTTGCAAAACACTGAGAATAACGTGGCCATGCCCCCTCTCCTCTGGCGTCTAATCTCAGTACACTCAAAAGCAGGACAAAATATAAATTGATAGAAGACACTCAAGAAGAGGTGTCATCCCTCGACAGAAACTAGCAACTCCTCGCTGAAAAAACAAGCATTGGCATATCCAATAGGTCTCGCATTTGGGACCTTATAAGTGTTTAGCCATGGAACAGTTGTTGTTGCAGCAAGGATATTGTGCTGCAGAACTAAATACTTATAAGGTCCCAAAGGTGAGACCTATTGGCTATGCCAATGCTTGTTAAACTTGGTAACACTCTCTGGGCATTGGTTGCATTATGTTAGTACCAGTTAAACACCCAAATACAGCAATATTTGACCTGTCCAGGTTTGCAAAGGTCCTTACACTGTGCAGCAACACGTGCCGTCACATTTTTAGTAACCTTTTGAGCTAGAAACGTTTTTGGGGGTTAAAATCTGCAGATTTATGCAGCAAATGCGGCAACTCTGTAATGATGCAAAGATCGCAGCAGCCACACAATCGCATAATTCCAGTGGCCCTGGGCAAGACATAGTGATGCAGTGTGATAAAACATATTGATGGAGTGTGAAAAAACATAGTGATGCGGAGTGATAGACATGCCCAGAGGTACTCATATTTATCACAGTTACTGACACAGTGTTATATTTAAGGTATGAAGCAGAGAGACAGACATGTCTGTGGTGTGGCATGGATTTGTGTGGTGTGATGTGAAGTTGTGTAGTGGAAATATGTGGCATGGTGTGCTGTGCAATTATGTGGCTAGCAATTAAATGAGATTACATGTACTGGAATTATGTAGAGTGAAATTATGTGTTATGGAGTTTATTATGTGGAATGGTATTGATGTTGCGGAGTGGCATGTTGTGGAGTTGAATTATGTGGTGTGCCGTTAAAGTTTGTGGCATGATGTGGAAATATGTGGTGTGAATTGAAGGTATATGTTGTGTTGTGTATTTGAAATGTGTTGTTTGGTGTGGAATTATGTGGTGTGTATTCGAAATGTGTGGAGTTGAATTGTGTGGCCTGGAACTGTGTGGCGTTGAGTTAAATTATGCTTATTGAAATTAAGTGTTATACTGTAGAGTGCATTTATGTGGATTTCTGGTATGTGGCATAGATTGCATTTATGTGGGATGTATTTATGTTGTGTTGAGTAGAGTGTAATTATGTGGAGTGTAAATATGGTGCACTGAGTGGTATTATGTGGAATGTAATTATGTTGCATGGTCTAGAATTGTGTGACATTGAATTGTGTGGTGTGTGGAATAAAGTGGGTGGTTTGGAGTCGAATTATGTGGCATGTTGTGAAGTTGAATTTATTTTGTGCAATGCCTTTAGGTCTCACATTTGCAAGAAGAGCTATTGGTATTGTACATGACTATGTCTTTTACTGGTGTGTTGTGGAGTGGACTTATGTGGTTTGGAGTGGAATTTTGTGGATTGGAGTAGAATTGTTTGCTGTGGAATTGTGTGGTTTGAAAATGTGTAGTGTGGAGCGAATGCGTGTAGTGGAATTATGTGGCATGATTGTGCAGTGGAATTATGTGGATAGTGATTATATGGCATTAAGTGTACTGGAATTATGTAGAGTGTAATTAAGTGTCATGGAGTTAATTATATAAAATGATATTGTGTATTGTGGAGTGGTATGTAGTGGAGTTGAATAATATGGTGTGCTATTAAATTTTGTGACATGATGTGGAATTCTGTGGTGTGGATTGGGTATGGGGTGTGTTGTGGAATTGTGTTGTGGAGTTGAAGGATGTGGTCTGGTCTGGAATTATGTGGTGTGGAATAGAAACGTGTGGATTTTAATTGTGTGGGATGAAACTGCGTGGCGTTGAGTGCTATTATGCTGATTGGAATTATGCCGCTTGGTGCACTACATTAGTGTCATTTTGTAATCTGTCAAATGCATTTGTTCACTGCAATGCACTAATCCGAGAAATACTTCACACAACTTAATTAAGAACGAACACATTACTTTATAAGTATCTAAATTTGATGAATTCATTGCAGAACATCTGGTAAAAGCAGAATACGCCACTAGCGCGTTAAAAGCCAAAAGACTGCACACACAGCAATATCACTGAAAAGTGTGCCATGTTTGAGTACCTGGCAATATTAAAAAAACATTATGGATCATTGGAAACATGGAAAAGCCCCATCACAGTTAAAATGAAAGCCAGTGCCTCATAACAGCATGCAAAACCTGTACGTAAGTAATTTACTTTATGGAATCAATAAGCTTGTTATCAAATGCAGGAGATGGTTACCATTTTTAACAAAAAATGTACAGAACGCGTTTCCGCTGGGGATATTATTATAACTAATAAACATGTACCTGCAAGCTGCTGTCTGCCCTCATCACTTCAAGCACTAAAATAGATCTGTAGATAGAGAGGTTTTCAGCTGAGAACCAAGGAGCCCGATTGTTAAGGCTGCAAGGTAGCTGAACAGTGTAAACCGGAAGTGGTGACATATTGGTGAACTGTAAACACTTGACAGTGGGAGTGGACAGGACAGTTCATCGGAAATGGAAGTAGAAGAATTTTGAAGCACATTGGAAACCTGTAAAAGCAGGACCTGAAACATCTGGAGAGCTGTAATTCATCCAGGAGTGCTTCGGGGAGCTAGAAACGTGAATTGGGAGCGCTTGTGCAAGCAATGGAGGTTGGAGTCACGCTTACGAACTTGCTGCAGCCCGAAGGACGTAGAGATGTGTCTGAGAGCGTGTGAGCTTTGGAAAGGAGATACAATAGTCTTGTCTTTGGACAGACATAGTTGACCGGATTGTTTCTTTCATGTGAAACAAACAAAAAAATAACAGAAACTCAGGGACTCCCACCCAAATACACCGATCTATGCCCAGGAATATTTGAAATAAGGCCGTGGCGTAACATCTTAAAGCTGCTGACTGTAGAACAGGGTAACAGTGTTCGAGTCTTGCTTGCATCCATGCCTAATAAAAAATAAATAAACACAGTCACATGATTACTAGTTAACAAAAAAAAGGCAAATCGAAAGGCAACTGCAGACGCTGCAACTGTATTGGTAGTAGGAATGTGTAAACACTTAGAGGAAAAACAGCTTACATTTGGACCGGGAGTGGTGTGTGCGTGCGCTCGCATTTACAAGCAACAGAAAAAACAAGCCCAGGGAGTGCTGCGTGCACAGTCTTCACTTTTCAAGCACTGCACTCATGCTTGTGGCACACCGCTGCTCTCTCCCGCAAGCTGAATGCCGCCAAAAGCACTAGTGTGTGCTTGAAAATGAGCAGAGCGACGGCTAAAGGCCCTCCTATGCAGCAAATGCGCGCTGCGTAGGCGAGACCTAAAAACCATTGACAATATCTGGATTTTAGGATACTTTGGTGCAGTCATCCACCAAGGGAGAATACGAAGGGAGGAGAAGGGGAAAAAACAAGGAAATAATCTGAAATGCAAGGAAAAGTACACAATGAAAATGTGTTCTACTTGCAAAACTATAGTAAGCTTACAAGACAGCAGTAGGGCTGAGCACCATTTAAACCCTAAGCAGGCTTGCTTAGTAATTATCTGGAAGCAATTGTAAGGAGCCGGTCATTCAATACTCATCGGGCGAAATGACTAAATAAACCAGGTCCAGTGAGAGTAAAAGGTTGCTTTATTATGACTGGTATCCAGTTCTGAAACTCATTAAAACATTTTACAATTTAGAATTCATCGCCTCACTAAAACAGTAAACAAATCCTAAACCACCCCTTCCCCCAAATCTCTCCCCAACAATAAAATCCCCAAACCATTCTTGCAACTTTCAATCTTCACCATCCCCTTTCTTTCATCCACTGACCTTCACATATGACTTAACCATCACTTCCCTGTGTTCACTTTGCCAAAGCCTAGTCTAAAATGCCCCCAATCCTTCCGGCGTTTTGCGAGCTGCTTAATTTCAGCCACCTGGAAAAACACCCTGCCAATGTTTTTACAAAAAATAAAATAACAATACTCCTCCCCTCTTGAAAAAAGTTTGTCGCCAAAACAGCTAGAACCGCAAAAAACATGCAGAACTAGAAAAAACTGGCTGTCGTCCTAACAGCCTAAAAAGTGTTAACACCACCTTTGAAGGGCCAAAGTCATGGCTAATGTTTCCCTAATTTCAAGTAGGTACAATTCATTACCCACAAATGAGAAGTGAACTCCATTGGTCTGAAAAGCTGGAAATCTTCTTTTTTAATGTCGGAGTGTTCCAACCAACCTATACCCCTACTTCTACAAAATCTTTGTATTTCCTGGTTGACTCTGTGCCTTACTCTTTCAACTGCTGTAAATTTAACAGCACCTCTCCAAACTCTTCAAGGCAGCAAAGTTGTCTAAAGGAGTTTTTTTCCCAGACCAAGACTTCCCAACAATATCAAGATCTTTTTTTCATTTCTTTAATCACACCCAAATGTGACAATTGCACTAAGTAGTTTTCACCTAAATGTAAAATTTAAACATCCAGTCACACTCTCTAACAGACACCAAAATAGATAACCAAGGTAAAATGTGACCCCATTTCATACCCTCCCCCCTATCGCTCTTCATTTCATTGCTGCAAAAGCCCAGATTCTTTCCAAAAAGATATTTTCCGGCTTGCTTCGCGGCCCACTTAATGAAAGAGTGTCCGACTGTCCTATTGGAATAGAAAGCCACTGCCGGTCCTGCCACACAACTAGAAATGAGAAATAAGAGTTAACAACCACTTACAGGCTAAGCATCCTCAAGCTCCCTAATGTACGAAAGACCACAATCAGAAGAACAACGACCCAATATTTTCACCTCATTGAGAGAGAACCCCAACCTCGCTGCTTCAGAAGCCGCTCCAATTGTAAAAGAATGTTTGAAAACAAAAAGCATCTTCACCAGTATGACCTAAAACCTTTCTCATTACTCCCAGTACCTGTGACGCAAGCAGCTGTAATCCATCTTGGTGAGCAAAGAGCAAACCTGATTCAGCCCCTCCCACTGCTTTGAAATCTTGCCATGTAGCCACTGGACACACCATCCCTTTGATTTTGTTTAGTAGTACCTTTGCCTCCTCATCACTTTGGTCTGTTTTAGATTACTCCAGAAAGATCTGCCTTGCTTCTCCTGTCACTGTTATATTTTCTTCTCTAAACCCCCATGAATGGTCTCTCCCTAGCAGTTCAGATATTCTAAATGCACCAAAAAACAACCAAGACATGCATAACCTGAATAATAACTGTTCAAATGAAGAGAAACATATGGGAGAAAGGCCCCTAACTATAGGCAACAACAATTTAATAGAAAAGAAATCCCTAATAAAATGACCTCTCTAATTGTCTTTTGCCCAACCCTGCAACATTCTCCTGCCCATCTTGCCGGCTGAGGGTTCATAGCCCCAGAGAAACTTCACATAAAAACTAAAACCAGCTAACTTACCAACAATCATTGTAGCTGATATAGTCCTATGGATATTATTCATAATAAAACTTAACACATCATTTCTGTGCAACCATGAACCTTGCTCGTCTTGACTCCTACGAGATGTACCCATCCCCAGAAATTCTGCCCATATTCTCCTGTAGCACGTTCTAGTACTCCATGTCGGAGATTTTACAACCAGTTCAAGCATTCTCAGTCCGCTAGCTCCCATACCTCTCCTGGCACTTGTGTTTTCTGCACATCTGCTCCGGGCACCAAACCAAGGAATCTCTGCCACAGTGAACGAGACAATGCATCTGCGATATTATTGTTCACACCTGGCACATGCTTGACTCTAAAAACAATATTAAAAATTAAACAACCTAGCCTGAATTTATAGCTCCACAGTTGTTTGTCTTTAACTTTCTGCTCGTTGACTAGATCAACAACCGTTTTATTTTCTATATTAAAAGTAATGGTTTTGTTTACCAATTTCTGACCCGACACCGACAAAGCCACCAACAAAGGGAAGAGGGCAATGCTGCTCCTCTCTCTCACTCACTTCACAGGCCATTTCTCGGCACACCATCTGCCTTCCCAGAATAAACCGAAAGCGCTGGAGCCAGCTGCATCTGAGTATGTCTGGACCATCCAAACAAAATCCAAATCCAAAGACCACATGGTGATGCCATAGAAACCTTCTAAAAACATTAACTAAACTTACAATCCGCCCGCATCGCTCCTGAAATCCTGATCTTATTTGTTAATTTAACTCTTAACATAGCAAAACCTAGCCGCCAACAAAAAAGTTCTGCCTGCTGTTACAATTCGACAAGCAACGTTCAGATGACCTAACAATCTGAACTTGCTTCAGTTGTAGCTTAGGTGCTATCATTGCTTCTTCCAGTAACGCAATCATTTTTTCACTCTTAACCTCTTCAGTGCCCCTGACGAGATAGTCTCGTCATGGAGCACGGTTGCGCTGTGCCCATGACGAGACTATCTCGTCATGAACCCCACCCACTAATGCAACGCCCGGCACAGGAGGGGGAAAGGGCGTGGCACTGAAGGGGTTAATAGATGATGTTGAGAGGGAAGAGATGAGGAAGAAAAAAGATTATATGCCTGCGCGTGATTGGGCGAATGAAATGCAGAAGTACAGGGTGGAGGAGAACATCAGGCATTGGATGCTTGCGTTCAATATTTACATGGCTGTGATGACAGAGCGTTTCCCGGAAGAGGCGCCCGCAATGGCTTGTTATTTGTCCAGGATCAGCACGGCGCAGGCAACGAAGGGGGGCTCAGGGTGGTTGGAATATGACAAGAAGTTCAGGCGAATCAGGGCATCCGATCGTACTCTAAAGATGGAATCGGGTGGAAGGGATATCCTGGTTAGATCACTTGGGCGGTCTGACAGCAGAGCCTGCAAAGAACGCCCCAAGGCCGCAGCCCTTTTGGTCGTTCCCCTCATCTGCACCAGGTGGGGGGCTGGGAAGAAGGGGTGTTGTTGGGATTTCAATAGGCGCACCTGCGATAGGCCTCCAGGGTCATGCAGGTTCAAACACGTGTGTAGTTTCTGTAGCAACTCGGGGCATCCCGAAGCCAAATGTCTTAAAAAACAGAGGGAGAGGGGGGGGGGGGGCAAAAAATTGGATTGAAGGTGGTTTCAGTAAGTCTAGGTCCCCGATTCTTCTGCATGCAATGACACCCTGGTTAAACAGATACAAATGCAGGTCCACGGCGAGGATGCTGGTGGAAGGTTTCAGGTAGGGGTTTAGAATCCCAGTGGCGGATTTTGTGGGTCCATCCTTTTGCAGGAACCAATTGTCGGTCACTCAGAACAATGGGGTAGCGGCAGCAAAAATTGAGAAAGAATGTGGGTTGGGCAGAGTGGCAGGGCCTTTCGATACGATTCCTGTTTATAACTTCGTGTGTTCTCCACTGGGGGTGGTCCCAAAGAAAGAACCAGGGGAATTCAGGTTGATCCACAATTTATCAGCCCCAAGGGGGCGGTCGGTAAATGACTCCATTGATGAGGAATTCTGCTCTGTGCCCTGGGGTTGGTGTTTTCTTTGGTTGGTAGAATTTACGGCGCGCAGCGCGGTAGGGCCGAGAATGCGCATTCTACGCAGGGAGCAGAGCAGGACTGGGACCAGGGCGAGGGGTGCGCTTATATTATATACACATACATACACACATATCCGGGCAATAAATAACGACTCTGGTCGCGATGACGCTTATATCCTAATTTATATAAGTGTGTAAAAAGCCTTCTGCAGGCGAGGAGCAGGTGTCACCGAGGGAGAAGGATGGGAAGTGGGTAGCCAAGAAAAGAGTGAACGCGGAGATGCCCCTCCCCCTTTACCACAATATATCATGTCGTCTCTGTAGGGGAGGTGAGGACAGGAGACGCAGGAAAAAACAGATGGCACCACATTTCCAAGCTCTCTCTAGTATAAACTATGCTGAGGGCCGCAACCTCACCAAAAACAAGCCCAGGAGAGGTGTGCGCACACGCTTGTGCCCGCCGCTGCATGTGAAAAAGATGGCACACTGCACGCCACTGCGCGAAACCGCAGGCGGCTACAATTCCTGGCAAAGGTGGGACATGCACCCGCCTTTGCCCAATTGCGTGCTGCCTTCGCACGCAAAGACCAGTAGAAAGAAAGCAAAAAAAAAAACACGCTCGAGCGTGTGAAAAGTACAGATTGATTCCAAGAGGTCGTTTTCCTAGGGCAGCGCATGCGCGACCTAAAAACTGTTCTAACCTCCAGGACCACAGTGTCGGAATGATGCAGTTGACTAGAAAAACCCATAATGGTTCCTATAACCCTGTTCCCGCGCAAACTTAACCACTTGGAAATCCCCAAGGGCCTGGAATTCAACATTTGCCCGAAGCTGCCCGTGGGTGGACATCCTAAGGATGCCACCTCCCCCAGGATTCCTCATTCTATACCTATTGAGAATTCCATCAGACATGTGTGGCCTTAGACTACAAGTACTGCCCTGCCCTTCAAGGTTATCAGGGTAGGGCAAAAAACACCTCAGAGAGGGAGGAGGGCGCAGGAGGGTGTTAAGGTGGTTGGTGAAACAACTGTCAGCAGGAGGTGACAACATGGGGGAGGCTGACACCACGAAGAGCTGTAGAAAAGCTGGTTTGAAGGAAAGGGACTGCATAAGCATGTAGTCTAAGAGTGCTTGCCGAAAAGTGGAACAAAGCTTGTAGCCAAGATCTAAAGCACTTTATCCACCATTAATAACGGGTCTCGTAGCGGTCTTGACCTCTCGATTTATCCCACGAACCCTATCCTCATAGTGCCAAACTCAAAAATATACAAATGCCTTTTCGGAAGGCAGATGAGAATCTTTTTTGTAAAGAAACCATGAGGTTTAAGGCTTTAAACACATTAGAAACTCGTGGCTTGCTGAAAAAAAGGAAGTCTGTAGATTATCTGATGAGCCACTGATATTCCAGAAAGCAGCTTAAACTGGGGAATGACCTGGACTGATGTTTCTCATAATTTAATAGAAGCTGCACTGGCATGTACATGGCAGAATAAATCTGTGTGATTTTAGAAAGGCAAACATTAATTTGGATGGAAAATTGCTCAAAACAACTTGGTTCAATCCCTTTCCATGGCAATGGAAGAGGGTGACAAAATCCATGAACAGACTCAAACCGTGTTCAAGTCTTCAAAGTCAGCTGCTGTAGCCATTACCCCACTAAGAATGCTGATGTCAATAACAGAGTAGAAACCAACATAGTGAATAACACCCTGGAAACCCAATTACCAGTGGGCAAGCAAAATAGGTCATGAGACTGCTTACCTGTCAAGTGGCACTTTGATGGACTGCAGTGTAAAGATGCAATAAATTAAAGCTAACACGTTTATGTCTTATCTTAAGAACCTCTCTGAAGGGAGAAGTGTTTACTGGGCGTATGACAGCAGCCAATGCGCATAACTAGGCTGCGTACATCCAGCCATGGTGGAGGGGGGTACCCTCCATTTGCAGCAGGAGCGCTTCCCCGTCGCTTCCCTGACACGTAGGCATAGGCTGCCCAGATCCTTCTCAGCACCGCAAATCAATAAATGGTGGTGGGGGGTGGAGGGTGTTGTGGGCTTGGCGAAAGCAGCACGAGGGAGCCGGAAGAGGGCAGGGAGAGTGCTTTCAAAAACACCACAATTTGGTGTAGGAAGACGATGGGGCCTCAGGCAATCATAATGGAGTGCGGAAAGAAAATTAAAAAAAAAAAAATCCTAAATAATATATTAATTCTGTAAGAAGCACAAATCACATGCAGCCATCTAACATTAGTGCTCACAAACAAAAAAGGCCGGAAAAAGCAGGTGAAAACGTAAAACGAGGTACTTTGGCCAAGCTCCACTGATAAGAAAATATTACACCAGGGACAACAGGAAATAACATGCTACAACTAACAGAAACGTAGGAAAAATAAGTGGCAAGCACACGGACATATGAAAAGTAAGGGCAAGGGATGTAAGCCCCATTTTAGATTTTCTATTGATTACAATTGCTTTGACAAGTACAGCGCAAGAGAAACCTAAAAAAGACCAGTAAGAAACTGCCTGACTTGTTACAAGCAGAGATCCTGCTGAAAGACCACTTCAAACACTAGGAAGCACCTGGGAAACAAAAACTGTCTCCGGGCCTTGAGGAATCAAAAATGAAGGACAGAGAGAACACCCTATCAGATGCCTGCAGATGGATTTTAGCCACCGAGTAGGAATTGACGCAGTCTTGGTGCAGCCTGAAGATAACCAACCCAGAGGGCCTGGAAAGGAACGGCTCTCTGTCTGTGCTACTCTGATAAAACTCTGCCTCGGTGGTTTCTAATCCTGCAGCACTGAAGACGTTCAGTTTATTTGTCTGTATTTTATATTATGTACGTGTTTATGCATTTCCATTAAGGTCATTGTTTCTGTCAACGAACTACTTAACCTTGACGCATCACTAAGTGTTTTTACATTGGCTTTTAGGTATCTGAAAAAAGCAAAGCATAATCAGTGGACAGGCCGCCATGTTGTGGGGTTTCGCGCATATGTGACATATTCTGGACATAAAGTTACTGTATGGTTTCTGGAGTTACTTGCTCTGCCAGTAGCCAATCATCATTTTCCAAGCTGACATTGGGGGAGGTTCCTAAGAGCTATAGGAGGTAGCAGTTTCAGATCCTCTATGAACAGTGCTGAAATTAGAGGAAAGAATTACTTCAGGAACCCATAACTTGGGGTTCTCAAAGAGATCTAATTTTAAAATATCTTAGGGGTTAAGACACCTCCTGCAGAGATCTTTCTGTGCCTATCAATTCAAAAGAGATCATAATAGTGGTAAAATTACTCTGGTGACTAATGCAGTTCTGGGAGAGTTCTATGTTTTATCCAGTCACAGTTTTGACTCCTAAAGTAGCATAGAGTGTTAACCCCTTGAGTGCCCATGACGAGATAGTCTCGTCATGGGCCGCGGTTGCGCTGTGCCCATGACGAGACTATCTCGTCATGAACCCCGCCCGCTAATTCAACGCCCGGCACAGGGCGGGGAAAGGGCGGGGCACACAAGGGGTTAATGAGCCTGCTGCAAAGCACATTGTGGAACATGCAGATCACATATTTGTATTTTGTGTGGGTAAGTGGGCTGCAGCTTTTGACATTCATATCATGTTATTACTTCTAGTTCATGAGTTACAGTCCTTTTCATGAAGCACAGTGGGTGATCTCTTTACCACCATCAAGGAGCTGCATGCAAAATGTAACTCAGGGGTTTAGAATCTCAATGTTTTTTTCTGAATCTCTTGCATTTCTAAGCTTAAAAAGAAGGGCTCCTTCGAGAATAAATAACGTCTTCTTAATACAGACAACCCCAGCCACTCTGTTATGTTTTATATCCTGATTTTGTATGTCTCCCAACCATTCAAAGTATGGACAATATTTGGTTCCTACACCTCATAACCCTCATAGTGTCTGTGCGTGATGGAAAGCGCTCTGACACCCTGCACTGGGATGAGGAGTGCTATAAAAGTACTAAATAAAATTAAATACATTTAGGCAGTATGTAAATCATTATTCGTGTATTTACTTATGCACACTGATAAATTGTGCATTCTGACATTGCTTGCACATCTGGTCACATGTGCACATATGCCTTAAAAGAAATGCACTTTAATGGGAGGGCTTATGGGACAATACTTTACTTTTTCAGTGCTTTTTTCTTTTCATTCTTTATTCTTGTTTACTTTGTTTCAGGCATTATTATGTGTTAAGCTTTGTCTTTAGGTTACAGTAATACAAAGAGAGTAGTCCTTCGATCAATAAGAATCCTGTTTTCCTGTGATGTGCATTAAAACTAAACAAGCTTTGCCAAAGCCAATAGCTTTCACCTAGGCAAATATTATTGGCTTTGTCAGTGCGTTTTAGCCAAGCTGTACACCAGCATGGCTAAAAGTTAGTGTCTTGGAGTGACGTAGAGCAGAGTGGTGGGGAGTGACGTAGAGCAGAGTGGTGTGGAGTGACGTAGAGCGGAGTGTCGTAGAGCGGAGTGGTGTGGAGTGTCGTAGAGCGGAGTGGTGTGGAGTGTTGTAGAGCAGAGTGGTGTGGAGTGTCGTGAAGTGGAGTGTTGAGTAGAGTAGACGGAAGTGTGGTAGAGTGGGGTGGCGTAGAGTGGAGTAGAGTGGGGTGGTGTGGTGTGGAGTAGTGTGTTGTGGGGTGGAATGGCGTAGAGTGGAGTGTCATTGAGTGGAGTATTGTAGAGTGGAGTAGAGTGGCCTAGAATAAAGTGGCATAGAGTGAAATAAAGTGTCCTTGAGGAGTGTAGCGTGGCGATGTGTAGAGTGAAGTGGCTGTAGTGTCATAGAGTGCTGTAACGTTTTGTGTCGTGGCGTGGAGGGGCGTAGATTAGAGAGGCATAGAGTGGCGTTGATCAGAGGGGCATAGAGTGGTGTAAAGGGCTGTAGTCTATAGTTGAGTAAAGTGTCGTAATGTGCTGTAGAAGGAAGTGGTGTGGTGTGGAGTAGAGTAGCCTAGAGCTAAGTGGCCCAATTGACGTGGAGTGGCTTAGAGTGGAGTATAGTGTCATAGATTGGAGTGACATTGAGTGGAGCAGTGTAGAGTACACTAAAGTGTTGTAGTGTGGTGTAAAGTGGTGTCAAGTGTCGTCGAGTTGCGTCGTAGAGTGGAGTATGCATTGTGTGGTAGCGCACTGCCAGTACAGCGAACTCATTTTCAATAGAAATGACCATCACATTTGCGCAGACTGACAGTTTTACTGATAAAACTATACAGCACACAAGCGATATTATGTGAAAATGACATCACCTAGTGCATTGATTTTGTTTGGATCGCAATAAAATATTTCTTTCCACCACACTTCAGAATTACAAAAAAGTGCTTCATTTGTGCTTTCCTAATTTGTATATATTCTGAAATCTTTGCACAGTTCATTTACAGACATTTCAATTTTGTTGTGTCCTATAAAAAAGATTTTCCTTTCACGCTCCCAGATTGTAACAAA
Organism: Triturus cristatus; assembly: GCF_964204655.1. NCBI lineage: Eukaryota > Metazoa > Chordata > Amphibia > Caudata > Salamandridae > Triturus > Triturus cristatus. Next base: position 837,262,001 of record NC_140593.1, read on the forward strand.
AATCTTCTCACTTTGAAATCAGATAGAAAAAAGTAAGCACCAAGCTCCCTCTGTGTTTGAATGCACAGCCAATGTGATCAGAACAACATTTAAAGGCCTGTTACAGAAAGCAAGTACTCACAGAAGAATACAAGAGGCAAGTAGGAGAGATGATAGACTATGCTCCATGGAAGGGAAAAATATATGCTGGACAGCCTAAAACAAATGAAACCAGTAAATGGAAAGTAAGCAAATGTGAGTGGCAAAGCAAATGGTAGGTAATGGGCGGCATGCAGGGAACCTTTCAGAATGTTCCCAAGAAGTCTTTAGCTGCCAGACAGTACAACTTTCCTTAACAGTTCTTAGTACTCCAGAATGCTAGGAAGTACATGTATTGTTCTCAATTAAAATTGTATGTGAGGGGCACATTTTGTTTTAAATTAATATATTTATTGCAAGCATATGCCTTGATATGTTGGTGGCATGTGTGACATTGCTTGCGATTAAAACATTTTTTAATTAAAGTAACCATTGCACAAGCTTGTCAAGGCCAGAGCTGTCGGCTTTGCCAGTGCTTGTTTGGTTTGGTGGTTCAGGGATCAGTCATCAGTCCAATGATATCAAGAGAGTTAAACACCCTCTGGTGAGTGGAGCATTATACTGTAATGTTAGCCCTAGAGCGATAGGTGACATTGGAATACTAGATGATCGGCATTGGAATGCCACATTGTCTGGATTGTCGTGTGTGGACATCAGTGTGTGGTTGTCGTTGACTGTCTCAGATAATATTGTCTGCATAAATTGCATAGTTCTTTGCTTTGCAAGCAATTCCATAACCTCTTCACCACCTACAGCAGCATGGTAGTTATCTCCATACCATTAACAATGTTTCAGTTTATGGGCTTTTTGTGGATACCTAATGCATTCTGGGTGTTGCAGTCTTGGTTTGCTTATCTTCAATTTACTATACATGCAAGTATTTGTTGGGAAAAAGCCCATGGTCTGTAAATGGTGTCTCTGATGACGTGGAGTTAGGTGACCACCAGGCACAGGAACTGAGTGCAGTTTTAGCAGAATTTAGAAACTTATTGTTTTACCTCCTCTAGGAAGACAGTGCTGGCGTTTAGGTCACTGGCCCTGTCATTCATTCTCGCAACTGATTATGCTTTTAATCTTTTTGGTATTGCAGCCAGTGCAATTTAACAGTCTTTGGGGTCCCCTGGCAAGACATATTTTTGGGTTCTCTGTGTGAAACAATTTTGAATTGTATTACCCATTTCCTGATAATTCATGCTTCTGTGATGGCAGACAATAATATTATATAAATCTTTAACATGGGCACACAACAGTTAAAACTTGTCTTACCAGGACCCTACAAATCCTAGGGAGAGAGAATGAGTCAAGGGTAGAAGTAGGAAGAAGGAGAGGGGTATAAAGAGAGAAATGAAATAGACAGAGATCAAAAAGTAACAAGCATTTGCAATGCAATAGGTCTCGCATTTATAAGAGTTTGAGCTATTGGCATTGTAAAATTACAATGCCTTTTATTTATGTTTTGATTTTAAAACAAATAAAAGGCATTGTCATTTACAATGTCAGTAGCATAAAATCGCATAAAAGCAGTGTGCGGCGTGCAGCAGTGTGCGGCGTGCAGCAGTGTGTGGCGTGCAGCAGTGTTTCGTGTAGCAGTGTGAGGCATGCAGCACTGTGTAGCGTGCAGCGGCGTGCTGTGTTCAGCAGTGTCGTGCAGCATGCAGCAGTGAGTATTGCAGCAGTGTGTGGCGTGCAGCAGTGTGCGGCGTGCAGCAGTGTGTGCCGTGCAGCAGTGTTTCGTGCAGCAGTGTGTGGCGTGCAGCAGTGTGCAGCAGTGTGCGGCGTGCAGCAGTGTGCGGCGTGCAGCAGTGTGTGGCGTGCAGCAGTGTGCGGCGTGCAGCAGTGTGCGGCGTGCAGCAGTGTGCGGCGTGCAGCAGGGTGTAATGTGGCAGTGTGCGCAGCAGTGTGCGGCGTGCGGTAGTGTGCGGCGTGCAGCAGTGTGTGGCGTGCAGCAGTGTGTGGCGTGGTTTGTAAACAACAAGAAAAGCGGACATCAAAGGAAGGGTGGGAGGGAACGAGCATATGGGGTGTGAGTTATAACGAAAGTTAATTGTTGTAAGAGGGGATGCTGGAAGTGAGGCCGAGCGAGCACTGGCGAAAGCAGTCTGCTGCTTTCAAGTCCGATGCCAGATGCCAGCTTCGCGCTTGAATGACTCACATGCACTGGCCATAAACCGCATTCCTAAGGTGTTGTGCCCCTTACTAAATCTCTCTGAATGCGTGAGGTGGCGCTCGCGCAGGAAGTAGCTGGTAGCAAATTGAATGCGCGTGGTTGTGCACGTAACCGCCACCCGATCCGCCTGGGAAGCCTTTGGGAGCATTTTCTGAAGCCCCTACATAAGTCTCGCTGCGCGATCGCTTAGGCGATAGCCAGGCGAGACCTAAAAAGGAAAGGTCACCTTTATGTGGGTCCGCTTGGAAGGTAGGGGCACTGAGAATATGTCCACTTTGCCCATGCCTTAAAAAGTCTGAGTGCAGCAGCTTACCCAGCTATGAGTTCTCAATAGCATGTGTTTTTACAGTAGTGCTTTTAGTGTAATAATTCTGCCACTGTGGCCTCTGTTGGAAGGCAAGTAAACCCTTGTAGAAGCCAGTTGTAGGCACTGTAAGTTAATGTGTCTGCTGGGAATATCTTTGCTGTTTCAAGCGGGTGGAGCGGGTTATTGTTTGTAAAAATAGTAGGAATTTGTCATGCGAATTACTTGTTATGTGATTACATGTTTGAGCTTTTTGACTTACAAGGCACCCTGCCCAGCCTGGTTTTGTGACTTATCCCTGCCCCTTTACCTCCGCTCCCCCAGCTCCCCTGTTTGTCTAGCTCTCATGTAACAAGCCACACCATTGAGTCTCATGGTCCTGGGAACATTTAAAGAAGTGCTGTGCACGGGACGATGCTTCTTGGCGGCAATACATGCGGAAGTACAAGTCACCTTTACCCTCCCTTTGACCTCGTGTTATGATCTTGAAATGTAGGTGCTGATAGCCTAGACATAGACTCAACTAACGGAGTGCTTGAGATAGACACAGTCAACCCAAGACTTTTCAAGTCCTATGCTGACTGCAAGGGATGTACCCTTTCGCCTGTCAACAGGACCATCATGTGGGTATTTTGGGTGGTTATGGATTGGACAAAAATGCTCCAGACCACCTGATCTTCAAGCTATCACAAAAGATGTTGCCATTGTGAGACTGGATAGGACAGAAAGTAGGGGGGATTGCAATAATTTTCAAGCAAGCAATACAGTATACCCTGTCCGAACTATGTATTGATGGCATTGACCAACAAATGCACGATATCAGGCAACTTTCAATTATCGTTCACCAAGTCCTGCCACTGAGTTTGTGTCACGATTAGCAGATGTGGTGTCTCCCTTGGTTCTGCTGCATTCAAACTTTACAATCGTGAGAGACCCCAATCTGCATCTTGATGATAGCACCTGTTAAGCAGCAACTTCAGTGATTCCAGATTTGGAGGGAATGCAGTTGGTCCAGTGTGTGACTTTCCCCACACATTGATTGAGACTTATTCTTGGCCCTGTCTTTTCTAACCTGGCTGGTTTATTCTCCGACCACCCTATAATTTGGTCTGATCATATGGCCATTCATTTTTCAGTTCCTTATGAGAAGGTGCCTACTAGTTTTGCCTCAACCTCGACTACACGGATGAGGAGATGGGCTAAAGTCACTGTCCCTAAATGTCGTGATGTTCTGGGCACTATTTGGCCCACTTTGGACAGCCATATAGACAGAGCTGATGCACAAGTGGACAGTTGGTTAAACAGAGTGCTAGACAAATTGGCCCCAGTAGAAAACCAGACCTTTCATAGATTAAATCAGCCGACTGGTTCAATGAGGATTTAGCGGTTCTAAAAAGGAAATGCAAGTGTCTCGAGTGCTGGTGGTGTAGAGAGCGTTATCCTTCCTGTAAGAGGGACTATGTGGCTGCACAAAACATTTATCGCAGTCATATCAAGAAAGCTTACCACGGATTTTACATAAATAAAATTCAATCAGCAAATGGTTCGTCGCTTGAAATCTTTGCAGTTAGTGAAGTAACTCTTACCTCTATCTCTAGTTCCAGCGTAAATTGCACCCTCTGAAGCGGGGTGCAATGTCTTACCTAATTCTTTATGGGTAAAGTGGCCAAAATATACAAGTCTTTTCCTGAGAAAGTTAGAGGTGCCCCATGCTTGAGCTCCTGGTTCAGCAGCCCAGAGGATAGCTCTAAGCTATTGAAGTTCAGGCCTTTTGAGCTTGAGGAGCTGCCCCCGCTTCGTGCTCCAGTGTAATCAGAGTCCCTGCTGGACCCGGCCTCCATCCATTCTGGAAAGAGGGGCGGAAACCATTCTACCTGTAGTAGGTGAATTGATTAATGGATCCCTGGACAGGTTCCTGGGTGTTGGAAGCATGCTGTAGTGGCCCCACTATTAGAAAAAATGCTGCTGATTTCCGCTAAGCCGGAGAATTTCCTTCAAATTTCACTACTACCTTTTTTCTCTAAAATCACGGAAAAGTTTGTCAACAGATTGCTCTTGGCCTTTATAGAGAGTCACAACTCACTACACATGACACAATGAGGCTTTTGCCCATCGCACAGTGCCAAGTCTGCCTTGTTGCTGGCAACAAGCTATCTGGATGCAAAACACCAAATGGAGGCTTACTAATAACGTAGAAAGCTTACAGCATACCCATTGCTTACCCTTGGTTGTGTTTACTGTCCATGTCATTTGCTTGCTTCTTATGCAGTGGCGTTCCTTGGCCCAGCTCGTCCATCTTGTGTGTGTGTCCCCCCGGAGCATTGCCTCTTTGCAGTCTCTCTTCCACTGCTCACTTTTGGGGGAACTACTTTTTTTCTTTTTCAGCTTAAGCCCTCCATGAAAGTAGATATGTTTACCTGCTCTCTCCCTCATGTGTTTCTCCCTCCCTGCCAAATACCCACCTGTGCTCCATGTTGCTGTCTTCCTCGTTTATCTCCCCCACGCACCCAGTTCTGCTCTCCGTTGCATGCTTCTTTTTCCACCCCATAACCCCACTCCCTGTGGCTTCCGTCCACCTGCTCCTCTATTGCTGCTGACTTCTGCCAACATTTTCATAGTTTTTAATTTCGTGGAGGGGGGGTTATGGGTGGGAGGACCAGGCAGCAAATTGCAGCCCGCACCTATGCCTTAAAAAAAAAAAAAAAAGTGCATTTGCATTTCTTTTTCATTTTATTTTCAAATACTGATCCATCTTGGATGGGTAAATTTAAAAAAAAGTGGTGCCTCTCATTTTTAGGAGCACCACTTTTGGCCGTGCTGTACAGCATAATTCTGATTTCAAGCAGCATTGACAAGAAGCATGGGCAAATCCAGTACATCCCAAAGGCAACCTGTCGGCTTTGACAGTGCTTTAATTTCACTGCAGACCAAATTCGTCCATTTTAAAGTTTAGTTTTGCGAAGGAAGTTTAGCTGCTAGATCCTAATACGTATTTATCATTTCCTCCATAAAGCTGAAGGTTTTACAAATAAAATCTAACTCTAAATCAACCCCGGTGAAGGTGCACGGGATGAATAAAGCCGCCTTGTCTCTGTGGGCTGGGGAGCGGCAAGGCCCGTCTGGGACCCTCTCCGCATCAGAATCCTCTGGGCTCCGGGCTGTAGGATGTTTTCCATGGCCCGCTGAGTTCCCACAGACGTCCTTAATATAGCATGGCTTTCTCAGTGAGAACGCAAAGCTGGGAGAATGAGGTTTGCATGTTTCCTTTTCCTTTATATGACAGGCCTCCAATGGGGAAGCGGTTGCTTGTTCCCACCACTGCCGCCCGCCTCCTATTCGGCATGGATGTAACCATCTTGATGCTAAAATTTGGTTTTGTTCTTTTTTTTTTTTGTTTAAATGTTAAACCCAATTAAATGTCAAATTATAAATTGAACATAAAACCAGGATATTTAAATAGGACCAATCGCTTCCAGCGACTAATCGGGTTGGAAAAATTAGCAGTTTCAAGTCAGGTTAAAAGCTAGGAGTTGAAACAAGGGTAGGGGACAGGGTTTAATGATTATATTTCAGAAGAGATTCAATTGTAGGAAGTCCAGATCTGCAGCATATGTCTCTCTATGCATTAAAGATTACATAAGAAGGATATCTTTTTTCGGATCTCGTAGAGGTTTCTTTAAGTCACACTAGATAAGGTCTCAATCCTTGCACCCCTGAAACAAATACTTTTATTTAATATCAATAGGGTTGGTCTAAAAGTTGCACTAGTGCCGTTTGTAATGCCAGTGAGAGTTGGCTGGGGCACACAGGAAGGGAGGCGTGTCGACACCAGTAGTCAGGAGAACAGTGACAGAACCTCGTGCACTCAGTGGCCTTGTGAATGATGTCCTGAGAATTTAGTGTACTGAGTTTAGTGTGGTCTTCTCCTAGGCAAGACCTTGTGATTACTTTCCTTGCATTCCCTTCGGTTTCTCAATAGTGTTGACATCGCATGTGGGCTTTACCCTTGGTCAATGTGCGTGGTGATGAGTTCATCTCCTGTGCACTTGGCTACTCAGTCAGAGCAGACTTTTGTCTGTCAGTTTCTTGTCCTGTGAATGGTGGGGATATATACGGCATGTCATTCGTCCTCTATAGATGCGCACAGTTTCTGTAGGTTTCTTTGTGCAGACTTTGTCCACCATCAGTTGTGACCTGTTCCTAGGCCCACGTTTTATGGTGGGAGTGAGAGAATGGGATATGTGTTGTGATGTGAACTGCTAGTTGTGCGTTTCAGTAGACTTTTGGTTGGTATCTGAGGTAAGCATGTGGAAATATGTTTATTTTTAATTTTCTGCAGCTTCTAGGGCAGTATTGGGAGTGTAGGCCAGTAGTATGGACAGATGTGAAGCACTACTCCCCAAAACTCCTCCTGGTGCCTCCTAGCATGAACTGTAATCTATTGAGAAAGTATCCACGGGCGGAAGATTCTTTTGATCAAAACTACAACAAGCATTGGCAATGTCAATAGGTCTGTCTTTAAAAGAATGTTGTATGGTAATGTGAAGCATTACAAGTAAATAGCTTATGTATTTGTATGGAAACAGAATTTTAGAATAATATAGGTGTAGAATAAAAGGTCAGGTTGCACTGTCAAGCCAGATCTAAAAATCCATGTAGGTTAATGACTGCCCTGCTCCCATCTGTGCAGCTGCCAGAGAGAGACAAACACCATAAATTATTTAGTTATCTAAGACCCTTTTACAGCATTACTATCATGTGTGTGCCCCCAAAAGTTCAAGGTCAGCTAGCTGAATAAATAAATAAATAAATAAATGATCACAGCTGGTAGAGGGTGATGAAGCCGGATTCTTATCTACCTTACCATCACCAAGAATCCTCTCTGGTCGCCAGTATCTTTTTATCTGCTAAATAGTGTAGAGGGGAGGAAATCAAATTTGAACACATAATCAATAAATTGAATTTAATCTCTAAAAGGACCACTGACTCCAAATCTCAAATTTTAGTAATTTTTTACAACCAAGAATAACTGCACATACAAGCACCTCAATACGAGGTGAAGAAAATAAATGGGCACTAATACAAAGGATATTCTGCGCAGAAGTCTCATCCGACTCAGAATAAGAAGAATAATCAACTCCAATAACATCAGAAAAGCGATAATCACTCCAGTCTCTACATTAGAAGTCATTAGCCTAAAAGGAAATCAGTTCGTCTATCCCTACTCTGCCTCTAAGATGACATCCCTACTTAGCATTTTCCCTTCCAGGCAAGAGAGTAAAAGGTGTCAGAAGTGGAGACTTCCTAAGAAGTACACTCACCTAGTCAGAGCTCGCTCTAAGATGCTCCTTCTAGCTTCCCATCTAAGCCTCAACTGGTCAACCCACGGGGCACTGTCCCTAATTCAAAATCCCAAAAACGTAGAACAAGCCCTCCGGCACACCCCTTCAGCCAGATCTTCTTCCAGTAGTTTTCCACTGAAACTTGTCTCTCATCCAACGACGGTTTACTCGTCATTGAGTTCCAGGCACCATCTCTGCCGAACCTTTCATCCCTACATTCCAGTATACTCCCATATTGGCTTCTCAGGCCATCCCGACTCCTGAAACAAAGAGTTAGTTCTCTAACGAGCTACATGTCCTTGCACCTGCAACAGAAACATGGGAACGAGAAACTTTCCACTTCTCTGAGATTTTCTAACGACCTGAAACCCAAAGCCTTACCAAGGGAAGTCATTTTCGGCCTTCAATATTTAGCTAACATAAGAAACGAACAGGCCTTTCTCTTAACGTATATGCGGTCAGGCCTTTACACAATTTAAACACTCTCTTCTAGAATCACACTATAAGCCTTTATTTTCATTACACTTCATATATGAATAAGCAAACTGCACGTGCAGACTTTAATATGGTGCACGTTTAAACCTAATGCATCACGTTACACAAAATCAATCATTATGCATTGGCTAAAATAGTTTTGCAATTGACTACGACATTGCTCTTCATAAATGGCATGGTTACATTTCTAATCACACTATTATAAGCAGATGTGAGTAATACATTTCTAAGTCACACATTAATATGAGTCCTTTAACATATTCGGGTGCTGGCTAACAATGATTATGGTGCACCCCTACAATTTTCTGAATAACGTGGCGCTCTATCAAGGGCAAGCACTTTTTTGTGTGAAGCACTCAACTTATGTCCGATCAAAACATGTACTCTTGACTCCCAACATGTAGGTGGAGCCAAGGCCCCTCTAGTGGTACTCACATAATTGTCTGGCGACCGCTGTGCTTTCAAAGTAGACCAAAGAAATGGCGTTCATGGAACCGCAGGTGTGCAGTGGTGGCGGGACATTATTTGAAGGGGTGGCGGTGCATTTGTAGTTTTAAATCTGATTGTAAACCATGCTTGCGCCCTGTAGACATCTGTACAGGGGTGCAGCAGCGCCCCCTGCAGTGCATTCCCAACTTTAGCTCCTATGTGTTGTGAAAAGACTTCACATGGTAGCACCTCAGGCCTTACCTTCCACCGTAGCGAAACAAACCATTGTAAAAATGTTCAAACCACCGCCACATTGCACTGTGTTAGGGTTTGTGTCAAGTAAGCCTTTCCCTCAGCAATAGGTTGATTGGGAGCCTCCCTGTGGAAGACGGTTTTTGGAAAAATAGGTTTAAACGGTGTATGTTAGAACACAATTTTTAGACACATTAGCTGAGAAGCTGGAGAATTCACAGGCAGTACTGGGGGGGGGGCTTTAAATATTGTAATACTTCAGGGACTGCCATCGGTACACTATTTCTTTAAAACAGAAAAAAGTGTGTGGCACATAAAGAAAACTCTATACAAAACAGGCAAATATCTGTGCCTATCTCACGCGGCTTACCATATAAAAAAAACCTACTCCGATTTCTCCACTGAGAGGAATGGTACCAGATTTAAATTAGGTGTCTGGGTATAATATTAACGGCCACCAATGTTTGCGTTACAAACCCATCAAATGTTGTGCTGTTTTTAAAGTGACATTAGGCATGCCAGCCTAACAGGTGTGCTGCTCACATACCAGAATAGTACTCCGAATGGCAGCCTTCATGTGTGAGTACTGATGCTCAAAAAAGAAACAGCTGCTCATTGTGACTGGAGACAACTCGCATTCAGGGTGCCAGGCTCCAGGTTCCTACTATATAGGCTCAGGCCTCACACATTTGTGGTTTTAACCAGGTTGCCCTATGACATTGCCACAATTCTGTGTCTACAGCCCCAGGATGAAAGGCAAACAATGGCAATGTCCCCTGTGCCCATGTAAATAAACGGCATGCCTGGACAGACGACCGATTGTGAAAGTATGTAAAGCAGCACAATCCAGCCATAATCTTTATTTATGCAAAGCGCCATTGGTCTGTCGAAACACACATTGACTCATTATGCACTGAACCATGAACATGACGTAACCCACATTTTTTTTTTTGTATGCAGCACACCATTGTAATGCAAGCATGCCCATTGCCCTTGTTTGTACAGCACCACCATCATGCTGGAATCCACAATACGCAGGTATTTACGGCACTGATGTCATGTCAGAAACCAAGTTGCCATGATATGAACAGCTCTTTCTCAGTGCACACCCAGTTTCCCGTATGATGCCATCCTCATTTTCCAGCTCCCTTCCTTCTTTCCTACTCCCAGAAGTAGGGTTCTGTACCGTACCTGGAGTGGAAGGAGCTTCTTCAGGTCCACAGCCCTACTCTGGAATAGCATGCCGTTGGAACCTAAAACAGCTTCCGCTCTGCCTATTTTTAAGAGTCCCTGAAAACCTGGCTCTTGGTACAGAAATAGGAGATCAGAACTATGTTCCCTTTTCCCGTTTTAGCGCCAAGACTCCTCCGGGCATAAGTTTGCGCTTAATAAATTGTTTCATCTATTTATACTGGGCGTTCCAGTGATGGATAAGGGAAGCATGTCTAGCTGTATAAGCAGCTGACTGTCTCATCTACCATTCACACTTCTAGCTTGTAGGCTGTGGTCGGGGTTTATCATATAAAGATTCCCTTCCACGTATTAGACGGTTTTAGGTTCTCAGTTATACTGGCCATTTAGGGACGGCTTTAAAAAGTTCTAGTCCCTATTTATTGTGTTTTCCAGATAGCCTCTCTCTAGCCCACCTGCCCTGCAAATGGCCGACTTCCCACCACCATGAAACCTTGTCTGTTATTTCTGAAAGGCATCACCCATTTTGCTAGGTCATCCGAAAAATTACACTAGAATACGTTGCTTTGAATAAAAAATAAAATGGACGACTTTTCAAAAAATGTTCACAAATTGTAATTATGAAGGTGATCTAATTTTCAGGCCTTGCGGTCTTATCAGCCTCCTGTAATAAAAAATAAAATGCTTACACGTACATCCATAAACTACCTTTTGGTCAGCCCTCTACATCCATTGAGCTGTTCAGCTGTCCACGACATTGGCTTGTGTCCAGCACGGTATGGGGAAGTGGTAGGGCCCACTTCAGCCATTGCCTCCATAGCACTCCGAGTGACCTGATGTTTCCACCTGAGCACATCCACCTCAAAAGAAGTGCACTTCAGTGCAAGGATAGTTGGGCCAAATCTTCCAAACGGGATGCTTTTTGTCTTTCCTTTTGTTGTCCCTATTCATTTTTTCAGGCCTCTTTATGCGTTGAAATTGCCTTTAGGTTACATTCGTTCAATGCCGGTGGTACCTTTTATTTGTCCAAGAATCATATTTTCCTACATGCTTTAAAACTAAAAAGGGCTGTTGTACCTATACTGAGTACACCTACCAGGTAGAGGCACCCATACTGTTATATTAAAATTAGATGCAGTGATTTATTGTTTGGAATTTTTTTTTAATGCAAGCATAGAATTTCCACATTTAGAGGGCTGCGTGTTTCATGGTTTCCTTTTTATGACATATGCTTGCAATAAAAAGTAAGAAACTAAACATTACATCAGCTTACCTATGGGGGCGGATCTTTGCCAGGGCTTGTTTGAAATGCTTACCAGTTGTGACAGGGGTCCTTCCGGATTCTGATGAAGGCTAGAACGTGGAGGCCGATTGGAGTGGAAACTGCCCAGTCAGGAGAAAATGAGCACTTTACATTTATATCCCGAACCACTGTTAACCTCTTAGTTTCATTATCCAAGCGTGTAGGGAAGACGTAAAACTAGGATTGTGCGCAGCTGCAGGGAGTCTGTTTTACTAGACATTGAATAATTTTTGGCACTTTCCTACGTGAGTGGCTATTTTTTGCGCGTCTTTCACGGTGTTGTCCTTCCAAAGAAAATATTTTCTGCCCGTTTGCCAACTCTCCCACGGCTGCTTCGGCGCCCTTGTTTTTGCAGCAGATGCTAGTGCTGTGTAAAATGTTTTCGCTTCGTATGGCGGCAGTTGAAAAAGATCAGGGGGCATTTTGCTCCGTCTGCGCCTGTCTTGCTGCAGAGCTCCGGCCGACGATCACCGTGAAGTGTTGCCGCCCAGCTAGCCGTTCTTCGAGGGCCAGGAACCAGACCTGCTTTTCTGAATTCAAGACCCGCCCGAGGTCACGGTTTATCAGCATTTATGAGAGAAATTAGGGGCATGAGACATCTTAGAGTTTTGGGTTTGGGATATGATAATTAAATAGAGCATGTCGGGGAGCCCCCAGCTTCTCTGAAGACAGTGAGGCCACCTCTCGGTGACTGTTCAAATCAAAACATTCGGAGACTGTCCTTCCTGATGGCCCAAAGTGTGTGTTTTAATTTCTTTTTTTTTTCTTTTTTTTTTACTGCCGAGTGATGTCGTTGCTGCCTAGTGTTGATTCCACCTCATGCCTCTTACTTGCACCACCCTACACTTCCTGTCTCTTTCATACACTTCTGCTGGGTTTTAGTCCGTTGTCACGCTCCTATCACTGGTTTCCCATCTTTTCCTCCTCCTTTTCTCTTTTCCTGCCTTTACTTCTCTTGCTGTGGGCCAAAGTTTGCTGATGTAAAAATGCCCAGTCCACGAAAATGAGTGTAGATGCCTACTACTGTAGTGTCGTGTGATCATGTGCAGTAGGACCTTTGTGGTCCTAGGCGGACTCCTTACAAAGTTAAGTAATCAGTTGGGAGGTATTAGGGTGTGGTCGATAAAGTCTATGATGCAGTACGTTCAGTTAACAATTGCATGCAGAAGAATGAAGACGTATATTATAGAGCTCCATGCATGGCGTAGTCATTGCGTCCTCCAGAGCTGGGGTGGATACTACAACTACCTGCTACCGCCAGCACCAATTAAGCACTGCTTAGGCGAACGCTCCAGTTCGGAAAATCTTATCTGTTATTCCTCACTATCTTGAGCATGGTTGCGGCTGGGTTGCAGCTTTCACAGTGTGACAGCAAAATGGATACTGGCCTGTTTTCCCCTCTGTGAGCCCTGCTGAGACATTTCTACACCGGTTATTAAAAATATCAAGATAGCTGCCTTCCCAGTGGTGAACACCATACTCAATGGCATTAGGGGTCCAATTACGCATGCTTAGCTTTTGCGTGCCATCCGGGTGCATTGTGGGTCTTGTAGTCTTGGTTTGCTTGCGATAGGTTGAGAGCTCAGTAGTTTGAGTTTTATGCCGTGCTGCAGTACATCCACATCCCTAGGTACAACGACGAAGTGGTTGATAAAACTGTCTGTGATGGCATGGAGGGAGGTGGTTACTTCCTCAGACATCTAAAGTGAGCTTATTTAGTCCATTTTTTTTACTGCATGATTCATCTTTTTGGTTGCAGTTTTATATAGCCATAACTCGATCTGAACGTATTGGAGTGCTTTACAGGAGCACCAGTCGCATTTTACAAGGCCACATTAATTTTTTTTAGGCAATGGTAGATGGAGTGATTTGCCCAGAATCATAGGATGTTGAGCCAACGCTGAGACTCAAACTCGGTTACCCAGTTCCAATTTCAGTAGCTCTGGCCATAATGCCTCATCTTCTCCCATTCCTTCAAGCAGGCCCATCTGTAGAGAACTTCTTCTTCTCATTTACCCTGTCACCTGACCACCTCTGCCCCTTATAGACCGTTACATAGTGAACATTGGTGACCACTTTGGAAAACAAAATAATTGTTTGGTGAGGGTAAGACAATATTTGTTGTTGAGGGTTTAAATTAGAATATAAATGACTAACAGTTGCTTTTTAAGATTAGTGCCTATTATTGTTTTTGAAGAAAACCACTAGGGAGAGAATTGTTAGCTATTTTCATAGTTATTTAATATAAAACCAACTTTCATTATTTAATATAGAATTATAGATCAGTAGCAAGTTTTGTTATCAACTATTGCTACGTCCTAGCAGTAAGTTATGAGCTTTAGGAACCGAAATAAACAATAGAGGTACTCTTTGGGAGCCAAACATATCATAATGTTTAGTACCGTAGTTCTTTTTTTTTTTTTTCACTTATAAGTGCCATAAATCACAGCTGCTACTGCCACCCAACTAGTGGTACTCAGTTTGTTGACCTTTGTACGATGAAAGGCTCTATTGACCACAGCATGAATAAATAATTCACACAGTCCTTGGCTACCTCTAATTCCTTAGGAGTTGTTGTAATAAAGGTTTTCAGGAGTGAGATCAGTAATTGACCCAGTTTTTTGCTTCTTCCATAGACCTGTCACAGCAATTGGAGAATTCTACTCCCTACCCTCCAATGTCTTGCGGTATCTGTTTACATATCATTGTTTTTGTTTTTATCTTCTTGTGATGCAGAAGCATGATAATTGTTAAAGACCGCTTTAACTGTTAGGATGACCTCATTTTACCAATGCGTCAAAAAAGTAAAATAATAAAACGAGCAAAGAACGTTAGCTGTGGGTTATCACACTTTAGTCATTGGCTTTTATTTTTTCTTCATGGTTTGTCATTGCTTTGATCACCATTAAGTCCATGACAGTACTAGGATGGCTAGATTGTCCTATTTATGTTCCCATTTAGTTTAGTAGATGGGGCATGAAGGAGTTATTTTTAGGTTGCAGCCTACCGGACAGCTCAGCTGTCTGGTTGCAAAAGGACTTATGGTTGGTATTCTGAAAGTTTCCATGGGAATGCAAGCAACCCATTGCTTACCATTGGCTTTGTGGTTTGTAACTTAAATTTTCTGTCTATCCATTTGCTAGCTTTATTTGTTTTAGACGGTCCAGCATGTTCTTGTCCCGCCTGTGGAGCAAGCCTTTTCACCACCGTTCCTTGTATTCTTCCATAAGTCCTCGCCTTGTGTAAACAGGCCTTTACATTTTGTTCTTATTTTGTCACACTTGCTGTACATTCAAAGACAGAGGTCAAATGCCGGGCTCTGTCTCCCAAGAGCGCATGTTTACTTTCCTTTCTCTGACTTAGTCAGAGGATTTATGTGACAATCTTTCAGGATACTGGGAAAGGAAAGGTTTTTCTTTCTAGTACACAAAAACATTTAAATATCTGTAAATGAATTGTTCAAATATTTCAAAATATATCGGAGTTAGGTAAGCACAAATGAAGCACATTTTTTGTATTTCTAAGGCGCGGTGGAAACAAATATTTTAATACAAATAAAACAAATCAGTACACTAAGTGGTACAATTTCAACACATTATTGTTTGTACGCTGTATAGTTTTATCAGTAAAACTGTGTGTAAATGTAATGGTCATTTCCATTGAAAATGTGTTGTCTGTAATGGCAGTGCGTTAACGCACCATGCATACTCAACTATAAGCCACTCCATTCTAAGCCACTCCACTCCACTTTACTACTCTATGACTCAACATTCCACTCCACCACACTCCACTTCACTCTACGCCACTTCACTCCAGGCCACTCTGCTACATGCTACGCCACTCCACACTGGGCCACTCCACAACACTTTACTCCACTCCACTTTACGCTACACCATTCCACTCTACGCCACTCTACAACACTTTACTCCACTCTGCGCCCCTCCACTTTTCGCCCCTCCACTTTTCACCCCTCCACTCTTCCCCCTCCCCTCTACGCTCCTCCCCTCTACGCTCCTCCCCTCTACGCTCCTCCCCTCTACGTCCCCCCTCTACGCCCCTCCACTCTACGTCCCCCCTCTACGCCCCTCCACTCTACGCCCCTCCACTCTACGCCCCTCCTCCCGCTTCCACTCTTCGCCCCACCACTCTTCGCCCCACCACTCTTCGCCCCACCACTCTTCGCCCCACCACTCTTCGCCCCACCACTTTTCGGCCCTCCACTCTTCGCCCCACCACTCTTCGGCCCTCCACTCTTCGCCCCTCCACTCTTCGCCCCTCCACTCTTCGCCCCTCCACTCTTCGCCCCTCCACTCTTCGCCCCTCCACTCTTCGCCCCTCCACTCTTCGCCCCTCCACTCTTCGCCCCTCCACTCTTCGCCCCTCCACTCTTCGCCCCTCCACTCTTCGCCCCTCCACTCTTCGCCCCTCCACTCTTCGCCCCTCCACTCTTCGCCCCTCCACTCTTCGCCCCTCCACTCTTCGCCCCTCCACTCTTCGCCCCTTCACTCTATGCCCCTTCACTCTATAAATTTACTCCACTGTAACACAACACTCTGACTCTGCTCCACACCATGTGCCATTAATTCTTACCTGGCGCAGAAACGATGCACATTTTATGCTGCACAGAATTTAAAACTCGTGCAGCAACAAAAGTCTGAGTTTGTACAACACGTATTGTAAATATACCCTTAGGGGTGATAAGCTTGTTCTTTACAAATGTGGAATTATTATTATAATTTTGGGGTTTGGGAGTAAAGTGCTTCTTGCAGAAAAGCGCTTTCCCGCCTCATCGGGGGTAGTAAGCGTTATATAATTACAATTTGCACTAGATGATCACATGGAGATATGCACTTACCAACAGTTTAGCTGTAGTTTAAATGGCCTGAACCAACAGTGCTCAGCAGGGCTAATATAACAGACTTTTGTGAACAGGAATTGGTTGATGATTTACTGTTGGTGGCTATGAACCAGCAGAGTAGCTTTACTTTTACTATGGTAACACTCTTGTGCAGAACTGCCTTTTGTAACTAGGACAATATTGGTGTTTTTCTGAAAGGTTCTCATACTTTTAGTGGGACATTGGCTGTGTTTCTCATCAGGACTGACAGAAGGTCTCATTTAGAGGTTGATGGATGTAGCGCATTAGCAAGAAAAAGGCAGATACCCCATCTGCAAACTCTGTTCTCCCGCCTCATTTAGAGGTGGCGTAAGTACAGGGTTTCCATCAGCACAGCCTCTGCAGTCCCAGTCAGGAGAAACCCTTCTCCTAGTGGCTCACCCGCTTCTTGGATACTAGATCGCAGTGATCCTCATCTCCACCCTGTTGAGGTCAGGGTTACTGATACTGGATTCCTTGTCCGTGTCTGCCATGCTGGGCACGCAGGGCCTGGGTAGGGAGTACAAGCAGTAGCCCTGACACAGAGGTGGAAAGCTCCCCCCTGAATTAGGGCCTTTTTTGCCTTGTTGAAAAACATTGCACCACTCAGCAAATTGCTCTGCCGAACTGCATCTGCTGCATCTATGGATGCACTCATGGCATAAAGATCCCCGTTGGGTCGGCATGGCTCTCTAGTTAGGGCAGAATGTATCTTAAATCTGGGCCTATACCTTAAATGTGACACTACCAGAAGCTTCCTGCACTACTTCTGCTTTTTAGGTTACGCCTGCACAGCGCTTGCAAAATATCTTTTATTTAAAAAAAAACAAAACTAAAAAGCCCTTCCATTACTTACCTTTACCTACCATTGGCTGGCTCCCATGTGGCTTTCATGTCACTCTTGTTTCCTTGCTTCCTTTTGGTCAGCATATCCTCCTCACCTCTGTTATCCTCTAGGGCATCGAGTCTTGTTTGACCTACTGTGGAGCCTGGACCAAGTACTATCTCCGATGGCAAGTGTCCTTCCAGTGGCACTCTTTTGTTACTTTTCGATATGACTCTTATTAAGTGCATGTCTCTGCAGTCCCCTCCCAACCTCCTGTGCTGTTTTCAGTCTTTCTCCTTCCTCTCTCAGGATTGCTGCTGTTTCATGCAATCCCCCACACCTCACGATGCGTATCCCACCCTCACACCCCATCTTGCTTTGCCCCACAAACACCTCTGCTGTTTTTTAATATTTATATGTTGGTTACACGTTGAAGGTTACCTAATCGCTGCGCATTATTCTGCCTGGGAATACACTGCCTATAGCACTCCCTTGCACGCCACGCCGTGCAATCACAGAAAGGCCAAACACTGCCACTCACACTAGGGCACAAATGCTCACACAGTTGCACCTTCAGGCATGCACTTCCAAACACACATAATCGCAGTCAGACTTCAGCAATCTCGCACTCTTACACGTATTCTGTCACATGCCCAGGCCTATCCCACGCACTGCAAGGAAATATAAAAAAAAAATTAACAAACCAATAGATTTCGCATAGGCGAACCCTATTGGTTTTGTCAATGCTTCTTTAAAATGAGACCATAACAGCACTTTGCTCTAGGAAATGGCGGCTTCATCACCAAGTACTTGGACAGGTCAAACATACACATCATGTACAAAGCTTTGAGTATTGCATGTGACAGCTCATATTGGGAGGGCTGAAGACCAGGAATGTCTCTTCCTGCAGCTGGAGAAGTGGGGTTGGTTTTTTGGATTGGATCATTGGGGCACAAATTATAGCTTGGGACAGCTCCAGGGAACAAAAGGAGTGCCTCAGACGGGATAGCAAGTAAACGTTTGGGTACATGCAACAGGTAGAGTTGTATGCTGTACATAGATCTGTACTGGAGGAATTCTTGTGTAAGAGGCAGAAAACTAAAAACAGTTTGGGAATATGCACATTTTCTGCAGTTAATTAATCAGTCTATCTCTGAAATGGAGTGATGTGACCGAACTCTTCATGATCTCCAAGGTCCACAGCACAATATCATTCCACCGTGGTCCTGTTGTTCATTTCTAGTAACAGGTTCATTCTGGTATTTATGCCTGAATCCGAGATGGGCAAATCTGTCAGTCAGGTCTGTGGCATTTCTCCACGCATATCCCTACAGATATTACCTGGGAGATGTTGCGCGGAGAAATCCTTTCAGAAAAGGGTAAGAATCTGAGATTGTAAAGTGTGCTAAAACAGTGACTGCTGGTTATTCCCCATTCTAACCTTGCAAATCCATCACTGCGTAGAACAAGCATTGGCATAGTCAATAGGTCTCGCCTTTGGGACCTTATAAGTATTTAGTTATGCAGCACAATATCATTGGTGCAACAACATCAACTGTTGCAGGGGTAAACACTTATAAGGTCCCAAAGGCGAGACCTATTGGCTATGCCAATGCTTGCTTTTTTTTTTTAAATGGACTGGAGCCGCACATCACGCATAGACATGGGACGCTTGCCAGTCTCCTGTTACATTACAATATAGCAGTGTCTACATTTTTCAGAAGCTCTTCGATTGTAGATTTTGGGCAGATGGAAGCATATATTGTACGCAATTAAAGAGGAAGGACGTCTAGAGAACCAGTAAGCTTAAAGACACGACTTAGCACGTTGTTTCGAAAACAGCCAATTAATTATTCACATCAAGTTACCCTGCTGCTACTGACCAAATTTTGTTTAAAATGCACGGCTTACGGCTGATATCACCCTCTTTTTCCTCATGAAAGTTGAGAGGCTTGAGTCAGGAAGGTTCACAGCACTAACTCCAGGGCTTTAAGTGGGATGAAAAAACTGGGGGAGGTTGTCTCTCAAAGGGGCGTGGCCAATGTAATTAGGGGCGTGGCTTAAAACACATACATTAAAAATATGCGCTTAGCATAGTGTGCCACCCGACTTGTATTTGGCTGTTTCTGTCATTGCATCCAGATATATGATACAAGTAACATCATACCTACAACAAGTCAGGACGATTGGCTTTGTCAATGGTGGTTAGTTGCATAAGATAAATAAGTGACAAATATGGTTTGGTGTATTTAATATTGAAAACGCTTCCACTTAAAGCCCTGGTGACACCACGACAGTGTTGCTGCTCCTGAGTTTCAAAAAGAGAAGGGAAATCCTAAAAGAAAATGACTCTCTTAAAAGGATTCCCCTTCCTCCTACAACGCTCACCTGGCATGATGTCATGACGTAACTTCTCCACAAAACAGAGCCCGATAGAAACCCACCCATTGTCAAAAAAAGAGGGTATGCATCTTAGAATTGAGCATAATTCACCTTAATCTCCATTTGGACAAAGTTCTGCCAAGCTCAGACAGGACGATACTACTAAAGGGGGAACTATGTTTAATACAAGGTAAACATGCGATGAAAATGCACCATTCATTTAAAAAAAAATTGCAAAAAGCAGCAAATTAAGCATATTGTATAATGTATGCTAGACTTCGAAAGGGCACAACCGCCATAGAAACATGTGAGTGATGTGACCATAACTCTCTCTGTCCGTGGGGTTCATCTCACAATAAGTGCTCCTCAAAGCAGTATCTAACTTCGTGAATCACCATGGAAGAGCTAATGTGGAGGCTACCATCAACAGAATAGCGTCAAGCCTAGGAGACACCTGGCTTTCCACAGGGAAATTTAAAAGAGAAACACGAACGTGTGTACGTCCACCCCGTCCTATTTCAATGCTTTTAAGGGGGAAGACACTGTTGTTGTGCATTTACATTTCTAGCATTATCAAACCTTCACTTTAGGGATTACAATGAACATTGGTAGTCAAACATACTAGATTGCTTTGTAAGATACTTAACTAAACGTGATTTGTGATTTGCCTTGTTTCATATTCATTTAAAATCCTAGATAATATACATCACCAAAATGCATACATATGGAATACACAATTCTGGTTCTGCTAGTATTTGCATTAAACCTACATAAGATATACTTACATCTCTGTTAACCTCTCTGCAATAAAACGACATTCTCCACTAATTTGATTGTATTAAACCATTCCGTGACGATAGCCAGGTTCTCACTTTGCTCTACTGAACCTACATGCCTCTAAAACAAGCCTCGGGGTGCACCAAGCATCCCTCCAAGACATTGCATAAGCAAATCTCCTAGTCAGACTACTTACTACCCTAGATTACATTAAAAAAAGAACCTAAACTATCAGTAGACAATGGGACACCTGTAAATGTTCGGGATGTGATCAAGTAGAAAATTATAAGAACTGGAATGCCTACTTCGATAGGGTAAAAGACACACAATTGATGGACGGAATGCAGAACAAATGAATCTCTGTACTGGGGTGAATGTATGACATTGTTCTGCATTCTGTCCATCAACTGTTGTTTTGCATCTACTACGATAGGGTACCACACTGGTACTGAAGATATTACTTGTAAGGAGGATGCATCTTGTTGTGTGGAGGTAGTAGAGACAGGGCGGGATCGGACTTAATTTCAAATATACCAATCTGGGTGTATGGAAGGGGGCACGCGGCGTGTGCCGCTCATAGTATGAGTTGATGCGGTTATTTTCGAATGATTTCTTCTAGAGAAATGTTGGGGTATTATAACTACTCTACGTTTATTTGAAACCCGGGAAAGGTATAAGAATTAGCGAAACAGATAGGCTTCCAAGAACAGATCTTCGCTCCTCAAACTTCCCCGCCTTTGACTAAGGCAGTGAAAGCAGCGGACAAGCCAGTGTGGTCTCCAAGTAATATACTTCGGTTGAGCTTGGTGGAGGCTAAAGGCCCAAGACGATGCGTAAAGGAGCAAGTAGTGGTTTATGCATCTAGTCAAGTCTGTAACTCGAATAATGTACTCTTCTTTCTTGTACCTTCTTTATATCTTCTTGCGCCCCGAAGATCCAGGTTCAGTGTGCAGAAGACGAGCCTGAGAATCCGCGGCAAACGCGCCGCTTCATTCACCTCAATGGACGTTGTTCAGTCCCCACAAAACACGCATCAACATGGCGGCTTGCGCAGTTCCGGTGAGAGCCAGAGAGCCACTGACCAAGAGAAAAGACAGAGCGCGCTGGGCATTCCCTATGGGCCAGTGTAAAAGTGGCGGCCATATAAGCGGAGATGAGGCAGTGGGAGAAATATTGTTAGACACTAATCAGTTCCAAGAGGCGGCAGTAAGATATTTTACTTAGCATTTAAAAAGTATGTTACAGAAAGCGACATAAAATCAATGTAAACAAGCATTGGCCGCGAGGCCGTGAAAGTGACATGGCCGCATGGCACGTAAAAGTGATCGCGATCAACAGAAGAAAGACAGATGGCGGCTGAGCGCGTGCACGCTCACGTAAGCTTTAGGCCACCAAAAGCCTGTGGCAGCACTTTGAAAACCCACCTACTAAATGTCTCGCATGCACTGGCTCAGGCGAGACCTAAAAAACGCAACCATTCAGCATCAGTACCTCTTCTGAACAGTTTTTATGGTGACATAAAAAAGCAGAAGGTGATGCACTGTAGGCAGCACATCTTCTATGCATCCAACATAGTATGTATACACCATATAGTGGATGGTCACCTTGAAACCAGCATCATTAGCCATCAGGACTTGCCACATAGACCACAACTGTACATATTATAGAGAAACCTAACCTACCTCCAACCCAGCACTCCCACCAGAACAAGCCACCAAGATACACCACACACAAATGAAACCAGAGCAACTCTGACAGAAAGACTCTCTTCTATTTAAACAAGATCACATCATTCCCAGAGATACAAGACAACAGGAACGCCATAGGGAAAGACATTACTCGTGTTAATGCAGCTGTGCGCATTAGACAATTATCTAGCATATATTCAACACAGCATATATTTTTATTTATGTATTTGTTTTTTTAATTTTTACTGCGCCGAACATGTAGCTGAAGTCTAATATCAAACCAATACCAACCGCAAACATCCTCATCACAAATCCAATAGAGAACATCGGTTAGACTATGACTTCCACTTCCAACATAGGTCAGACATGTCATGTAGCCCACAACACGTATAGGCTAACTACCTAGCAATGGGCATCTACCGGTCCTAAGAGCTTTGCCAGCAAATGGGAAAACTGTTTCGACACATACCATATAGTCTCAGTTAAAAGAAGAAGAGTTTGCCACCTGCCCACCAACACGACCTGTCTGAAAAGTTTCAGCGCTCCGTCCATCATCTCCTTGTGTTTACACCAACACGACCTCCCATGGTCCACTCGCAACAGAATCCCAAGACAATCATTGACCTCATTCAATAAATGAACACACACACATGTTGAGGACCAGAACGCAGTACCCAAAATACATGATCGGTCATTGACTCAGACTCGGGTTGATGAGAGAACTCCTAATCCATGTGGAATCACGTATGCCACAGCACAACAACCAATCCTTCATTTGTTGCCAGTGGATACAGTTGGTGGACGACGCCCCTCATTGCTTTTGGGGACTAGGACTTCTAGTTCTACATCAGACAGAGAAAGGCGGGAAAGGGAACAAAAAGGAGAAAAGAAGGAAAGTAAGAAAAAAGATAGGAAAGCAGTGAGAAAGGGAGAACAAGGGGTCTGGGAGGACATAGACCTGAAAGAGTGAGATAAAGAGACAGGAACTATAGGGTGGTGGAAGAAAGAGGCATGAGGTGGAATTAAGTCTAGGCAGCTTTGGTTTTGAGAAGCAGTGATATTCGACAGCGCAGACTGCGGGCTTCAGAGAAAAAGTTGAGCCCTGCATTTTTAATTGACTATTTGTGCACTGGCTACGGGAGTATATTAATTGCGATGTGGTCTTCAGAAATAATAACAGCACAGTCCGTAGTCTCTGTGTCTGAAAGGGTAGGCTCAGCTTCTATTATTGTTACAAGTACTAACCTGGAATTTCATTTCTCGGAGTCCCAGACTGGAACAGCGCAATTAAACACTTGATTGACCAGATAAGATTGGTCCTGGCTGCCTTCAGGGGTTTGTCTGGAGTGTAGTCCTCTCACGCCCTATCTAAAGATCTTGTACATGGAGGAGTTTGTTTGTTGTGTGTGCGGAACCGGTTCGACCACTATGATAAGCTGAGACCGGTAGTTAGGGCAGTCGATGGATGCCTCCGTTGCCTGGATAGTGAACACAACACAGTGTACATCAAGGCCTCTACTTGATCAGCATTTGAACTCCCTAACCCATCACCCTTTCCATCGCATTACAAAGTTGGCAAAGCCAGTAGGTCTGGGCTTAATATGCTGACACATGCAAGATTAGCACATTAGATGGAGATACTCAACAGGGAGTTAACTGCAGCGGCCTGAGAGTGCTATAGTTGTAAAGTAGTTCCACATGCAGTTCAGTGCAAGCACTCCAGTATAAGGATGCAATCCGCTAGCCATTACCAGTAGGTGAGAAGTAAATACTCCAAGGGACTGGGCCAAGACATAACTGACCAAGACTAAAGCCAGTACCGGTAAGAGGCTGGTTGAAGAAAGATAGTGTTTGAAGAGGGCATACACTAAGCCTGATTTATGTATATTATGAGCAATGGGTGTGTTTGACAGCTCCGGTGTTAAATTAGACCTGGAGAATAAGATGAGTAAATTTGTTAGATTAGTCTAGACAGAGTTTAGATGCGCTCTGCAGGGCATCATTAGAGTTGATAATTTTTTTAAAAAAAGCAATGAATGAATGAGGGTGGGTATTTATGTGGTTTAAAAGACTGACATAGCAGCTTTGGTACCTATTTGGACTTGTAGGTATTTGTAGTCTTGTGACAAATGTTGCATTGGGCACTTTACTCTTTATTTTTTTTTTTTAAATCACAGGTTTGCTTAAGAGCTGGATCTTGCTCCTATACAAATGCATAGCCCTTAAGGTCTAGGCTATAACTATATTGTAATAACTAATAGAAATAACGAAATAATTAAAATTTTGCTTGAATATGGGAAGTGAAAATTACGAAAATACATGAAATGAAATGTAAAAAAACCTTTTAACTAACCCTAGTAGTAGCCTGGGCATTTCCTTTGACATTTACTGGACGCTAACACAGTTTCAACCCAGACCTGTCCTCTGACCTTAAACGTATCACTATATAGTACCACAACATCATATAAGCTTAAAATTAATAAATACATGCATTATATGTCACTTTATTTTTCGTGTTTTAACTGCGTAGGGTTGAGAATACCAACAAGGGTGTTGGGTGTCACTTATTGTTATGTCCGAACTCAGTAAGTCGGCATTTGCGCATGTTTCGCTACAATTATTTCCTTTCATGTAGAATCAGGATTTGCAAATTACGATATTATTCAACCTGTTTTAGCTTGAGCATACCAGACACTGCAAGCTGCCTAATTGTGAAAGAACTATTGTGAAATTACAGTGGTTTACAGCCTTTCAATTGCTCACCACTGGTTGCCTTATTGTCACTTTTATTTGCTTACTTCTTATTTGATGGCTTGCCTTGCGCTTCTTGCATTTGTCGATCCCATGGAGCATAGCTTCTTTTTGATCCTTTTGGTTTGCTGACCTATAACCCACCACTGCTCACATTTAGGGAACTACATTTTTCCTTTTCATCCAGCACCCCGTGAGAGTGTGTGTGTTTTCTATCGCTCTCTCGTGTGCTACTTGCCCCCTCAAATAACCGCCCACACTGTGTTACTTCCCACTTGTCCCAGCTTATCTGTAAAAGGGCTATTTTTACTGGGGTAAGGCTGAAAGTAGACTGTAAGGATTGCTTTTGTTTTATCTCCTGCATTCCACATATTGTATGAAAGCACACGCTTTGCCATTCAAAATAGCACTGGGAGTAGGGCCATCAGTTGCACTCACCCAGCTGGTGTCTGAGGAAGAAGGGGTACTTAGCATGACACTTCACCTGGAGACTGATACATTTGCACCCGAGAAAATGGCTGAATCCTGTGTAATGTAATTTAAGCATAGGCACGTGTTTCCTTATACATTCTGGCTCTTATTCTTTTTAATGTTCAGCGTTCATGAGTAAAAAGCATTTGAAAAAGAAACTATTCCAGTTATAAAGATTACAAATATTAAATTGAATGTAGTTTAGAGATACCATAAATTATGTTCGATTTTCCCTTCTGTATTTTGAATTGGTTTTTCTTCTTTTACTTTTTTTAAACAATACTTTCCAAACATTGGAGAAGCCAACAACGTGGCACTTGCATTATAATGGCATGACCTGTTAGCTTTGCCAGTGCTTGTTCTGCAGAGCCTTCATAATGGGTGACATCTTACCTCTCACCTCCCTCTCACTAGGTACCCATTTTGATTATAATCCTTTTAGAAGATTTGCCATCTTGTGTACACATTTGGAACCAAAAAATAGACCATTTTCTCATCCAACCCCACCAGCTCGTACGGTTTCCCCTTCTCCTTCAGAGTTGTTTTTCCATAGCTAATCTCAGCCAGCATGATCATCTTCAAAGCAGCCTTTTTCATGCAAGGTTGCACAATTACTATTTATTCAAAATTCATCCTTTAGCTAAGTGAAAGGCAGTACAATTGCATCTAAAAATCTAAACTGCATATGCAACACAAGTGGCTTCTCTAGGTGAAGGACTTTTTAAAACCTCTGCGGAAAAAAATAGAAATCGAAACATCTAGAAAATTAAGCACCTTTCCTAGCAGCTCAAACTGCTTATACCTCAGCTGTCAAAGCAGCCAGTCTGTCTCTCCTTCCTGTCCTCCAAACGTGGGCGTCTTCTATTAAACCAGAGGCTACTTCAAAATGTCCTTTTACTTGAGAGCTTCGCTGTACCATGTCCCCAGAATCACTCCATTGGCCGAACGTTGCATCGAAACACTGGACTTTCTAATTTCTACAGTCAAGACATCTGTTCTCTCAGTTAGCTGCCCTGCTCTTCAAGCCACTTAAAACCCAAAAGCTTCACACTTATTTTTATGTACAGTCCATCTCAAATGAGGGTATTAGGTAAATTATCCAGGAGGCTGGTCCTAATGATAAATATAACAGTGTATAGCTCCATCCTACCACTCCTGCTGTTGGCATCCTGAGTACAAAAGGGGTATCGTCCATGACCTACTCAGTCAAGGCCGAGTCAAACCCACCCTGACGAAACAATCTTTTAAACACCTGGCTAATTTGCATTCTTTTGCCATATTGCTTTTTCTAATAAGGTTCCAGTATCAGCTCTTACATCTCTGCTATAGTGGATTATTGAATCCATTTCTGTCCTAAACGATTTTCAGTGTATTTCCTACAAATCCAACATACCACAAACAGTAATGTCAGTCAGAGATTCACCCCCACCCACACCGCATTTAGTTGAAATGAAGGAGTCCTTCATGTCCACCTAGATCTAAAAGTAAACTACATCATTCTTTTGCAATGGCTTAAATTGGGCTCTGGAATCACTTCCCTTCGATAGTTTGAAATCTTTCTGAGTGACATCTTCTTTGAAGCTGTGGAGTTGGAGCTGACTGAAGTCTCTTCCCCCATATCCCTTCTGTGCATGGGTACCCACTGCCCTGGGCTAGGATTTAACAGAAAACAAATTTAGATAAGATTTAGGTCAGCCTCCCTAAGTAAGTCCTCCCTCTCCTCCTTTTTATTATGGCTGTGAAAGAATCTCGGCCGTCCTAGGACTGCTTGCAAATATGACGGGGACGGAATGTGATTCCTGGTACAGTTTCTTCTAAGTCCGGTCTTTAGGTTCATGCATACCCACAAGGTCCCATTTTGTGATACTGGGAAAACATGTAGGGATAAATATCTTCTCACTGTCAATGACAGGCAGGCGAAGGGAACATTTTAAATAAGATGCCCACATCCTGGAACTCCAACTCCTTTTTGGAATTCAGTCATGTTTTTGAGGCATTGCAAATGGTTTCTTCAACATATTGAGATTTATTTACAATCTTTAACACTTAAAGTTGTCTTTAATGTCAATTTCTACTTAGAGGGATTCACTAAATCCAACCATCTCTAAATAGTTTCCTTTTTACCATGAAGATTATTTATGTGGTTTGCACCTCCAACCCTAAATATATTCATTGGCTGGTTTAATTTGTTAAGTTTAAACTGACAGTTACCTTTGACTTTTTTCTTTGTTTTAGAGTGAAAATGTGACTTAAGTTAGAAGAGCCCAACACATTATGTTTCTGCGTCATGGGACTGGGAGTCCCAGCAAGCAAAACAGCTTTGTATTCCAATAAATTTGTGGACAGACCATGGTCAAAGAAAAACTCACAGGGCGAGTTTTACATAAAGGCATTTTGGCTTGAGAATGCTGGCGAGTCTGTTTCAGATAGCATCAGACCACATTCCACACTATCAAAGAGTAACATTTTGTTCTCTACGATGGTCCATGTCCAGTTGACCTACTTATCTAGCAATTTAAGCGGCCTCTGGCAGCAGAACAAAAATAAGATTTTAAATGAAAAGAGCAACGTTTCCTAGTCTAATCGTGAAATATGTAAACATACTAATATTGCTGGAAAATCGACTGTCAAATGTAAATAGTTTAACATTGGCCTCTTCTAGAGTTTTATACCATCTACATTGTGTTCCAAATAGGAGGTGTCACTATTGCACTAGGTAATGATGCCAATAGCATATATGCACTTTTCTCTGTGTCTTTAAAAGTGAACTGATTACGTGCTAGAGTCTTGTAAAAGAGACTAAGTAAAACACAATAAGGATATTTATCAGACCAGTTTGACCTCGGTTTCGTATCCGGCCAAACTCTCAGGGAAATAAAGTTTGCAGCCTGTTGTTGGAGGCATCTGTCCGTCTTATTCCAATGAAAACGTCCACTCTGAATAAACGCAAAGAGGGCCCTTATTGACCATTCTGTAATGCCCAGGATACACCGGAGCGCCCCTTAGCCATAATGCTTTATATAATACTTAATGAGCAAGTAATCATATGGTCTTCCTTGTAAATTTATCATATTGGCACTGAATTTGACATGCATCACATGCATGTTTTTTCTTTGGGATGTAGGGCAAACCCATTTTAATTTGTTTTTGGTGACGATTTCTGACTTCAAAGTTGCGCAAACTGGGTGGCCGCTCTTTCGTGTTCAGCAAATATGACTCATTTTAAGCCTGCAGATTTCAAGTTGAGGAATCAAGGCCACGCTTGTTCTCTTCGTCTGCAGCTTGAGGCTACAGTTGTCCTCTTCTTACTACAGCCGTTCTTTGTTTGTTCCAACCCACACCCAGTGCAACAAAGACCAAATTCAGCTTAAATAGCCCTGGCCTGTTGGCTTTGCCAATACTTGTTTTAATTTTTCTGTGTGCAAAGTATACACAAGACAAAAAAGCTTTGTGAGTTAGGCCCGAAATTTGGCCTCTGGGCGCTGTAACTGTTTTGTAAATTGACAGACATGGTGCACGGATTATTGAATAATGTGTATTTAGGACAACAGTTACTGCTTTATGTCTGCTTGTAATATTGATTCCTGCAGAGTGTATGCTGGAGAAGTGCTTCCATGCAGTGCCTGCTGAAGAAGAAATTGCTGTACAACGGATCAATTTTTAAGCGGATCTTAAGTAACTGATGAAAAAACATGATAAACTTTCGCATCTTTTCAACACCTCTAATTAAGGAAATCTAATGACTCTTACATCAAGTAAAAGTACTGGATCATCTCATATTCCATGGCAGTTTATTGCAGAGCATAAAGACTTTGTTGCCCTTATTTGTGGCACTCGTCAAATGCCTGCTAACTAAAGGCATTGTACACCATAATTTGTAAAGTCGGTGGCAGTGCTGCCAGAGAGGACATTTTTGCTTAGGCCTTGCAAATCTTGCGAATTTCAGAGCCATGTCTTTGATCCTATAACCATTGCCAGTGCAACTTCTAGAGCACACAGTTACTGCCAAGCAACTTGTAGACCGGTATTACATGCCGGATTTCTTTCAGATGGAATTTGGCTAAAGATAAGCACAAAACTTGTGGTTCTTTCACAGATAGATTATATTAGAATGTATGTCCGGTGCTGATGGTATCTTCAATACTGATGGCTGTACACTCTTTCTCCACAGTTACTTTCGGCCTGCGTTTTGAGTAGAGTGCTGAACTGGATCATTGACTTATTTTGTGCTCTGCGACCCAGTTGACTGCCATGGCACCTTATGAGTCCACATCAACGCCTCTACCATGGAGAGTGCAGCAAAGTTTTTTATGGTCCCCCTTTTTGATTATTTTTGGAGACCACTGAATAATGTAATTCCAGAAGTACTGAGTTAAGATTTTGTTGCACATAGACCAAGCTCAGCTTTTTTAAAAAAAAATTTAAACAAAAAGGTGAATTTGTTAAAGTTGACATACATGCAGTTCCTGCTGTTTGCTGGAGGATGTACACAACTTTCCTAAAATACATTTTGCCAAGTCTGAAATTCAGAAGACACAAAAAATGCTGCTGTGTGGCCTAATTTTACGGTCCAGTGCCCAAGTCCCATTCATGTGCTAGAACTTTCAGCATTCTAGTGCAGCTGTTCCTAACCTGTGTTCTGGCGAACACAAGTTGAGGAGCTTCGTGACTGCTTAGAAAATTTAATAACTTTAATAGATTAATAAAGTGTATATAAATAAAGAAGCAAAATGTAAAACAGAAAATTTTAAAACGTTCTGTAAAAGTGAAGGGAATTGAAAATGGTGGTTAAACATGAAGTTTGTGTCCTCAGAATGACACTTGAGAGCAGTGCAAATGCATTAAACAGAATATAGTATGGACAATGGATGGTCTCAGTTAAATTTAGAAAAGCCCCAACCTCTCATTAAAATACATTATTTTTATTTTTCATATTTCTGAATTAAATAAGACACTTCATTATTTGTGTATTAGTTTGATAGACGCTTGTTTCTGTATTTTTGTGTATTGTTTTGCTTAAGCCAGTGTCCCCGGATTCCAGTAATGATCAAGTAGGGATCCACTAAAGTCAAAAGGTTAAGAACAATTGTTCTAGCACTTTCTGGTCTTTCCCTAGACTCCTCAATGTCTTTACTGTTGTTGTTTTTTTTCCTGCTCATGCGGCTGAAAATGATCTTACTCTGTCTCTTCCATCACTAATTCCCAGCGATCTCTGCTTTTTTTGCTTTACACTTCGATTTTGGCAAAATAATTTATTAAATTATTTCGGGCTATGCTAGCACACACCTACAATATATAACAAGCATTGGCATAGCCAATAGGTCTCGCCTTTTGGAACCTTTTAAGGGTTTAGCGATGCAGCAAATTAATACACAGGAGGAAGGACACTGAAAAAAAACATGCAAATATGCTAAAAAAAAAATTAAAAAAAGGAAAAAACATATATAGATATCTATACTCTCGAAGACCAACACATAGTCATCCTTGGAGTTTGGGAACCTAGTTGAATGTGCGGAGTGCTCTTCACATGTGAAGATGCCTGGAATGTGGAGACATGCTGATGTTCGAATTGAGAGGACGGTGCAGGGATCTTTGAGCTGGCGAAGTAGCCTGTATTTTTGGGTGTATTGAAAGGAGATGAGTTAAGGTGGGGGGCATGATGCTCTGGGAAGGGGATGTGGCGTGACGTCCGGGGGGGGCCGACCATTGGATGAGGGAGCAGTAGTCTGGGTTTGGCGTGTTCTCCCTGTGCTAGCTTGGGCCGTGTAAAAATAGCAGAAAATTGCGGGTGATCTAGCAATGGAGTTTGATTGATTTTTGCAGTGCCGGTCGTCTTTTTCCATGTGTTAGTTGGATGTGGCTGACGGCTTGAGAACTGTGGAGCTGTGTTGAATTTATGGCATGCCTCCTACGTGCCAAGCCATTGCAAAAAAACCCACATGAACGCGCGCCCGCGAAAATGAAAGCCACCACGCTAATTGAAACATGATACAGACCACATGGCGCCTTGCGCACCGCTACTCGCTCCTGCAAGGTACAGACCGATTCCAAAAGGTCATCTCCTAGAGAAGCGCATGCGTGCTGCTCTAGGCTCGACCTAAAAAAGGGGTGTAGTCAGGGCTTTCCTTGGCTTTAAAGAATGTGATCACGTGTCACCAACAACTCCATCCTTGCATTTGTTGCCGGTACACAAGAAGATTGTTCAAATCATTTTATGTTTACAATTTAAGTACGACCTTCCAGTTGGTGGTATTTACTTAGCAAGGCGCAAGTGCAGTGAGACTAGCTCAGAGTTTGGTGCTGACATTTGAATCTTCAGGGAGAGTGGCCATTGGGCTCTTCACCTCTTGACTTATTGATTTGCCTGGCATGCATGACTTTTGGTCACATCATGATACTTTCTTGGTGAGCGTGCAGTATTCCAAACAAAACCAACATGACAAATACTGCAGAATCTTTTCAAGAGCAGGGGCTCCTCCCGAATAGCTGCTGGGGCAATAATTACTTTCATTGCCTACCCTTTCTGCACCACTGAAACCTTTACAGGGTCTACTAGGCATTTAGTCCTCTTTTTATTGAATAGGTGTATTCTGAGCCTTAAATGTCCAATGTTTTCGATACAGAAAATGACACCGCCAATGAGGAGCCCTTTATTACTAAGAACAGTTTTCCAGCATAGTCTGTGCCTATCTAAGTGTTATTCAGATAGCGTGAACTCAATTGACTGTCTCCAAACCTGAACTTTTCACTTCAAAATCTTCGATGTTGGGTATGTTACTCTAGTTAGTTTATTGGAAATAGGAATGACTTCAACAACCAAAATGCAATGCCCTATCACACAAGTCCAGGAGAGTGTATTATGGTCACCCTACATTCAGGAAAGGACATAGACCTACTCCACCGACTTCTTCTATTTCGTTGAGTGAAAGCATGGGAATCCCGAAGGGATAAACTCTTACAACAATGCATTGGTCCAGTCAGTAGAGCATCAGCTTTGATGTGCTCTAACCTGCAAAACGGGCCCAATACATCTCCAAGCGCAATAAGGAATTCCTTTAATGTCTGTCAAAAGGCAAGACAAGCAACTGTACAGTATACTGATTCATAATAGTATGGATTGTCAGGACCCGTGGACTCTCAGGCTCTGGAAAGAGGTCAGGGTATAGGTCAAGGATGTTAATCTTGGACTTTATACACATCCTTCTACTCAGAAAAGCTGTTCCAGTGGTAACAAAGAACACTGAGATCATATGTGATTTAAAGATGCATGGAGGGGGCTTATTCTTGTCCTCTTTGCTCTCAACAACAATATTCTTCTAGTTGCTTCGTAAGTAAAGGAGACTAGTGTGGAGGTTCATCACTAGTGGCAGTTTTGTCAGAACTGCTGTTTCCACAAATATACTTTTTAGTCCTGCAAAATAAGTGAGGTCATCATTACAAGTGGTCTGTTTATCCTTATGGGCCCCTGCCGGGCCCATCAGAATTAGAAGTTCAGCAGGAACACGCTGCTCAGTGGTATTGCACCTGGAGATTTTCACCAGCTTCGAGTAGGCGAGGTCTCCAGGTTGAATACTTGGGAACATATGTGGCAATCAGAATGGTGTATTATGATTTTTGCTTGTTATTCCTCAAAAACAAATAAGCCCAGTTTTCTTCTCCTTTAAAATTAGTGGGACCCCCAAGTAACAGTAAATCTGGGGAAAGAAAATAGCAGGTGTGAGGAAATAGTTTATTATATGGTGTGGCTGTTTAAGCTCACCATGCAATAAAAACTAAAACCCATTTGGGCTCAGGCAGACTTGTTTGTAAGACCTTAGCTCAAGCCTGGGTAGCTGTTACTTTGAGCAGTCAGGCTTTAACAAAAGAACAATTACAAATCATTTAGGAGTTACCAACAAATTCAATAAGAAAGAAACACAACACAAAAGAAACCTGACCTCAATTTATAACACATACATCTTATTTTTATGCATATTTAGACACCAAAACAAAATCCACCAGGAGGCTTTGGAGATACAAATTATTAAGCAATTCGTAAAACGCAACTTTTTCACTCAAAACCGAATCAAGCATTGCCACCTACCAAAGTTATTAGTAACTTTGAAAACTTTGTAATGTTGTGTACAGTTACTCCACCCCGCTTTGGGCGACCAACTCTTACTGGGAGCAAGTCACATGGGCCTGTAAGGCTCATCAGAACAGTTAACTTGCAATCAAAGGAGTCTTCAGTCTGGCTCCAGGCTCTATGGGTGAACTGCCAAAGACATCAATGCGGTGGTGCTGATGCAAGGGATACAGGATGTTGTAGATGCTGATCCGGTTGACTGGGGTCTTCCTGGGGCCACCCCTTGGTCCACGAACACAGTGGGATGAGGTTGATGCCCCAAGTCCAAACAAAAACCAGTTACTAGTGGTCTGCTGCTCTGTGGTCACAGCAACACCAGTGGTTCCCTTTAAATGTGGCTAGTGTCCATCTTGGGCAACCAAACTGCAGTCTGACAACTCTGGTCCAACAGACTTGGGTGCTACTTTTGAGTGTCTGGACTCGGTCTCCCAGGCTGTGCTTCAGCGGTCGGAAGCGATTTAGCGATTGTATCTAACTCACCAAAGTTGCTTCTTGAGCTTTTGTGGCCCTGAAGCTGTAACAGGAAGCCAGCCAACTGACTCTTGTAGTTTACCTGTTCTGTATGGGGCTCAGGATGACTTTCCTCCACAGTCACAGTCCTCCAGTCCTCTCTTTCCTAGCCAAGAATCAGCAGGTGTAGTCCAATCTTTGGGATAGCCTCTCATTGCTGGGTCCAGGGAACAGCACGGCAGCACTTCCTTCAGTTCTGTCTTCAATGCAGATGTGATCTGAGGTCAGTGTACAAAGGGTGACACTTTATGCCATGACCTGGCCTCAGGGATGCGGTGACTGCTACCCAATGGGCTACCAGGTCCCCTCCTGCCTGATGATGACTTGCTGCAATGTGTGGAATCTAGCTATCAGTGTGCAGTATTTTGCCCCACTCCCAAGGTGGCAGAGCCCTTATCTTGGTATGTGGAGCTTGGCAGCCCACCCCAAAGGTGTGTCTAACTGAGGGCAATATGCCCACTGGAAAACCAATTTGGCAACTGTTTCTCCTCTCTGTCCCAACCTGTCTACCAGAACAAAGAGCAGCCCCTCTCATATGTGCTCACCATTTACCTTTCATGGGTGGATTCCTCTTTGAAGCCTACATTCTGGGCTCACACCCTGTATGGGCTTCCTGCCAGGGAGAGGTTATATCTCTTCCAACAGCTGACCTCCATTGTGTCCTTTCCAGGAAGTCGTTCACTCCTCTCCCCAGGATGGAAGAAGGCTTTCTAGTTGCCAGAAACTGTAAATGGCCACTGGAAAACTTGGGCTGCAGAGTGGCAAATTTCTAAAGTTGCCTTTTACTCAAAAGTTCGACTTGGGCATCAAGTTGGACTTAAAGTGACGTTTCTTTTGATACCTTGAACTATCAGCCTTGGTAATCCCGGTCAGATTTTAGCAGAGCTGAGTTGTCAGCGTGTAACCCTGTACTTGCCAATGGGGATACTAGCCTTTCCACAGTAAAAATGGCAATTTGGGGGTTTTATTGTTAGTATATATGAAAACGTATGTCTTACTTTTTAATATACAGCACCCTGCCCCAACAGGCTAATCTGAGGAGTGACTTGTATACATTGAAAAGGAAGGTCCAGACTTTGTTATGAGTTTAAACGTCAAAGTCAAGTTAGCAGTTTAAAACTGCTACCAGTCTGCAATGGCAGGTTGGGAGACATGTTTCACTCTGCCACACTCTGGGTGATACAATAGGTGCTGCGGACACGAGACGCTTTAACTTACAGGCCATGGTCACTGGCACCATATACTAGGGACTTATAAGTAAGTTAACATATGTCAATTCGGTATAAGCCTGTTAAACTTACACTTTTAAGGTCAGAACATTGGGACAGAGGTCGGGCAGCAGGCCTTATTGCACTCTGAGTCGAAAAACCAACAGCATCAGTCCAAAACTTTGGTGGTGATCATGGAAAAAGAGGTATTTCCTTACAACAAGCTGCTCAAAATGAGGGCATGAGTGTCCAACGTTCCCGCTTGGCCTGGGGCAGGGAAGAAGTCCTTGGTAGAACCTCTCCTTCCGTACTGGTCGATGTAGTTAATTCCTTCTAGTATTTTCCCCATATTCATCTGAGTCTTCAAATTTTCAATGGATAACATATTTTGTTTTACACACTTTTTTATTGTGCATAACTTATTTACTTTAGATTCCTCCAAAATAGTCTTCTTACCCAACTCTTATCTAAAATATTATTGTACAATACATATTGCCCCATTTTCCATCTGATGCTCTTCTAATGCATTTGTTTCCTCCCCCCTTATTCTATACTTATCTTGCTATATACTGCAGTATCTTGTTTTAGATTGTTTTACTTTACATATAATTATTTTGTATTACGATTACAATATTCCGTTTTAAAATGCTTTATAAAGCATAATTCATTTTTTTCTATTTGCTTGTGTATGTATGTTTTAAAGTTATTTTTTTGTTCTCAAAAACGTTATATTTAAGTTATTGGAAATATTTACGTACTTGTACTAATTTCAAAATATCCATTACAATTTTTAACTGAAATTTTCTTTGAAATCCTCAAAATATAAAATGATATTGACTTCCATTTTTGCTCTTGGGATTTTGGGTTCTCAGAGTTGCTATTCCTTTTACAGATTTCTGATGCAGTGACTAGGTTTGAATCAAAGTTTTAGCAAGAGTGAAGAAACGTTAGCAAATATATGCACCTCCCTCCAAAAGATTACCACGGTTGGTGACTAATGCTTTTGAAGTGGAAGTGGGTGCCTTGGTAATTATCTGAGGTAGGTTCAGTTCCTGCAACCTTTCAAACGGAGCTGGTCAGGTTGCAAGTAAGAGGCTATTGAAGAGAGGAAGGAATAGCTGTTTTAATCGAATGAGTATACTTCCGTTAATGGAAATGGAGAAGAGGAAATGACTGAGATGGAGATTGAAGAGGCTAGAAACAATCTGCATCGTTTCACTTGCCTGCTAAACTCACCCTTGTGATACTCTTAGAACCTTCTTAAGCTCTTGTACTGGAACATTGATTTCATTGGTCATCGTGCAGTTCTTTTCTTTATTTTTAGTTTTTTGTCTGATTAACCTTTTAACTACAGGTGTCAGCCTGCGGCCAACACCCCAACTACCTCCCCAGTTTGTGTGTCAACCATTAGCCGACACTGGGTAGGTAAATAAAGGCCCCTTTGGTGCACTGTACAAGACAGTTTCCTTTGTATTTTGTACCATCGGGCTGCTCATGAAAAGCTTGACAAACACATTTTTTTCTAAATCCGCCCTATACTGCGCTTTCACTTATTTGGCAGCTGCGGGCCTTTCTTTAGATGCGGCTCGTCTTTAGAAAGGGGCGCGGCCTCCATTAACGTGAAAGCGTAGCATGGGGCATTGTTACAAAAAAAAGTATTTGCAATGCAATAGGTGTCGCATATGCGAGAGTTTAAGATATTTTCATTTACAATGGCAATAGTTAAAACTCTCGTAAATGCAAGACCTATTGCATTGCAAATGCTTGTTTTCTTAGGCGCTCGCTTCCGGCACAGCAAGGCATCTTACTCTTGAGTCCACCTCATGTCTTTCTTACTCCCTCCCTGTCCTGCCCAGGCTGTCTCTTGATCTCCCTCTTGAAGGTTCTTTTCATCTCTGCTTTGTCACTGAGGATAAGTATGCTATTAAAAAATGTGCGACGTTACCCATCAACTACAGAAACCTTCATAAATTATCACATTTATCTTTAGCTTAATTTCCTATCCCTTCCAAGCATCAACTTTCTTCACCATTTAGCCTCTCTCTGAAGTCAACGAGGCGGACAGTGAGAAGGATGGATCATCATTGACTACACTGCCCCCCTTCCCGCCTTTTCAGACTGAGCTTAGTTGAGCTGAACACTGCATCTCCTGACCCTCTGCTCATTAAAGCTGGCCATCATACAGTGCAGAAATATCTAATTTGCCACAAGAGAATGCAAATAAAGTATTGAAAGGATACAGTAGAAACATTTCCATATGGTAGTCAACGGACTGGTCCTGCCCTGCTTAGTCTGTGGTTCTGCGATACTGGCTAAATTTGCCAAATGGACTCTGACCTCTGCCGGTTGATATACTCGCGTCACCCTACTGATGATAACTGAGCACGGCCTGCCTTTGGAGGCTTCATCCTAGTATGGAAACGCTTGCTTCATTATTAATGCATTTTTAAAGCAGTGTGAACAAGTCAACCTTGCCTTCTCGCGGAGAACCCGTCTCATGAGATATTTGTCTCAGACCTCGGCCTTCTAAATTTACAAAAAATAGACATAAGGAAACTGGCTTTCACTGGACACGACACATTCATATCATCTTGTTTTCAGAAAGGGTCCGAAGACTTTTTGATTCATCACACATCTGGATTTCTAACATTATGTTTGCTGTCATTGTTTTTCGATTGAATTCTCGGAAATATTGGTATTATTATTATTATTAAGCATTTGTAAAGCGCAACAGCTACCTCCAGCGGAGGTGTCCCGGCGCTAGCATCCATAGAGAGAGGGGGAGATACCGGGAGAGAGGTCGAGTAGTTAAAGGGTAGAGGATAGGCCAAACAGCCATGTTTTGAGGGCCTTCCTAAATGGCAGTTCCTCTTTTATCTGACGCAGGGGGTTAGGCATCATATTCCACAGCGTGGCGGTTTTTACTGCGAAGGCTCTTCCTCTTAGCC
Source organism: Triturus cristatus (assembly GCF_964204655.1). Taxonomy (NCBI): domain Eukaryota; kingdom Metazoa; phylum Chordata; class Amphibia; order Caudata; family Salamandridae; genus Triturus; species Triturus cristatus. Next base: position 837,300,124 of record NC_140593.1, read on the forward strand.
TTGCTTTTCTAAAGCGTGGAATGGCTAGGAGGTTCAAGTTGCTGGATGGTAGAGTTCTGGCATTCTGATATTTTTGGAGCCTACGTCTCAGATAGAGAGGGCCAACCTCTCTGAGCGCTTTGTGGGCTAGGACCAGAGCCTTAAACATCACTCTTTTTTTTAACCGGCAGCCAGTGTAAGCTTTGCAGACGGGGTGTAATGTGATACCGTAGTGGCACATTTCTGATCAGTCTAGCAGCAGCATTTTGGATTCTTTGAAGTCTCCTCATAAGATAGTCAGGGAGACCAATGAAAAGGCTGTTGGCATAGTCTAACTGAGAGGTGATGAGCGCATGAACCACCGTCTTTCTGCATTCCATAGGAAGGAAGTGAAAACACCTGCGCAGTGCCTTCAATTTCCAGAAGCATTGTGAGGATATGTAGGATATTTGGGCCTTGCCTGTTAATTGGGTATCAATTCTAAAACCCAGGTTCCTGGCTGAGTTGACCGGAATAGGTGGGGGGTTTAGTTCTACTGGCCACCAGAGCTCAGATTGAGGAGGGAGCGGCTGATTAAAAAACAATATCTCGGTCTTGTCAGCATTTAGTTTCAGGCAGTTATCAGTCATCCAAGAAGAGATATTAAGAAGACACTGCCTGAAGTTAGTAAAAGCATTGTCATTTTGCTCTTTGAAGGAGAAAATAAGTTGGGTGTCGTCAGCATAAGAAACAACACGCACACCCAAACCTTCCACGATAGATGCCAGTGGAGCCAGATATACCTTAAACAAGGATGGACTCAGGGCGGATCCCTGGGGGACCCCCTGTAATAGTGTCCTGGAACTGGAAACATATGGGTGAAGGAAGACTTGTTGAGATCTGTCTTCCAAAAACGACTGGAACCACCGTAGCACGGTCCCTGTAACTCCTAGTGAGTGGAGCCTATTAAGCAGAATCTTATGGGAGACCGTGTCGAAGGCTGCCGACAAGTCAAGCAGCACAAGCATGGCACAGCTTCCTGTATCCATCGTCTCACGAATTGACTCTGCCACCTCCAGCAGTGCAGTCTCAGTGCTATAGCCCGCCCTAAAACCCGATTGTGAGTCATGTAGGCAGCTATTGGATTCAAGAAAATCCGACAGCTGCCTCTGGACCTCCTTTTCCAGAATCTTAGCTGGGGCGGGGAGCAGAGAGATAGGTCTAAAATTCTTCAGCTCCGTAGGATCAGCATCTTCTTTTTTAAGAATAGGACGGACAAAGGCTTTCTTCCATTCAGTAGGGAAAATTCCTGTGTCCAGTGAGGTGTTCCAAACATTGTTCAACGTGTTGTTCACTACGGGGGCTAGGAGTTTGAGAATTCTAGCCGGGCAGGGATCAGAGGGGCAGCCAGACTTGACTTTCATAAGATCCCTCAGGGAAGCGTCCTTTTCATACCGACGGAAGTCTGACCATTTGACTGAATGGCAAGCCAAAGGCATCTCCTGCTCATCCGTAATCGGGAAGGTAGAGTAAATGGCCGCAATCTTATCATGGAAAAAAGAGGCTAATTCATCACACAGCGGAAGAGACGTCGGGATGGTGCTTTTAAGGGGCTGAGGTTTCAAGAAACTCTCTACTATCTTAAAGATCTCCCTAGGGAAGTTCTCTGCCTCCATGATTTGTTTAGCCATAAAATCTCTCATGGTTTTACGTTTGAGGGTATGAAATTTTCTCAGTGCCTCCTTATAAGTCTCCTTAGCTGAGATTTCATATTTTTTCCTCCAGATGCGTTCCAGCTTTTTACAGTGACTTTTTGCCATTTGGAGTTCAGTATTAAACCAAGGCGCTGATGGCCTGCTCCTAGATACTTTACAGGATCTGATCGGAGCTATCTTGTCTAGGGCAGAGGTCAGCCATGCATTGAAGAGGGAGGAATCTCTGTTGGGGTTTCCGGAGGGGGTTGGAGTGGTATTGGCTAATTCACTTCTCATTGAATCAGGAGTAACTCTCCTCCAGTTTCTTCTGTTTTCTATAGTAGGTCCATAGTGCTTAGCAGGGCGCATAAGTCCCGGCTTAAACGTGACTAGCATGTGGTCTGACCAGGTTACTGGCAGCGGCTTTTCCACAATGATGGCCCTGTCATTTGTAAAAATGAGATCTAATGTGTGTCCAGCTGAATGAGTGGGGGATTGAACTCGTTGCACAAGATTTAAACTTTTTAGTGCATCGTCTACTAAAGAGGTTTGAGGGCAATTAGCCAGGTCCATATGCACGTTGAAATCTCCTAGTACAGTGTAGCTGGAATAGCGTAGCGATAGATTGGCGATGCAATCAAATAGTGGCGACCAGTAAGAAGTCAGAGTGCTAGGGGGTCTATAGATCAAAAGTCCTGCCATTGACAGATTTTTGGTGAATTTAATTTGGAAGGACAAGGCCTCAATGGGACCCAGCTCTGCTATTTTTTTATATGAAATTTCCCAGTCTTCTTTCAGAATTATTGCCAGACCACCTCCAAGTCTGTTGTCAGCTCTGTTGGCTATAACCATTCTGTAGCCTAAGGGAACAGTCAGGCAGATGTCTGGGTTCGATCCTTCTCGTAGCCAAGTTTCAGTCAAAAATAGCAGATCCAGATCTGAGGTTTTTAGAAGCAGCCACAGATCAGCAGCATGCTTAGGCAGCGATCTGTAGTTTATCAGGGCTGCTTTGATGGGTTGTTTCTCATGATCAGTATCCAATGTGTTGGCCCTTGGTATTGTGGAGGTATCAAGTGATTTTATAGGGGTCGGTCTAGGCATATGGAACTTGCAAGATTTGCACTGTGACTCACAGGGGTTTCTACCCTTTGTCAACATCCTGTCCAGCGAAAAACAGGTCGGCCTTGCACAGTTCGGTTTAGACAGATCGAGCAATTGTTTCCTGGACCAGATTTTTCTCCCCCCGGGAGGATAATGAGCAGAGTGTCCGGCCCCGGGCGCGGGACGAGCGCGGACGGGCGCAGACGGGCTTGCCTTTGGCGGGCCTTCGGCGCGCCAGCGCCATTCTGCCGTTAAATGCCCCTTAGTGCTCGGCGATTGGTCTAGGCATCACACACCCCCTCAGCCCACAGTGTCAGTGCGCATGCGCCTAGCGCAGGCACTGAAGCTCCACTACTGCGCTGTCAACAGGGATAAGAACAGGACACCAAGAGTAAAATCACAGTATACACGTATTGTATTTCATTGTAAAGATTCCACCTTCTTTTTTAGTTATATGAAATGCTCTGTTGATTTCTGTTATGCACTTTTAATTTATATGACAACAATATGCATTGGTAAAGCAGACCTCTCAATTCATTGTTAGCTGATCCAGTTAGATGTTGAGTAGCATCATTCTTTCACTTCTCTTAGAAACCATTTTTTTCATTTCCCATGTTTACAGTTATCCGTTTTAGATCTGATATTTTCCAAGACCTTTTGGGTTCATGAAAATTGTATGTATATTATATTTACTTATAGGGGCTTTCAACCAACCTTCTTCCTCCATTGGTCTGCTATTGTGTCATTCACTTTTTTCTACCACCCACTACACCATATACTATAGCATGGGGCAAAGGGTCAGCCAAATGGAGCAATTCGCCACTGTGACGGCATACTGCCCTCTCTCAAGGGGCACATCCTCATGAAATGTGTGGTTCCCATATGTACCAGGGACTACTATGGCAATATGGGCTTTTTAAGACCGAAAAATGTTTTTTTTTATAGATTAATGAGGACCCTGCAGCTTCTTCAACCATAAAGTTTAGCAAAAACCTTGATAAAATAAAACAAGCATTGACAAATTCAAAAGGCTGGTGGCCAACGCCAGATCTGTTGGCTTGGCTAGTGCCTCTTTAGGGTTTGCGAGCTATAACATGAAAGATTACTCGTTTAGTAATCTGGTGGTTTCAAGCCTGGTATTTGTATGTCTTTTGGTATGAGCAGCACAGTGTCTGTCTGTAATATGCAAAACATTTGTTGGGCAAAAGGTCTAAAGTTTGGGGTTTGTTGAAGCAACTGAAATGCAGTGGTGCCAGAAATAACTATAGAGTTTACATGAATCACGTTTCTTTGTACTTTCAGCATTCTGTTTTTTTATGTAGTAATGGGACTAAAGTTCTGATAAAAAGTTAGATGAGTTCAAAATTTGAGCGGGACAAGCCAATTGTTACAAACACAACATGTGTAAAAAAAACAGATTTTGAAGAGACTGTTTTAGAATGTTAAAATACATTTTGATTGGGTTAATGTTCGGGGACGACTAAGGGTTAGCTTTAGAAAAAGAGTAGGGTGTTATACGAAGGATCAAAATGTATATGAGGTTTGGATATGGTTAGGATTGAGATGAATGAATGAATGAATGGAGTTTTTATAAAGCGCGATGGCTACCCTGAAGCGTCCCAGCGCTAGCGAACTGAGTATACATGAGTGGGGACCTAGTCAGTGGTGGTAAACAGCAGCGTTTTTAACCCCTTGCGGAAGGAGAGATGGTTGGGCTCTGAACGCAGATGGAGAGGGAGGGAGTTCCAGAGTCTTGAGGAGTTATAGGAAAACAATCGTCCGCCTGCTCTAGATCTCTTAATTTTTGGCACTAAGGTCAAAAACAAAGAAGCCGACCTAAGATGCCTGTTAGGGAGATAAGGGGAAATCAGAGAATGGTTAATGGTGGCGCCAGCCTTCCAGAAGGCGCGATGGGCGATACATAAGCTTTTAAAAGCAATTCTTTCCCTAATTGGGAGCCAGTGCAATTTCCTTAGGCCAGGTTTAATAGAGACAAGGCGGGGGGCTTGCAGGAGCATTCGTGCTGCACAGTTTTGGATGACCTGCAGTTTATTGATGGTGGACTGGGGTGCCCCTAAATAAAGGATGGTATAGATTTGTGTTCAGCCTAGTGTTTGGTGACGTAGGCAAAGAGGTGGGTTTCGGTTGTGTAGCAGCAGCGGAAACCATCTCACAAAATAACATAAATAATTTAAGAAAAATATATATTTTTTCTCTCAAACTAACTTCTACTTTTCTAGACACACACTACCTAGTGAACCTCTACGTTTTCACACTTTTTGGTTCACTCATTTTTCTAACTGTACATTCGAAACTTTCTTCCCACATTTGTTTTTCTTGACTGGGCGAAATGTCATTGCACGGCCAAAACCTTTTCACCTTGAAAGTTCTCCCATGGTAAGGACGGCAGTTGCATCATGCTCCTTAATTATTTGATGTGGCCGACCCTGTTTTTCCTCAAATAGAGTTTACATATGTGAACACTTCTGTTGGTTTGCATGATCATCATCATAGTCTTTATTCGATTATAAAATGTCATAAAAGACACAAACAAAGAAAACAAGGAAAAACAACTGTTGCAAACCATGTAAAATGCTTGAAATCCATCAATAAATACTTAAAAAGTTTGTTAAAAAGACATTAAACAGATCATAAGACCATGGACTAAAATGTCGAAAAAACAACATATACAAAAAGAACAATGGAAAACAGCAATGATGAAAGACCCACAATCCAACTTAACATAACTTCATGGGGGTACTACCGGAGAGTACTTAGGATCATTGTTTCTTAAAAACCATGCCCAGCCCAAATACTTAGCTAGAGCAATAGAGATGATCGGTAAAGTGCTTGTGCGTAAAATTCTTAAAGCAACAGTACTACTCCTTGTACCTAGGGTTTTGCACATTGGAGACAACCAAATTCTTCTTGGGGTAGCATATACAGGACAAACAAACAAAAAGTGGGCAATTGATTTGTCTTGCAATCCGCAAGCAGGACATAATTCCGCACCAACACTGGACCATCTGCTTGTGAGGGACCTAAGTGGTAAGGAACAGGCTCTTAATTGGAAATACAGTTTCCTATCGCCAGGTTTGGCGATCAGGTCCCAGAAGGATTCCAGAACGGGAGAAACTTTTGCCTCCAGTTACCAACTGGTCATCCTGGAGCAATTAGCTCTGCTCCAAACATGATAATAAACTCGTTCCCAATAAATCATTCCCAGCGATCTCTTAGAAGGGAACTAGGCCGCCGCTGGGTCCCTCCACAGCCCCTCCAGACCCAGATCTATCAAGGTCTCACGGAGATTCCTCAGCCAGCTAATCTTGTGGAACTTGTCAGATTTTATGACATCCAAGAGGCCATTGGCATACGGAGAAAGCTCCGGGGTGGTCCAGAGCCTCCGCCAGTATAAGACCGGACGAGTTTAGCTAGGTCTGTGATGGCCTTCCTGCCTAAATGATATCTGAGGGGAACCCAAGGTGTACTCTGTGGGAGGCCGGTTATACTGCGAAAGAATTTATTTTCAACAACAGTTAAGGAAGTTAACCGATCAAAACCCCATAGCACGGCCCCGTAAAATACAGAACTTAAGGCCTTTGCCTCATAAACTTGGAGTACTGGTTTGATGGGTTTAGTGAGAGATTTTTTGTGCTCACTTGATAGTGCTCCCGTAATCTGCCTAAATTTCATGGCAGACATCTCGATATGCTTGCCCCACTTGTTGTCGTTTGTTACGTGCATACCTAAATAAATTAACCACTTCTAGCGGTTGACCATTCATAAAAAATGTCCCCGCTCTATAGCTTGGATGTGGATTATAGACCATGAGTTTAGTCTTGGCCACATTTACCTCCAAACCGTGGCCAAGACAAAAGTCTTCAAACACCAACAAAGCTCTTTGCAGACCACTCAGGGTTTTTGATACAATGAGCGTGTCGTCCGCAAACATCAATATCGGTGTAATGACTCCAGCCAGCTTGGGAGCATCGGTATTGACGCTAAGCATGCATTCAACTATCCCATTGATGTATAATGAGAAGAGCGTGGGGGCCATGGTACAACCTTGGCGCACACCGCGCTCAACCGGAAACTCGGGGGTAACATCACCAGGACCTCCCCACTTTTTGCGAAATTAGACTCATGTAGCCTCATTACCAGGGTCAAAACTTCTTCGGGAAGCCCAAGCTTTTCAAGGACTGCCCACAGCCGCAGACGGGGCACTAAATCGAAGGCAGCTCTTAAGTCCACAAAAGCGACGTAGAGACTACCTTTACCCAGGGTGACTACTTTCCAGTGGAGTTGAACAAAGCGAAAGACCTGGTCCACTGTGCTAGTTAGTTTGCGAAAACCAGCCTGGAAAGGGGACAGAATCCTGTTGTCTTCAATCCAATCTAACATCAAATTCAAAACCATCCTCCCAATGATCTTCTGGATTGTGTCAATCAGGCTGATAGGTCTTTAGTTCCCTGGTAGAGCTTTGTCTGTCTTCTTAAATACTGGGATAATAATAGCGCCCCCCCCATGATTTAGGGACTGGGGCACCTTTCCCACACCATTAGCCACTAAAGAGATGTACTTGCTCCAGCAAGTTTTATTGTGAAGGAAGACATCAGATGGAACCCCGTCTAAGCCTGGAGCACGCCCAGTAGCTACGGAACCCAGAGCTTTTAGAACGTCATCAGGACTAAAAGGACCTTAGGAGAAAAAAACATAAGATATCTCCCTAGGGAGATTATGTAAAGGATTACATGCATATTGTGGTTTAAAGAATTTTAACCAACCCTCTTGGGTTACATGGTTTGATGGTCTGTCAGGCAAGCCTCCTCTGTTCCACTTGATGACATTCCAAAACAGTCTGGAGTCTCTAGCGTAACTTGCACTCTTCAAGTCTTGCCAATAAAGTTCGTCCCATTTCTTTTTTGCCTGGCAAAGACATTTCTTATAGGTTTGTCTGGCCTTTCTGACACGGGCCTTGTCACCACTAGAAAGGGCTGTAGCCAAATCGACTCTAGCCCTTCTGCACTCGCCGTCATACCAACGTAAACGTTTTGGAGGAACCTTTTTACCGTTTTTCACTGGTTTTAGGAAGTGCCTACGTAATCCCTCAAAGAAAGATTCATGAAGCCCTGTGACTTGAGCGCTATCTTCCTCAGTGGCCATGGCACCCTCTAGTTTCAACGTTACTCTATCTAGCTCGGTGTCAATAATGGCAATGACCTTATCATTGGACTTGACCTCTCGCCACTTAAGTCTGCGCATATTATTAGAAGGGACAGTTTCAGGAGCCGCAAGTATCGTTACCTCTTCTGCTGATTGTGTGCTCCCCCACCACCGGTGTGTTACACAAATGAGATTATGGTCGCTCTCAACTCGTGGTTCAACCACCATATCTTTGATGGATTTTCATAGCTTCATACAACAAAGTACGTAATCAATCCTACTTTTGGAGCGACCATTGTCAAAAGTATTCACACCCTTCTTATCCCCCAGCGTCCTACCATTCAATGCCCTTAGTCCTTTCTCGTAACAAAGAGCATTTACCTGCAATACCACCTCTGTCCATCGTTTGATTGGAGCAAGGGACAAACCAGGTATACCCCACAGCCGGTCCTCCTCGGGGTCAAGACTCCTATCAGAATCCGGAACCAAGAGGGGTTCGAACGTAACATTCAGGTCCCCAGCAATGATCACTCCCCTCTCACTTGAGTGCTCTTCTAAAAGGGAATCCAGGATCTCCAAGACCCGTGACCTTGCCCCCTTGGTCCCTCTAAGGTACAGGTTATAGATGTCAAGTATGCCCATATGGCCCAAGGATAACCTAGCCAGTTGGATGTCAGGGGAACCTGTAGATATCTCATTAACTTTAGGGAATAGATCCTGACGAGCCCAGGTAGTTAGTCCACCCCTAGGGCGACCCTTATGACCCTTGATTGCCGGTTGGTTTGCATTGTTTTAGCAGCAGAGCACGGGCCACACAGTACAGGAGATGCATTCAAAGTACACCGCACCATTATGTATTTACATAGGGAGAGGTGTGGCGCAGCGTTCAGGGCAGCTGACTCCGGAGCACGGGGCTCACGGTACGATCCCCGGCAGCAGCTCAGCCCAGCACCATGTGACTATGGGCAATAGTTCACTTAATCTTCCCGACGGCCCCAGCGCCTTGAGACCCTTACGGGTGATTAGTTCGCGCTTCTTTACAAATATCGGGTTAGATATGGATGTATCTCTGTAGGTCACATGTCCCCCTAGGCAGGAATGGAGCACTGTACCGCTCGGGGGCACAGTGTGGTAGAGGTGGATGCCATCAGGACAAAAAGAATGTCGGGGCCCCTCACTCAGGATCTCGCAGATCAGGGTAATGTGCTGAGGGGACCTGCTAGAGCTCCAGGGCCCCCTGCACTGGGGGTCTGTGGGGGCCTTTGTTACACCCCTGGGTGGCAGTGCATGTGCAAAAAGATGGTGAAGTCACTCTTCCCTTTTGTGAATGTAAACGGTTTGTTGGGGAGTAGACAGTGGTCTAGCGGACCTCCTCCAACTCTCAACAAGCTTTTCACAAGAGAAGACGTTTCCTTTCAATTGCAGCACTGTTTCCTTTAAGAAAAAACTGCTGCATGAAAGAAAAAATATTTGATTAAAAGGCGTTCACAGACATGGGATATCTGCTGTTTGAAGCAAGCTGTCAATCTCATTATAGCTACCAATTGGAGTGAGTCACAGTTGCGAGCTACCTCATTAATATTCTTGAGGTAGACTGATTGTGACCCCCCACTGAATTGGATTTTGCGAACTGACCTATTGAGGCATAGGTCAGTTTCATACATTTGTACTGGTCACAAAATACTGGTTGCAAGTACCAAAAAGATTTGTGAGACCCGTAATGAGTACATTGACCCTGTAGTTAATGTTTAGGAGTAGTATAGTACCTGGGGCCAGGGACACCAAAGATCAACAACACCCGCTAATGATTCTGCCCACCAACAACGGACTGTCCCAGGATCCAGGGAAAAGGCCTCTCAAATGCCCTCACTTCTCATTCTTACTCTATCTAATACTCACTCACGTTCTTTTCTCCCCTAAAGGTAGGGATTTTGCGCTTTTGTGCTGCCAGATTTGAATATTATTTTCAGGTATTATTATGGAGATGTGCTAACGGATATTATAACACAAGATATACTGTTCCGAACTGACCTCTGGTTTGTGCAGTTCAACTAGAATGCCTAGCAGTGGAAGCGATTGTTTTCATGTATGCCCAGATTCGAAGTGGAAAATGAAATCCGATTCGAGTGTTTATTGCATATTGTGGCATCTTTTTGTTATGTAAAGCAGAATTGAGATGGTCATTGATCCCTTTTGATCTAAATAGTGTAGTGTGTTGACTCTTCATTATGTTAGTAGGAGTACAAGAAAATGATTTTTATTTTTCCATCATTGCATACTTGTTCAGAAACTTGCATGAGGCATTCCTTGAAATTAGGTGGGGACCCTAGAACTTGTTTAAAAAAGTCTTTGGCCTATATTTATCAAGGTTTTGCCTTTCCCTTGCGCCGTGCAAGGGGCGCAAGGGCGACGCAAAACCTAAATGAGATTCATCAAGCCACGCAAAGCCACCTTGCGTGACCCTGAGTGGCTTGATAAATCTAAAGTAACGCAAGGCTACGCTAATCGCTGCCTTGCGTTACTTTGCGGCAAGAAGAAGTGCCATGGGTGGAGCGTGGGTGTTCCTACACATCCACCCATGGATTCTGAAACATTCCCAGATTTACCCACATTGGTGGGAAGGCGTACAATTCTGATGCATTCCCAAGTCTACCAGAGGTGCAACGGAGAGAAATATTTTTATTTCTCCTCGTTGTTTCCATTTTCTAAGTGTGCTGCATTCTCAGCACACTTACAAGAGGAAAATGCCTCTGAGGATTGTTTGTGGCCCTTCCTGCACAAAAATAATTCCGCCTACAGCGCTGACACCTTGCACCATGGTACAAGGGTGCCTGCGGTGGCGCTAGGCAGCAGGTTGTGCTCCGTATAAAGTTAAATGCAGGCATTCCTTCCCTTTCACGCAGCACAGCAAGACACTTATGAGCCTTTGAGTTTAGTAGCCCTTGGACACCATTGGGATGTAACTGTGACATTTTGAAAGCACACTTTCAACCAGTCGCACTGTCTCACAGTTTTCATTTGTTTTCTTGCTGACAAATGACAACCACAAAATTCTTCAGTCTTTCTAAATGCTGTTTTAGCCTTTAAAGCACTTGTTCTTAACCTGTGGTCTGAGGACCTCTGGGCGTCCGCAACACCTCCTCAGGGTCTCCGCGACTGCTTCGAAAATTAAATAATATTTACAAATTAATACATTGTATATAAAAAAGATGCAACATGTGAAACTAAAAATTCTAAAACCTTCTGTAAATATGAAGGTATATGAAAATTAGGGCTAAAAAAATTAATTTGTTTCCTTCGATTGATTAATGGGAGCAGTGCAAGTGCATCAAACCAGATATAAAATGGGCAATGAGTGGCCTTAATTGAATTTAGAAAAACTCTAACCTTCCCATTGAAACTAAAAGTTTATTTTTTTTAAATATTTGTTTGTGAATTAAATTAAATATTTCATAATTTGTTGACTTGTTTGATAAATGCTTGTTTCTGTATGTTTGTGTATTGTTTTATGGTTCAGATCATTGAAGTTGGTTAGGCCAGGGTCCCTGACTCCACAAATGACTCAGTGGGAGTCCCCGAGTTCCAGTTATGATTAAATAGGGGTGCTCAGAAATCATAAAGTTAGGAACCACTGCTTTAAAGAATTGATGAGTATTTATTAAGTTTAATTTTTCTCTGCTCTTTTCTGTTTAAACCGTTGTTTTTCAGTGTTGCCAAGAAGGCCTTTTTGGTTGGTGGTGTAACACCATTTTCTTAATATTTTTTGTGATTTTAGAGGTTTCATTTGTTTAAAATTACCTTCATTTTCACCGAGTTAAATAAGTAAGACCAACATCTAAAACTGACTTCTCCGATGCGTAGCTTGTGAGCTACTGGTAGCTCTCCGACTACCTGTTAGTAGCTCTCTTGTGTACATCCCAGCCTACTAAATTGGAACCTTTTACTTGTTTAAATTAATATATATATGCCAACATTGTATATTCAAAATAAATGTGTTTATTTTCAGAAATCCTAATCTGATGTTTAGAGAAAAATGGCAGAAGGTCCAAAATATATTTAAAGCCGATTTTTGAGTAAAACATTATTTTGGTAGACTTATTACTATTTTATGACTTTTGTGCCAGGGGCACTGAGCTGTGCCTAGCATGCATTACCTACATAAAGTTTTTCAAAACTGACAAAGCCTTTTAAAATCTCGCTTAGGCAGTGCAGCGCATGCGCACTGTCTCTTCGAGACATTGCTGTATTTACAATATGAACTTCAAGCACTGTCCATCTTTTTGATTGGTTCCTCTTACTGTACTTTGTAGATTTTGGCTTTTGTTTGGTGAATATGCTTACTAGTCTCTCCTTATTGACTTTTGTAACCGCCCATGAGGACTGCCCCGTTTACGTGTGCTCTACTCTTATTGTTATTTATGATAATCTGTGAGCACTCAATTTTTTTGGGTGGCTTGCCAGCTGCTCGACAACAACATGCTTCTCCTGTCTTGTATTTACAGTTTTTTATTTAAGACAACAGAAGGGAGTTCAACCATTGCTGGCTTCCAGCCCTATATTTACAATCCCATTCGCTTTGCGAAGATCTCGTATACAAGATGCTTTTTTTTGGGGGGGGGGGGCTTGCCATAACAACGTGCTTCTCTTCTGCCGTGGAGTGTATGAGGCATTCCAGGCCCTTCCACTCACCTTTCTGCCTGGTGCTCCTGTCCCTCACTCCTCTCACCATGTTACTGGTTTGATTTTTGACAACTTGGGCTTTTTTCAGTTTACTTTGGTATAGTTGGCTTCTGCTGGGCTTTATTCTCATGGTGGATTGAGCTCCTTTCAGACATGGAAACACTAGTTCCTTAAATAGGTGGAATGGGTATCTTTCCTGACTCTTCCCTTTGTAATTTTGCTTGTTCAGAGGCTGCGCTAAGTCCTTGATGGTCCTTATTAGCTGTTGGAGACCCGATCCACTGATCTCTATCTCGCAGCTGCATAAGTTCAGCCGCTATTTGCCGTCAGCCATCTGGCCTGTAACTGTGTCATGAGTACGTTGTCATCTGCGACCCCCTCTTCCCCAGCCTCCCAAGCAAATGTCTCTAATCCAGGGCCCAAGCCCAGTACTGAGCTGCTGTTGTTGAAGGGGACTTAGGCACACTGGACTCAGGGCGCCTGGTGTTCTCCAACTAATGACCTTGAGCGCTCGTCGCTGCCTGGGGCAATAACGAGGGTGGTGAGTGTGACCCGCTGTTCCTCTCCGCACCCATTGCTCTAGGAGGGTAAGTTCGTATTTAGATTCTGCACCCAATACAACACAATAATGCATTATTGGCATTGCTAAACTTAGAATTGTTCTTAGAGTTTACTAGTATATAGTGTTTATAGATTTGTGACGCTTAGTTTGAAAGTTAGTGGAAGTAAAGGCACAGATTCTTTGTGTATCCTACAAGCACAATGACAGTTTTTCCCTCTGGCCACGTTAACCTTCTGGGTTGCTATTCTTTTAAGTTGTCATTAATTTCTAGGTAGCTAACATTTTTGTACCGTGTTAATGGTTTTACATAGGAGGATGGTGATTTGTCCAGCACTTAGTTTTCATTTAGTTGTGGCAGTCCTACCATGTTTGCATGTTATATGTAAACAAATATTAAGTGGGTGAAGGTAATAAGGCCATGTCTCATGCAATCGCTCTGGTGTGTCCAAGTATTCAGAGTAGTTTGCATTTCTGTTTTATATATTGCATCCTATCTCTTCACCATATATAATTAAAAAAAATTTAAATCTATTTTATTGAGTTTTCACAGTACCACCTGAGCAATCGCCCGACATATTCACCGTATATAATATTTAATCTGAAGTATTTCGGTTGTATTTTTTTTTTAACCAGAGCTTTCCACAGAACTGCTTCTAGGCGCTGTAGTCGGTGGTCGGCGGTGGTCGTAGTTTGGGCAGTGGTCAGCAGGGTCTGATCTATATTGGTGATGATTTTGCGCATGAGGTGAAATTTAGGCTCAGCCCAGAGACCAGCAAATTTCAGTAGTATGAAGAGTACTGCAAATCAGGGGAGGTCTATAGTCGCTGCTGTCGCAGTCGCCTTACCCATCCACCGCCGTATCCTTGAGCACTACTGCGCCCTTTACCACCACTAGAGATTTTGGGTGATAGTAAACAGCGAGTGTTGTTTTGTGACTCACTCACACACTGCAGTCACGATCTGTGGAGTGAGGTTTTTCTCTTCTCCACTCACTGCTGCCTGGGACACAGATTATCACTTTGGCAGAGGCCTGCTTGCAGAAGCATGAAAGGAAGAGTATGTTCCGGCTGTGACTGTTTTCAAGTTAGTGGGTTTGAAATATTCAACAATCATTTTCAGAACTATCTACATTGTTTCCCTTTATTATACCATTCTCCCTTTCAGTGTGAGCGATTTTGTTTTTCTAAAGAGATGTTTACAGATAGGGTATGTTGAACCTCAGCGAATCTCAGCCAAGCTTTCGCCCACTGGCCCCCTCATCTCTCCCTCTTACTGCCACTACCCCCTCACATCTCACTATTCCACTAGCCCCTCTTATCCCTCCCTCACACTCCCTGTCTCCTCTCTATACTGCCTGCTCATACATGCTACCTTCCTGTGCCACCTTGCGCTGTGCAAAAGTCCACCTCTTGGATCAGCTGATGTAGCAATTCAGTATAGCTGCAAGTAGCTCACAAACTTCATGACCAAACACAGTTGAAGGTGCATGCGATTATCAAAATGAAGGAGGTCGTGGACACTAGAAGTATTGTTGACCCTTCTAGGTGTTGGTCAAACCTCAACTTTAGTGTAAAATAGGACTATTGTTATGGAATTGCATGCAATCAAACGTATTCACAGTTCTCATCGGACCATGGCTCAGTGCGTGAGTACGTATATAATAGCACCAAAGTACATGCTACATAGGAGCATGGTCTGTAACTGATTATTGTTGTTTATCCACAACAAATATCCCAAGTCACAGCTTGGTACAACAGTATGCTGTGCAAAACACCGACATCAAAGAATCAATGGTAACCGGTCAGAGATCTAAACCGCTATCGCGATCGACCCCCAAAGTTAGCGTGGCTCGACAATTACCCCTCCTATTAGCTATAAACAGCAGAACTAGGTCGGTGCGCGAGCATTAAGTGAATGGCGATGCCAACAAAAAGTCAAGGGGAGCCCTGCTACTGGAGGGAAAGAATCAAAAGTCAGCCCTATTAAGACACGCATCACTGAACATCGCAGCAATGTTCGCTGCCAGAAAGTAAACACTAAAATGTGCTCCCACTTTGTTGAATTGCACCATTCTCCTGACTCATTAAAATGGGTAGTCCTAGAAACGTTTACTAAAATCACCAAAAATGCTCTTTTTCTCAAAGAGCAGAGATGGATACATCGTTTATCCTCACACACCCTAGGACTTAATGATGATATACCCTGGGGTTCAGTGAGGGTTTGATCCATCTTTGCAATTATTTCTGTTCCATTCTTCCAGTATAATATATCTGGATGTGTTTGAGACCCTTACTTACACCTTCCAACATTAACATCATCTGACTTTTGATTCTTTCCCTCCAGTAGCAGTATGTACCTTCCAACTCCGGTAGAATCACCCGTTCAGAATATAAGGTACTATGCAGTTACTTGACATAATGGTAACCATACGGTCATACATATGGGGAATTTGGTCCGACAATTTTTGATGACACAATTTTTGTTTAATGACATCACTTTTTATATTTCCTCCATTTTATCACTCTCGATGGGGTATTGAGCAATATTCACATTCGGGGCTGCTGCAAGGCGACTATTGACATCTTAGTATGCCCCTCGCTATTTCAGTATACGGACAATAACAAGCTGAAATATTTGGATTGACACACTCCATTATGGTTCACGTCGTCAATATTTTTACGTGGCACCCCACCTATTTACCTTAGCTTACACTGTGTTCCCCTAAGATGGCAGGCGCTAACACTGCACTGCCCGCACTAGTCTCACGGGCCACACACTGACCGGAAGTAGCTGCTCACCAGCACATTGAAATACGCCATCTGAACGCTCAGCTCCACCACCCAGTCATGGTAGAGAAGGGTAGGTCACCTGGAGACGTGCTACAGGCACAACGGTGAGTACTGTGACCTCTTACACTTCTAGTGGGTGTAGATAACGATATCGGTAGTAGTCCGCAACCGGCTGCCTTTAAATTTTCATTGTCGGTGCCATTTATTTAATGCACGCGATATCGGCAGCGGTCCTTAATCGGCTCCCTTTGACTTTTTGTTGGCGGCGCCATTCACTTAATGCTCGCGCACCGACCTAGTTCTGCTGTTTACATCTAATAGAAGGGGTAATTGTCGAGCCACGCTAACTTTGGGGGTGGATAGCGGTAGCGGTTTAGATCTCTGACAGGTTAGCATTGATTCTTTGATGTCAGTGCTTTGCACAGCATACAGTTGTACCGAGCTGTTACTTGGGATATTTGTTGGGGATAGACAACAATAATCAGTTACAGACCATGCTCCTATGTAGCATGTACTTTGGTGCTATTATATACGTACTCACGCACTGAGCCGTGGTCAGATGATAACTGTGAATACGTTTGATTGCATGCAATTCCATAACAATAGTCACATTTTACAATAAAGGTGAGGTTTGACCAACACCTAGAAGGGTCAACAGTACTTCCAGTGTCCACCACCGCCTTCATTTTGATAATCACATGCACCTTCAACTGTGTTTGGTCATGAGGTTTGTGAGCTGCTTGCAGCTATACTGAATTGCTACATCAGCTGATCCAACTACAACTGATTATGACTTATTCTTCCGTTTTTATCCCAGTACATGAGGAAACCTCGTGTTGAAACCTACCGGGTACTGTGATGCCTGGTTAGTTCACATTTTAGGGTGAGTGCTTGTGCTCTCTCTGCTTTGCTGCTATGCGCTACGATGAGTGAGGTTCACTATAGTTCACCTTGTGCACTCACCGTGTGACACTTTGCTTGTAAATTATCTTAAGCTCACCACGATAGAACTGAGAGCCAGTGTTCACAGGGAATATTAGAAAATGCTCTGGTTTGCAACCTTGACGTACTAATCTATGTGCTGTCTCTCTGTAGGTAGTCCAGTACTACCAGGTATCTGACTAGTGAGTCGTATGATTGTTGTGAGTGTGCAGCCACACGCCATCTGATTTTTTTTTTTTAGTTGTAGATAGTCTAAATTTAGTTTTTTTGGTTCTGATGAATCGCCCGCACATTAGTCTCACATTAGCTAGACTGCGAGAAACATGTTGACTTTGTCACCCATAAGAGCGCCATAATTTGAGACATAATACTCCGTTGAGCACCTTATGTTACCGTTTTTACTTAGGGTAGGAGGCCTCTTGATTAAAATTATTGTCGCTGGTACTCCCAACCCAATTTTAGATCCACTTTCAACACACATTCATCTACACACAATAGACCCCTCACCCCCACATCTTCTTACGGTTGTTGGTAAAAGATCTCCGTTAAAGTGCCCTTACTATAGGGAGCCCGTCGGGTATTGCACCGCCGACCCAACAAGGAGCAGCCCGATGATGAAGCATGACACACTACCAGGTGTGTGAGGGCATTCTAATCCAACAAAATGTGTTCCCGACTTTGAACCATTCTGGTCAGGTTGGTTTATATTCCCTTTTATCTGCTTCTCTCTTCTAAGGAACAGCATTATCTGTTTTTCTAGACTCATTCCTTGCCACACCCAATCCATGACCATGTTGATTTCTCTGACAAACTCTCTCTCACTTCACCCGGCAACACCAATCGCAGAAGCGATTCCCATCCACCCAATTTGATCTGTATACTTCAAATTCAATCTGCAGCTCCTCTCCGAATTTAGTAGGGTTTTCTCTAAAGTTGGGGAATTGTTTCTTAATGCTCATCAAATCAGAGGGGGGTCGAAGGAACATGGACCATAATTCTGCTCCTGGCCACCGGGTAGTTTTTCAAAGGAAGAAGAGAAGAAGGGTAAGGGTCCTCTTTGTCATTGTGACTTTTGTGGAAGACGAAACGTCTTCTGGACAGTCGTTCTGTGGTTTATCTCAAACTTTCCGATCCATGGTAGTGGAACTGACCTGTCTAGCTGCTCACACCCTTCTACTGGGCACTCTGTCACTCGGTCGTATTGTAGTACTTGCATGAGATTTTCCTCTTGTGCCCCATTCGCCAGTGGTCCTGCAGTTACCTCTCTGTTTTTAGGTGCATCAGCAGCCGCATTAACACCGTTTTGGCCGGCATCGGGAACGTATCGAGCTAGTCTTCCTCCCTCGTGTCCTTGCTCTCTTTCTCCTTTTTTCCGTGGCTCAGTGATCTGGAGTAACATGGTGGAGGTTGAGTAATTGTAGCACAAGTAATTGTAGCACAAGCCTTACTCCGTCCCCAAGGTGTCACTCACACTTCTAAATATTTGGCCGTGCCTTTACCATCCTAGTGAAACATAAAATGGGCAGGAGTCCCTTTCAGTGGAAGCTGGCTATGTTCAGATTTTCCGGGTCCTACCACTCACACACAATTAGCAAGGAAAGGGGTCTGCTGGCTTTGTACCAGCAGCTCATCCTGAGGAGGAAGGGAGGGGGGGAAGGAAACTGTAAACTGGTTGGGTGCCTTCATTTATATTTCGTCAAACCGAACTTGTGACTGGAGGGGTGGGAATGTATTCTGTGCTCACATACAAAAATCCCCTTGCCTTTGGTATTTGTTTTTTTTTCTTCAGTCAGCAGCCAATATAGCTTGTGAAAGTGCATAGGCAGCTGTAACGTAGGGCCTTTTTTCTCACGCTTGTTCATCCTTCAATGGCCTTTGCTTGGGTCCTGGCATTCCAGGTTATCTTTCCTATTACTGCACTTGTCCTAGGGCCCACTCGCTCTAAACCATGGATTCACAGTCATACACATTCTTCTCTTCCCTGGACACCTTCCATTCCTACGTACCAACCAACTTAGTTTCCCTATCGACTTCTCCCCGGACTACATTTGTGCCCACCCTTTTTAACAACACATTGACAACCATAAACAATACAGGCCATGCAACAATGAAAAACACATTCAAATATAAGGTAAGTGCAGTTAGACTTTACCTAGAATTTTGGTTCAGCTATTCACCTGTTAAGCCGATTTACCAGGTCCAGTGCTGGGCCGTGCTCCATTCTAGTCCCTCCAGAGAAACTTTTCTTTTACCTGTGGCACCTGATGTCATCATGTGGAGTCCAACTCAAGTAGTCTCCAGTCTTCTATTTGTGGAGTCATTATCCTGGCCAGTGCACTATCTAATCAAATAAACACAACACATCAGAAGGTCTGAAAGTCTATTATGCGTTTAATGCAAAAAAGTGTTGTATCAAATAATCAGGGGACAATATGTATTTCAGCCAAACAAAGTTCTCGCTAAAAAAGCAAGATGGAGCATGTAATAATAAAATGCATTCGTTTTGGACAGTTCTTATACATCTTTCTTTGTATACAGGTCTATTAATCATGAATATGTGACAGAAACTGTTACTTCAATGAAACTATTTGATGAGCAGGAGGCAGGATCTTCTCGATTAGAAGATCTTGAAATGAAGGTAAAGATCTGTTCGAGGCATATGAGCTGCAGATCACACACTGAGGATAAGATCGCCATCTGGTGTTGGGCTCGGATGATTGCAGGTTATTGTTGTCTTCGGAAGAAGCCTTTGGTCACGAGGTTGGTGACTCCTCCCCTGGACAACAGTGCGCATGGGCATCCACTCCATCGTCAGATTGTTTTTTTCCGCCATTGGGTTCGGATGAACTTTTTTCCGCTCCAGCAGAAAACTTTTAGCAATCGATTTAACTCTTTAATCTTCATTCCATCGACGTCGAAATCAACTCGGACCGGTTCCGGAAGCGGCTGATGGACAGGACACCCTTCAAAAAATGCCCCCAGTGTGGAGCGAAGTTCCCCCACAGTGACCACCACGAGGTTTGTAACCTCTGCCTGTCGCCGGAACACAACGAGTCCACCTGCCCAGCTTGTGCCGCTTTCCGTTCGAAGAAGACCCTCCGGGACCGAAGAGCTCGACGCCATATTATGGCCAAACCAGCTCCAGAACCGGAGGACATCTTTGCTCAAGATGTTCCCGAAGATGACACCGAAGATCTCGAGATCGTGTCCGAGGCCGACGATTCCGATGACCTCATCACTCCAGGGCAGCGTGTGAGTACCACCCCCCCTGCCCCTGCCCCATCCAAAAAGGCATTGGTCAAGACTCCGCCAGCTGGGCCCAGTCGCGACCGAAAATCCTCTTCAGAAGCCCCGCCCACGGGCCCGGCTCTGAAGACATCTAAGCCTGTAGGTGGCTCGGGCTCGAGCAAACCTCATGTGATTGTGCCTTTAACACCCTCGGCACCGAAAAAACCGATATCAGCACCGAAACAGGCTTCAAGACCGAAATCTCCTTCGGCACCGAAACGTTCCTCGGCACCGAAGTCTCCACCGGCGCCGAAACGTTCTTCGACATCGATGCCTAAAAGTCCCTCGGCACTGAAGCTACCGGCACCGAAACATACATCGGCACCGAAAACTCCATCGGCTCCGAAAAATCCACCGGACCCGAAACATCCTTCGGCACCGAAAACATCATCGGCACCGAAAACTACGTCCACACCAAAAAAAGCTCATAAAGACCCGAAGCGGCCGTCGCCGCCACCACCTTCGGAGCCAGATGAACTTTTTCGGCCAGATCCTACTCAAAAGCGGATCTACATCAATCCCGACACTGGACATGTGACTGCCGTCCCATATACAAAGCGGAAGCTGGACATTACACCTCCTCCAGCTCCCATACGGAAAAAGGACTGTGCCACTTCACCACTTCGTCCTTCCTCTCCTGTATTACCTCCTAACCCGTCCCCCCCCTCCTCCTCCTCCTTCTCCTTTACCTTTACCATCTCCCTATCATTCACCTCCTCCACAGGATGATAATGATGACTTAGGGGGAGGGGCGGACCCTGATTTATTTAATGATCCTGTTGATCCAAACGACCCGTTTACATTTCCAGACACAGCACCAGTAGATGACTGGTCTTATCCAATGCCTGACATGCCTGACCCCACTACCTACCCCTCCAAGCCCTCCCCTCCTGATGACCATTTGGGGTTTGGCCAACTAATAAATGGGGCAGCAACATTCCATGGTGTCCCTATGCACACGGACCCCCTTGAAGAGGATTTTCTCCTCGATACTTTTGAGCAGTCACAGAAAACTGTTCACATACTGCCCATGATTAAAGGGGTTATAAAGCATGCCACTGAGGTCTTTAAGACCCTGTTCGAGCGAGGGTTCTCAACCCCCGCATCGAAAAAAAGTACCGACCAGCCCCGCAGGACCCTGCATACATTAAAGCCCAGCTCCCTTTAGACTCCTTGGTCGTATCAAATGCCAGGAAGCGCGTTACCTCACAGACAACTGGAGAAACGCCCCCCCCCAGACAAGGAGTCTAAGCTTTTAGAGGCCTCAGGCAAACGAGTCGCCGCACAGGCGGCGAACCACTGGCGTATTGCCAATACCCAGGCCCTGTTAGCCCGGTATGACAGGGCGCATTATGACCAACTTGAGGACCTTATGCAACACCTGCCTGATCCCTTTAAATCCCAGGCCGCTGACCTCATTCAAGAAGGCAAGTTAATATCTAATGCCTCCATTAAATGCGCCTTAGATGCGGCAGACACTGCTTCTCGGGCGGTCAATACTAGCGTCTTACTCAGACGACATGCCTGGCTCCGTATTTCCGGTTTTAAACCAGAGGTTCAAACCGCAATTCTAGCTCAACCTTTCAACCAAGAGCAGTTATTTGGCCCTGCAGTGGACACTGCATTAGAAAAAATGAAAAAAGATAATGAAACTGCCAAATCCATGGGAGCACTGCAGTCTCCTCAAAACCGGGGTTCCTTTCGTCGCTCCTTTTATAGAGGAGGCTCCAAAAACACAGCAACTGAGACCACGTCCACCTTTAAAAATTCTGGACAAACATCCCCTAACAGAGGATATTTCCGGGGAGGTTATAGGGGAAACAATAACAAAGGTCGAGGGCGGGGCAACAACAACAACACCCGCACCTCCCCAGCCACCAAACCGTGACTTGCCACCACTCCCCCCAGACCATTCCACTCCGGTTGGGGGGCGACTCCAACAATTCCTACCTGTCTGGACTTCCATCACCACAGACAGATGGGTAAGACAAATTATCCAGTCTGGCTACTGACTAGAACTCATACAATCCCCCCCAAACATACCACCCAAACAACGTCCAATGTCCTCACATCATCTCTCTCTCCTCAAACAAGAAGTTCAATCCCTGTTACAAAAACATGCGATAGAACCAGTCCCTCTTCAACATCAGGGAACAGGGGTGTATTCTCTATACTTCCTCATTCCCAAAAAGGACAAAACATTACGGCCCATACTGGATCTCAGACTGCTAAACCAGTATATACATTCAGATCATTTTCATATGACCACCCTCCAACAAGTCCTCCCACTGTTACAACAGGGAGACTTCCTTGCCACATTGGACCTCAAGGACGCGTACTTTCACATCCCTATGCATCCCGCTCACAGAAAATATCTACGATTTGTGGTAGATGGGCAACACTATCAATTCACAGTTCTCCCATTCGGAGTAACAACAGCACCCAGAGTGTTCACCAAGTGCTTAGCAGTTGTGGCAGCGTACCTCAGAAGACAACAGATCCATGTCTTCCCCTATCTGGACGATTGGCTCATAAAAGCCAATACTCACCAAAAATGCGTTCTCCACACTCATCGCACCATTCAAACTCTCCACAATTTGGGGTTCACTATCAACTACCCCAAATCCCATCTACAACCTTCCCACTTACATCAGTATCTAGGAGCAACCATAGATACATCCAAAGCCATTGCTTATCCCAGCACTGCCAGGATAGCCAGTATACAAAATCTCATCTCTCAATTTCAAACTCATCCATCTCTTCCAGCAAGAGTGTTCATGCAGCTCCTAGGCATGATGGCGTCCTGCATCTCCATAGTCCCACACGCACGACTTCAGATGCGTTCCTTACAGGAATGTCTAGCACAACAGTGGAACCAAGCTCACGGACAACTTACCGATCTGGTGTTGGTGGACAGTCGCTCGCTTCGCTCACTGAAATGGTGGAACACCATCAACCTGTCCAAAGGACGACCGTTCTTAGAGCCTCTTCCACAAGTTGTGCTAACTACCGACGCATCTCTCACAGGGTGGGGAGCCCACCTCCTTCACCATACCACTCAGGGCAGATGGACCAGTCAACAGAAACTGCTCCACATCAACCACCTGGAACTCTTAGCAGTGTTCCTCGCACTAAAATCCTTTCAAGTTCACCTAAAGAACAAAACTGTCCTCATACGCACAGACAACATGACGACAATGTATTATATACAGAAACAGGGAGGGACACATTCTCTCCAACTGTCCCAACTCGCACAGCAAATCTGGAGATGGGCAATTCCCCAAAACATCTACCTGTTAGCAGAACATCTCCCAGGGATCCACAATCAAGTGGCCGACCTCCTAAGTCGCCACACACAGCAGATCCACGAATGGGAACTACACCCCAAGGTTCTACTCCCCTTCTTCCAAAAGTGGGGACAACCAGACATAGACCTGTTCGCCACTCCCGAAAACACAAAATGCCCAACCTTCGCCGCCAGGTTTCCACACCCACAGTCGAAGGGCAATGCCCTATGGATGAACTGGTCAGGCAGATTTGCGTACGCTTTTCCGCCTCTCCCACTAGTTCCATTTGTGGTACGCAAACTGAAACAACAGTCACTAACACTAATACTAGTGGCTCCCACTTGGGCACGTCAACCGTGGTTCACCACACTTCTGGAACTATCTTTAGTTCCACATCAAAGGCTACGCCTCTCCCCGGATCTATTAACCCAGAACCATGGAGAAATCAGACACCCAGATCCTCAAACACTGAACCTAGCGATCTGGCTCCTGAGGTCTTAGAGTTCGGTTACCTCAATCTCCCTCCAGACTGTATGAATATCATAAAGGAAGCCAGACGCCCTACTACTAGAGCGTGTTATGCCGCTAAATGGAAACGATTTGCCATCTACTGCGCTAATAATGACATACATCCATTGGATGCTTCCATCCAAAACATCATTTGCTATCTACTACACTTGCAAAGATGCAATCTAGCCTATTCCTCTATACATTTACACCTAGCAGCCTTGGCAGCCTACTTGCAAAATAGGCAACACCTGTCCCTTTTTAAGGTACCAGCCATCAAAGCGTTTATGGAAGGTCTCAAAAGAATTCTTCCCCCAAGATTGCCACCTGCCCCAGTGTGGAATCTCAATGTGGTTCTAACAAGACTCATGGGTCCCCCATTTGAACCTATGCACAAATGTGAATTACAATTCCTAACATGGAAGGTAGCTTTCCTTATCGCAATCACTTCCCTACGCAGAGTAAGTGAAATACAAGCCCTTACACTAGAGGAACCTTTCTTACAACTACACCGTAACAAAGTGGTTCTTAGGACAAACCCTAAATTTCTTCCAAAAGTGATTTCCCCTTTCCACCTTAACCAATCAGTAGAACTACCGGTCTTTTTCCCAAACCCAGACTCCGTAGCGGAAAGGGCCCTACATACCTTAGATGTCAAAAGAGCCTTGCTTTATTACATCGACAGGACAAAACCTTTTCGAAAGACAAAACAACTCTTTGTTGCTTTCGCACCACCACATAAAGGCAATCCGATCTCCAAATCAGGTATAGCCCGGTGGATAGTTAAATGCATCCAAATATGCTACCTAAAGGCTAAACGTACACTTACAGTTCCCCCTAGGGCGCACTCCACGCGTAAAATAGGGGCTTCTATGGCCTTCTTAGGTAACATTCCCTTAGAAGACATTTGCAAGGCAGCCACGTGGTCTACCACGCATACCTTCACTAAACACTATTGTGTTGACGTGCAGGCCAAACAACAGGCCTCCGTGGGCCAGGCTGTCCTAAAAACTTTATTTCAAGCTGCTGTATAATCTATCCTCAGTGTGTGATCTGCAGCTCATATGCCTCGAACGGAATATGCTACTTACCAGTATGCATCTGTTCTTGGCATGTAGAGCTGCAGAGTCACACACGCCCGCCCGCCCGCCTCCCCGGGACCTGTATCTGTTCCAGCATCCGTCTTACTTAGACATTACACATGGACATCCTTTCTTTCATTCCTATACACTCCATCTTTTCCCATCATGGCGAAAAAACAATCTGACGATGGAGTGGATGCCCATGCGCACTGTTGTCCAGGGGAGGAGTCACCAACCTCGTGACCAAAGGCTTCTTCCGAAGACAACAACAACCTGCAATCATCCGAGCCCAACACCAGATGGCGATCTTATCCTCAGTGTGTGACTCTGCAGCTCTACATGCCAAGAACAGATGCATACTGGTAAGTAGCATATTCCCTAAACGTACTGCTGAATTTACTATATTCCTAAAATTAAGCTTCTAATTGCCAACACTGAAAGTGAAGCTACTCTTTACTATGAGATGGGGAAATCTGCATATGCACTACCTCAAGTAAAATTGCTTCTAGGTGTATGAGAATATTGAAACTGAGCATATATGTTAAGGCTGATGAACACTTCAGGTTACCATAAAACAGATATCCAAATAAGATCATATGATACATCAAGGCATGTTGTGGTATGCATTTGCAAGGAAGCATTAATATTTAAGGCAACAGGAATAAATGGTTATGTTTTCCGACGTCGTCCTTGCTGCTTACTCTTTGTGAGAGCCATGACACCTGTGGTGAGTGCTTTACATTCAGTGGTTTCAGAGGCCAAGCTGAACTTCGTGTTGATGTATTGTAATTGCGTTTATATAGTGCTTACTACCCCTGACGAGGGGTTGAAGCGCTTTTTTGGCGGGTAGCACTCTATTCCAGAACCCATGAAGGATTAGTGGTGAAATCAGTATAGTGAAATATTAAAATTAATTTGAGCTGTGGATATGTTAGTCTATTATTTGGATTGAGAAGGAGGATAATGGAGGGATAGAGAAGGGAAAAGGTTTGCATTTATATAGTGTTTGCCAGCTCTGATGAGGCGTCGAAGCCCTTCTAGGCGAGCAGCACGGTACTCTGGAACCAAAAAGCATTAGTGGTGAATTAGTCTGGGGGAATATGAAATTTAGGTGGTGGACATGTTAGTCTGTTATATAGATTAAAAAGGATAGTGGAAAGATGGAAGAGGGAAGGGTTTGCATTAATATAGCGCTTGCTACCCCTGATGAGGGATTGAAGCACTTTTTGGCAGATAGCACACTACTCCAGTAGACAATGATGTCCCTCTCTTGGGTAATGTGCACTGCCCGCTGTGCCATATGCAGCTCTAACAGGAACACTACTGGCTCCTGAGTTAGCCCAAAAAAGGGAACCTTGACTGACTGAATCCCTCTAGCTCCAGCCCGTCACACATCATTTGATACCCAAAACATGAGTACAGCAGTCATTGTCCACGAAAGTCCTACCCCTTGTCTTATCCACTCTTCCATATGTCAGGTAAACCAGTGCTTCCTTAGGTCCTGTTCAGTTTTTCGAGAACACAACTAATGTAATATTTCGAATCACCTCACAAACTTCCTATAGCTCCGCAAATACTCTGTTCTCTGGTGGCTTCACTCAGTTTAAAAAAAAAAAAATCATTTAGTTGCCAGCCCTTGCTCCCAGCCTTCACTGGGCTCCTCCTGCCCTGTAGCAAGTGCTGACAACACTTGACCTTGGATATGGGGCTGGGCAGCCACTGACTATCCTTCAGTGGTCACAGGGCAATATACTTTCTCACAGCAATCCTCCTTCTCTGCTGGAAATGGCTCCCAACTGCCACAAGAGACTTGATTGATGCATTTTTATGCGGGTCTTTAACAACTTGTCGCCAAAATGTTGTAGTTGGAGTATAGAGTCTCCATACAAGAGTCTAGGGTCACATAGATAGGAGGCAAGTTCTTTTTTCCATGTTAGACGCTTAGGTTACAGCAATAGAAGCTAGGTCTTTTCAGGGCTCCATTCTCCCTCCATTTGTTCCTATCTTCTAACTTCCATTACACACCACCATTCTGTTAGATCTTTTAATCTCAGCATTCCAGACATACAGGGAATGAAGGGACACAGTATACTACAGCTGTGTAATTGGCTTTTATTTTTCCATTAAGAATCCACTGTGTGATGTAGCCCCTTTTTCTGATTAATGATTACGTCTTGTGTATTGTGTATATATACACCCCCTTTCTTGGCATATCTTTTGAGTTAGAAGGTCATTTTACTCTGGCCATGACGTGTAACTTCTATGATGGTGTAATATTGTGTCATGATATCTCTTTTTCTAATATATGGTATATCTGTGGAATTAGGTCCTATTTTACAGATCATAATAAATATATTTTTATAGCGCCTCAGTTGGGATATTTAATTTTGCTTGTGAGGGCACATTGTTCTTGTGATGTTGAGTTTATCAGAAAATACGTGTATGCTGTAAAGTTGTTGTCCTCCTCTGGCACGGAGTAGATATTGTGCGGTGTAGTCTATTTCTTCAGGTCCGCTCATGTGCGACTCAACCATTCTTCTAATAGTCATGAAACATACCTCGCATAAGGAGATCTCTTTTATGCACATTGAATGATGGCCCCCTGCTCAGGATATGTTTCAATTTGAGCAGTTATTCAGCAGTGTTAGCTAGTAGTTGTTCAAGTAACCTTGATCTAATCTTCCTTTGTATAGCCTAGTTTTCCTGAATTGACCACTTCCATCCTCATGAAAATATATTTGCATTAAATGTTTTTGTTTTTCTTATCGCTGAATTGTTGATGTTGCATATCCAAATTCACCAACGTCTGGTCTTCTTCTTTCATGTGTACAATATGTACCTAGAAACATCTCCTCTTTCTTAAGGAATCTAGGGTGGCACTGGACAGTGTCACTGGAGGTGAATTTAGACTTCTTTTTTTGTTTTTGGTTTACTGTTACCTTATTTTTGCTTTCATATTGCAATGATTGCGAGTGAAGCGTCTTACTTATACAATATACTGGCGTTGTGCTACTTTGGCAGCCTTACTGCACCTATGTTGGGGAAACCAATGCTTCATTTTATGCCACAGGCAGCAGTTGGTTGGCACTTGCACTCATTTTCAGGGACTGCAGCTTATTTTTCATCATTAGACTTTAACTCTGAGCAAGAGAAAAAAGCAAAAAAAGGATTATGAGAAAGATATAAAAAAAGAGTGACATGAGATAAAAACAGGGATGAAAAACAATGTGCCAGAGTGATAGAAGGAGAAAGAAAGTACATGGTGGTGGAAGAAAGAGGCATTAAATCGATGTCGTGTTTAGGCATGTTTGGTGTTTTGATAACCCAGCATGAGGCAGAGGTGGCGGCCACCTAAGAAACGCCTTTGGGCCCCTGCACCTACCGTTTTTGTGAGCAAATTAATTACCCGGGTCAGGCCCTGTCCCACTTAACCATGAACTGTAACAAAAATATTCTGTCTCACCCTGCTACACTTTACTTGTGTTATACCCTGATATCTATAAAACACAAGTTCCCAGGCCGCGTGCGAACAATGCCAACATTGAACCTTAAGCCGCAACAGTCGTCCATTCTACATGTTCCGTTAATGTCCCTTCAACCAGAAAGAGGACTTTAAAACGGTTATAACCGTAAATAAATGCCTTGCTAAGCTATTTCTACTCACACCTAATGGCTGCATGCAGGACCAACCCGGAACCAAAGCATCAGCTTGTGCGTTCTAGTTACCACAAACATCTTTTTCTGGCGCAGACTGGTGCATTGTATGTCAGGCACTAGCTTAATAGCTAATGGCAACGTGAGATTCTGTCAGCACTCACTCAGTCTCTGACACGGGTAATTATCAGCCATTGTTAGGTTTCTAGAACAAAAGCCACCACAGAATATTGAACAGAAGGCATTGAAGAGGTATGCACTCTATGTATGTATACATCCTATTTTTAGTCTTCGTTCACCCTGGCTATTTTTGCTTCATCTTTACTAATGATTGGAGCGATGAGGGGCACTTTTGCCCGGTGGTAGTGCGAGAATCCGAGGAGGCTGTCATGGGGTATTGGGCCGTCAAAAATGATTGGCGCACCAGGCGCCACCAGCGCTTAAGCCGGCCCTGTATATTCAAACAGAATGCGAAAACTCTCTTAAAAATCTATCGCTTTTAGCCAGTTTTTATGAACACTGTGTTGTAAAATGCAGTATTGGCCCTCACTTTGTTTCGATGTTCATAGGCTGTAGGGGACTTGTGAGAACACCATTGAGCGCATCTGGGAAGGGGTTCAGTCATGACTGTTCAGTTCAAATCAGGACTGATATTCCCACCCCACTTCTCTCAAAGGTTGTGTACCACCACAAATTAAATTAGAGCAATCAATCTTATTTTATCGAGCTGTCTCATTTAGGGGTACCTGCTATAACCAATTAGAGGGACAGGTGGCTATCCTTGGCCACCCTTCACAAGCCTTAGTATGTACATTGTACAGGTAGCTCCATGGCGTTCTCAATGGGTGAGCTATAGATCTTAATATCTACATTAGAACTCATTGTACTGATTGTGGTGTTTCCATTGTCAGATGATGTTTCCTTTCATATGTCATCGGATAGCCGATGCCTTATGAAGTCTGCTTTCTCAGGTCATAATATAGCATTAAAGATAGCTGCTGTGGGCACCACTGATTGTTAAAGACCACTTATCATTTCTCCCAGTAACCTATGTCTTTTGAGGACCATGCACTTTAAACAGAATATCTCAGAATGGACAAACCATGGCAGTAACCAGCTAAGTGGACTTTGAACATAATAAAAGCAATGAAGGGACCTGCAGAGCTGCTCAAAGGTGTCATCTTACTGAAAACCACAAACTGCGTGCCTGTCTCTCACACTTCTTTATCCATCACACTGATGAGGGCTGAATCCCATAACATGATAGCCACACCTCAGTGGTCCTCACTCATGAGGTGGATACACTTCCCACACAGGATCAAAGACATCATCCTTCCAACCACACCCTACACCAGATGTCTTCAAACTATTTTTCCCTGAGCCCCCCCTAAGCAAAATGCTTTGAACTTGGGCCCCCTCGAAAACTATAGGGCAAGGATTTGGGGACGGGGAGGGATGATTAAGGGGGAGGGGGATCCTGAGATCATTTCAGGAGTGCTTTTCTGTAGCTCGTAATCAACACTAAATGTGGGAAAAAGCAATAGCATCAAGCAAGAACAGAATTGACCAAAACACTACTCATACTTGGGGTGTTGTGGGCCTCAATGCACTCCAACTGCTGAACTAATGATGGCTATCTCCTCTTCTTTCACTCCTTCCCCACCATGTCTGGCCATCACTTCAATCTCGAAACAAGTCCAGTCTCTTTCTGAAAGAAAATTAGCTACTGCATACTGCCCCCCTTGTTCCCAAATGCTAGCAAGGAAATTTAGCCCCATGCCCTCTTTTTGTTTTTATTGTAAAACATTTATAATTGTGATGCCGTGGGCCCCAGGGCGAAAGTGTCACTGCACCTGTTTTTTTACTAGTGATAGCTACTGCCTTGCTGTCGCCTCTGACATTTGTTAACAATATGGGCTCCCATCTCACACCATCCCTTTTCCTCCATCTCACACCATCCCTTTCTCTCCATCTCTCATCATCCCTCTCCCTCGCATCTCTATGATGGTTAAATCAAGGCGTCACCTCTACTCCATTTTCCCCTCCTTTGGGCCATTGCTCCAAGTCTCAAAGAAACACCGGCACAGGAAGTACGCCCTGGGCCTCTAATGCAGCTGCAGCACCAATGATTCCTACAGCTCTGTGAAGCAGGCTGTCTACTCTGCCTACTTAGAAGGGCCATTACTTCTAGGTCAGATGCCCAAATCAGGCTTTCGGCCACTTTGTGTAAAAAATAACAACAAAACACACATTTAGCCTCCCCTGTTGCTTGGGCCCTCTTCCGTGCGCAACAATGGTGACCTGGGCCCTAACGCTAGCAAGCAAAATGCACACTATGTTTTTTTTTTCATAGTAAGACCTACATAACTGGGGTCCGGTGCCCACTCTTAAAGGGTGTGGGGGGCGAGCTCATGTGCTGTGTAACAGATAGTAGAGAACTAAAGAAGAAACATGCCTTCTCACCAAGACGCCCACTACCTGAAAGAAATGTAAATGTCTGCAATGGTTATTTAACAAATATAAAGGCTGCTTTGCTCCACAGTTTGAAGACCTCTGTCTTACAGGGTGTAGCATGCTACTCAAGCGCTTCAGTGTCCCGCATAGTGGTAGAAGTGCTATATAAATGTAGCAATACAAGAAAATACAGTACCAGAGTTATAGGCCCGAACACCTTGGTCTCATTATGAGTGTGCATGAAACATAGTGTGTTGCAATGAACATTTCCACTCAGCAGGGGTCAGTAATTGGTAAAACAAATGTAGATGTGATTCTCACAGGCTCATTGTAATATCTCACTCTTTAAATGGGCACCAGAATATGGAAAGCAGTGGTTTCTGTCTCCGATATTTGAGGCTTGGTGCCTATATGAAATAGCGTACAATATGATCTGAAAGATGACAATTCCATCGTGTGACTTTTAGTTGCCTACATTTAACTGGAACTAAATTAGAAAGGTGCATAATGAGCGTTTTCGACTCAAACTTTTGACCATTGCAGCTTCTACACACCGGATCAATGTATAGTTCTCAGTGGTGTATCAGTGGCAACCAGTGTGCCATTGTGTCAGAGGCCCAGTAGCAGTGAGTGCATTGGGTTTTACTATAGCAAAGACCCTGCCCGCTCCCCAAGTGCTTGCTTGTTCGAGTCCTTTTAATTCTTTGGAAATACTCAATATTATAGAAGAAATGGGACTACGTTGCCCGTTGCCGCCTCTTGTTCCCCGTTGCAGTGGCACGGTACATCGGTGTGCCAGGCCAGGACTTTGTCTCAGCTTCGTTCCGAATTCCATATTGAAGGAAACAATAGCTATGAAATAAAGCTGGTTTGTTTTGCTGGAGAATATTGAACACCTCAATTTATCACCTTTCTTGGAAAATGAATAATGTATTACTGCGGAGGAGTGCATAATCGCACTACTTACTTCACTAACCCCTCAACCCTTTCACAGTATTAAAGTCAAAAGGTAAACTCCATACAAAATTACCTCTCATACTCTCTTTATGGGTGTAAAATTGCCAGCAAGCATGTAAAAGCTCAATTTTCCATTTTTGTTTGTTTTGTGTAGTTAGGAATATAATTCTGGTGCATTTTTAAGTTATTGTGTGTGAGAATTCCTGTGGTGGGTGGAGAACGCGCTACATGGCACCTGTAATCCTGAGGACATGGAGAATAGCTGAGCTGACTCGGGGGGGACGGAGAGAAAAGATCATTTTGCATGCTGTAATGATGAAAATAAAATGAAATCAGATCACGGATTTGTACAGTGGTAAGTACCATCTAGGCAACTCAGCTCCTTTATTACTCCGAGTAGTTTACTCAAAGAAGGTTGGCTTAATAGCCTTCTGGGGTGGCAAAAGGTTGGTAGATTTGCCGCCGTTCATTGAACCGGTCCATTCCCTCGCTAGCTTTCCAAGGAGGATTTATTCATTTTTAGGTCAGACCTAGGTACAGCTTTAGCTGTCACAACTGTCCTGTTTTCCCAAAAGATAATAAAAATACATATGTGTATACATGTAGGTGTTTTGGATCAGTCCTCTTCTGTCCTTGATCTGTTCAATTGTTCCTCACATTTTGCCTTCATCCACCGCAGCATACAACATGGGGCAGTGGGTCAGCCCCCTTCACCAGTTGCCTGCCTTGCACTGACAACTAACTGCACAGGAGTTTACTTTAGCATCAGGTCTGATGTGCATGGGTTACTGGTTGCATATATTTGCAGTAAAATCCTAAATTTTGGCAAGACCAGATCAGTTGGATTTATCAATCCTTGTTTCTTTATTCTTTTAAGCGAACAAAGCGGTTTTGTCTGCCCATTAAAGAGCCTTGACCTGACTGTATGATACAAAGTGTTTTAGATGAACTGTAGCCGTCCAACAAAATGCTGAATGAAATGACACCAAATTTATCTGGAAGCTTGATATATTGGTCCGCAGATTGTGCCTTTTGTGATTTGGTGTAAATCTATTCAGTAGTTTTGGGGGAAATTAAGGTTTAAATATAATTGTTTATCTGGACAGTTGGGTCTGCCAGATGCTTGCGAGAGTCTTGCAGGAGCGCCAATTTAAAAATGGAGCATTCTGATTGGCCAAGAGTTTTTTGCCCTTGGGCCATCTCACTGACGTGGAAGTCGGACTCCCGCTGAAGCGAGTGCTGTGATTTCCGAATGTCTCCAAGAAGTCTTTGCAAACCAAACAGTGCAAGACTTCAACTTAAAATGTCAATTTGGCAGAAACACTAGCACATAAACAGTTGCCGAGCCTACAATCAACTCTTAAACCTGTGTAACAAACCTTCTATGTTTGAACGGTTAGTGCACACAGAGATTGACACTTAATGCAGTATTTGTTAACAGATTTTAGTTATGATCGTATTTTTGAGATATACTTAAAATGCAAAAAGAAAAAGTACAAGTTCCAGAGTGTACATGACATGGATTCCCCAAAATGTCTGGGGAGTCGTGTTGTATTGTATCTGGATTTATATAGCCCTTTCCATACCTCTTGTAAGGCCTGAAATGTTTTTTGGGTGGTCCGAGTGCGTTATTTGCATAGCGATTTATGCCCCTAGTAATATCGTAAAGCATGCTGATTTGGGTCAGGTTCTTTTAATTGTAGAGAACCGAAACTTCTCAGGAACAAGCAGATACTCGGGTACAGAGTACCTGCTCTTCTATTTTCCATTTCATGAACTGGAGACTGTTTTAAACCACCAAGGAAGTACTCTATGGCGTCCACCCAGGAGCGACAGAGGGCTTGCTCATTGAAGGCAGTGTTAAACCACCAACGAGGTGTTCTGTGGAGTCCACACAGGAGAGACAGAGGCCTCGCTGATTGGAGGCTGTATTAAACCACCAACGGGGTGTTCTGTGGAGTCCACACAGGAGAGACAGAGGCCCCGCTCATTGGAGACTGTGTTAAACCACCAACGGGGTGTTCTGTGGAGTCCACACAGGAGAGACCGAGGCCTCGCTCATTGGAGACTGTGTTAAACCACCAACGGGGTGTTCTGTGGAGTCCACACAGGAGAGACAGAGGCCTCGCTGATTGGAGACTGTGTTAAACCACCAACGGGGTGTTCTGTGGAGTCCACACAGGAGAGACAGAGGCCTCGCTGATTGGAGACTGTGTTAAACCACCAACGGGGTGTTCTGTGGAGTCCACACAGGAGAGACAGAGGCCTCGCTCATTGGAGACTGTGTTAAACCACCAACGAGGTGTTCTGTGGAGTTCACACAGGAGAGACAGAGGCCTCGCTCATCGGAGGCGTTGTTAAACTACCGAGGGAGTACTCCAGGGCTTTAAGTGGGATGAAAAAACTGTGTGTGGGGGGGGGGGGGGTCTCTCAAAGGGGCATGGCTGAAATAATTAAGGGTGTGGCTTAAAACATTTATGCTATAAATCTGTGCTCAAAGCAAAAACCAAAGGAATGTCTGAACTGGGGTGGCAGAGTGGGCTAAAGAATGGTGATGGATTAAACCCAGATCAGTTGACTGGAGGTGAGGGCTTGCAATGTTCAACACTCCGTCTATCATTTTATTTGGTTTTTGCTTTGTTCGCCATAAGTTGGCAGGGTATGCTCAGACGTGAGTCCCTTGCTCACTTTGCCACTGGATTCAAGCAAGCCTGGCTGAAGACGGCTGAAATGCCAGAAACCGGTCCTAGGAAGCTTGTTTCCGGTCCAGGGAAGACATGGCTTGGCAGTTCGGGCTGGACTGTTCCCATGAGGCACAGGGTCAGACTGATTTGCATATGGCCATGTCTGAACTGGGGTGGCAGAGTGGGCTAAAGAACGGTGATGGATTAAACCCAGATCAGTTGACTGGGGGTGAGTGCTTGCAATGTTCAACACTCCGTTCATCATTTCCTTTGGTTTTTGCTTTGTTCGCCATAAATCTGTGCTCAGCATAATGTGCCATACGACTAGTGTTTTGCTGCTTCTGTTATTGCCTCCACATATATAATACAAGTAACATTACACCTACAACAAGCCAGGACTATTAGCTTTTTCAAGGGTTTTTAGTTGCACAAGATAAATATACTACAGGCATACATACAACTATGGCTTCGTTGTATATAATATTGAAAATGCTTTAGTTCTTGAGCGAGAGGTTGTGGCAGAATGGCTAGAGCTGCCAGCTTTGGAGCTGAGGAAGCAGGTTTGAGTCTCGGCATCGGCTCAACATCCTGTGTTTCTGGGCAGATCACTTAATCGCTGGTGCCTCCCAAAATATAAATGAAGATGTCCTTATTGGTGCTCATGTAAAACACTTCGAGTTTTGCGATACAAAACTGTAAAAAAATAAAAATTACATCAAAAACAGTGAACTGCTGCAGAGTTAAGATTGTTTTTTACATTCTGAGAGTGAGGACGAAAAGGGAGAGCCCGATCGGAGTCCGTCTCGGCACCTGCGTGTAAGAACTGCCGGTGCTCAGGACCCGGCCCACTTGAAGCCCTGGAGTACTCGATGGTGTCGACCCAGGCGCGATTGGGGGCCTAGCCATTGGAGAGTAGTATCTCACAGCCTTTTATTTTCTGCCGAAGGACCGTGGCAAAGACTCCTGTTATTGTTCTGGAGCTCCCCTTGCAATGATGTTTTGGGATGCATCGACTTCGGAGGGGCTTTGTTACCAGCAGACACCCATCAGCCCAGTCTCTGACGTGGCATTTCCAGCGCTTCCTTAGGAAACGTTAGCGGAGGACGGGGCTCGCTCGGAAAGTTTACGAGGAGCCCTGATCCCGGGGATTTCGTTTTTCCACGAAAGCTTATGTATTGTGTGTCTGCCTCATCACTCCGAGTAGAAGCGGGGACTGCTCGCTGGCTTTTGCGCGCTCTCTCTCGCAGCTCCTGGTTACAGCCCCTTCTCTTCCCTCTGCAGCGCTTTTCATAGCAGGGCTCACTGTCAAGCACTGCTCTGCCCCCATATCAAAAGTCCCACTTTTCGCTCCTCTGGGTTCTCCGCTGGTTTCCACAGTACATTGTGCTTTTGTGTATTATTTACTGCTCTGGTTTGTACTTCAATTTCATAACTTATTGGACATGAGCGTATGTGGTTGTGCCAGTGCCTGCCCTCCAGCATACAAAGGTTGGAATGCTCTTGGGTGGTACTGTGACCATACCAGTCTAACGTTCCACACTTCCGTTGAGAAAGGACTCGAGTGTCGGTGGGCAGCCTAAAATATCATTTACGTAACGTTGTCTATCAAAACATGAAGAGGAATTAATATTGTGTGGGTTCCCAGGAGGCTGCCCCTTTTTAGGTCTCGCCTGACCCAGCGCATGCGCTGGTCTGGTGAGACTTTTTGAGAGGGCTCCAAAAAGTGCTACCAGGCCAGCCTAGAGCTACAGTGCATGTGCGCTGGCGCCGCGCTTGACCGCAATTACTTTCACTTTCAAGGCCGCTTTGATGTTTGATCGCGATCACTTTCGCGGCCGCACGGCCGCTTGGCATAGCCAATAGGTCTCGCTTTTGGGACCTTATAAGTATTTAGTTATGCAACTGTTGCATGGCTAAACACTTATAGGGTCCCAAAGGCGAGACCTATTGGCTATGCCAATGCTTGTTCTGGCTGGGATTACACACAGTTGGAAAGCTTATTTTCTAATACAATTTTACATAAAGGCATTTCTTGGCTCCAACACTCTTTGTTGGAGCTACATCTGCCTCATAAGCACAAGTGGGAGTGTGATTTAGGAATAGACCTTTGAGGAGCTGTAGGTTAACATTTGGAGTCGAGCAGCAAAGTCCTTTATTAGTGTGGCTTGCAAGGAGAATGTCTTTAAACTCCTGACTCAGGTATACCTCTCTCCCACCTGGCTACGTGCCATCATGGGGTGTTCGGAGCTCTACTGGAAGGGTTGTGGGGAGAGCGGCACTTTATACATATGTGGTGGACCTGTCTGCATATTCAGAGATACTCTGGGGAGATTTGAGACACATTTGCCAGATTATGGGCACTCGGCTCTCACTCAGTCAGCTAGTCCTATTATTGGGTGGTCCAGTAGATGATTCTATTTTTCCATTAGCAACCCCTATGCATACACTAATTTCTCCGCTTCTGATTGCTGTTCGATTTGCTTTAGCTGAGGTATGGAAGCAACCCGAAGTACTGCATATTCATGTGTGGTGGAGTAAGATGTGGTCCATTTGTGCTGTGGAGAAGAGTTCATCTAATATTCATTATTCACAGACCGAATTTCATACACAGTGGAAGGCTTTTGTGACCTATATGGCAAGAGACCGATGGATGGATTTCTTGGCTACTCGTCCTCCCAAACTCATTCGCAGGTCCGGCCACCCGGGAGGTTGCGTCAGAGGCCTTGGCCTCACCCTGAGGACATACCTATGGGGGGTCAAATCGGTTGGGGAGATGAGGGGTGGGGTTGGATTGATGGGTTGCCAGTCGGTATAGACATGTTTTGGACAGGCAGCTGATGTATGGTGGGGATGCTGCTTTGTGTTCTTCTCTGCTGTTATTATTCTGTATCTCACTTGTAAGGAAAAAATGAATACATATATATATTTTTTTAAATGAAGATGAAATACTTAAATATGTAGGTAATTATGTAGGATTTTAGGAAGCACACCATTTTTTTTTTAAACACATTTTGTCAATGATAAGTAATGGCTTGCAGAGTACAGCTGACAATGTGCTGTTTTAGCAGTTACAATGTTCAGGCTTGGTTTACCTTTCACATGTGGATTCTGATTAAACAGTGGATAAGGGCTTGGAAGAGGGTTTGGTGATGTAATTTTCTAAAATGTACTGTCGCGCTTAGAGAGTAGCCGGAGTAAAGTAAATCAGATGGAAGCAAGCCCAGTTGGACACATTTCATGTTTCAAGGCAATTATAGCATTTCTGAGAAATAAGGAACATTTCATTAGCATGACATTGTTCCCGCGAAATGGAGATTGTCAACCACTGCTTTTTAAGCAGTAAAGCAACCAGATTCGTAATATATACTTTGTGCCATGGCAGTGAAATTAAATGTGGCCCAATAACTCATTTTTCTGAAGCAACTGTACTAATAAACTCGCATTTATATATTTATGAGTGCACTGCAAACTTCAAATTCGAGTTTAATCCCGTTGTACAGTAAAATTGGCATGAGACAAATACTTTAAATGTCTTACAGGTTGCATGTAACAATTACTTGGCACTGAAAAGCTGGTTCTAAAAGCCGCAATATATCTTCAGCTTGAATTTGACCTTGAGGCACAGATTTAATCACTTGTCATCCTTGTTTTGGTTAAATGACTTGTTAAAACCAGCGGCTAAGGCTTGAATCCATCTCTTATACTACTGACAGGACGTGCACAGTTGGTTTCTGGTTGTCATGTAGACCAGTGGTTCTTATACTTTTCACTTCTGTGCACCCTCACTTAATCATTACTGGAACTCGGGGCTCCCACCCTTCCCAGGAATCATAATTGGAATCCAGGTACTCCCGCTGAATCATTACTGGAACCCGAGGACCCCAGCATATACACTTTTGATGAATTGAACTGCAAAATACACAAAAATACAGAAACAAGCATTCAGCAAAAAAATACACAAATGATTAAATCTTTTATTTAATTCACAAACAAAGATTTTTAAAAAAAAAACAAAATGTTAATAGGAAGGCTGGAGCTTTCCTCAATTCAAGTGAGGCCACTTCTTGTCCATACTATATTGTTTGATGCACTTGTACTGCTCCCACGAATCAATATGAGGAAACTAACTTAATTTTCAGTCTCCAGTTTCAAATTCCTTCATATTTATAGAACTTTTTTTGAAAAGTTCAATTGTACATTGCTTCCTCATTTATATACATGCTATTAATCTGTTAATATTTAATTATCTAAGCAGTCGCAGATAGCCTAAGCAGGCTTCGCAAACCCCCCAGGGCTCCCCAGATCAAGAACCACTGATGTAGAGCACCGATGCCTTCAGGCGCAAGTGAATTACATTTTGCAATGGAACTATATGATGTAAGGCTAAAAGAGCCAATCGGAATATTTGGGCAGCTCCCGAGATTTTGGACAGAAAATAAATGTTTATCTTCCACTTAGCAGACATTTTAGCCACATCATCAAAGTTTCAAAGGACTAGTATTCTAGAACAACGTCTCATGTAAAGCACAGACCGTGGTAACATGCCATCCAGCGAAGGTAACTCAAGTACTGCAGTCGGCCAGGGTCTTTATGGTGTGGTGGAATACAAGTTGGCCAGGAAGCGTCCATGTAATTGTGCGTTTTCTTCTGCAACACTGGCCCATTTATGAGGTACAGTCTGCTCTTGAGGGTCATTTTCTTAAAATGAGTGAAGTGCCTTCAGGACAAACATTGGGAAATCACACAAGAAACATATGTTGTCTATTATTTAAGCTGTGGAGATAGGTTTCTTGTGCCCATGACAAACGTCCACCTACGCCCTAATGATGTCATGAGACGGAAGACCCAACCGGAGGTGAATGATCCTATCTCAGTTAAACAGTAACTGAGGAGGTAAAAGGTGATTGTTAACAAGCAAAAGGAGCAAATGTATAACCCGTATTTTATATAGCATGCGGTGAGGCGCACTGTCTTAAGGTAGTATGTTTCAAGAAGTTTAGAAGTTTCCTGCTAATGTCTCGTTTTAAAAAGCGCAAAATTCGTTTTTAAAAAGAAAAAAGCAGGACAAATATTTTGACCACAGTTCTTCTGCTCAAAACTGGTTTTAGAGAATGAGACCAATCTTAATAAGCCATTTATGTAGACGGCACAGACCGAAATATACGTGCGCTACAAGACAGTAGGGAACTAGGTATGTACGCCCTTGGTTGTAAGGCTGAAAACAGCCTTCTTCCTGGACTTTGGAATTGCACCAGAGGCTTTCGACTTGAGGTTTGCTGCCAGTCCACACTTAACTTAAAACAACAAAAAAAACGAATGTGGGTGGGTGGTGAAGTCGGAGAAGATCCCAAACCGTCAGGAGTGGAACATAGAACACAAGAAGACTCATAACATTCTACAGTAATGTGTGACAGTAAATAATGTGGACACTACAGGTGGGACATAGGTATGACCTTGAATCTCACACAGTGTGGGACCTTGTTATATGAAGCTGATCGGCTGTTCTCATTCAGAGGGGTGGTGACCTGGCAGTTCGGGATGGACTTTTCCTATTGGAGCAGAACCAAGACTGATTGCGTGTGGTTGATCTGTGTCTGGAGTGGCGCAGTGGGCAAAAAGTGATGAACTGGAATGCACCTCAGCTCGACTGCATGTGGCTGAAACGTTTGCAAACATTACACCCGTTGCTTTTGTTACAGTTATGTATGAGTTTGTATTTAGCACATAGAACCTTGCTAACACTAAAGTATTCCCAAAACAGACTGCCGTCCTTGTCTGTTTTCCGCATACCTTGCTTCTATGCATGGTTGGAAGAGTGCATGTTTGCATTGTCACCTATTTTAGAAGCACTCACTGTTGGGGCCTGGTGGCCGCCCCAGTTTTCCACTTGTCTTTCCACTGCGCTTGGGTACATCTGTGAAACAGAGAATGGGGGGCACTTTATAAGTCCCTGAATGGTCCTAGGGCTTTTGATTTTCATGCACATACCCTTGTTCTTCATAAAAATAAGCGTAAAAACGTGTAAATAGATATAGTGCCTGATATTGCATTTCTGCCGTTTATAAGCTAGGAACATGCTAGGTGTTATTAATAAAGCGAACACAAGGAGATGATGGACAGAGCTCTGAAACTTTTCAGACACTCACCCACAGCCACAGATCTGGGTTGAGTCCATCATCATTCTTTAGCTCACTTCGCCACCCCAGTTCAGACATAGCTATATGCAAATCAGTCCTGACCCTGTGCATCATGGGAACAGTCCAGACCAAACTGTGATATTAATACCCATTTAGTGATACCCCCTGTTCCAACCTCGGAAGGCTGGTTGCGCCAGTCTAGGCGTGATTCGAACCTGTGGCATGTTTCAGCAGCGATTGGGTCCTCCCACAGAGCTGTCCTGCCAGCTGTC
Source organism: Triturus cristatus (assembly GCF_964204655.1). NCBI lineage: Eukaryota > Metazoa > Chordata > Amphibia > Caudata > Salamandridae > Triturus > Triturus cristatus. Next base: position 837,341,335 of record NC_140593.1, read on the forward strand.
AAGCATGTAAGGCACATTGTTTGCTGCTGGTACCTTGTTTGGCAAGGAGATGACATTTTGAGTCTTGCACAGTCTTGTAACCGCAGCTGGTAAAACCATAAATAGCAAATGTATTTCCTCCAGCAGCATCGTGGACGCCAGCAGCAGACATATCTCCTGGCAAGAAAGGGAACAGTGTTTACTGTGTGCGCGTCGGAGCTTTGTACTGTCTAATGCAAACACATGGCACACACACAGAAAAATATTTTGCATGTGGTTTGTGATTTTGGTCAAATTCGTTGTCTGGTTCTGCAGCAAAGTCTATGCCTTGCTGTGCTTCTATACCAACGCATCCCTCGAAATTGGTATAATGCCAGCCCTCTCTTGCGTCACGCCTACATAGGGCACAAGTCTGCCCATTGCAGAGGTATTTGGGTGTGGTCAATGAGGTTCCCAACACAAGCACATTTTCTTACAACCATTGGCAAAGCCAGTAGGTCTGACATTTGCCAAGCTTTTTTAATTCAAACCTATGCAGTAGGCTTAGGCTTTAAAAGTTCAAAAATAATACGAAGTGAAACTACCAGCATATACTTGCAAAAAAAGTAAAAATGAGTCATTGCAAAGATAGATAAAAAATCAACCACATGAAATGAAAGGAGAGATTTTGCTCACCTGCTCAGGCATTGAAGTGGACTTCTTTTTAGGCAGATCTATTGATGCAAAATGCTGTCAGTCACAGTGAGGCGAGCCAGTGGCTTCAGTGGGATGAATCTTCACAAACTTTTCCACAAAAAAAAAGTTTATCCACAGCAGCTGCTTCCTTGGGGTGATCGATCAAGCAGGGGCAGAGAAAAAAGGTGGGTCCCAAAAGACAATTCCCCTGTGCAAGTCCCATAGGGATTTTGAACAGCGCTACAGCACAAGCAGCTGAACGGAATTACACCAAATTCGGCAGAAACTAACTTCTTTACCCCAAAAGCACGCTTTTCGTCATTTTTGTTAATACCGTTTGGTAGTTTTTGAAAAATTAAGGTTCAAAAGGTATGTATATCTGGACGGTTGGTTTTGCGGGCTTCCCGTAGGCACACACCTTCACATAATAGAGCAATCTGATCTGGGTCATCGAAGGATCCCCCTGGGGCCATAATGTAACTTAACTTTTTAAAACTATATTGATTCCACTGGAGTTTTACGAAAGCCATGGGGCCCGCTGGTTCCCTCGAGTGTCCTGCAGGATTGTATGATATGTAAAAGTGCTGTACCCACACTCCACAGCGCACGTCCATCACCCTGGGAAGTAGTCTGTGCAGAAAGGCCACTCCTTCCCACACCCTACAGCGCACGCTTGTTGCCCCGGGGAGTGCCTTCTGTGGAAAGAGGAGTCCCTCTCCACACCCTACAGTGCACACCTGTCTCTCTGGAAAGCGCTCTGTGTGGAGAGGGAAGCCCCCCCCCATGCCTTACAGAGCACGCCTGTCGCTCTGATGCATGGTTTGTGTGTAGAGGCAAGTCCCTCCCCACTCCCTACAGCGCATACCTGTCGTGATGGGAAGTGGTCTGTGTGGGGAGGCCAATCCCTCCCTACAGGCTACAGTCCACTTCTGTCTCTCTGGAGAGTGGTCTGTGTGGAGAAGCCAGTCCCTCCCTACAATGCCACCCGTTGCTCTGGAAGTAGTCTGTGTTGAAAGGCCACTCTTTCCTACATCAAACAGCACATGCTTGTCACCCTGGGAATTGCTCAATGTGGAGTCCCTCCCCACACCCTACAGCACACACCTGTCATTCTAGAGCGGTCTGTGTGGAGAGAACCGACCCTCCCCACACCCTACAGCGCACACCCGTCACAATGGCAAGTGGTCTATGCGGAAAGGTCATGCTCTCCCCACTACCTACAGTGCAAGCTTGTCTTTGAAGAGTGGTTTGTGTGGAGAGGCCATCCCTCGGCACACGTTACAGCACACGTCTGTTGCTCTGGGAAGTGGTCTGCAGAGAGGCCTTTTCCTCCCCACTCTCTAGAGTGTACACCCACCGTCCTGGGAAATGGTCTATGCGGAGAGGCCAGTTCCTCCCAACAACATGCAGCGCACTCCCGTCCATCTGGGAAGTGAGTGGTCAGTTCATAGAGACTAGTCTTTCTATACTCCATACAGTGCACCCTCGTTATCCTTTTAAGAGGTGTATGCGTACCGGCCAGTTCCCTTACAAAACCTATTACTGATAGACTTTACCCTGTACATATGTGTTTGTCCACGGCCAGTATCTCACCAAACCCTAGTACACACCGTCTTCACCATGTACAGAAGTCTTAATGCGGAGGTTGACTGCATAATGTGTTTTCCTTTCTTGTGTTTTTCTTTGTTTAAGCCATGCTGCACAGAAGCAACGCCGCTGTACAACATGGCTAAAAAAACATTGAGAAAGCCAATAGATCTTGTAAATGCAAGACCTATTAGCTTTGCCAATGCTTGTTTTATTTTTGGTTTGTAAAGTTCAGTGAAACACATTTGCATACATACCAACAGACCCGATTGAGGCAGGAGACTCAGGATTTTTAAAGCCCTGGTTTTATTTTAGTTGTCTTCCGCTTAAAAATGCCCTCTCTTTCAATGTCAGTCAAATGTAAAATACATTTCCCTGATTTTTTTTTCCTCTCTATCTCCCTTTTCTCAACTGTTGCCAAGTTTGCATTCCCTATCCTTTGATTGAGTCGATATAGTAATATTTGAGCTGAATAAAAGCAGTTGCTTTACTTTAGTTTTTCAGGCTCGTCTTGCTGTGCTTGGCTTTGCTTGTTTGTGTATGTGCCTGTTGTCATATCCTTTTATTTCCCCCATTTCCTATTGGTCAGTCATCAGGAATCTATTTATCTTAGCCTTGCAGGGAAGGCCATTGAGGCAGCCTGGTTTCGGCATTCCTTGAACATTCCTAAGCTTTACAAGAAGACTGTATAAACTTTAATTGCTAAACAATAAAGGGGTAGTTAATTGTTTCCTTAGAGATCGAGCTGCTGACAACTCATTAGAGGATTCCATAGTCCAGAGGACGCTGCTAAACACATACATTGTTCCAGAATCCGAGTGTGCAGTGTTGCTTATTTGCCTATCTAGTTTCCGCAGCTGTGAACCATATGTTGATATTAGGAAGTACCTTCCCCCACGATTTTTTATTTATTTGCAGTAATGCATAGGGGAATTATTTAAGCAATATTATCCACAGAGGAGGGAACTCGCAGGTAGTTATCGACTGGGGTGGAGTTGCGCCCTACTGCACCAGGGTCATTACTACCTGGGAGTGCCCCCCCTCTTGCATACATTTGTCCTTACTGCATGAGAACTTGATCAGTCACAATATTTTACTTTCTGCAGTGTAATTGGATGACTAATTCATAGGATTCTTTAATATTTTTCATGAATTGACTAAAAATGGCTAAATCTTCAAGGGCTCAGGGACCAGGTGCTGTCCTTGTGGAAATCCTGAATGAGGAAATCCACTAAAGTGCAACTATTTTGAGGAGTCCCTTTGAAAATAATATAAATTAAGAGATGCTACTCTTTTTATCTAAGGGAAGTCTCATGCCTCCAATGTACAAAAAAGGGGCACTCTAGTTTTCCTCTCTTATGGTTATTAGATGTTGTAGGTAAGGTTTTTTGGCATGTATATATTTGAAGATTTTGAAAGTGTTTATGGAGCAAAATGAAATGGTACTAAAATAACAAGCACATAAGCAATTTTGCTCTGAAGCGGACAGTTATTTTTAGATTTTTGTGTTCTTATAAAGAAGCATGATAAGATTAAAATTAAAGGGTACTCAATCTTGGCTTACATCATTTCTCAAATGCCTTTGATCGCGTCAGTCAACAAAGGCTATGGCTGAAGGTTTTTAAATTGGGCACAACAACTCATTTATTACAGCTGTTGCTAACATTATGTCAAGAAAATGGGTGTACATCCAACTTGGAAGTGTGCACGCCAACCTCAAGCAGATTAACGTGGCCAGTGGCCACGAGTGGGGTGCCCTCTGACGTCCATCTTGTTTTCCCACTTATTTGTAGCTCTGTCCACAGTCACTCTTTCCGTCCAAAACTGGGTACTCCAGAGATATCTGTATTAATGTATGTGGACAACCCTATTGTAATCAATTTGCTGGTGTCCAACACAAGCTTAGTTCACTTGATTCCTTTGTTCTAACCAATAAAGTAAGCATAAATGTGTTCCAAAATAATATTATGATTTTTTTTCCAATTGGTAGGTTGGTGGTAGGCGCAAGTGTATATTGTGTAAAGAGCTGCTGGATATACTCTGCAATATAAATACCTCAGCTTGACTTTCTTCCTAAATTTAGGATGGAAAACACATTGTAAAAAAAACAGAGGAAGCTATGGCAGTGTTAATTGGGAAAGGTCTGTTACCATTTTTTCCTTCCATTGGTAAGAGCAAGGTTAAAATCCCGAAAAGGAACTATTATATGAAGATTTCCCTATTTTTCTTTTTTGGGTACTGTGCGTTGTTATGCTTCTATTAAGGTCAGGTAGGCGTGTGGGATGTCACCGAAGGGAGGTAATGGAAGAATTTTATAATGGTTCATTTTGGGATGTCTTTTTATAAAGGTAGTAGGGAATTAGGAGCAATGAGTTAAAAATATTACTACTTATACTAACTTTCGATAATTTTTTACCATTTCAGTCAAGCCGTGTAATCCTCAATCCGTTAAAGTTTTTATAGTTATTTGATGATGCCTAATATTTATTAGCTTTTAATATGCTGACTTCTCTGGCTTTTCAAGAAATATATTTGTAGAAGCTAGAATACCGCAGAATCATCTACTCTGGCACTGAAGTGCAATTTGGAAAGAGCATTTTCAATGCAATAGGTCTCGCATTTGTGAGAGTTTAAGCTATTGGCATTGTGAATGACAATGCCTTTTATGTGTGTTTTTAAAACCAACACACATATAAAAGGCATTGTAATTTAGAATGCCAAAAGCTCAAACTCTTACACATGCAAGACCACTTTAATGGTGGCCGCACCTTTTTCTTTAGACGCTACTTGCCGTATTCAGGTCACAGTGAGAGGCGTCTAAAGAAAGGGGCGAAGCCAACATTAAATAAATAAATAAACAAAGGTTCTGTAGTGTGACTGTTAAAGTTAAAGCCGACCGCGCTGGAAAATAAAATAAATAAAGAAGCGCATCTGCTATAGTTAAAGCCGTCCGCACTGCGAATTAAATAAATAAGCCCAGCCGCTATAGTTGAAGCGGACCAGCAGCCATTACTATTACAGATATAAAAGCGAACGGTGTGCTGCCTTGTAGGAAAGCACGTTGTGGGTGGAATAGTGGAAGATCATTAAAGAAAATAGTGCTCACTGACTAGATAAAGCAGACCATGTAACAACACAAGTAAAAGGTCCAGTCCTGATGGGGGGGTTACAAATGCAGACAAGGCGGTACCAAGGAGGGACTACTAAGCATAGTTATCAGTCAAAAGCAACGATTTCAAAAGGACTGTAACAAGAGCCAATTGAAAAGATGGGCAGAGCTTCTATTCCATACCAGAATACAGCATGCCTCGCAGAGTAGCGCATGCACTGCCCAGACTCGACCTAAAAATTAGTCCAGTCGATAAGTGCTGAATTGAATAGACCATTAAAATAGATCACTCTAAAGTGAGATCACAGATTTGCATGACCCCCAGAGCAAAGTTTGTTTAATTTTAATTGAAAGCATTTTTGGAACCTGATGTTGGCTGTTTTTATCTGTATTTTAGACCTGGGGCTGTCTTTGGCGGGTGACAGGGGGGCTCAAAGAGATTTCCAGCCTCATTTGTTCTTTGAGTGCACCAGATTTGCATAAGGATCTTTGGGTGCCAAAATGGCTACCATGTATTTTTGTTGAATGTAAATTTTGTTAATACGCGTTGAGGACTTTTCACTCTGAAATTTTGGTGTGATGTAGCTGATTATTAGTAATGCAAGTTAGAGTCTTTTGGGAAGACTGAGTAGTGGTATCAATAAACACAAGTGTTAGTAATACTTAAAGGCCATTACATTTGGCTGGAGTTTGGCCCGCATTCCTCCTTCCGTTCCCCCTCGGAACAAATGATCACCCAGTATCAAAAGAAGGGGAACAGGAGCAGGAAGGGAATTAACATTTAATAAAGTTAATGGTGAATAGCATGCAGGAATCGGAGTTTCAATGATATTTCGCACATCTGTCAAACAAATCAACAAGCTGTGAGGGCTTAGAAGCATGCGCACTGGTGCGTAATTCTGGTTATCAGTCACTATTAGTTAAAGCGCACTCTACTCTCAGTAGTTCCACCTCCACTGGGCCATTTGTCTTCCAAAATATAACCTCAGTCTAAGAGGAGCGCCTATATCAATAATTTTCACAAGCTTATTGCTTCATGGTAACCACATTTAAAGAAACTCCGTAGGCACTCTTCATGTATATCCAATTAGTATGCTTTATTTAAAAATCTTCTAATTCTTAAATTCAGATCACATCACAAAAGTCAATCCAGCCAACGCGTTTCTTCCACACTGGACTTCGTCAGGGCTCCAAATTTGCTGCTGCGTGATTATTCCATGTTACCCATCTGGGCTTCATCCATCAGACCCCTTTATAAAGGTAATGTTATCTTTAAAGCTGTTTGTTCACACCCAAAGCTTCTGCCTGTCCAGCCGGTATGATAATTCCTGCCATTATCCTGAGTTTATATTTTGCGAATCAATTTCACTATTTTCAATTAGAGATTTTACTCGCACTGTTTTGAGCAAGCAAAGTGTCCAGGTGAAAAACCAGCGCCGGTGGGATATTAGTATCCAGCCAAAATCCAATGTACTCTTGCAGTGGGGCGCCATCGTCTCTGAGGGGCAAACCCTGCGACGCAAAGCACACGGATTGAAGCGTCGTCTTTATCTTTCAAAACTGACAATGGTAGGTAGAGCTGGCCTTTGCTAAGATAGCACCCTGGGCGTCAGCGGAGAGAAATTTGTCTCTTGCTGATGGTAGTGAACTAAATGAGGAAGCAGGGGGTCCCTTGGTGTCCACTGGTCAGTTCCTGCATGAGCAGGGACAGGCCTCTGAACCCAAACATCCCCGGACCTCTGGTATCTCATCTACGTCATCGATAGGTTACCTGCCTCAGGCAGATGATGTGGGGGACTAAAGCGGGGTTAAAAACATCGCCCGCCGTATGTTAATGAAGTACTAAAATCACTTTAAACTGGCAAATAAGACAAAGACGAACAGGTCAGGGCAAGCACAAGGCTGTAGCTAGATGAGAAGGACGCCACTGTTGGCATAACCTTAATGCACACTGCTCCGTGCGCCCCTCAGAACATTGGTGCCTTGGGCCTGGTCCCTGCTCGCCCATGCTAAAGGCCGGCCCTGCTGGTAGGACACAAGATATTTAGAGCAAAAGATGAGGCCTCAAATCACGGCACTTGACAACTTAAAGGTGTGATGATGAAGGGAGTGTTCAACTAGCAGATGGAGTGTGTAGAACCACGCTATTGAACTGCGTCGAAAGAGGCCCGTCACCGCGGTGTACGACCACAAGAATACTGTGATAATACCAAAGGGCAAGCCAAGGGATTTCACCTGCTCTCCCCATGGTCATTCATTTATTGAGTGGCTCGGGTTTGGAATAAAGATGTTTGTGTTTAAGCTGGTAGACCAGGCCAGGGCAGACTGTCTGCTTTGCGGTCAGAGGAGCAACCTACAAGTGGTGGGAGAGGTTTCTCATTCTCACTCCCAGCTGGGGACAGCAGAATGCCTCACTTAAAGGACCATCAGCTCCCTTTCTGTTGTAGTCTCATCATGGCTGGGAATGTATGGCACCTCACACCATGCCATGGAAGGAAACAAAGGACTCCGCTTGTTGTCACTTCGTAGGTGCTTAAGAGTCAACCTGTGATTTGGAGGCGTATTTTTGACTTTACGTTTCTAATCCCTACATGTAAGAGATACACATGCATCAGAATGTCAGATTTCTCTGTACCGGTAGTATGTTGGACTGCTTACATCACACCGATATTATACAGAGACAGTGAATCATAAAAGTGTTTACGTTAAGATACAGGCAAGGTTATATAAGAAGGTGTGGGTTACAAGGTGCAGGAAGCATGTGCTACCCATACTGTTAGGTGATAAACTTTAAGAGCGCTGTTTAAAAACCTAAGAGTAACTAAAGAATGCGAATAAACAATAAGGTTGTAATCCTATGCTAAACTTTAAGAGCGCTGTTTAAAAACCTAAGAGTAACTAAAGAATGCGAATAAACAATAAGGTTGTAATCCTATGCTTCGCAGTTTGCTGCAGCTTTTTGATGCTAGTTCACAACTCACGATGCTATACTACAAGGATTGTAATTTATGACCTACAGGAAGTACACCATGACCTCGGAGACAAAAAAAGTGCCTACTTAGCTATCTACATAAAAAACAGTTAAGTAACATGCATGTTAAAGGTAAACACCACCACAAGATACTTTAAAATTCAGATTCTCTTGTTACCAATTCAGTAAATGAATACGGAATTACTGTCGCATTCGCCCTTGTTTCATGTTGCCAAGACCCCCCCCCCCCCCCCCCCCCCCCCCCCCGCCACTCCCACACATGCTCACAACTGCCTTGGGTTGTATAACACAACTGACATGGCAGATCCAGGAATTGCACAATTTGCAAAACCCATAATTTATCACTTGGGGAAGAGAGAAGTTTGGGTGTACAGAGGCCCCGGGCTTAATAGAATAAGTGCCAGGGCCCAAAGTTTTTCACAGAAGCTCTCAATCAGTGCCGCCATAGGTCAGGATTGCGGAACACAAAAGCTGTTGAGGTTTGGTTCCACCTCATGGCTCTTTCATCCTCCATCCTGCACTCCCCGCCCCTTTATCTCCATCTTGCAGCTTATTTATGTTTCTCCCTTCTCCTCCCCCTTTTTTAGGTTTCGCCTGCACAGCCTTGCTCTTTGCTTGAGAAATCTATTGTTTTCAATATAAACTTAAGAGACTTACATCCCGCCTCCTCTCTTTCCTTGCTTCTCATTGGTTCCTGTGCGTGCTACTTACTTTTCCTTCATTTCTCTTGGCTGTAGCGTATTTTCCTGCATTTACCAATGCTTGTTCCTAGTCTGCTTTCCCATAGCCGGAATACTGTTAACATCTGCTTTGGTGGAAATATTTTTTCATAAAGCTTTGCCTCTTACTCTTGCAGCATATTTATATGATAATTTATCACCTGAGAGATTAAGTGATTTACATAGAATCACAGGATGTTGCGCTGCTGAGACTCGAACCGGGATCCCCAGCTCTCGAGTCAGGAGCTCTGGCTGCTGCACCACATCCTCTCCACTCCTGTGTTATTTGTCACGGAGATCGTTCCTTCTCCCGGACGTTGGTTGATGAAAGCAGCTCTTTATTCATCACATAACCGAAACAGATGCATTATCAATTATTGTCTGCCTTCCACTCTCTTGCTGCGGGTCATAATCTGATGATGTAATCCCAGCCCCCAAAAATGAGTGTCAATGGGCCCCACATGCAACCACCACCTCAAACCACGCACTGCTAAGTTATAAACATAGGAGTCTCTTAGTGTTTTTCAATTATTCATAATACTAAGAAACATTATTTAGGAAATAACTACAAATAGCAGTTTCCACTTGACAATGTTTGTCTGGCCAATTACAAATCTGGTGTAGTATGATAAAGTCCCAAACATTAGTTGTTGTGTAATGCGACATGATGCAAAGCGGCTCAAATGCAAGTGCCGATCAACTTTAATGTGCAAAATTTATTTTTGTTTCTAAAGTTACATGATCACTGCCATAAATAGCATTGCATCACAGACCCCTGATAAATTGTACAGAGAAGGCCTAAGGGGCGGGAACAGTACAAAAACTCAAAGGATTCCATCAAAGCCACCTCAAATGAAGTCATGCGAGGTGACGCGGCCTGGCCTTGTGTGGAATCCTACAAACCAATGAAAACCGAAATAAACATTGGACATGAGTTGGAGTGTGTGACATCCTATCATTTTACAATGCATAGTATCACCAAAGTTACACATTTTATTCTAGTCACCCTTGGATGGTTGTGTGAGTAATCTTTGTACTTCAGGGTTTACCTCAGGTACTCATGTAATGCTAGAGGGTGCTCGATCAGGACTATCGTACCCTGGCTCACTGCTATATCGGGGTTAGCGTTACAAGGGCTCTATGGTATATTATCTTCAGCCTTGCACAACTGTGCAGATTTTCACAGAGTTGCATATTTTTGGGTAAATCTAGGCTGGATTCTTCGTATACACCTATGCTTCAGAATCACAATGCCCACTGGTGACATTGTACACTTTGGAAGGAGTAATCTGCAGAGGTAGTGTATTTTCAGATAGGCACATGCCAAGAATGGGGAGCCTCAATTGTTTTTTAAACTCTCCAAACTTCGAAGGTAAGTTGATCCAGGATTGCTGGGGCTAGAGGGGTATAATGGATGGAATTCGAAATGAATTGATTAACTGAACATTAATTATTACTCCTCAGATCAGATATTTTTCTGCATTTGACAACAATCTTCATACTCGGGGTGAAGTTTGCATCCTGCCGTCAAGAGTCTGCCAGCAGCTCTTGTTGTGTATGCTAAGGCAATGTGGAACCCACAAAGTCAGAGGAAGAAGATGACGATTTATCAAGGAAGTGGGCTCTACCTCAGGAAGTGACAGTGCACATCACATATCTTGCCTCGAAGTAAGAGTGTCCCTTAGGCACGTTGATGTAGACATGGCCCTTTGATTCTCTTTTATGCAGATTGATGTTACACCGGAAGCCAGCCATGTTGGAGCTGATAAACCATCCAGCCAGCTTGGAATGCTGTTCACATTGTAATACTCTAGCATGGAAGTCTTGGAAAGTTGGAGCTGCTATCAATGCAGGTTCCTTCGGGGATGATGGAGTGGAGTATTACGCAATAGTTTATTTCTGTCGAAAAGGCTCCATTGACAGTGCCTAACGATACCTTCTAGAATGATGATGAGGAAATGTGTCCCAGGATAGTTGGTTAAGAATAAAAGCATTCATAAAGATCAGTGCGTGTGATGGAATTGCGAGCACATGATTGTTTTTGTGTTCGCTCCTACCTTTGTCTTTCTCAGCTGAAAAGTATCCCTGCTGGAGGTTCTGCTAGAAGTGAGAGAGCGAGAAAGAATGAGAATCACGAACACACATCTCCAAAAGTGTCTTCCAAAGAAAACCTCAACTCAGCCAGCAGAAACATCCTGCTTAAAATAAGTCATCTTTGATTTGATTGTTTTTTGCAAATCTTTTTATTACTTTTCTACATCTGAAACACCACGACAGTGGCAACGGCAAACAAATGTTTGGTTTACAACAAAACTGTGCAAGGCGTGCTAGCTCAGTCATTATACCAACATTTTCAATGCTAGAGACACAAATGTATAAAGTTCTAGGACTGTAGATATGAAAGCAGCGGTACCGTGCCGCAGCAGAAGAAATCCATTAGCAAGGCCCATTCGGCTCTGCGACCATCCCTTTGCCCCATCCTGGTCCAAACCCTCTGCCAATGCTCCCTAGGAGAGCTATGGGAGTCCATGTCCTCTGATGCCCGCCAATGGTACCAAATTGTATAGAGTTTTTTATGGCACCACTTTCTCTGCCTTGATGCACCAGCCCATATCAGTCTCCCACTCATGTATCATTGGGACCACAACACATCCCCATCTCCGGATCAGATCACATCATGCCACCATCAAAGCAACATTACTGAAAAGAAGCGCATAGTGATCCAAGGTTTGGTCTCCCAACACTCCAGCCATTGGGTAGGGTCTGTTATGTCCAGAGTAGCTGCGAATCTATCCTGCACCCCCCTGCCCCCCAGAAGCCCTGGATCTTCGGGCATCCCCAAATTGTATGTAGTAATGTGCCTCTTTGTTCGGCACCCCCTTATGCAGACATCTGTCTCTGTTCTACCCGTATGCAACACGTGGTCTTGATGAAGTATGCCCAGTGAAGAATTTGCAGCTGTTTCTACAAAAATCCAGCCCTGATTGCCACTTCATGGCATGCCACTCCCCAATTGTCGTCATTCAGCCTACTGAGGTCTCTTCCCCACCCCCGCCACCCCCCCACCCCCCCACCCCCCATGTACTTCTGAGTAAGTCCAGAAGGAGGAGACAGTTTTGTAGTGTAGAGTATATTTCAGATACTGCATAGCTGGTCAGGGAAGCCACTAAGACTGTACTCAGTAGGGTTTCCTCCGAAATCTCGCTCAACAATTTCCTGTATCTTCGTAAGGTATATGATAGTTGCAGGTATCGGAGATATTGATTACCCGATAGGTCTTCCTGCAGCACTATGGTGAAATGTACTCCTCGTGGAGGGCGAGTAGTGAGAAGAAAATATAGAACTATATTGTCCCTTGAGTTGGCGGTTGCGGATCAACTGAGTGTAGATATTACAGAACATGAGGTGCGGGAAACGTTTAAGGACATGAGGGGTAAAGTGCCTGACCTCGATGGGTTTCCGATAGAATTTTATGCGTCCTTAGCATCGGAACTTGTTCCTAGACGAGTGGTGCTTTTCAATGATTGCCGGCAGCGTGTTTGGCTTCCACCTTCTCTGAGGGAGGTAGCTGTTGTGTCCGGAACTTTATCCCCGCCTCTTGTTGGGTGTGTGCCTGCAGGTCTGCTCTCCGCTCCTCCATCTTATGGGAGATACCCGGGCAGTTCTGCAAAGTGGGTTTCATCTCTCCTGATACAATTTCTCTGTTTCTTCTTCCCCGACATGTGTGTGATCAGTTGGTCCCTTATGACTGCCTTAAATGCCTCCCAGAGGGTCACATTGGAGTCTACCTTCCTATTGTTATCTGAGAAGTAATTGGTTGTGGACTCGCTCACAAGTTTCCTGGTGTTCCAATCCGTCAGTTCCCCCCTGTCAAATCTACATTCCCTGGTCAGGCTTGAGGTAGTTGTGGTCAGGTATGTAATGATGGGGGAGTGGTCTGAGATGCCTCTTGGCAGAAAGGCTGTGCCAGTGAAGTGCCCATGCTGGGGATTTGTACCAGCAGGTATTCTAACATGAACAAGGAGCGCATTGTGTTGACAGCATAGGAGTACTGACTTACATATGTGTTTCTCCCTTCACAAATCAACCAGCCTCGATGCCTCCAGAAATTGAGACAGGCAGAGGTCTGTCCACAGTGTCTCCCTCATAGCTGTCACCCAGTCTGCTTCACCACTCGCTGCTAGGTTTAGATCTCTTTCGACAAGGAGGATCTGGGGAAGCCCCACTATCCAGTTCCCCAGTCTATCCAGACCTTTCGATTGCAGATGTTGGGGCAGGTGGCAGGATGCTAGCACTAGGTCTTCCCGATTCCATCGTCCCCAAACCGCCATCAGGCACTCCTGGTCATCCACCCAGACCAGGGTGATCTGCAGCAGAAGGGATTTGCGTGCCAGGATTCCCACTCCTCTTGACCCCCTGGAAAACCCGCATGGGCCAGTAATTTTAATCTGCCTTGGCCTATAAACCCACAGCAATTGCCCACCAGGTGGATTTCGTATAAAATAATTATATCAGGGCCATGGCGGGACTAATACTTCCAAACTGTCCTCCTCCTGAGCTTATTGCCTGGCCATTGACATTATAGGAGAAGATTTTCAAGACTGACCCCGACATTATCTATCGCGATGTGTCTCTCACCAGTCCATTTCTATCGTCCATTTCCGGCTGTGTTTCTCTGTGCCTTCAATTGTCTCATGAACCAGCATGTCTAGATCGGACTTCCCATCTACCCATCCCCACGACCTTGGCTGCGGACTCTGAACTACCCGCCACCCCATGCGTGAGAAGTCTGTCGCACCAAAAACATAACGTGTGCGGCTGATCAGCGAACATTTGCAGTCAATATAGTAATTGATAGTCTAATATCTAAGTGTTAATGGCGGGGGTACGGGACCCCACATAGCACATACAGACTGCGGTTGGCATATAGTCCGTCCTTGTGCCTGCCTGGAGCACTCCTTCAATCAAACTGGGGAGGAGGTGTGGGGGCACGGAATGGCTTTCAGGCTTATCAGCCCAGAGTGCCCTTTGTCATTGGGGTGACCATTGGGAGGGCCTCCACCAAATCTCAAGTAGAAGCCTCCAACTCCTCCTTTAAAACTGCTGAAACTTTCGCCAGAGCGGCCCAGTGGTTGCTAGGCAGCAGGGATTAGTGCTGCTGAATGTCCGCAACTATCTTGGCCCTTTCTGTCTTGGTGCGCGGTGGTCGCTGTGGTTTTTGCTTCTGCCACTCTCTTTGGTGCCCTTTGTCTCGCTGTTCTAGAGTTGGATGTCCCTTCGCTTTGAACCAGTCTCAAACTTCTATGGCTGAGTGAAAGAAGTGGGAGCAATCCTGATTGGTTATCGTTAATTTTGCAGGAAAGAACAGTGCATATTTTAGATATATTTCTTCAAGTGATGTTTCACCATAAGAAAAGTATCCCTCTGGGGTTTCACTGCATTGGTGTAGTCCAGGCATATGCTCACTGTGCCTCTCCACAGATCCCAAGGGTCATGTGCATGGGCATTCAGCAGGATGTGGTCCGGTCTCTGAAGTTGAGAAGTTTTGGCAACACCGGATGGGGAATCGCTCCCGGTGCTGGTGGCCTACTGTGTACCCAGTAGGCTCTTTCCACTGTGAACAAATTGGGTGACTTGTCCCTGAGCACTGTCAACTGTAGCTAGTCCTCCAGGAACTGATCTTTGCTGGGGCCCTCTGTGTGCTCCAGGAGCTCCACCAGATGCACGTTATCACATTGCGACCTGCCCTTTGCATCTTCCAATCATTCTGAGAGGTGGTTGATCATTTTCTGCATTGTGCGCATCTTGGCATCAGCCTCTGACAGAGCAGGTCTCTGCTGGGTTATTGAAAATTTCATTTCGGCCACCCAGTCTGCCAGTTTTTTATGGTCAACTCACAGGAATCCCAGGTTGATACGACCACATCTGTTTCGCTTTCCAGCGCTGATTTGGGGTCACGGATGGTCTCTAGGATTGTTGCAGTGTGGGACTCCAGTCCGCGGTCCTCTCCCGTAAGGGCACGGTCTCCATCCCCCACCCTTGGGGGAGGGGGTCTGCGCCGGCCCCAACTTCAGTAACTTTGGTCTCACTATGGCCGTGCCGGTGTGGGCCACTCCAAGGGCCTTTCCGGCTGCTTCTCTGTGACCAGACATCATCCCTCCTTCTAGGCTTTCGCGGCCACCACTGCCTCTGTCGTGCCACCAGGGCCACCATCATGGGGTCGCCTTCCACCCCCCAGAGGACCAGCCCCTCCACTATCCTGATGCTAGCCCCCAGCGGCCAATTACTTAGCCCCCACTGGCTGCACCAGGGCAGAAGCGCAGACTATACCCCAAGCAAGCAGTTGCAATCCCCCCGCGAGCACAAGCACTCCCGGCTCCACTTTGTCTACTGGTATCCCCCACTCTCCTCCCATCTTCTTTCGAGCTGCACATGTATTGCCCCAGTGTGTTGTCAGCACCTGGTATTGACCATCCAGGTCAGTTGCTATCCCCCGTGCCACTGAGCTAACAGCCCTGTACCGCTGCTACCACAAGTTCTTGAGTGTGGCCGACCGCCCTGGGCCACTGCACCAATGCCTCCACTATGAAGGGTGTTATTCCAGGTATCTCCAGGCCTCCACTGGACCACGCCAACTCTTCTGCAGAGTCAGGCTGTAGACCATTGCGGTCGCTGCCATCTTGACTCCTCCGCAAGGTCTCGGAGCCGAGGTGACCGTTCGGGCAAAAGTCTGCGGACACTCCTTCCCTTCCTGCACTCCCTCTGCAGTCCAGGAAGCTCCATGAGTCGGCTTCCACTCGGTCACGTGTTGCAGAAGAAAGGTATCCGTGGGGCCAGAGCTCTACTCCAATGCGACCTGCTCCATGGGCGGCAGGCCACACTCCCTTTGAATGAACTTTTGAATGAATTGTTTGTTATTTAATAAATAAATAAATGTCTTTCAATGTGATTTCAATTCTGAATATACTAAGAAGTCCATGAATAGTATGTTCACAATTTATTTTCAATAATTTGATTTGGTGTCGCTGAAAATGCAAAGGCCCCTCCTCCTCACATGACCAGTCCCCCTCACCTCCAGAGTTCACGATAACCCTCATCCCAAAACCCAACCCTGATATCTGTACACCCTCTGCACCGCCACCATGAGCTGCAAATTCACCACCAGCGTCTCCTAGTGAGGTGGACACCTAGTGTTGGCGTTGACACAGGTGGGTATGAAGAATTGGGGTGGGCACCATTGTGAATGAGTAAGTGGGTATTAGATGAGAAATAAGGGGGATTTTATTTTTCCCATTTAGCACCTAAACAATAAGTTGAAGGCATATTTTGAAACTGTTCGGTATGGATTTCTTTCATGAAGGTACGCAGTTCAGTAACATAAATTGGTTTTCTTGTGTTAGTTCTTACACTGCTCACCTGTGCCCGCTCCTCACAGTGGACAGCTTGGCTGCGTGTCCTATAGAAATATCACAAACATACATATATACATAGGTTAGTTTGTGATAGCACAAATCTAGCTGAAAGGAACTAGAAAGTATTATAGAGTCCAAGGAAAAGGCACAGGCAAAGTGTGATTGTAAGAGAAGCTGGATTCTAACAAGTAAAATGGACTGCTGGTGCACCGTGATCTAGTGTTCTTTAAAGAGGTGCATCTTCAACTCTTTCCTAAATTGGAGCAGGGACTCGTGATAGATATGTGCATGTCATTCCACATCCTGGACGCATAGGGGGAGAGGGCCTGATGCTTTTTTTTTTATCCCCAGGGCATTTTCGTCTCCAGTCTGATGTTGTCCTGGCTGTGGGTGTGCTGAGGGCCACTGGAGATGGTTAGCTCGTCAGCTGGGCACCAGGGGTGCTGGGTGTGATTTCTATGTACATGATGCAGCGGGTTCAGAACCTGGGGTCGGCCAGCAAGGGGTGCCATTAGAGTTCCAGAAGGGTAGGTTGATGTGGTCATATTTCTTATGGCTGTTGATGAATGAGGCGTACTGTAGCTTTTAGGATAACTTTAAGGGGGATGCCGGTGTGGAGTCTGGGAGACTTTGGAGTAGGACGTTTGCCCCAAATTCAGAACTATGGGGGTTGAACATCAGTTCGTAAGTCACTTTCGGGTAAGAACTGTTAAATTTTTTTTTTTAGTCGAGAGCTAGTACCAAGTCATCTTGGTTTTTCTGGTGGTGTGATCAGTGGCGGTCAGTGACCTTCAACAGTGGAGAGGCATGGGGTGGGCAGAGACCTAAACGCAGCGGCGGGCACTGCAATAAATCACAATGCCTCTAGGCTCAAAGCCAAACCTCTCAATCATGGCTCATTAACAGATTTGAAATGGGCCGTGACTGAGAACTCTGGAGTTGAGGCTCAAGGGAAGTTTCTCACAGTGCCTGTCAGTGGGCCGAAAAGATAAGAAAATTTAAAATACGCTTAACAACGATTCTTCCTCCACCAGCTTTCTTCTTGAAAGCGGTCAGCGCAACAGCACCTCTTTGAGCCTCAACCAACCCCCTTCTGCAAATCCCAACGCTGCTCTCATGCTGCAGATGAGCAGCATGAGAGCAGTGCCCGGATTGGCTGGAGCAGCTACCTCTGCGCTCCTGCAGGCACTGGGTGCTGTGTCTGCTCCCCACCCAGCTGTCTAAGCCAGTTAGGTGGAGAGGTTTACCCTGCGCACGTCAGGCTGGCCGGCGCAGAACAGCCGGCTAGAGGGACTTGCACAGAGTAAACTGGTGGAGTGAGCACCACCGCCCTGATGCCAGTCAGCAGCAAGGCCCGCCCGCAAGCACTGTTCTGGGTGAGAGCAGTGAAAAATAAAATGCTAATTCTGTATTGTTTAATGGCTCTTTTGAGCTGAATAAAGTTTGACATGTCTTAAAATGGTAATTAATTTTATTACCATTTTATTTTTCATCTTTGCTGCACTGGCAGCAGGGGGGCAAAGCTCCTCTGCCTTAATGAGGGGGGGGCGGGGGTGCCGCTGGGTGTGATCCTTGAAGACGAGACGATTTTCATGGTGCATCCATTTGACTTGCTGATGTGTGCATCATACGTGCTCTGGAAGTTGATGGTGGAGTTTCCACTCCTGGCCAGTCCACCTTTGGCTTCTCTAGGCAGCCTGTATGCTGATTTTGAGTTTCAATTAAGTCAAAGTGCATACCCATATTACACTCATGCCTCTTGGACTTTTACTCTGTTCTCTGTAGTCCATTGCTCTGTAACTCCGAGGTCCCTCCTGTTCTCACCCCCTTCATAGAAAATAATCCACACTTCCCTTTCCTATTCATCGTCAAACTTTATCATTCAGTTTCTGTATCATCGCTCAAGTACTAATGCCAAATATTGAAGCATCAGTAGTGTATTGACACCAAATACTGAACCATTCCTAGAGTGCTGGTCTTGAATATTGAGGCATCTATGAAGTACCGACAAAAAATATCGAGGCTTCTGTGGAGTGCCGACATAACATATTGAAGCTTCTGTGGAGTACCGACATAACATATTGATGCATATGTGCAGTACCAACATAACATATTGAAGCCTCTGTGGAGTACTGACATAACATATTGATGCATATGTGGAGTACCGACATAACGTATTGATTCATATGTGGAGTACCAACATAACATATTGAAGCTTCTGTAGGTTACCGACATAACATATTGAAGCCTCTGTGGAGTACTGACATAACATATTGAAGCTTCTGTGGAGTACCAAAATAACATATTGAAGCTTCTGTGGAGTATTGACATAACATATTGATGCAACTGTGGAGTACTGACATAACATATTGATGCAACTGTGGAGTACCGACATAACATATTGATGCAACTGTATAGTACCGACATTAATATATTGAAGCTTCTGTGGAATACTTACATAACATATTAATGCATCTGTGGAGTACTGACATAACATATTGATGCATCTGTGGTGTACTGACATAACATACTGATGCTTCTGTGTAGTACTGACATAACATATTTATGCATCTGTGGATTACCGACATAACATATTGAAGCTTCTGTGGGGTACCGACATAACATATTGAAGCTTCTGTGGAGTACCGACTTAACATATTGAAGCTTCTGTGGAGTACCGACATAACATATTGAAGCTTCTGTGGAGTACCGGCTTAACATTTTGAATCTTCTGTGGAGTACCGACATAACATATTGAAGCTTGAAGCATCTGTGGAGTACTAACATAACATATTGATGCATATGTGGAGTACCGTCAGAACATATTGATGCATCTGTGGAGTACCGACATAACATATTGATGCATCTGTTAAGTACCGACATAACATATTGTAGCTTCTGTGGAATACTTACATAACATATTAATGCATCTGTGGAGTATTGACATAACATATTGAAGCCTCTGTGGAGTACTGACATAACCTATTGATGCATCTGTGGAGTACCGACATAACATATTGAAGCTTCTGTGGAGTACCGACATAACATATTGAAGCTTCTGTGGAGTGCCGACATAACATATTGAAGCTTGAAGCATCTGTGGAGTACTAACATAACATATTGATGCATGTGTGGAGTACCGACAGAACATATTGATGCATCTGTGGAGTACCGACAGAACATATTGATGCATCTGTGGAGTACCGACATGCCACATTGAAGCTTCTGTGTGGTACTGACAAAAAACGAAGGCCTCTCTGAAGTACTGATGCACAACATGAAGGCATTGATCGAGGACTTGCACAAAATGTTGAGCCATCTGTAGAGTGCTCAAGCATAAGAGACACAATTGATGGACGGAATGCAGGACAAATTAAAACATTCACCCCCAGTCAAGAGATCTGGGCTAAATCCATCATTCTTCTGTTCACCATGCACCCCATCTGTAGAGTGCTGGCAAGTAATAGTGTGGGAGGATTGATACAAAACACTGTGGCACCTGTACAGCGATGACGCAGTATATTGAAGCATCGGTAGAGTACTGACACCACATACTAACTAGAGTTTGAAACAGCTGCTTCCCTTTGACTTTCCTGTTTTGCTGCCTTTCCCTTTTGTTCTACAACCAGTGAAACTTCTAAAGAAAAGCCCGTAGAGTAATGCTAATAAAGGGGTATTACATCTAATACCACTGCCTTAAACAAAAGCATCATCTGAGCACGTGTGAGACCATTTGTAGTGACATCATACCGCAGTGTCGCATTGATTCACATCTTTACCCCTGTGAGGGTGGTTTCCTTTGTTCAGAAGTTATCCTCCAAATCCATGCGTTCCTCCAGCACTTCTGACCAAAACCAGTCCCATCTGGCACATTTTCTGCTGCGTATTTTTGTCCTCGCTTGCGGTGTTATGCTTGGACTGCTGAGCTCGATTTTAGGGGAAAGCGCAGTGTTTGCTGTTCTTAAAATACCCGCTTCTTTGGCAAAGCCCGTGGCGTGGCACTTACCTTTTCCATCATTTTCGGGAGCTGGGCTCTCGACACTTAAGCGCGCTCCACCCCTCTCGGGAGGTTTTCAAAAGTCAGCATGAAATATTGCCGTTCCGAGAGCTCGGGAGCGGTGTGTTCTCAGATCTGCATGAGGTACAAATAAACAAACAAACACAGTGTGTGCTTTCCTTGGCGACACGCCATCAAGGCACTATCCCATGCTAATCATCCTACAAAAACTGAACAAGCACTGGCTAAGCCACTGGGTCTGCCAACCTCGCGCAATGCTGTTTTTTTTTTTTTTTGCAAGAATGTGCCATAAAAATTAAAAGAAGTAAAAAGGGAAAGCGGTTTCCCTCCTAAACATGGCGGCCAAATGCAATAGAATTTTGTAATAAAAGGTGAACCCTCTGATATAATTTAAATAAATCAATCAATCATTGATCTTTATTTCGATTTAAAAAACCATAAAAGATTACGAATAATTTAAATAGAACAGTAAATGTTATGTTATATAGACTTATAAAGCGCTCATATACCCAGGGGTGTCTTGGCGCTAGCTGTAGAGGCAAACGCATCTAATCGTAGATCGAGTGGCCATTGTATTCGATGTTAGTCACACACAGTTTAATAACCAGGTTTTTAAGGCTTTTCTGAAAGCCGGGAGGTTGTTTATCTGTTGAAGATGCGGAGGCAGGGCATTACAAGTAGGCCTGGGCGGTAAATTCCGTTCCGTTCGCGGAATTTGTGGAATTTGGGTAATTTCGCGTTCCGCGGAGAACGCGAAATTGCCCAAAAATCTGCGTTCCGCGACTTCGCGAAATTTTTTGCTTGTTCGCGTTCTCAATATGCGTGTTCGTGAGATATTTCACCCCGAGCACGCAAACAGCGATCGCGAACAGGCAAAAAGTATCGCGAACAAGCAATTCCGCGTGTTCGCGGAATTTCTGCGTGTTCGCGGAGATTTTTTACCGTTTCGCGGAGATTTGCGTAACACGATTGCGCAAATTCCGCCCACCCCTAATTACAAGAACGCAAAGCCTTTTCTCAAAATGTCTGGAGTGCCTACCCAATATAGAAGTCTAAATTTGGGAACGATTGTGGTAGAAGCGGATTATTTTAAGGTTCAAGATGGCCTGCACCACATAAATTGGTGCATCTAAATAGGTAGGTGTAGGAAAAAAAAGTGTTTTGAACCCCTTTTTAGTTTTAATGCACATGGAAGGTCATTACCATTATTATTGTCGCAAACAAAAGGTATTATTGGCTTTAAATTAATGTAACTGGAAGACACAGTTTAAACCCATCTGGAGAGGATGTGGCGGTATGGACGACTTTGGAACTCGGCTTAGCTCAATTTACTGCGATTCTTGGCAAATCACTTAATCTCCATGTGCCTTGAAAAATGACTGTGTCCTTATGTAATGTAACTGGCGCTCGTAAAAAGTGCCCCATTACCTTTGAATGGAGGTCGCTCCATCTCAAACTGCAAAAAAAACCAAAAACATAAAGATGACTAAAAGTATAGTTACAACCAAAGGAAATGATGGACGGAGTGTTGAACATTGCAAGCACTCACCCCCAGTCAACTGATCTGGGTTTAATCCATCACCGTTCTTTAGCCCACTCTGCCACCCCAGTTCAGACATGGCCATATGCAAATCAGTCTGACCCTGTGCCTCATGGGAACAGTCCAGCCCGAACTGCCAAGCCATGTCTTCCCTGGACCGGAAACAAGCTTCCTAGGACCGGTTTCTGGCATTTCAGCCGTCTTCAGCCAGGCTTGCTTGAATCCAGTGGCAAAGTGAGCAAGGGACTCACGTCTGAGTATACCCTGCCAACTTATGGCGAACAAAGCAAAAACCAAAGGAAATGATGGACGGAGTGTTGAACATTGCAAGCACTCACCCCCAGTCAACTGATCTGGGTTTAATCCATCACCGTTCTTTAGCCCACTCTGCCACAACGTTGTCCCGTTAAAAAATTGGTCAATGACAGTTCTAGTAAATAAAGTCTTACCATCAACTACTGATTCTATCAGGTTTTTCATAGCCACTTGCAACCAGTTTTTTTTCTGAAATTATTTAGAGCTTTCTGTAAATGTTATTGTGTCTCCCAGACATGTTAAAATGCAATAGATATCTCTGGTTGAACTGGTCCACTCTCATTGTCTCCTAATATCACAGATATGTTTAGTGTATTCATAGACATAGGTCATAAAGGCATACCAGTCTCACTATAAGTTCTTAAACTTTTGGAAGAATTGTTTAGTCTTGCAGTTAGGCACTCAAAATAGCCGCTGAAGCTCAACATTTATAGATGGGGTGTCCAGCAGAGGTCCAAGCAGGCGCGATCAACGCCAGATTTTCAGTATAACCACATAACTACATACACTGGATCTTAGTGGAACTCAATGCCATAGTAAGTGGTTAGCCTGAAAATCTGTCAATGATGGAGCGCTCCTAGATTATGTTGAATACCCCTCGGTAAGGCAAAGTGTGTTTGCATTGGACAGTTTTTTCCGTCTCACAGTTCTGAGCTTCTCACCCTGAACAAGGGGCAGTATTGGCTCTCTGGGATGAGCTGACAACTTTCTACCAAATGTTAGAGGTAAATCTAAGCTTTTCCTTCAGCCCTTTGGTATCTATACGATGGGAGGTTCTGTATGCCACACCTGCTCACCAAAGTCCATTTGTGGAGTGACTTAGATTGTCTCTCTTTGTTAAGGTACTGCATAATTCGTTTTTTTTTTTTTGCATTTGATTGTCTGAAATTGCGAGTATCAGAAGTCAACGGATCTGTCTTTTGGTAACTCAGTACCATGGACTCTGACCCGGCAGGAGGAGTTGGCGATCAGAGCTTGATGAGTCTGTGCTATGCTGTGCAAAGCGAAGAGAAACTTTACTTCAACGTTCTCCTGGTGTAAAGTGCATGACGGGACACGTTTATTTTTGCATTGCGCGATAGCTTTCTTTCAAAGGCACTTGCCACTAGCTCTGGCAATGGGCACAACAAGCTCACACACAGTAACCACAAACTCAGATTATTTGTGTGCTTTATGACCAAGTCCATGATTGATTGCCGACGCCATTTTGGTGCATTCAAAGTCTTTGCGTCCGATGTTGTCAGGCATGTGATGGTGGACCGTCCTCGGCAGTTGAGGTTCTGAAGTTAGTCTGCTCTCAGGAAACCGCTCGAGTACAAGTCTAGGGTTGCTCACTCCAAATGTCATGACTTTCTGGGAGATGGCACGTTCCATGCTTAATAATATGCCTTGCTGCTAGTCACTTTAACTCTTTTCTGGGAACCGGAGTTTATTTTTTATCACCAGACTCTGACCTAGAGCGACAAATAAAGGCAGAGAAGGGAGGAACAGAAAGGTAGGAAACCAGTGAGAAGGATGAAAGAGAACCCTTCGTGTGATAGAGCGAGGGAGCTGCTGGATGAAAGAATCGTGACATGGAACACGAGACAGCGGGCTCCTGAGAAACTTTGGGCACCCGCGCTTAATTTTTTTCTTGCTTTTTTGCACATATGAAGCAGAGGATGTGTTGGCGCATAGAGCGCTCTCCCCAACTTTGAAGGGCTGAGTAACTGGTGTGCTATATATAACCGGCCTGCTCGCGTTAGAGGGCCTTCAAACGCGGCGACTTAAATTTTAAACGGCCGACCCTAAATGACTTGTTTGGTTTTTACGAGACACTTTTACCAGCCCTCTTGAACAAGTACAGACAGGGAGTTCTCAATTGTGTTGTTCATTGGGCGTGTCACAAGCGTCGGAAACGGCGTGAACCTCATAGTAATTAACGGCAAAACAGCAGTTGCATTTAGAGCCGTTAACCTTACACGCCGCTTGCGGTGCCCTCTGCCGCTCCGTCGGTGTCATGACGTCACTAAGTAACTTACCTTGAATGGCGAAGTCCCATGTCTAGCATTTCCGCATGGGTCGGCCATATTTTGGCGGGGTGTGTGTTAAAATATGGACTTTTTTGCGATAGGTTGCGCCTTAAAGTTTTAAACTCCAATTTTTTTTTTTTAAACTGACTCACGGGGAAGAAAGAGCGACTTACCATGATAGTAACTGGTAACAATGAACAGTATTTTTTAAAATAATTTCTTGGACAATATGCATCTTGTGCCATCGTCCCGGTTTCCCCCCTCATCACCCACTGCTTTCTTTAAATGTGTCAGCTCTCTTGGTTAAAAGTTGCTTTTAATAATATCCACTGGATTTATTTTGAGAAATAAGGCAGCGCACAAAATATGTTTTTGACTTTTCCTTCATAAACCATCCACCGTTCTAACTTCAGTTGCTTGGCTCATTTTATATGTTTTTCAGGGGTAATCTTGCAACCCCTAACAGGCAAATCAGAGAAGCTACTCAAAAGGTAGACCTCTCATGTGCGCACCTGTAACGCACATGGGAAACCTTTTGACCCAGTTCCTGAGGCGGAAGCCGGTAACTGGAGGTACTCTGTTCTTTTAAAATTTCTCTGTGTGGTGTCACAATTTGATCACTTGTATTTTAAAGACCTAAGCCTCATACCTCACTCAGCGCTCACGCACAGCTGATGGAAATAGCTGCTTCGCGCCCTTCCTGGCTCTTCTAGCCTGCCGCCGCCATCACCACCGGCGTGCACGCTGACTCCGCCCCTTTCTGAGGCCACGCCCCCCGCTCAGTGTATATAAACAGCCGATTCTCGAGCTGCAACCGGAAACCTTTTGACCCAGTTCCTGAGGCGGAAGCCGGGAACTGGAGGTACTCTGTTCTTTTAAAATTTCTCTGTGTGGTGTCACAATTTGATCACTTGTATTTTAAAGACCTAAGCCTCATACCTCACTCAGCGCTCACGCACAGCTGATGGAAATAGCTGCTTCGCGCCCTTCCTGGCTCTTCTAGCCTGCCGCCGCCATCACCACCGGCGTGCACGCTGACTCCGCCCCTTTCTGAGGCCACGCCCCCCGCTCAGTGTATATAAACAGCCGATTCTCGAGCTGCAACCGGAAACCTTTTGACCCAGTTCCTGAGGCGGAAGCCGGGAACTGGAGGTACTCTGTTCTTTTAAAATTTCTCTGTGTGGTGTCACAATTTGATCACTTGTATTTTAAAGACCTAAGCCTCATACCTCACTCAGCGCTCACGCACAGCTGATGGAAATAGCTGCTTCGCGCCCTTCCTGGCTCTTCTAGCCTGCCGCCGCCATCACCACCGGCGTGCACGCTGACTCCGCCCCTTTCTGAGGCCACACCCCCCTTGGTCTCCCATAAATGTGCCTATACAAGACGCGCAGCGGACGAGCGCAGCGGGAGCGCCGTTTGCGCGCCGAAGGCGCGCCTAAGGCAAGCCCGTCTGCGCCCGTCCGCGACAAGACCGCGACAGGCGCAGGAAACTCTGCCCATTTCACCTCCCACATCTCCTACCATTCTAACGACCTCCTTCAACTACAGGTCACTAAGCAGTGTCCATGTATACTCGACCCAGCCGCACTTTCAGGCCCAGTCAGTTGCAAACACTGCCACTGGTCCACCGGGCTCTATTTAGCAGTTCCACCGGCCAATATGCCTCAGGCCCCTCGGCCCCCCTTCAAAGGCGGCCTGATCAACGCGCGCTCCATGTGCAAACACAACCAAGATATACACGATCTTATCTTGGAGTCCGACCTCGACTGCCTCATGATAACTGAGACATGGCTAACAGCAGACAGTAACCCTGATATTGCTGTCGCTCTTCCCCTGGGCTACTCACTCTTCAGGGAAGACAGAGCCAAGGGCCGTGGCGGAGGTGTTGCAATCATTCTCAAAGACACCTTCTCCTGCCACACCTTTAGTCTAGAGTCCCTAAAAAAGACTGAAGGACTAGGCTTCTCCATTAAACTAAACGACCATACTTCGTTCTCAGGCGGACTCATTTATCGCCCACCCGGCAACGCATCTGAGTTCCTCGACTCACTGCACGACTCTTTAGGACAACTTTCACTCAGATACCCTTTCTTCACCCTCCTTGGTGATTTTAACCTCCATCTAGAATCGACAACAGACATTCATACCATCAATTTCGTTCAAACCCTCGATATATTCAATTTTAAGCAATTTGTCACCTCACCCACCCACTCCCTAGGTCATACCCTCGATGGAGTCTGCACAAACTTCTCTCTCTTGACCACACTATCGCCCTTGCCCCAGATCTGGTCTGATCACTTCTTGATCCCATTTCACATCCTGAACGAAAACCTATCCAACCGCAACAAATCTGTTTCCCTCCCCGCCAATCACATCAATTGGAAAAAGGTCCAGGATAACATTACTCTCAATCCGTCAATACAAACTCAAGCACCCACCCTCTCCGGTAATATTGATACCGACGCCGATCTTTTTCACAACTGGATCACCCAAGAAATAAAATCCAGAATCCCGCCCTCACGCCCCCGCACCTCCCGGGGCAAAACTAAACCCAATGCCCCCTGGTTTACACCAGAACTCGCTAATGCACATCTGCTTTGTAAAAAGGCAGAAAGAAAATGGCGGAAGGCCTACGAGGTTACTTATCGTACCTCTTATATCGCAACTAGGAAAAACTACCTTTCGGAAATCAAACTGGCAAAGAAAAACTACTACATCAACGCCATAAAAAACGCAGGCCAAAAACAAAAGGCGCTGTTTGCGATAGTCAAATCATTTACGCAACCCAAGGCTCTTTTGCCTGAAATCCCCCCCTCCCAGAAATTCTGCGATCAAATTTCTGACTTCTTCGAGGAAAAAATTGCCTCAATCCAGATCAACTTTCCCCCCCCCGCCACTCTCCCAGTGCCCCCCCCACTGGTCCCCCAAAGCTGTACGCTAAGTCGCTTCTCCCCTATCACTCTTGAGCAGTCGAAAAAAGCCATCCTGGCCTGTAAATCGGGCTCCCCGTCTGATCCTTGTCCTCCCAAGATACTTCACCAACTAATCGACGAGGTTAACCCGACCATCAACAACCTAATCAACTCCTCGCTTAGCTCAGGCACAGTTCCTAGCCGCTGGAAAAAAGGAATCGTCAAACCCCTTATGAAGAAGGCGAATAAACCCCCGACGGATCTCACCAACCTCCGCCCAATCTCGTTACTCCCGGCCTTGGGAAAAATCACGGAACATCTAGTCCACAATGAACTGAAACACTATCTAGATGAAAACAACCTTCTCCATCCTCAACAATCCGGATTCCGCCCCAAGCACTCGACAGAAACCGCTCTCATTGAACTGTCTGACACTATAAAAACCCTGCAAGATCAGAGAAAAAACTCCATCTTCATCCTTCTCGACCTTACGGCGGCGTTTGATACCGTCTCCCACACCATCCTTATCAGCAGACTCTGGGACATCGGCATCTCTCACTCTGCCCTATCCTGGATCTCGTCTTTTCTCTCCGACCGTTCCCAAACCGTTTCTTTGGGTTCATTTCACTCCAAAGACAAACTTGTCTCCTCAGGTGTCCCGCAAGGCTCCATCCTGAGCCCTCTCCTTTTTAACGTTTACCTCATTCCCCTCCTTAATCTAATAGAATCATTCGGCATACCTGTTACCTCCTATGCCGATGACACTCAGCTCATTGTGCCATTGGACAAACTATCTACCAAAGCTGAACTCAACCTAAAACACTGCCTGACTGAAGTATTTCGATGGATGGACAATAACCACCTGAAATGCAATTCGAGCAAAACGGAGATCCTTCCGATCGGTACAAATATCTCCTTTTGTCCAGCACTTTGGTGGCCGGACAATTCTGTTGCCCCCCCCCAGACAGTTTCGTCGGCCAGGAACCTCGGCGTTACCTTTGACTCCGACCTCTCCTTCGATCAGCATGCCAGAACCGTCGCAGGCAAATGCTTTGGAATGATCAGATCCATGAGAAAGTTCTTTGACTTTTCGTCCCATCGATGCCAGAAAGACGGTGACAGTAGCACTCATAATCTCGCGACTGGACTACTGCAACGGCTTGCTCGCAGGAGCCAAAAAGAACACCATCCAAAAACTGCAGAGCGTACTACACACAGCCGCCCGTCTTGTCCTGGGCCTTCCCCGCAGATCCTCTATTTCTGCAGCACTTCGTTCACTTCACTGGCTCCCCCTTCACAAAAGGATTCTCTTCAAGATCCTGATTATAGCCTTTCGTGCCTACAACAAAACAGGCCCTAAATACCTCACCAAACGCTTCCCCCACTACCTGCCCAGCCGTCACCTTCGCTCAACCAACGACAACCTCATTCTTCTCCCCAAATACAATCTGAAAACGAAGGGTGAGAAGACCCTCAGCTTCCTTGCAACCAAAGCCTGGAACAAACTACCCAAAACCCTCAGACAACAAACCCAGGAAAAACCTTTTCGAAAACTGCTAAAGACCTGGATCTTTAATCTCCCGGACGATCACTCCAAAGCTTCCATCTAATCTTCTTGGACTGGCTCACTTAGGTTCCCTAGCGCCAAGATGCTCCCTCCGGAGCGAACGTCGCGCTCTATAAATACCCCACAAAATACAAATACAAATACAATCAACACCTCACACGAGGCTACAATCAATTCAAAGGTAAAACCAAACAGGCAAGTCAGAGTAGCTTCAAAAGAAGGAGTCTTCTCACGTGCCTATCCCATCCTCGTCGCCAAATGAAGTGGTAAGGAATCCAGACGAATGAAGGTGAATTAAGAATGAAGTTTATGAAAGTGCTCCACCCATCACACGGAGCATCCCTTTAAGTCGAGACCCAAACAGCAACTGAATCGTAGCATTCGAGTCTGACAACGGACTCCCCATGCGTGAGCCACATATTCAAACACATACAATTAGTCAAACTACAACAATTGGATGCATGAGCACCGCATCATGTGAATGATGCATCGCTCGCCAAGCGCGCGATGCATGACTCGCACCTAATGCCGTACCGACCGTAAGTTACCACCACAAATACATTGGAAAGTGCTAAGAGATCTTGTCGTTGTGATTTCTTAAACGAGCCTTTTTCTTAAAATTTTCTACAGTGGTTTTTGTTGTCTCGTAATGGTTCTACTTTACACAATTCTGAGAAAATATTGTGATTCTATTTTATGGTGCTCTGCATGAGGACCATTTCTCTAGGAATATATGGGGTCGACAGTACCTGGCTCAACAAGTGCTGTAAAAGGGTGTCATGTAGGGTGATTCGATGATTCCATGTCACCGGGACACCACTTTTTGAGTTCTAGGTTTTGATTCAACACATCAGTTAGTTCTTTGGGTTGTGAGCTTGGTTCATTTAATTGAGTCAGTTGGCCCAATGCACCTCCCATCAGTGAGCCAGTAGGCCAAAGGCCAGGATTTAAAAAGTGCTATCCTAGTGATATGTGGAGCCACCTCGTCAGCCTAGTGCCTGTACCCCAATATGAGCAGGAAAACAGGGCCTTCCTGCAGCCCGGTTAGGTGGTTAAAGGCTGCTATAACTGAGGTGAAGTGAGCTTCTCACACCTGGTGCCACTGCACCTGCTAAACAAATGATAGCTAGGCCCTTCAGCTCAATCCCGTTGCTATGCCTGTACACCACAACCGTAGCGCAGCCCACAAAAAGAACAAAAGAGCACAAAAGTGTGTACAAGTTATTGAGCTGTGGTTTGTGATGTTGTAAGGCGCTTTAATCCTCTGGTGAAGCTTTTCTGGTTAAGCCGCGTGCCGTAAGATCACTGAATACATATATAAACGTACATCAGCCAGTTAGCTCCCTTTGCTTCGTTTCGCCAGAGCAGACACCAATTCCAGGCACTCTGCCAATTAATTCCTCTGAGTGGTCATTTATTAAGAGTACATTTTGGATTTAAAAAATGTTTATGGGACGAAAGTCTCTCCTTCTATAATGCTTTCTCTTTGCCAGCAGGTAATTGTCTAATAAAATGTGTACCAGCAACACTCAGACATTGGAAACAAGGGTAATTTCCCATTATTGCACTATAGGCTGGCACTGGTACAGTACACACAAAACATCAGTGTGCGTGTCCAGTTTGTGTGCTGAAGACTGGCACCAGTGCACACGCCACTGTAGGCTTCCAACTGTTAAGCTGAAGGCTGGCACTGAAGCCAGTTTCTTGGCAGAAGGCGGCCACAGCACACACCCCTTGCCTCTTCCACATCTTGGCATTGAGTGCTGGCATGAATGCAAGCACACGTTACTGTATTTCATGTCTGAACTGGTCGACCAACCTCGCACTCAACGCTTCTCTTCAGTTTTAAACTGCTTCCTGGCACTAATGCACAAACCTGGGCATTGCCAATCGAACCTCATGCATGGTCATTGCGAGGAACAAAAACATGCCAGCTACTCAAGTGGTTTCTATGGGACAGATGTACGACGTGATTTTACATGCGCAAACTAGTTTGCGAACCCGTTTGCGAATGTAAAATCACTGTTGGCATGTACAATTCCTAAATAGCGAGTCGCAATTTATTTGAGACTCGCCATTTAGGAATTGCATGTCGTAATTAGGAAGGGGCGTTCCATTCCTAATTGCGTCTGCAAATCAATGTATGAATGTTTTGTGACCGCAATTGCGGTTGCAAAACACTTGCAAATTACCACCCTCTTCAAGAGGGCGGTAATGCAGTTGCAATTTGGAAGGGATCTCCAGGGGACCCCTTCCACTTTGTGACTGTCTCCAAAATTATTTTTTAAGGGCAGGCAGTGGTCCCAGGGACCACTACCGGCCCTAAAACAAGCATTTATATTGCAATAGGTCTCGCATTTGCAAGAGTTTGAGCTATTGGCATTGTAAATGACAATGCCTTTTATTTATGTGTTTTTGAAAACAGAAAAATAATAGGCATTTTCATTTACAATGCCAATGGCTCCAACTTTTGCAAATTCGAGACATGTTGCATTGCAAATGCTTGTTCATTAAGCTCTGGATGCAGGGCCATCAAAACCCTGCTGAGTGCTCTGAAAGCAAGAAAGCGCTTGAAATGGTTTGCAATGGTACTGATTTTTCAGATCGTCCTCAATCACAAAGCACTCCAAAGACATTAGCATAATATTCCTCGGAGGGCACTTTCACAGCACTCTGCAGCTCTCGGAGCACTTTCACAGTACTCTGCATCCCTGAGAGCACTTTCATAGCACTCTGCACCTCTCAGAGCACTTTCACAGCACTTTGCGCCTTTCATAGCACTTTCACAGCACTCTGCAGCTCTCAGAACACTTTCACAGTACTCTGCACCTCTCAGAGCACTTTTACAGCACTCTGCACACTGCAGAGCACATTCACAGCACTCTGCACCTCTCAGAGCACTTTCACAGCATGCATTCTGCAGCTGTCAGGGCACTTTCACAGCACTCTGCAGCTCTCAGATCACTTTCACAACATTCTGCACCTCTCAGGTCACTTTTACAGCACTCTGCGCCTTTCATAGCACTATCAATCAATCAATCAATCAATGACATTTATAGAGTGCACTACTCACCCGTAGGGTCTCAAGGCGCTGGGGGGAGGGGGGTGCCGTTACTGCTCGAACAGCCAGGTCTTCAGCTTCTTCCTGAAGGAGAGGTGGTCTTTGGTCCGGCGCAGGTCGGTCGGGAGGGAGTTCCAGGTCTTGGCGGCCAGGTAGGAGAAGGACCTTCCTCCTGTTGTTGCTCTTCGGATGCGGGGGACGGCGGCGAGGGCGTGGTTGGCTGATCGGAGGTGGCGTTTGGGAGCGTAGAAGTTGATTCGGTTGTTGAGGTAGCTCGGGCCTTGGTCGTGTAGGGCTTTGTGTGCGTGGGTGAGGAGGCGGAAGGTGATCCTTTTGTTGACGGGGAGCCAATGCAGGTCTCTTAGATGTCCGGAGATGTGGCTGGTTCGTGGGATGTCGAGGATGAGTCTGGCTGAGGCGTTCTGGATCCGCTGGAGTCTCTTCTGGAGCTTGGCGGTGGTACCGGCGTAGAGGGCGTTTCCGTAGTCCAGTCGACTGGTGACGAGGGCCTGGGTGACGGTCTTCCTGGTCTCGGTGGGGATCCACCAGAAGATCTTCCGTAGCATGCGTAGGATGTTGAAGCATGCCGAGGATACGGCGTTGACTTGCCTGGTCATGGAGAGGGAGGAGTCCAGGATGAAGCCCAGGTTGTGCGCGTGGTCTGTTGGTTTGGGTGCGGAGCCCAGGGCGGGAGGCCACCAGGAGTCGTCCCAGGCGGAGGGCGAGGAGCCCAGGATAAGGACCTCCGTCTTGTCTGAGTTCAGCTTCAGGCGGCTGGTCGTCATCCACTCGGCTACATCTTTCATCCCTTCGTGCAGATTGGCTCTGGCGGCGGCGGGGTCGTTGGTCAGGGAGAGGATCAGCTGGGTGTCGTCGGCGTAGGAGATTATGTTGAGGTTGTGTTTGCGTGCGATGGCCGCGAGGGGGCTCATGTAGACGTTGAAGAGGGTGGGGCTCAGGGAGGAACCTTGAGGGACGCCGCAGATGACTTCGGAGGCTTTTGACTTGTACGGTGGTAGGCGGACTCTGTGTTCTTCCGTCGAGGAAGGAGATGATCCATTCCAGTGCCATCTCCTGGATTCCGACGTAGCTGAGGCGCTGTACTAGGGTGCGGTGGCAGACAGTGTCGAATACCGCGGAGAGGTCTAGGAGGATGAGGGCCGCTGTGTCTCCGTTGTCCATCAGGGCTCGGATGTCGTCGGTGGCAGCGATGAGGGCGGTCTCGGTGCTGTGGTTGGCTCGGAAGCCAGACTGTGAGGGGTCGAGGGATCCCTTCGTCTCAAGGAAAGCGGCCAGCTGCTTGTTGACGGTCTTCTCGATGATTTTGGCTGGAAACGGGAGGAGCGAGATGGGGCGGTAGTTCTTGAGTTCGGTGGGGTCCGCTGTAGGTTTCTTGAGTAGAGCGCTGAGTTCGGCGTGCTTCTAGCTCTCAGGGAAGGTGGCGGTGTCGAAGGAGGTGTTGATAATGTCCCGCAGGTGGGGTGCGATGACAGCGTCTGCCTTGTTGAAGACGTGGTGAGGGCAAGGGTCGGTCGGAGATCCGGAGTGGACGGAGTTCATCATGCGGATGGTGTCTTCGGTGCTGATCGGAGTCCAGGTGCAGAGGGTGGTGGTGGGGGGCGGTGGTTCGGTCGTGGTGTGCGTTGGTTGGGTGCTGAAGCTGTTGTGTATGTCTGCGATCTTGTTGTGGAAGTATGAGGCGAGGGAGTTGCAGAGGTCTTGCGATGGGGTGATGTCGTTGTTTCCTGCGCTGGGGTTGGATAGCTCTTTCACGATTTTGAAGAGTTCCTTGCAGTTGTGTGCGTTGTTGTCTAGCCGGTCCTTGAATGCGGTTTTCTTGGCGGCGCGGATCAGCTGGTGGTGCTTCCGGGTGGCCAGCTTGAAGGTGGTCATGTTGTCCGGTGTTGGTTCCCTTCTCCAGACTTTCTCGAGGGCTCGGCAGTTCTTCTTGGAGCTCTTGAGTTCGTCGGTGAACCATGGGGCTTTCTTGCTGCCGGGTCTGCTGGGCGGGGTCCTCAGCGGGGCGAGTTCGTCCGCGCAGTTGCTGATCCACTTCGTGAGGTTGTCGGCGGCCTGGCTGGGGTTCGCTGAGCTGGCAGGAGGGTGCTGGCTCAGGGAGGTGGCGAGCTGGTCGGCTGTGATCTTGTTCCAGCTTCTGCGGGCAACCTGTTGCTGGTGGTGGCGGGTCGTCGTTCTTCTGAAGGTGAAGTGGACACAGCTGTGGTCCGTCCATTGAAGCTCTGTCGCGTGGCTGAAGGCGATGTCTGTGCTGGATGAGAAGACTGCGTCGAGTGTGTGTCCGGCGAGGTGGGTGGGGGTGGACACCAGCTGCTTGAGTCCAAGATTGGCGAGGTTGTCGAGCGGGGTGCTGGTGTTGCGGTCGTTGTTGTTCTCCAGGTGGAAGTTGAGGTCCCCCAGGAGGATGTAGTCAGCGGAGGGGAGGGCCTGCGGGTTGACGAAGTCGGCGATGTCCTCGCTGAATTGAGTGCGTGGTCCTGGAGGTCGGTAGATCAGGGTGCCTCTGAGGGTGGTCTTCGGGTCTGTGTGGATCTGGAAATGCAGGTGTTCGGCGGTGGTGAGGGTGTTGTCGGTGTTGGTCGTGATACGGATGGTGTTCCTGTGGATGATGGCGATGCCTCCTCCCATCTGGTTGGCAGTGCGGTCCCTTCTGGTGATCTTGTATCCCTCTGGGATGGCGATGGCGATGTCGGGCGCTGAAGAGGCGTTCATCCAGGTCTCCGTGAGGAAGGCCACGTCAGGGGCTGTGGTGTCGAGGAGGTTCCAGAGTTCGATGGCGTGTCTGTGGACGGAGCGGGTGTTGAGCAGGATGCACTTGAGGTGGTTGCTGCTGGTGTTCGGCTTGGCGGGTGCTGGTGCGGGGCAGGTCTGGATGCAGGTGAACTTGCAGGCGTGGCAGCTGAAGGGTCCGTGGGTGCGTCGTGGGGTGGCTTGGTAGCATCCTGGGAGTCGACCGGTGTTGAGTGCGCTGAGGGTGGCGGCGGTGTACGTCAGGCGGGTTGGCCGGGGTCCTCGTGGGCCAGGGGTCCTGGCACTGGGCGCGGTCCAGGTGCGGACGGGCGTAGACGGGCTTGCCTTTGGCGCGCCTTCGGCGCACAATTGGCGCACCCGCTGCGCGTGACCGCTGCGCGTTCGCACGGTCGCCATATATGGCGAAGTGCGCGGGGGGGGCGGAGCAGCTGGGAGGCGGGAGCGGGGAGGGAACAGAAGGAAAAAAGGGGCGGGGTTAGCGGCGGTGGCGGGAATCGGGGAGGGAGGACGAAGGGCAACGAAACGTCCAAACAGGAAGCAAAAACAAGTTTACAACTATTACAGGAACAAAAAGATGAGATTAAACAATTTAAGCAGGCAAAACAGCAAACACAGCAGGGGCAGGACAGGCAGGCACGGACCACGCCGCTCGAAGGCAGGGGGTGTGGTCACGAGGCGGCAGCGAGGCAGTCAGGCAGGGGCACACGCAGCAGCTGGTGGCCGTGCGGCGCGGGGGTGTCCTAGAACTAGGTCACTAGGTCACTATCACAGCATTCTGCACCTCTCAGTGTACTTTCACAGCATACTGCATGACCTTCTCTATTGTGTGTTTATTTATTTATGCTTTTTTATATAGCGCGGACATTACACAGAGGTGACAGACAGCTTTGCAATAGAGGAAAAGAACGTTACATGAGAAATTTAGAGCAACATGGTAGTAGGTGACAATACGTATAGCTACTACGGTTACTCATGGTGGGAGTTTCGTATTTACAAATAGCATATTCCTTACAAATTACATATTTTTAAAAGTTTAAGCGATTAGATTTACATAAATACATATTTTATATTTACAGGGTTGAAGCACAAAGGTTGTTATTGCTCTCGAGAGTGTCATGTAACAGTCAGGATCAGGCCAATTAATGTGATGGCATATGCCACGTGGGGAGCTTGGTGAGGAGTGTTATTGTTATTGCCCTATCTGCCAAACAACTTCAGTGCTAGATAGTACCTCTTCTGCTGTGGGCGAGGCGGGAAAGGGATAGCTCGACGCCGAAGAGGAAAGCGGGACCCACGTGAATGCTCGACTTTCGAAGGAAATTCATATTACTTACCCCTGTGTCTTTGGTACAATTGGTATGTTACCTAATTGACCCGCTGGGAAAATCTACATTCCTTTTTTAGACCAAAACAAGAGAAAGGTGGAACATTTTCTCTTTAGCTACTGCTGACTCTCATTAAAGATGCTGTGCGCCAGGCTGGGCGAGCCACCGCGCTCTACTCGCCACCGGCTCTTGCGCTTCAATGCATTAGGATCACAATGCAGAGGATGTGGACCGTCGACTACGCTGCCGACTTTGGTGCACGAAACCAGGGTTCGAGCCCCGAGGTCGCGTCCACATCCTGTGATTCTGGGCAAATTACTTATTCTCCCCGTGCCTGAATGTTTAACGTAAATACGGTGCTATGTAAAAGCGCTCCAATACCTTCGGGTCGAGTTCGCGCTATATAAATATGCAACAAAAAAAAACGAGAGTTTGGGCTGTTGGCATTGTAAATGACAATGCCTTTTATTTACGTGTCGGTTTTAAAAACATAAATAAAAGGCAGTCATTTACAATGACAATAGCTTAAACTCTCGCAAATGCGAGACCTATTGCATTGCAAATGCTTGTTCTATCCTGTCAGCCAGTACGCTGGTCAAGGCATACACTGCCGCGTAATCCATGGATATTGACCGCCTGAATCTGGTCTAATGGTATGTGTTTACAGAGAGGGTGCTTACGTGTGCCGTGAAAGCCAACGGCTGGAACAAAAACTACAGTCTCTTTGTCCTACGTGCTAATTAGGTATAAGTTAATCCCTGCTAAAAGTTGGACAACTGCCCCGCACCCTCCCAGCAGTGTTGCCATACTTTTTCCGAGCCCTCTGTTTTGGTTGTCTGGGATTGCGCATGCGCTTATGCTCTGGTTTCCGCTGTAATTCCACCTTTCCGCATCCGTCACACCGTGTGACGTCACGCAACAAACAAACATGGCAGCTTCCTTGGCTGAGGCAGTGACGTCTCTTAGGTGAGTGGATCGGTAGCCTTAATCTTTCTGAACAGACACTAATACATAGAGCAACCCATGGAAAAGCATCTTGAATTTCATATGCATAAGTAAGTTTGCAGTGTAATCACAATTGGATTTTTCCCTCGTACCACAGCTCACCTTCTTTGCAGCAATGTCTCCCAGGACGTTAGTCTGCTGCAATTCCAAACTAGAAAAAACTCACCTGAAAACAGACGATGCAAAACAAGTGGTGCGTGCCACAGCCAAGCATGTGATTTCAATTATCGCGCTCGTATCTGGGCACGATAATTGAAACCACATGGCCTATAGGTGTCTATTACGCGCACCAAGCGTGTAATAGACACCAATAGGCCATGGGCAGAGCAATGTGCCCACCTTTGGCCAATTGCGTGCAGTCTTTCATTAAAAGACGCACGCAAAGGCAAATCGCGTAGCCCAAAAGGAAAAGCACACGCATGAGCATGTGCGATTCCAGGGCCGATTTCTGGACCCCGGACAAAAGGACTCTCGCCTGCGCGAGCACTGCTGCGCAGTGCAACGCAGGTCGCGAGACCTAAAAATGAAACGAAAACGATTTTTTTTTTTTTTAAATGCATCCCGTTTTCCTTTAAAGAAAATGAGCTGCATTTGGGAAAAAAAACTGCTTTATTTAAAAGCAGTCCCAAACATGGTGGTCTGCTGAGCACAGCAGGCCACCATACCTGGGAGGGCCTGTCATTCCCAATGGGCTCGCAAATTGCGAGAGGCTCATTATTCTTTTTTTTTTTTTTCTTTTTTTTTTTAATAAAATTTTATTGAACAATAAATCAATTACAAGCATGGGCCTACAACCACCAGGGCCGGCCGCTAGATTCAGAAAGGATTATACAGTTGTTGAGGCAATAGTCGGCTCCCGGGGCCCAGCCCCGTACGTGGCTCCGGATAGTCCTAGGGAAGCAGGATACCTAAGATTAACATAAATAACAAATAAAAACAAAAGGCGAGGCATAAGGGCAAAAAGTGTGGGTCAGGCTACCTCCGGGGGACTCTACTTCAGACCTTCAAGTAGCTATCAAGAGGAAGGAGTACTGATAGGTCGGGGGGGGGTCACGGGAGAGGAACGTCTATATTCGGTTGTTCCAAAAATCGCAAGGAACCATCAAGGGTCAGGGGGACAAAGCAATATCGGTGTCCACTAGGGGGGGAGTACAGATACCCCCACGATACGCGTTCCATTGCCCCCAGATCCTACCCCATGCCCCCGGTTTACCACGAGCCACATACACAGTCTTCTCCCTGAACATGCACCAGTCCATGTTCTCCTTCCATACAGACACGGTGGGAGGCCGCTGGGAACCCCAAAGCTGCGCTATATCTCTCTTGGCAATCATGTTCCCCAGGGCCGCCCACCGAGTCTGAGCCGCGTTACAGTCATTGGGCTCCCACACATTCAGGACACAGCGACGCACCTCCGGCAGAAGCGCCACCCCGGTGACCCGGCCCATGACCACATGTACCTGGCGCCAGTATTCCGCCACCTCGCGGCACTCCCAAAGGATATGGAGAAAGGTGGCACTGAGCCCACATCCCCGCTTACAGAGCCCGTCTTCAGAAAATCCCATCGAGACCAAACGGGGACCCGTCACATACACCCGGTGGAGAATCTTTAGCTGGACCAGGCGGAGGCGGGCTGGAATGGCCACTTCCTTGGGGGACGACCGTGCGGACTGCCAGTCCTCGTCGTCCAGTTCCACCCCATCCCCTGTCCACGCCTCCCGAAGGCGCACCAAGAGGTCCACCCGATTATTGATAAGTTTTTTATAAATTAAAGAGATAGTACTGTCGGGGACATGACCATCGAGTATGCGGTCCTCGAGAGGCGAAGAAGCCGGGATCTTGGTCCCCGCCCCAAATACCGAGAGCAGGGCATGCCGAACCTGGGCGTAGCGAAAGAACTCCGTTCCCGTAAGTTCGTATTCGCTCTGGAGCGCCGCGAATGTTTTAACCGCACCCTTAATCCATAAGTCTCCCACTCTACTAATACCGATCGTGTCCCAACGGTCAAACCCCTTCGTTGTCCAGAGGCTTCCCAGTCGGTCGGAGGCAAACAGAGGAGTAGCACACGTTAATCGCTCGCTCCAGCCCATGGCTACATTGGCCGCCTTCCAGATCCGCACCGCAATCTTAGTAGGGCCCGTATGGGTCCGTCCAGCCGATCTGGAGTAAAGTGCCCTGTTATAGTTTCCGCCGGGAAGCAGGAATTTATCCATCCCATACGCCGGATTCAAGCCAGGCGCATACGTGGCATGGTTAATGGCCGATAGCTGTGAGGCCCAATAATACCTGCGAATGTCTGGAAGCGCGATGCCCCCGTCGTACCAGGGGAGAGTAAGCTTCGCCAGTGCGATACGCGCCCGTCCGTCCCACACCAGTCTCCTCTGCAGGCTCTCCACCTCCCGAAAGTAGGACACAGGAATGACATCGAAGGAGTTCTGAAGTGCATAGAGGAATCTGGGAAGGGACAGCATTTTAAACAGTGCTGCCCGACCCAGCGGGGACAAGGGCAGCTTACACCACCGAGCCGTGTCCTCCCTCAAACGCCGAAGTGGAAGCAGGAGATTCTGCTCATAGCGAGCCACCGGGTCCAACGAGACGTATATCCCCAGGTATTTGAAGCCGGACAGAGATAATTGGATCGGGAGCCGCGGCGGCAAGAGAGGAGGGTCACCGGAGATAGGGTAGACACAGGATTTAGACCAGTTGATCTTTAGACCCGAATTTCTCCCAAAGGAAGTCAGAACATCAAAGAGAACATTAAGCGACCGCCGCGGCGAGGTGAGATACAGGAGAATATCGTCCGCATACAACGAGACCCGATCCTCGAAGCCCGGGGCCCACCGGATCCCTCTGATCGAGGGCTCCCAGCGGAGCCAAGCAGCGAGCGGCTCCAGGGCAAGAGCAAAGAGCAGAGGAGACAACGGGCACCCCTGCCTCGTACCCCTACCGAGAGCGAAGGGCTGAGAGACCCGCCCATTAACCACCACCTGAGCCATGGGTCCCGTGTAAAGAAGCTTCACCCAGCCAAGGAATCCCTCCCCAAAGCCGAATTTGGTCAAGACAGCCCAAAGGAATGGCCACTCGATGGTGTCAAAGGCCATCGTGGCGTCTAAAGAAACCAGCACGGCTGGTTCGGAGAGGTACTCCGCCCTGGCGAGGGCGCCGTGAAGACGCCGCAAGTTAAGAGCGGTGTTACGATGAGGGATGAAGCCGCATTGATCAGGATGAATCAGATCGCAGATGACGCTCAACAAACGATTGGCAAGGACTTTAGCCAGGATTTTAGGCTCTGCGTTTAGCAGTGAAATAGGCCTGTATGAGGCACAGCGGTCTCGTGGCTTACCGTCCTTGGGGATCACGACTATCGTAGCCAGACGCTGGTCGTCAGGAAGGGAACCTGCCTCAAGGGACTCTTGAAACATACGACGGAGGAAGGGCGCGAGTTTATCCGGGCGCAACTTATATAATTCAATAGGCAGACCGTTGGGACCCATCGCCTTGCCCGAACGAAGGGACCGAATCGCAGTTGCTATTTCATCTACAGACAAGGGAGCGTCCAGCTGCTCACGGTCGTCGACGGACAGGCAAGGCAAAGCAATATCCCTAAGCAGAAGGCGAGAGTCTTCTTCATCCCTATCAGTCACCGGGGAGTACACGGTCCGGAGGTGGTCAGCGAAACATTCCACAATCTCACCAGGCTCAGTCACACACACTCCATCCGAGACACGCAGCTCCGGGACCACACGATTAACTCTCTCCTTCTTATCCAGCCACGCAATCAACTTTCCCGCCTTGTCCCCGGCATCATACAGTCGACCCTGCTGCTCCCTATACATCGTTTTGGCCGCGTCAGTGACAAGAGACCTGTACTCAAACTGTTTCAGGCTGAGGGCATGTAGCCCGTCCGGAGTGACACCAGTCTCCAAGGCCGACTCCAGCCCCGAGATGTCAGTCTCCAGCTTCACCACTGCCTCACTCTTGAGCTTCTTAGCCACCACTATCTGGGAGAGGGCGTGTCCGCGGATTACGGTTTTAAAGGCTTCCCACAGGGACCTTGCGGACGACACCGACCCCTCGTTTTCAAGGAAGTATTGGTCCATAGCCTTGACCAGGCTGTCGCGAGTCGTAGGGTCTCGCAGGTACCACGGGTTAATGGGAGCGAGCCGCCCCGCAGACCGCGACTCAGTGTCAAAGAGCAGCCACAGCGGGGAATGGTCGGAGATACCCCGTGCCAGGTGCCTAACCTCTCGAATCCGACCAGTCTGCGCTGCAGGCATAAGGAAATAGTCTAACCTAGAAAGACTCCCATGTGCCCCAGAGTGAAAGGTGTACTGACATTGGGTCGGATGCATTAATCTCCAACTATCTACCAGGCCGAAGGTCTCCAACAGTCCACCAAGCCATGCCTGGGCAGCGGGGAGGGCCCTGGGTGGGTGACGATCCAGGTCACCCGAAACCACCGAATTAAAGTCCCCGCCCATAAGCAAAAGACTATCCGGAAGTTCAAGCAGCATTCGACCCAGGTCCGTGAAGGTGGAGTTCTGGAGGCCCGGGGGGACGTAAACTGAGACCAGGGAAAGGGGCTGCCCCTCCCACCTCCCAGTCAGACACACATAGCGCCCTCTGTCATCCGAGACTACCCTAGTGATATCCAACGGAAGTGAGGATCGCAGGAGAATGCCCACCCCCCTAGAACCAGTTGTAAAACCAGAATGGGCCACGAGGCGGTATCCCCCCCTGTTCATTGCATGACAAACATTACCAACCAGATGCGTCTCCTGGAGAAACACCACATCAGGAGTCAGACGACGTAAATACTGTAGTACTACACCCCGTTTGATACGGTCCCCCAACCCATTGACGTTCCGTGACATCAGTCTCAACCCGTCCCCCCCCATCCCCTCCGATAGATCAAAGGCCCCCCAGTCAGTAGCACAGTTCCCAAGTCTGGACAAAAATCAATACCTCGCCCTGCAAACAAAAAACACACCGCAAAACAACCCCTCCTTCCCCCCAACCCCTCCCCAAATCCAACTCCCCCCACCCTGCACCCCTGCGGGCCAAAAAACCCCCCCAACTTGCAGTGTGCCTGTCGCCCTACTAACCCCATTCTACGAAAAGACCCCGGAGGAGGAAAGGGACCCGTCCCCGCCCGCCCCCCACACTGGTCCTAGTGAGACAAAATAAACAAAAGAAGTAAGACCCAGCTGAACAGTGCAAAATGGCAAAATCAAGGACCAAAAGTCACTCCAAAGGGGACCCGTCACCTTCGGCGCCTGCAGAGGGCCCGGGACGGCCACCTCTGTCCGGCAGCGAGTCCAGCCAGTCACTCACGGCCACAGGAGAGTCAAAAAAGGCAGTCCGATCCTCATGTTCCACTCGGAGTTTTGCAGGGTAGAGCATAGAGTACTTGAGGCCCAGTTCACGGAGACGACGCTTCACCCCCTGGAATCCCATCCGCTGTTTCTGGACAAGTTGGGTAAAGTCCGGATAAAAGTTAATGGATGAGTTCTCATGACGAACCGGGCCGTGGACCCGTGAGGCCTGCAGAATCGCATCTCGGTCTCTATAGTGGAACAGTTTGGCCACGATAGGCCTCGGGGGGGCCCCCGGCCGTGGCCGACCGCCCGGAACTCGATGGGCCCGCTCAACGGCAAAGAACTTACTTAGGCCAGCCGGGGTCAACTGTTGGAGGATGAGTTCCTCGACCAGGAGGTCAACCGGGCGGTTATCGGAGGACTCCGGTACGCCTATGACACGGATATTGTTGCGTCGGGCCCGTCCCTCGAAGTCCTCCAGCCGCCGGGCCATCTGATCGTTGACCGCCTTGATGTCACCCAGCGCGGCCTGCAGGTCCGACACATCCGCACCAAGGGTGGAGGTCCGCGCATCAAGAGCCTGGACCCTCTCGTTAGTTTTGGAGAGATCTGCCCGAATTAAGGTGACATCGATGGCCACCGTGTCGATTTTACGGGCCAGGGCCTCGTATTGCGTGGCGATGGTTTCCCTGATGCCATCAATGGCGCCCATGATGTCCTGCAGGGAAAGCTCCGGAGTGACGGTCGTGCCACCACCGGCGGCGTCCGGGGGGGGGGCGGTCGCTCCAGGGGACCCTCTGCTCTGAGTGTAGCGGTCCATGTTGTTGGCCTGGACCGGTCCCCCGCGGAGGGAGGCCTTAGTCTTACGCCCCTCGGGGCCCCCCTTGCCCCCCATGTGGTCACGGACCCCGAAGGGGACCGCCGATCAAGAGTCGTAGGGGCAACGGCACCGCAGACCCGCGCCTCACCAGAGGCCACAATATAGCGGTGCGGGGGGACCCAGGGCGATGGGCACACTAGTGGCAGGTGGAGACAAAGCCTCGCGCAGAGGCCAAGGAAACACCCCGCCACATCAAGAGCGTTCGCCGGCCAGCCCCCCGAAGTCTGAAAGTGAAACCGAAAGTGGTAGAGCGGCCACTGGCACCGCACTGCAGCCGCTGTTGTTCAATTACGACACGGCTCCACGGATCACCCTCGTCCCGGGCACCTCCGTCGGGTGGGTCCCAAAAGTTCGAACAACGACCACTCAGGATTCCCAGGTCCGATTCGAGTTCTGAAAAGAGATACGTGCTCAGCCGGTCTTCATCTGCCAGATTCCATAAACCACATCAGGATATTCTCAGGATAAATTCCGAGGAGCAGCAAGGGTCCGGGGAGCCCTGTGCTCACGCGACCATCTTGGATGCGCGCTAGGCTCCTCCTCGAGGCTCATTATTCTTAATGAGCCTCGCAACTTGCGACCCCAGTGGGAATCGCAAACAGTGGTCAAAACACTGTTGTACATGCAAAATAGCGCCACGCAAATTGCTAGTCGCAAAAGACTCGCAATTTGCGAGGCGCTATTTTGCACGTCGTACATCTGGCCCTATGTCTCTTGAGAATAATCTATTTACCTGAAACCCTATGTCGACCTTCCCCATGTGGAGCCGGGGGAGAAGATGTGGTTTAGTGGTTCCTTTGTTAACTTGAGAATCCCGGCCTAGACAGTTGACTGCAAGTCGTGTGATTCTGGGCAACTTACTTAGGGCCATATGTATGAAGAAATTTTCCCATAGACACAAAATGGGTAAAACCCTTTGATACATCTGGCCCTTAATCTTCGTTAGCCAAAAAATGTACGTGTGTGATGTAATTTTGCTTGAAACATAATATACTTGTGCAATTCAAATATATGTAAATGCTCGCTGACTTGACAAGTAATTTGGGTGGTTTTGAACCCTTTTAGTTGGGGAGAAGGGTCTGACCTGGCAGTATCAAGCTTCTTCGGTTTTGCGGCTTCAGGCATCGTAGGCGTATTGCCTTTCCTTTGAAAACGGTACTAAGGTGAGCTTAGCCGTGGTCAGCGACACTGCAATTATGCGGTTCTACACCCACTGCGTGTTCTGCAAATTTAGGATGTATCAGACCTCAACGTACTCCTCCTTCAGCTGCAGATTTAAACACAAAAATGTGTCTAGCTCAGACTGAATACTATTTGTAATAAAAAAAAGTTAACAGGTCACCTTTTAGTTCAGGATTGCTCAATTTCGGTGTTTCACTGGTGTTGCTGAGTTGAAACCTTTGCACAGACAGTACTAATATTTGTGAAAATGGCAGAATACTGAAATAATTTCACAGACTGTGATGCATTATGCCGCATAATTTAGTCCACTCCTGCTACACAATTTGGTCTCTATTCCTGCATAATTCCAGTGGTCTTTGTCAGTCTCACATGCACCCTCTCTCCCACAGTACTGACTTGGATGGCTCCAAATGTTGGTACGTAATTAAATAAGCCCAGTATCCTCAAGTAAAAAAAAAAAAAGGAGAA
The DNA here is from genome assembly GCF_964204655.1 of Triturus cristatus. NCBI lineage: Eukaryota > Metazoa > Chordata > Amphibia > Caudata > Salamandridae > Triturus > Triturus cristatus. The sequence goes on from NC_140593.1 coordinate 837,386,183, forward strand.
AGATATGGTGAAACTTAAGTAAAATAGAGATAATAGTAAGGATTATGTTAGAATAAAATGGAATGCTAGCAGAAAAATAAAGACGTGCCCCCCCCCCCCCAAAAGCAAACTACAAAAACAAACCTCGAAGTTAAAATTGAGTTATAAAAAAAAAGTGTTTATCCAACGATAATGCAACAGTCTTTAGAAAACAAGCACCAGAGGCAATAACTCTTATAAATCCTCAGTGTAAAGCGAGAGGGTCCCAGAAGTAGGGCCACCAAGGAACAACAGATAGCTGGCACCATCCTACGATTACTGTAGGGTCTGCAGTCAGCTGCTGCACCCAGCTACCATTTCACTTGATGACGCTCAGTCTTTACCTACTGAGGAGGTTACCTTCTTCTCCCCCAGCAGCTCGTCCTACCAATGAAAATAGAGCATTTAATCCACAGCGCCACACGCCTCAGCCGTCTCAGACAACACCAGACTTGTGGAGGTAATATGGCTTTCAGAATGGGTGAATGTGGGACCCTCTGGCACTTGTAGATCCATGTGTGTGTGTGTGTGTATGCCTAGAAGTAGAGGGTTCCATACTGTTAAATCATTGACCGTATAGTTGGATGGGCAACTCTACTCAAACTGGTATACGCAAGTAGTCCGAGTTACTTGTAAGTTACATAGATCAGTGCCCCAGTTGGACCACAATATCCTCCCTGCTCAGCCCCACATCTCCAACTCTTGGAACAGTCAGTACCGGAATCCCACACAGAGAGCTATAGGGACAGTATTACATTGTACGGCAACTGGAAAAAAGAACTGTATGGCAAGAAATTGCAGACAGACTCTGGGGAACTTACAATATAAGACATACATATTTTATATAATATATAAGCAGAGAATGTTGAAGTTCAAGGAGCGAATGAACGCACTTGGACAGTATGAGAATACTGCATGACACTGGTAGTCCGAGGGGCCCCGTCTGCCTTGTACTGAGTTGTGTACAGAGAATACCTCTGGGCACTCCCCTGATTTCTAGTTATTTGAAAGCTGGGCCAATCAAGAATGACAAACTGGAGGTGGGACCAGAAAGTATCTGCATATTGTTGGTTCCCATCTTCGATGGCAGAAGTGTGCTTAAACTATGCAATGTGCTTCGAGCAATTACCAGTGATTCATATTAATTCAAACGTTTTCAACAGTAAATGTATGCGCTCTACTTCAGTCTGCTTAATGATTAGTGGTATGCCCAGATGTGGTTACTTTTTTTCCGGTTGAAACCTACCAAAACCTACTAGACAGTGCAGCTGTCTGGTGTGCTAACATCTTGGGGACATTTGGAAAGCTTCCCTTGGAAGCATTCCGCTCATTGCTTACCTTTGTCTATGTGGTTTGGAACTCGCATTTGCTTGTTTTCTATTTGGTGGCTTTATTTGTTTTAGACTGTCCCAACTTGAGTTCATACTTCTTGTGGAGCACAGCCTTTTAACTGTATTCTTCCATGAGTGCTCTCTTTCTGTAAGCAGGCTTTTAAATGTTGTTGCCATCTTGTTACATATGCTGTAGATTCAAAGACACAGGTCAAATGTCAGGCTCTATCTTCCGAGGGAACTTCGTTGTTTACTTTTCTTTCTCTGACTTAAAAGTGAGACGATTTATATGACACTCTTGATCTGAAAGTAAAGGCTTTTTCCTAGCACACAACAAAACGTAAATGCCTGTTGATGAATTCTGACAATATTTCAGAATCTATCAGAATCACGAAAGCACAAATGAAGCACAACTCTTGTAATTCCGAAGTGTGGTGGAAATAAATATTTTACTACACTTAAATCAATACACTAGGTGATGACATTTCCACGCGTTATTGTTTGTACGTTGTATACTTTTATCTGTAAAACTGTGTGTCTGTGCAAATGTTATGGTCATTTTAATTGAAAATGCGTTGTCTGAAATGGCAGCGTGCTACCACACCATGCATACTCCACACTACATCATTCTATGCCACTTTAATCCATTCTGCGACACACCACTCCACGACACGCCACTCAACTCTACGGCATGCCACTCTACCCTACAACATACACTCTACCCTGTGACACGCCCCTCCATACTACGACACAACACTCAATGCCGCGATACTCTGACACGACGCTGCACTCCACAATGCTGAACTCTGACACTCCACTCTACGACACTGTACTTCACTCTGTGCCACTCTGCTCTATGGCACTTTACTTCCCTCCACTCAACTCCACTTTACTCCTCTCTACCCCATCCCACTCTACTCCACTCTATGAAGCTCCACTCTACAACACTCTACTCTACTCTATGCCACTCTTCAACACTCTCCAACACTATGCAACTCAATCTACTCCACTTTACTCCAGTCTACTCTGATGCACTACTCCACTCTGTGCCACTCTGGTGATACTCCACGACACCAAAACACACTGTATGCCACTCTACTCTACAACACTCTAATCCACTCTATGCCACTCCACTCTACAACACACTCCACTCTGTCACTCTGCCTGACGACACTTCGCTCGACTATACCCCACTCTACGATTCTGTACTCTACTCCACTGTATGCCACTCCACTCTAGGACAATCCGCTCCACTCTACCACACTCTATTCCATGCCACTCTACTCCCTCCAAGAGACTCCATGACAATCCATTCTGAGACACTCTACTCCATGCTGTGCCACTCCACAACAATCTACTCCACTCCACTCTACTCCCCCCAAGAGACTCCATGACAATCCACAACACTCTACTCCACGCTATGCGGCTCCACTTTATGACGATCTACTCCACTCTCACTGCTCTCTTCTCCACTAAATGCACACTACTCTAATCTACTCTACTTCACTCTATTCCACTCTGTGCCCTTTCACTCCAATCTGCTCCCTCCACGACATTCATCGCCATGCCACACTGTTCCATGCTACTTCATTCCACTCCACTTAAATCCACTCCATGACCCTCCACACCACTCCACGACACAACTCTCCCCACCACTGTCTTCTACACCACAAACATTTTTGCCATGTTGAACAGCTGACACGCTGGTATACAGCATGGCTAAAACAAATTGGCAAAGCCAATAGCTCTTACATATGTTTTTTACTACTCCTGAGATTCAAGTAACCTGTCATTGAGGAGGCCAACAAGGTCAAAAGCGGTTTGGGTTCCTGTGTTGCAGTTGATAGCGGATATAGTCTTGCAGTTCTCCTAGAACTGTGCCTTTTGGGGAACAACTTATCAGCATATGGTTGGTTCCAGACGCAGATGAAAAAACACGAAGGCAAGGCCTGTCTCGTCTTCTCACGAAGATCACTTTTGGGGCATGGGTACGACTGGTTTGCATAGAACAACGAGCCAAAAATGATGGAATTCGTTATAAGTAGTTATCACTGGTTTATGTTGAGGTAAGCAGTTTATCAATTACTGGTTTGCTGTCTATAGAATGATGCCAAGAAATTCCAGAGAACAGAGAATTAACCTAGAATGGAGGGGAAGAGGTAGTAGTTAAGTCCAGGAGCATTATCGGAAGTTGTTCTTTGCAGAGTAATTGCGCCCCACTTCACCACATTTTTCCATTTCCCTAGTTTGACTCATCATTGTATGGGCCATGCTGTGATTGCCCTCCTGAAGGAGCGGTGTGCCAGCCTCAGTCTGTGCTCAGCTCCTCCGCTGCCATGCTTCTGCGGTAAATGCTGGCTGGCACAACTCGGGGACAGCAATGCCGGCAGGATCTTCTGTAGAGTTTGTGCTTACCTAGGCAAAGGTGCCCAAGTAGGCCCTTCACATTTCTGGAAAACCCACAAGGAAATTAGCAAGTTGTTTAACATAGACATTGCACTCTTTTTTTATGACTATTAACAATAACACAGTTCTCAGGATCCATGCAGACTTCACAGCTACAGGATCCATATCTCTCCAGCCACCTCCAGGCCATGTATCTGCATGTCTGGCAATGATGAGACACAAATGAGTGAGTGAAGAGATTTCTCTTAAGAGGAACCTTATCAATTTGATGACAGGGGCTCGGTGAAAGTGTAACGTAGTACATAGGGTTTGTGATCATGTTATATTAGTAGCTGCGCTCAAAAACAGCCTTCTGGCTGTTTGAGGCCTGTATTAAAGCAACGTACATAATACAAAGTACCATATATCTATATATCAGAAAAAATGCATCTCTTTCTCAGTTATAGGGTTAATTGAGCTTCACCAAAAATGAACACATTTTAAAATAAGATTCAGGTTACCTTGGTTATCACTTTTTAAACATTTTTCGCTGTTAATCACATAAAATGTGCAGCTTATATATTTGTATTTTTTAATATACTTATTTTGTTAAGAGTGAGTGAGCCTTGATTTGCAGCCATATACTATTCTCGGTATCAAACTTTCATCTTTATGTGTTCTTTGACAAACAGACACCGAGGTAGTAAAATAATCAAGCTGCGGTTAATGGTTTTCCTTGGGTAAAAGGATTTTGCTATCCCCTATCACCTGCCACCAAAGGCAAATGTCTGGGTGAGCCAGGTAATAGGGCCATCTCCTGCTTTAGAAACAAGCTTTTGGTGTGGAGATGATACAGCGTGGCCCAGTTGACACCAACGCAACAGGAGCAGTAGGTGTATTTAAACAGTATTTTGATAGGACGGTGACTATGGTTACACCTATGTCCAGAATCAAATGTACACAAGCAGTTTATTTTTTAAGCTACCCATTAATAACTCGACCTGGTTTTGTTGTTGCTGTTCATCATTTTGAGCTGTCTGAGACCAAAAGATTCAAACTCTGAGATCCAAAACTAGCACTGCTTCCTGGGTCTAAACCCCTGGCACAGAAGAAGCTTACCTCATCTGTTTCTGCTTTGCACTTTTAGAGAAAATTCGCCTCAAATGTCAGATCCTTGGAACTCGGGCAGTAGTGTGCATGGCAGACACAGGAATGGCAGACACAGGAAAAAAAACCGAGGTGGCTCCCCCATATGTACGTCTGCCACCTTAAGTATACCATCTTCTGGAGCATTAATCCCCCCCCCCCACACACACACACACACACACACACACACACGTCAAAGGCACATTACCTTGTAGCTCCTTATCACATTTGAAGGTACATAAGAATATTCTTTAACTGGATTTTTACAAGTCACTTGTAAGCTTCGTCTTCAACTATAGTAGAACGGTTAGTAGGGTTATTGTTACTCGGTTTACTATAGCTTTTTTCTTTCACCCATGAAGCTTGGGAGGCTGGGCTGGTGACAACAGCATTCAAAGCGGTACAAAAGGGGGTGGTGATGGACGGAGCATCAGAACCAATCAAACACTCACACCCAGTCAACAGATCTGGGTTTGATCCATCACCGTTCTTTAGCCCACTCTGCCACCCCAGTTCAGACATGGCCATATGCAAATCAGTCTGACCCTGTGCCTCATGGGAACAGTCCAGCCCGAACTGCCAAGCCATGCCTTCCCTGGACCGAAAACAAGCTTCCTAGAGGACCGGTTTCTGGCATTTCAGCCGTCTTCAGCCAGTCTTGCTTGAATCCAGTGGCAAAGTGAGCAAGGGACTCACGTCTGAGCATACCCTGCCATAACAGCATTCAACCTGTAACCTTTTATTGACCACCGTTTCAAGCTGTCCTTCACGAATTCTTGTGGGTCGCAGGTATCTGCTAGTAAGTAAAATTTGTACTGTGCAGTTAATTAAAACCTTTACAAATCATCATCTCATGTCTCGTATTCAAACACAGTTTGGAACATGATTTAAACTGCTGTTAGATAACATAAAATAGCCAGTAACCCCTGGACTCCCGAGGGGATTGATTGCGGTCATTAGGCTAATAAAATAGTGCAGGGCGAGCAAAAGTTTTATGGCGGTCCTTGTTGAACAGATAATTAACAGTAGATGAAACAAGCATTGGCATAGCCAATAGGTCTCGCCTTTGAGACCTAAAAAGTGTTTAGCCATGCAACAGTTGCATAACTAAATACTTATAAGTTCCCAAAAGCGAGACCTATTGGCTATGCCGTGTGGCTGAGAAAGTGATTGCGATCAAACATCAAAGCGGCCGCGAAAGTGAAAGTAATGCGTTAAAGCGCCCGCGCGCGCCCGCGCACATGCACTGTAGCTCTAGGATGGCCTGGTAGCACTTTTTGGAGCCTTCTCAATAAGTCTCGCCAGACCAGCGCATGCGCTGGGTCAGGCGAGACCTAAAAAGCAGAGCTAAGTACCAAGGATGCAAGAAAAGTGCAGAGTGCAAAAGCAGTTTTATTTATTTATTTGAAGAGTTTTATATAGCGCTGGCTAGACCCGGAGGTATCTGAGCGCTTTACATTTTTATGATCCATGCAAAGTTATTGTGAAGGGCCTGGTCTACCCCCACAGTATTCATTCTTTGATATTCATAGCAGTTGGCCTGGACCTACTGGAGAAGATGGCCCCAAAAGATCAACAAGCCGCCATTTTCATGGCTAGGGCCAACGTGGAAGGTGCAGATAAGAGCCATCACAAGTTCTCTCTAGGTCGCTGCCGTTATTCGTGATATAATATCATCGGTGCAGCATTGAGATACATAGCATGCCTCTCTGTTAACCCATGCAGCAAAAAGTGCCATAGGCATTCGAAAACGGAATCTATAGAACTGAGGTTTTTGTCAGAGTGGGTGACCAGGGTGTAAAGCAAAGTGCCAGAGAATGCAGGAAGGTGATTAGTGCCAGGAAGGTGATTATTAGTGCAAAGATGACTATTTTGGTCAGTCCAAGGTTAGTTGGCCTAAGCGCCACCCCCTGCATACATTATTTACAGATATGTGTAAACAATGAGACCCAAGTTGCTACGTATGTTGGCACTTTGCGGTCCTTAGGCAATCAGTTTCATGGCTACAGCCAACATGAAAGGCTCATGCAGTATAAGGTCCCAAAAGCGTTCTAGAAACGAATATATAAAACAGCTGATCCTTAGTCCCTGCTGGTGTCTATTCTAAGCCATCAAGAGTCATTTCCACAGCCGAGGTCACATGGAAGGTGCAAATATGAAGGCGGCATGAAAAGTCCCCAGATTGCTGTCGATGTCGAAGGTTTAGTAACAACAGTTTGATTCTGTTAACGGTTAGATCAATATGTCAGGCTGAATTTGGTAGCAGGGTCTGCAGAGAAGGAAGTATTTGTGGGTCCAGAATTCGCCACAACTGAAGAAATGTAACTGTTTTGACATTTAGCGTGGTATCCTCGGGGTTCAGGTTGGTGATTACAGCCTGACAGCAGATCCGAACTCCCAGGCAGACATACTCTCTATGAAGTATATATTTACTCAGCTGTAGCAAAAAGGGGCAGGTGCAAAGTATATGCGAGATGGTTTGCTGGCTTAAGCCGGAGAAGCAACACGTTCCTTGAGTGGCAGTGTGTAAATGCTTCACAAATGGACAATGATAATACTATTGATAATGCACAAAATGACTGTATTTCTGATGATGTTGCTCTTGATTCTGGTCCTTCAGAGTTGACCGGACAAGAGCCGTTCTCTGTTCCTTAACCTCAATCTCAAGGTAAAGATGCTCTTGTTAATAGTTTCGGTCGTGTGGCTAAACCACCGAACTATCTCAAGGATTTTGTTATGGATTTGTTTTTTTTTTGTGTGTTTTTCACTCGTTTCCATAGGTTGTATATGTACAATTTGTATTGTTGTTTTGAATAATTCATTGTTTAGAGGGAGATGTGTTGCTATTTCAATTTAGTTTTTTTAAAAAAATTTTTATTTAAATTAAAGGGAGAAGATGTGTTATGTCTTATTATTCTTATTGCATATGCAGCATTCCATATATTACATCATTGATGACACATGGAATCCCCAGGTGTCATCAATGATCAGTTGGAGACTTCTTCGTGTTGAATACAGCTGTGTACGCTGTTAATGCTGCATTGGCCTTTATGTGAATTTACTCAATAAATTCATTATTAATACTACGTTCCTGTCGACTCCTACATAACACAGTGTTTTGCCAGGCCGGGAGATGAGCTCGCAAATTTCACTCCCCCAGCCGGAGCGCCACTAACCTGGCTTTTAGCCAAAGCGGGGAAGTGTATGTGATGGATTTCTGTTTGTTCCAGGGGTTTAACAATTAGTTACTGCCCATGCGTGCAAGCGTTTGCTCAGAGCAGCCATGTCTGCTATTCTGGGCAGTGTTTTTGCAGAAGTTGCTGTAAGCTTTGGAAATGCCTACTGTGACAGATTTTTCTCCCATTCCTCCGTGAGTGAAAGTTCTTTTCGTTTTTCTTGGAAATAGCGATTAAATGAGGATCCGCTGCTCTCTAAGTCATGCCAGTAAGATGGTGTAGTGATAGTCAGGAACTGCTCCAGAGCTTTGTATGGAGAATATTATTGGCAAGCTAGTTCTCGGGCCTAATGCATGTGCTACAGGGATTGGTGTTTAAACAGCTGGTCGCAGATTTGAATCAATTTTAAATATCTTAAATGATTAATGTGCCTGTAGCAAAACAAAGTGTCTAACTTACTGGTCACAAGTCTGAAGCTTAGTGAAATGACACTGTGGGTTCCAGCATGTGTTTCTGAACTCCTTGTGTAAGCTGCAAGCCACAGGTTTCTATACTAGTTGTAGGGCCACTAAAGACCTCCCTGTGTCACTGATGGGTGTACATTCAAATCCTCCTCAAAATTACCATACGGAACTATAGAGTTCTGTCAACTTCATTCTGAGCTATAAAACTCTGAAAAGTTGAGTCTTTGTCTGTGTTAGTTGATTGTTGTTGCCTTCTATTAAGTGCCAAGAAAACATTCGATGATCGCGCGCCTATATATACACAAACAAAATCCTAAGCATTAGGATACTCCCTAGTTTGACTGAACCAACCAATCCACCAGTTAACTCCAATTTGACCACCTCTTACTTGTGGTCCTGGCTTGAAATGCAAATCCAGTCCCCCCCCCCCCCCCCCCCCTTTTTTTTTTTTTTTAAAGGGGCATGGTCAGTTGTAGAAGATGTCTTGTACCATTGAGGAAGCTAAGGATTACGTTTAAAGATTAAGTGTTAGACCTGCTATAAATATCTTCTTCCCTGGAGATTCCCTGAGATGATGAAACTGTGAGAACAGAGAAGGTGACCCACGGTCACCAACCTCCAAAATCTGCAGAAAAAGATGTCATGGAGTCTATACGCGTTAGTGTTAGCCAGGAATGATGCTCCTTCTTGCATTTGAGCTCTCGGAAGTCTAATACTATTCCTAAGGACTATATTTGTTCTGAAAGACTTCTAATCGTGAAACATGTTTGTGCATAATAACCTCATATTTTTTTTCTCTCAGTAATCTCCACAAACTAATTAAGACCTCAATTTAAACTGTCTTCAGTAAGCAGCACTAAGGCAATTATAATGTTTACATCTGTTACTGTCAATTTTACTTCTGCAATTTAGTAAGAACCCTTTCGAATTACGTTACAGCTCTTCGTTTCACATTTTACGTGGGCTATAATTCATGTTATAATCCCTGCGTATAGATTCCCCAGACACCTCACCCATTTGCCAATTATTTGAGCTGGCAACTGTGATTCAGGTAATGTTTGTAAACAGTTATTACTAATTGGCCACGTTTTGTTCTGCTAGACCTTATTCTTACAGAAAAGCATTTTGCTCTTTTCATATATAGCCTTACATTAAGGACTGGCCTCCCAACTGACAATTAGAAATCTTGGAGTTGGGTGGGAGAAGGACCTTGCCCTCAAGGCACAAGTCCGGCAAATATCCGCGGTCTGTTTTGGGAAAATGAAATCTATCAGGAAATATTTATGTTTCCTGCCACAAGAGCCGTAGTATCATGGTCCATGCATTGGTAACCTTCCAGTTAGATTATGCCAACTGCTTCTGCCTAGGGTTGCCTGGCTACCTGACCCACAGGCAGCAGACAGTGCAGAATGCGGCTGCAAGGCTAATCCGAAGGGTCCCTTTGCAGCTTCACTGGCACCACATGGTCAGGAGGATTGAGTTTATGGTACTCACCCTCGCTTTTTGCAAGAGCCCAGGCTACCCCAGGTCGAGGCTTACCCTATATCGCCAGGAGCGGACCTCGAGATCTTATCAGCAGCGTCTCCTCAATGTCCCTCGGTTTGCTAAAATGCGACAAGGGGGAAGGTCCTTAACAGTTAGGACTGCCAAACTTTGGAATGCCTTGCCTAGCCACCTGCGCATGTTAGAAACAGAACTTGAGTTCAGAAAGGCTTTAAAAACCTGGCTCTTAAGGCAGGTGGAGTAGTGTCTTGAGCCTCTTAGTCTCTCTAGTATGTTTTGGTCAGCCCCGGGACACCTCGGTTGATAGCTGTGCGCTCTATAAATGGTCATTGATTGATTGGTTGACTATCTTCTAAGAGCCTTTCTTTCTCTTAATTCACTCAGTTGTTGGGCTTTACCTCTATCTTTATAGCAAACTGGCCCTCTAACTCAATTTCTCCTACAGGCTGGTATGATCTCTTTGACTTATGGTCCTTCTAAGTAATCAATCGATGCACAACATGGTGGTAAGGATTTTTCTGTCAGACTCTTTAGCATTCCATCTTCTTGCTTCACAAATTACTCCTGTGGCTCAAACGTCTTCAGCCCTTATGAAGTTCCTATAGTAATAATGGGTCGAAACATTGTTGATGCTGCAGCAGTTGGACTTTTTGCGATATGTGCACTATCCCCATGTTCATGATGCAGAATTTCTTTACAAACGAAGTGCTGTTTCTCTGTCTATTGCTCGCTTAATTACTGTTTTACCCACTTCTATATGTTATGCTTGTCTTTACACTGTGTGGTCACTGAGCACTTTGAATTATAAATTAAATAAGTCTCTTTGAGTCTGACAGTTTGTCCCTTATTTCTTACAAATGATTTGATTATGGATTTGTTTTCTTATCCGAAAATTAACGATAACCATTGCAAGCAAGGAATTATAGTTGTTCTACATTGATTATGTGATTTACTTTTTCCACTTGCATTAATTGTTTTGTATACTAGTGTTCTGAGTAAAGCACCTAGCAGATCTTGGGTGCTAGGTTCTCACCACATAAATTCCGAAAATAATGATTACTAAATTAGTATTGTGGGCTACTTTGGATCTCGAGCTGTAGCGAATGGAATACCCGCAACAAGAGATGAAAAGTGCAGTGGTGCTCATTTGTGAACAATGCTTACATGTATTTCCCGGTCTTGTGCTGTTTGTGGCGAGACGCAAATTAGGGCGGGTGGTTGTTGATGATCCCTGTACTTTCTTAACTGTTGTCCTTTGTGAGGCTGCTTTAGCTTGTGTGGCTGTGGATATTAGTAGGATATATCAGTTGGAGCATTTTATGTTAAGATGTGTTAATTCGGTTATTCATTAGAACAAGAGTATTTTTTCTAGGTTGAAATGGTGACTGAGGTCACTCATAGGTATTTGATGTGTCTTCCAATGTGTATCTCCTTATGTTATGGTGTCAACCTTCAGCTTGGATTTTAAATGGGGGCCGTATGTCTGATCTAATTTGGCGTCCCTGTACGTTCTTTGAATGTTTAGCTCTAAACTTAAAATTAGACGTTCAAGAATAGTACATATAGGTCTTGCATGTTTTTTCCAAAATGTTACCGCTTGTACTGAGAAGGCGTATTTAAGCACTGTTTGGGATAGTGAGAAATGTGGAAGTAGGCCGGAATAGTTTTTGTAGTGCTTAGCAGGACCAGTTTGGCTAAGAGATTTCAGATGAGTTCAGCGAGTAGCAGTGGATGCGATGCACAATTCGGTGAAATAAATCTTGTGAGGTGTAGACAGCCAGTGGTGCACATGCATGGTTGGATTGGCGTGGTGTTTGGGCTGCGGTTTGGAGAGAGCGTGGCTACTGTATTTTTTGTACTTGGTAGTCTGTACAGATGAAATTCTATTAAGCCCAGGTATACTCCCCTGGAATAACCGTGCCTTTTCTTGCTTAGCCTCCGCACTGTGGAGCCAGATTGCTGAAACCATCAGCTCGCACCAAATCACCTGAATGCTCCCCCTGTTCTAGCTTCATCCACCTGACTTTTTTTTTTTTTTTTTTAATTTTTAAATTGGCATTCATATTATTTTTTTTTTTTGTTTTTTTTTTTTTGTTTTCCAAAACCTTTATTGTTCCATCGAAGAGTACACTGCTATTCAGCCAACAACCCGGAGGCAGGCAGCTAGTTTGCGAGGCGGAACTCCGCCCAAGCATTTGAGGTCGTACATTCGAACAGCAATACAACATTTTGCAATGGACCAAACAAAACAAAACTAACAGAGAGCCCGAGTCGAAAGGAAGCAAACCATGAATAATCGAAATGTCATAATCCCCTTCACGCTGCGCCCACAGCCCACCCAGACAACGCAATCGACTGACAACCCCCCACAAAATGCGAGCCCCAAACCCCAGATCACTTATGTCAGGCGGATCACCACGTACAGCGCACCACAGTCAAACTCCAACCTCGCCACGTCACCAAAGCCACAATCAGACCGCCTAGTCATCTTCCAACGCTGTCGTTCTAGCCAACCAATCCACCAGTGGCTGCCATATTCCAACAGGCCGCGAGCGCTGTGGCAGCTGGTCCCAGTATGAGGTCAGCTGCTCCCTACAGTACACCGCCGATCTTATCCAGGCCGCCACTTTCGGCGGCATCGACTTCTTCCAGTGTAGCGCTACTTGACGCTTAGCAAGTAATAGTAGAAGGGCCACAAGCCTACGTGAGGCCTTAGGCACATTTCTAACGAATCCCAAGAGGGCCACAAGTGGGTCCGGCTCCAGTTCCACCTCCACAATCTGCCCCACGGTATTGAAGACTGCAATCCAGAAGTCGCGTATGGGACCACACACCCATACAAGGTGATAGAACGCGGCCTCCTTCTCACCGCATCTCCAACAGTTCGCATCAGACCGCAGTCCCATCCTACACAGTTGCATGGGCGTACGGTAAGTCCGGTGCAGATAGTTGAAGTGTACCAACCGTAGCCTATAATTAGGGGATAGGTTTTCAAGTTGGGAGCAACAGTACTCCCACTGTTTCTCGGTAATAGATATACCCGCTTCATGTTCCCACGAGGATCTAGAGTCAGTGTGCACAACCGGAGCTGTGTTTTGAGTAGCTCTATAGATACGTGTGATCAGTTTGCGCGCGGAGGAATTCGAGAGTACGTCCTCCAGGGCCGCAAGCGTAGGCGGAGCATCTGGAAACATAGGGTACCTGCCCTTGCATGCGGACCGCAGTTGATAGTAGAGAAGAAGCTCCGAGGCCGTCGGTTCCGGCGCTGCCGCCATATCCCGCAATGCAAGGAAGGTATCGTCCGGGTACAAGTCTCCCGCCACCTTCAGGCCGCAGGCCTGCGCCCGCCGCACCACCGCCGCGTCCGTCAATGGCCCCAATAGTGGATTATCCGCAAGGGGCATGCTCGGCGCATATAAATCATCAACGCCCGCACGTTTGGCAATGCTTGACCAGGCCCAGCGGACCATTTCAACAGTGTCAATGTCATCCCGGGAGCGTCTGTATCTCTGATACACCGCTGCATGAAGGGGGCAGGGGGCCGCAACGTCCATCTCGATAGCCACGTGCGGCTGGTAAGGGATCGGGTGCTGCCAGAAGTGCAGGTATTGGGCCTGAGCACTGTACGCATATAGCTCCATGTCCGGGGCCGCGAGGCCTCCCTGACGGACGGGAAGTGTGAGGAGGTTCCAGGCCACTCTGGGCTGCTTACCCACCCAGACCAGTTCAAGCAAGGCGGAGCGAAGCCGACGGAAGAACGACCTAGTGAGTGGCAGGGGGATGTTAACGAATAAGTAAAGAAACTTAGGAACGACCACCATTTTAGCAATTGCTATGCGGCCCATCAGTGATAGCGGCAGCGCCTTCCAGCGCCTCACCTTACACTCCAGCCACTCCACGGCCACACCAAAATTGGCCAGCCATATGTCCTGCACCGATCGGCTAAAGCGTACGCCCAGGTATTTAATCTCATCAGTGACCCAGTCAATCGGGAATTCCGTATGGCATTGACTCGTACCGTCCGTCAGCGGGAACATCGCCGACTTCGACCAGTTGATATCGATACCTGTGAGGCCACTGTATCTTGTCACCTCGCGCATCAGTGGGTCAAAGTTGTCCGATGGATTCATCATTCATCATATATATGGTTATGTCGTCGGCGTACATAGACACCAACAGGCCACGCGATGTGAAGCCAATACTGCGATGAGTGTGATGTTGGCGCAAACGAGCCGCCAGCGGCTCCGTCGCAATGGCGAACAGCAATGGCGACAAGGGGCAGCCCTGCCGAGTCCCTCTGGTTATGGGGATCGGGGCAGACGTCTGACCATTAACCCGCACCCTAGCCGTCGGGTGATTATAGAGTATTCCAATACGCCTGGCAAAGGAGGGGCTGAAACCCATGCGAGTGAATAACGCCCGTAGGAATTTCCACTCTAATGAGTCGAACGCCTTAGTGGCGTCAAGCAATGCGGCCGCGGCTTGTACCTTGGGATCCAAATAATGCAGGAGCCCAAACAGCACTCTGAGATTGTGGGAAGTGGACCTCCCCATTACAAAGCCCGACTGATCGGACAACGCTATCTGTGGCAGCATAAATTTCAGACGGTCAGCGAGTAATTTCGCGTAAATTTTGGCGTCAAGATTAATTAGCGAGAGTGGGCGATATGAGTCCGGGGTAAGAGGATTTTTGCCAGGTTTAAGCAGCGTAATGATAAGGGCCTCTCGCATCGAGGAAGGGAGGATGCCCATCTCCATCGCTTCCTCAAAAACACTGTGCAATCGCGGGACCAGTAGGTCTGCATATTCCTTGTAGAAGGCCGCCGTCAGCCCGTCGGGGCCTGGTGCCTTGCTGAGTGGCATAGCGGCTATCACCGCTCGAATGTCCTCCTGCGTGAAGGGTAGGTCCATATATTGTCGGGCATTATTACTGAACCACGCAAGTGCTATGGTGTCCAGGTAGTCACTAATAATAGTGTCATCAGGTGTAACCTTAGAGGTATACAAGTCCTTATAGTAATCTGTCATCACTGTCAGTATAGCCGGAGGATCTCGAATCACTTCACCCCCTGACCCTTGTAGCTCGAGAATATGCTCCGACCCACGTGGCGGGCGCAGCATGCTTGCTAGTGTTCGTCCAGCTCGATCACCCTCTCCGTAACGTCTGGCCTGAGAATCTTTGGACAAGAACACGACCTCCCTCTCCGCCTCTTCTTGATACTTGGTCAGTTTCGTCCTGAAGGCTGCACTCGCACTACCAGAAGGGGCCGCCATCATCGCAGCTTCAAGCTGGGCTAGTTCAGATTCCAACTTGCTCAGGGTATCTCTAATGGAGCGCAGAACCCCAGTTTTGAGCGCCATGCAATGACCCCTGGTTACTGCCTTACAGGCCTCCCAGAGCACGCCAGGTGAATCTACTGAGCCCTCGTTGAGTGCGAAGTATTCCTCCAATCTTTCCCGCAAAGAATGCTGGAAGACCTGGTCGTGCAGCGCACGGGAGGGGAACCTCCAACTAAACGGCTGAATGTACTGTGGCGGCGTGGATAGCGTCAAGCAAACCGGGGCATGATCAGAAAGAGACCGCGGCAAGTGAGTCACCTCTAACACCGATGAGTGCAAATCTCTGGACAGCAGCCAAAAGTCCAATCTGGACCAGGCCGCACGATGAGCTGTGATACACGTACCGGCGCGGGCCTCAGGGTGCAGTGTCCTCCAGGAGTCCACCAGCCCTGCCTCTTGCATAATATGGCCAAGCGCCTCCGACGCCCTGGGGTGATGTTCCCGAGTTGTGCCCTGCCTATCTTTAGTATCTGACAGTACCACATTATAGTCACCTCCCCACAATATCGCCGCAGGTCCACAGGTCCGCACCCTATGCCACAATTCCTCGTAGAACTCTGGATTATCGTCATTCGGGCCATACACATTCACCAGAATCACTTTCGCGCCGCACAGCGAACCGACCAACAGAACATACCTGCCCCCTGCGTCCCTGATTTCCTCATGCGTCCTCCAGTGAAGCCCCTTTCTGATAAGTATCGCCAACCCTCTAGAGTAGTTGGAATAGTGAGCGTGGGCTACCTCACCCCATCGATTGTGCCTGAGCAGCTGCGCAGCATTGGCCGTCAGGTGCGTCTCTTGCAGAAGGCAAATGTCCGCACCTTTTCTAATTAGGAAGGCCTGTATCAGTCTCACTTTCCGTCTATCATTCATGCCCCGTACATTCCAGGTAATACACTTTATGCTATTCACAGCACCAGGCGTGTTAACAAAGTTCGGGCAAGCATCAGACATACACCAACCCCCCCAGTCACCCGGCCAATTCCTGCCAAATCTCGAAGCAAGCATTTCCAGCCCAGCGGGTCTCAACAGAGGGGGGCGGCCATGCCTCAGCAATCTGTAAGCCCGCCGACAAGGTAGGGAACCTCCACACAGCAACAAGCATTGGAATAAAACTCGATCAGGCCACGGACCTGTTCCTCGTTGCGTCACTTCCTGCAACCCTTCTCTGACAGTCAGCACACATCCCACCCGGCCATCTGGGCAGCCTGCCCGGCAAATGCCAGAACACCTCTTGCTAGGGGACTGTCGACATGGCAGCGTGCAGTGCACAATGTGCGATTCAATAGCAGTTTTCGCCTCCTCCGACCCAGCTCTGAAACTTAAATAGAACTCAACAAAAACCCCCAACCACGACCAAACCCCTACCCCACCCGCTCCAACCCCCCAATCAGGTTGTGCAATGACCTCCCAGGTCCCCCTCCCAACTACGACAACTGTAACTACAGTCCCTAGATGTGAACAATGAATGGGAATCATCTCTTGAGGTACGCAGGTTGGCCACCCACAAGCCCTGTACTCATGACAGGGCGATCGAGCGCGGGCCTAGTGTACCAGCTCAAGGACCCTCCCCCCCCAATCCCGCAGTCCTGCTCAGCTCCCTTCCAGCATCTGAATTTGGTACTCCAGGGAATTAAACATTCTCTATGGCCCAGCACAGCGCGGACAGGCAATACCCAGCGACTTAACAAGAAGCATACAGGAGCAGTCATTCAACATCACTTAGCCTGTCCCGCTGGTCCGGGTCATCTGCAGGTGCCTGAGACTTTTGGTCCTTTAACAGTTGTTTGTCATATTTCAGAGCCGCCTTCGCATCAACAAAGAAGGACGGTTTACCGGGACCTTGGACCCGGAGTTTAGCAGGGTAGATGAGGGAGTATTTGGTGCCCGCCTGTTGAAAAAGTTTCTTCGCCGGCAAAAATCCCCTTCGAGCGGCCTGAACCTGCATCGTATAGTCCGGATATAGTGCAATGCGGTTGCCCTTATATTGCACGTCTGACATGTCTCTTGCCATTCGTAAGATCACGTCCCGGTCCCTATAATTTAAGATTCGTGCAATAATAGGCCGGGGCGGTGCGCCTGGTTTAGGCCTGGGCCCCAATGATCTGTGAGCCCTCTCGACCAGGAACATCGAAGTCAAACCCGACCCAAACAGATCCTTACACATTTGTTCAACAAAGAGCTCCATGTTGGTTATGTCCGTCGTTTCCGCCACACCCGTGATGCGGACGTTGTTGCGCCTCGAGCGCGCTTCCAAATCCTCATTTTTCTGTTGTATGAGTGTCAGGATCTTATCCATGCCCCGCAGTTGGCCGGCAAGGCCGGTCTGATTTTCCTCCGTGTCGGCCACACGTGCTTCGAGCGATTCCACTCTCCCCTCTTGCTTGTCCATGCGAGACGTGATACCGTCCATGCGGGCCGCCAGCGCATCCATTTTGCCATCAATGCCATGTAAACTTGTTTTCAGTTCCTGAAACATGGCTTTAATGTCCACATCCTGAGCACCACTCCGGTCTGCTCGAGAAGACTCAGCCTCACGGAGGTCTGGGTCTGGGTCCGGCGGCTTCTGCTTGGACTTGTCGAAGGTGATTTTCGGCTGCCGCGTGTCCGGTTTGCCCATGGCCGCTCACCGGACGCTACCCGGCGCCCGTAGTATGTGTGGGCGGCCGAGCCGCGAACTCCTCACACTGCACCAGTCAATCGCCAACCACCAGCGTCTCGTCAAGGGCAGCAGGGCGGTTAGGCCTCGTTGGTAGGTAAGAGGGCTGGGTCCCCAGTGGCGGGACACGCACCGGGCACAGAGAAACGGACCAGGCGGGGAGAGTCACAGCGCAGGCCGTCGGAGCAGGCCAACCCTAGTACAGCCGTTCACTGTCCGCATCCCAGGTCAACGCCCCAACATCCCTGCAGTATGGTCGGGGCATGTACGGCAGCCGACCACGGAACCTTCGACCATAGAACTACGGCTTCAGGGAAAATGGCCGCCACTGCAATCATCCGGTCGGGCCCGTCACTGTTCACCGGCATGCAATCCAGGGGCAGGCGAGGGAAAGGAACAGATCAGAGTCTCAGACCATGAGGTTCGGCAACACGTGCTCCCAGAGCAGGGCCCAGCAGCGCCCGCCGATCGCAAGCATCAAGACCTTTTCGCGCCGTCCCCGGTAGCCAGCGAGCTCCCAGAGCGCCGCAGTGCGTTCGGGCCTCTCCCCTAGACGCACCTCCAGTCCACGCTCGGTGTCCCTCTCAGCTTCACTGTTTCAGCCAAAGGGGGTGAACATCCGGCGGGGCGCGCGTCTCCTGGGGCGATCGAACAGCCTCTGCCTCACCCCTCGAACAGGTTTCGGGCCCTCCACACGCAAGGCCCCGGCTCTCGCGATTGTTGTAGGCCTCCGCGTCTCCGTGCTTCCCGCGGGCCGCTCTCCGCCCACGCGTCTCCGACGGGGTCAGAACAGCCAAAGCACAGGGCGGACACCCTGGACTACCGTCTCGGGCGGGGAGGTCCGAGCTCGCACCCCAGTTCAGCAAATAATTGAAGGATTTCTGTGCTTGATCGGCGGAGCTGCGGTTTCAGGCAGCCATTCCGCTCGGCAGCCAAGCCACGCCCCCTTCATCCACCTGACTTAAATGTTGGATTCCCCTACCTATTGCAAAGATAGATCTGAGTTTACAGCTGTAGCTCTGCCTTTCGCATAGTGTCACCACTGTAGTTCCCTAAGCTCCATCACAGATCAGTGGAGATTGTTGTGGTTTTACCGCATTAAACCTATGTGCATGTAAAATCTCATCTGAAGCACCTGGCTACCTCTGTGGCTGGGGTTCTTGCTCTGTAATTCCCAAAAATATTGAGGTATAATGGGACAGGAGTAATACTCACGTGAGCAGGCATATGCTCTTCAACAATGGGTGATGTGTGCCACTGTACTTTATCTGAATTTAAGGTACTATGATTTGCAAGGAGGTCACAGTGCCAATAAGAGCTATATTGCATAGTTATGAATTGTGAATGCCTTTGTGATTGATGGAGACGGCTATTGCATACCTTAATGAAGGTGTTCCATCCAGCCTGGAGTCTTTTTTGATTGGCTCTTACCGACATCAAAGAACAAGAGGGAAGGTTGTGTGCAGTTGACAGAGATCATAAGCACCTGGATGAGTGCAACAGCTAAAGCCAAGACATGCTTCCTAATCAGTCTTTGGTCTCTTCAATATAACCTAATACCACGTGTTCCTGGTAATCGGGGTTTTCCTCAAAGAAAGGTGCTATTCTCTAGTGTATTACCCAGTACTTTAAAAAACAAAAAAAAACAACAAAAAAAAGTTCCACAGACCCAAGGCTTTTTGGTAGGTGCTCCTCCCCAGTGCTTCTCAATGTCAGAGTTACCAAATACCAAGGTTGCCTAGTTTGGATTTCTCCTCTAGCCTCCCTTCTGCCACCCGCACAACCTTTATTTTTATGTCGCCAGTGCAGGTTCATTTTTGTCCCTGCTTTCTCCCTTTGTCGCTGTTTTTCTATTTTCTGCTTTCTCCTTTGTCTCTTTTCTTCGTTCTCTCCTTTGCTATGGATCAAAGTCAGTTGATGAAAATTAGGCCTGTTCCTCACAAATGAGCGCTTTCCACATGCACACTCCTGCATACATATGCACCGATATTACCACTCCGGTAAGTAGTGCAGGCCAATGAACTAAAATTAAACATCATTATAATTAAATGTGTAGAGCTTGCAATGCTGTAGCTTCTAATGTACCACCAGTTGTTTCGCTTCCTCCTCAGACAGCAGACCTACCAAGTGCCCTGCCAAGCCTTGCATTTACAGATGGAAAATTGCATTCCAAATGTAAATGAATGTGAACCAAACAACTTGCTACTGTATGGGGCTGTACTTTCTGTCTGCATTGATTTCCTTAGCGCAGTGGATAGAAGAAACATCTGTGACATGTTCTTCTAAGTAATCTTTTCTTCTCCCGCCAGGCTTGAAGACCTACTTGATATCTGGTCGGCGGACAAAAGAATGCAGTTGCAGCTGCTCTCAGACTATGCTTCCCATACTTGACTCTGGGGACAACTCAAGCTCATCGTCTGCTCCAAAGGCGCAAGGGGTGTCGCCGCCTGAAAATACTGCTGACTCTGCACAAACAACAAATCACCAGGAGAAGCCCAAGGTGAGTTGTGCAAAAACAATTTACAGTGAGATCGGATGGATCAGTGTTGTTCATTGGGTTAAGCTTTTTCGGTAGTAATGTCTGCTTGTGGATTCCCATCAGCAAGACTATATTACTTAACCAGTATTTATATCCTGCATGTTGTCATTGGTATAGCCTTGCACTTTGGTTGGCAGTCTGGAATGTATGTTTCGGTGTAGCTCTGTCATTTTGTGCAGACTGTTTTTAATGCACAGAAACTTTTATCTACTGTGATTTAATTATTTGTGTAATGACCACAACGTTGTACAAGGTGTCTGTAGTTATTGTAAGCCACTGAACCAATCCATAGATAGTTAAAAATCCTATCTGCTTAGTATATACATATATACATTAATTTAGTGGAGACCTTGTTTTAAGAAACGTTTTTGTGTACACTTGTTTTAAGAAAATGTTTTTATGTGTACTTATAGGTATATGAACCATAATTAATCCAACAATGACACATGAACAAGTTGTATTATTTACAGTGTTCTATGTGATCACGCGGTGCCGGTAAGTGACAACAACAAACCTAAGGAAAAGGCCCTTATTGTGTTCGGTGAGAACGGAGATAGATCAAAGGATGGGCAGCAAATTAATATAGTTAGGAAGTATTTGGAGCTGATAGACATTCATTGAACGACTAAAAAAAATTCACAAAACTCCTCGCTGGTAATCATAATTTCAAAAACAGTCTTTTCAGTTATTTTTTTTGCCATCCTTTTAGTCAGAATCAGAATCAGAAACAGCTTTATTCGATTTTAAAAACAAAACCATAAAAGCATATAACATTTCATTCCTGGCAAGAAAACAGCAAGCTTTAAAAGTCAAAATATTACCATTTAAAAATAATCTAATTCATGGAGATCCTAAATCTTAAAATAGTTTTAAGGAACATTGACACAGAGGAAATAATAAATTCATCATCTAACATTTGCAATCTGACCAGCGTCACTCTACATTGTCTCAGCCCTAGCTTTCTTAGGACGGGTCGAAGAATACTTTTTCTGGGTTCTGAATAGTATTTACAGAAAAGAATACAATGAAGGGAGGATTGCACAGAAACCTGATCACAGGGACAAGGAATAAGTTCCTTTAGCCAGCAATTCTTCTCAGGGAAGGTAACTAATCTAAAAAAGATATCTGCCCTGAAGCGAGACAATAACATTCGGGAATAGCAACTAGGGACTAGGTTCAGATAAGGTTGAATGCCTTGATTTTTAATAAGTAAATGGTTGGCCATAACAGAGCTCTTGCATTTCTCTAACAACCAGTGTTTCTCTGTTAGATAATGCATGCAAATTTGCTTGAGCTTCTTTCTTGAGATGCCCATCATGCTATCCGGAGAGTCGAAAAATTCGGAATGACCCATCTCCACAAAGAAATTTCTTAAGTAGTTAAGCCATGGAATTTTCGAGACTCCATCAAGACCTAGACAATCCTTGATTAAATCCCTGTTCAGGCCTGTCTCAATTCCAGACCAGACTTTATGCCACAACAAAATTGGCTCTAGTTTAATAAGGTCCGCGATGTATGGTACGCCCAACTCTTGGTGACAAACATAAGAGGAGGTAGACCCAGGCACTGCCAATAAGTAACGTAGAAAAACATTCTGGCAGGTCTGGATGCTTGGGGTATTCACTATCCCCCAGATTCCTGCGCCATATAATGCTATGGATACGCATTTAGACCTATAAATGTCAAGCAAGACTGGTACTGGCCGGCCTCCTACCTTATTGGAAAAGTGTTTAACAGCCCCTATTGCTCGCGAAAATGCTAGTTTTCGTGATTCACCTGCTGCTGCCCAAGTTCCTTTTTTTTCAAAGTAATACCTAAATACGAAAAAGTATTTACAGTCTCGATTTTTGTGTTAGATAAGAATATATTACAGTTAAGGTTCTTCTTTTTTGTGCAGCTCATGTTAAAAGTTTTGCTTATGTTAATCTTTAGGCCTCTGCTACCCATGTACTCTGAAAAATTACTGAGTGATCTCTGAAGGCCGATTTGGGTCCGGGCCATTATTACAGCATCGTCTGCATATAAAAGAATGGGGATGTAGGAGTTGCCAATTTTTGGGTAATCTTGCTTATCTTCCAGGAGGTGAGACGCGACTGAGTTGATATATAAATTAAACAAAAAAGGAGCTAAAATACAGCCTTGTCTCACGCCCTTTCCAATAGGGAATTTGGAGGTGCATTCCCCCTTGTCCCCGAAACGTACCCTAGCGCCTGCCTCCCGATATAATTCTCTGATAAATATTAGGAGGTTTGAGTCCACTCCCATATCCTGCATAGTTAGCCAAAGTTTGTTATGATTAATGCAGTCGAAAGCCGAGCTTAAGTCGACAAATGTAAGAAATAAGTTCTCATTTTTGGCCTCGACGTATTTGGCAACTAGGAGTGCTAGGTTCAATCCTTGCTCTACTGTTCCCAAACCTTCCCTAAAACCATATTGAAACTGAGAGAGGATACCTGTATCATCGGCCCATGATTGTAGTTTATTTAGTATGACTCTCCCCGCGATCTTCATGAGAGAATCAAGTAAGGAGATCGGTCTGTAGCATTTAGGTGTATTACGATCGCCTTTCTTGAAAATAGGAACCACGATGGCTTCCTGCCAGGTCAGTGGGAAACCCACTTTAGTAAAGCTGTTAAGAACATTAGTTAAAAGTGGAGCCCATAGCTCGTTATTAGCCTTAATAATGTCCACGGGTATTCCATCCGGACCCGGTGCCTTTCCCGCTGGGCTCTTGTTGATAGCTGTCAGAAGTTCCTCCATTGAAAAATCAACATTAATTGGAAAGTGAGCTACATCCTGGGTTCCTAGATTTAACCCCCTTTCTATCTCTACCTGGAGGTCTTCTGTGTAAAGCTCCCGGAAATAACTCACCCATGTCTCTTCCGAAATAGCTGTTTCAATGGTGACTGTTACATCATTAGTAAAAAAAGGAGCATTCACCGCTTTCCAGAAGGCAATGTTATTTTTAGAATGGCAAGCTTCCCGAAGAGTAGACCAAGCTTCCTGTTTAATTTGTTTCTTCCTTTTTTTGACTGCCTGTTGGTAGGCAATTCTAGCGGATCTGACTTCGACCATTATCCTAGGGTCTCTTTTTAGTTGGGCCATTAAATGAGCATGGGTCTTGCTACACTCTCTGTCAAACCATCTCTTAATTTGATTCATCCCAGGATGCAAAGGTTTCGTAAGTAACTTTCTGATTTCCTCTGAAATTTTAAGAAAAGCATCGCTGACTTTAGAAGGTTCAACATTCTCTGCGAGGCAGGTATTGAATTCCACTTCTTTGGAACAAATTAAATTATCAAAGAAGGCCACTGGTTCCACTTTGTCCCATTTTAGGGTATAACCATTCTTCTTAGCGAGTTCCAGTCTAAAATCATATAGATTCTGGACCGTAGAAGCAGTGTTGTTTTTCCCCCTCGGTATGACAAGGGACATACTAAGTGGTAGGTGGTCACTCATTGCTACCTCGCGAGTTTCGAACGCAAGGATGTAATGAAAATATCGTTTAGATATTAGCATAAAGTCAATGGTTGATTTACAGCCCCGTCCAATGAATGTAGGATTAAACGGGACTGAAGGAGAACATAGTTCGTTTACGAAGCCCAGGTCCAGTGAGAAAAGTGTGTCATTTAGGTGGTTTCCCAGAGTAGTATGGGAGAAATGTGTCGGAGAAGCACCGTCCATCTCTCCCAGGCCACATATATCTTGGTCACTAAATGGACAGAGGAAGTGGTTAAAGTCACCAGTCCAAATCACACAGATATCAGAGGGTTCTTTTTCATCTAATTTTTTGAGGGTCTCATTTAGTTCTTTAAAGGTCGAGGCCCATAGTTCTTTCTGAATGTTGTTGTAAAAGTTTATCAAGTTTATATGTTGCTTACCCCCCATGTTATATGCAAAATGTGATAAAAAACAGAATCAGAAAAGAAAGAAATCTTAGTTTCTTTTAAACAATTAGAGACATAAGTACATAAACCCCCTTTATTTCTCCCTCTTGAGGTATGTATTGCCGGCGTGTGGTAGGTGCGGTATCCATTCATATGGATGGGATCAACCGACCAACATTCCTGGAGGCAAATAATCGAAAACTGTTTTATAAAAGAGATACAGTTTGGATCACCTAACCTGGAAGACAGCCCTGCCACGTTCCAAGAAAGGAATGTGAGGGCATGACCTATGTCGCCCTCTGGCGGCATAGGCACGGTAGAAGTTGCACAGGAAACCACACTTGCAGAGATTCCATTACTTAGCGATGTAAGGTGATCTGTTATCCCTTCACCCACGGTATTAAAAAGAATGGTTTCAGGTTTCTCCACTGGGAAAGTTGGCAATTGTGCGGGCCGTAAGTTAGACGATGAAATTGACACGTCGCCAACTGTGATTACCTCTGCAAGTTCGGGTGCGTAAAGATTTGGGGGTAGTCAATCGACCATGTCTAGGCAATTATACCTATTTGACCTTGGGAAAGTCTCCAGCCAGCCTTGATCAATTAGGGCCGGCCTGCCTCTTTCAAGGTTAATATTTGTGTTGCCCCTCCCTACCTGCTCCCAAATACTGTTGTTTACTTGGTAGGGATAAAAATAGTTAAGGGGTAGTGGGGTGATGTTTGAGTTGGACCGAAAGGGTTTTGCCTGCTGGATGTATTTTGCGGACTGCATGTCCTTAAAATTAACAACTATGCAATCCCCCGGTATATCTTTACTCCTTTTCTACCCAGCCAGCTAACTCTCCGAACAAACAGAATTTTGGTATGGATATAGGGAGGGAGTGGTCGGTTGGTATTGAGCCAATGCATCGTTTTATTCTTCAGCTCAAAGTATGTCTCAGGGGATTTTCCTTCCAAACCAGGTACCCCCGTCAGTATAATGACATAAGGTGAGGATTCTGCTGGAAGGTCTAAGATGGGTAACTTAAGGCCATCACCATGGGTGGAATCGGGTCTATTTTCTGTCATGTTTGTGTCCTGTGCGATAACATTTTTAGCTTTTACATTGGCATCAGTAGATTTCTGCAGGGGTTTTACTCCTACGTGTGAGTTTTTGATACCGCTAGTACTTGGAGAGTTTTCTGCACAAACTGTGTCTTCACAATTATCCCGGGATAATCCCGGGTGCCGATTCAAAGAGGGCAAGGACAAAGAGGGAAGACTTTTCTCTTTAGGATCACTTGCAGGGTTGGCACGAAGAGGATGAGAATGTTCACGAAGCTCGCTAATCAAAGCTGTCTTCAAAGATTGATTGAATTCAAGATTAGTAGAGACGGTCTGTTCTAAGTTATTAAGACGCTCCTCAATCTTGATAAGTCTGTCCAAGATCGGGCGGGTTGTATGTTCAAAGACTTCCCTAATTTTAAAGTAAAAACCATCATCCAGTTGCCTGGTTGGATCTAAAGTAACTTCGATCAAGAAATGGTCAACGGCACCCAGAATATTATTAGGTGCAGGCTTCGTGCTATTGGATTTGGTCGATCTAGGTTGACTCCCCTTTTTTACTCGCGGGGCAGCTTTGTGTTTAGGTTTGGTTCCTAAATTTGGGGCTGAGGAGGGAGGAAGGGAAATAGGCTCAGAGGTTGCGTGTATTTGTGCGCGGGTGGATACGCCTTCTGATTGGTTAGTAGCAACATCGGTCAAGGTAATTAAAGGCCTGGTTGTGCTTCTAGCATCTTTACCCCTCTTTCTTTCCAAGGTTAAATCCGTACTGATATCAGCACTTTCGGCCTCACTAATCATACAATCAGTTATAGTAGGTTTTGTTTCCCCCGGGTGTAACAGATAAAACAATTTTCTCTAGGGATGAACGTTTGGTTGTAAGAGGATCTAGAGAGAGACGGCGCTCAGTAAGATCTATTTCTCGTTCTAGTAAATTAGCAGCTCTTACAATAAAATTATCCAGTGTTCCTGCCATGGTTAAACCAGGTACGGTACTTTTGACCCTGGACATTCCTCCTACCGATATCAGTATAAATACCTCAATCGATTATGGTACCACAATACCAGGGGGGAGTGGCCCAGCCCAGTGTCTCCAGTCCCGCTAGCACGTGCAGACAGGGGACTAGTCTCGAAGAAAAATCCGGAAGGAGGCGTGGCCAGGAAGAGCAACCAGGTGTGCTGGGTGAGGATGACAGAAGGCACCCTGGTCCTCGCAGTCCCGGAGTTCAATGCCCCCACAGTAGTCCCAGACAGAATATGGCGCAAACTATGAAAATCAAGGTAAGTCCCACTTAGCGTCTCTGGCCCACAATAGACCTATCTCCAGGCCGTAATAGTCCACAAGGAGTAGACTAGAATTTTCTAACAGACAGTTACTAATCGAAAGGCAAGACTAGGTGAATCCGATATCATACAATGGGGGGGCAATGCGCAAATCAATAGCAACGCAGGTGGGTGCTGGCAACACTTACAGTTCTATAGATGTCAGAGGGTATGCCCAGCCCGGCCTCCTCCGGTCCTTGACGGGCAAGGACGGGCCCGCCCTTGGCCCGGGCTTCACCCGGGCGCCGCCCGCGCGCGTCCCGCGCTGCGGGGCACCGGTGATGCAGATAAGGGGCCCAGGCGCCGCCTGATGACGCAAACGGCGTGCGCCTGGGTCGGAGCTTTCTGGGAAGTGAAGTTCCTGCTCCCCCGTTTGCCGTTTCCCTCACGGCGATGCAAATTTAGGCGGCGGCCGGCTTAAGGGCTTTACAGCTGATGAGGTGAGTTTTATTCCTGCTACAGCCGTTCCCCTCACGGTGCGAGTGGTGTGAATCCTCAGTCCAGGAGCGTCCTTTTAGTCTATTGCTGTTCTCACTGATCACATTAAGGGGCTTTTTCCCTCTAGTTTGTTGTTCTCACTCGCCTGTATTGTGTGATCACCTATCAACATTATATAGCCCCTCCTTCATAGATCGAAGAGTAGTTCCTCTGGTCCTTGTAGTGATTTAATTATTTTTCAGTGGGTATGATAGCTGTTGCACCCCAGATTAGGCCACCATATGCAGTGTTTATCAAACTGATTAGACCAATATGTACCTTTACAAGGTTCTGCATAGTTTAGTGTGATTCATGTCTATTATACGTGTGCACATCGTTGTGGTGTTTGTGTGGTAAGAGTCGGAACCCTTGACCATTTGGTTTTGCTTACTTTGAAGTTGACAGTTGTCCAGGACTTTAAAGTGGGTGGTGTTAATGGCTGGTAGAGTTGTCTCGTGTACTCTGTGTGCTATGTTGTAGTCTAACTGCCACAGTATGTGCAATGTACTCAGTGCTCTTAGTAATAATGCCAACCATCCCGATTCCACATGAGCAGTGTTCGCGCTATGATGGTTCAGTTGTTCCTTTTGAAAAGTGTAAGCATTGTGTTGTTTTTAGTCCTGTTCGAGAGTGACATGTTGCCTTTTGCTTGGCTTTAGTACTGTCTTGGTTTAGCGAATGTGTTGTATTATGTTTGGTGCTGCGAATGCGGAGGTGAAGGTTTAGTGCTGTATCTTGTTCATTTCAGATTATTATGTTAATACTCTGTAGGTGTTGTCTTAAGTACTGATGGATAACAACATGTTACCATATATATAGCCCATGTTGGTTTTTGGAGTGTATGGTGTTAGGATGTTTAATGATGATTGAGTTACATGTGTTCAACCTAATGAGTCTTGTGTTTCGGTTGCATTTATTGCTGATGGGCTGCAACATTTTGGCATCTAGCACTGTGTCTCATTTCTGCTGATTGTGTTGTATGCGTTGAGGTATTCTGTTTGTGTGTGACATTGCAAAACATGTTGCCATCTTTTTTGTTTTGTTGCTGTATCTGCCCATGATGCTTGGGTATGGGTTCGATGGTGTGTCATTTCGTCATGATCCATTGTTGGTGTTGGGACATTCTTGTTTGTGGTTTTGTTGGAGAGACAATTGTTTCAGCCTGTTTGGCTGGTAGCTATAAGCCTCACATATAAAGTGTGTTCTGTTGTTTTTGCCAGTGTTGGGTGCTGAGGATTAGGGCTTGGGACTTAAATTGCATTAAAGTTTAGTCAGTTTATCCTTCATTGGCCCTGATACAAGAAAGAAAGAATGAAAGGTAGATCAATGAGAACTTCTGGTTTTAACCACTGAAACGAATTACCAAACAAGATAACGGGTATATCCAACAAGCATTGGCAAAGACCCAATGTATTAGCTAGTCGAGCTCGCGTAAAATGTTAATTATTTTATTTTTATTGCAAGAGTGAGCACCAGAAATTAAGTGGAACTGCAAAAGAAAACGCCTTGTCTCTAAAAAGGGTGGGCATACAAATTTTAAGTTACAAAAAAATTAACAATCAAGTATAATTTTAATAGAATAGCTTGTGTGCTTCCTAGCCTTAATGCACTTCATAGGAAAATGAATTCTTATTATAGACAACATCCATCTCAAAATCTTTGCTACTGGAATTGCATAGCTGAGTGCACAGAATTCTTCATTCCCTTGTTCAGTCCCACCCATCTCAGTGTCCCCCTTTGTGCTTTGAAGCAGCGTTTGTGTGGCATAATTGCGTCACTAGCTGACAACGCAACTCAAAGGAGTGCCCTGGACACAATCAAACAATTCAGGACTTAAATACAAGGCTATCAGGGTCTTTTTTTTTTATCAAAGGTCCCCCATCAGTAGAGAATCTACAATAAAGTATTATTTCTGATAGAGACTTCTAGCTGCGGATTCCTCACCTTTTGAAGCAGGCATCAGACTGGATCCAGAACCTTTTCAGCAGTAGTGCTGTGTGACAGAAGGTGGAGCCTTGTGACTCCTCACTGACGCCATTCCGCTCTGGTGTCAGGACCTATATAGGTGCCACTCCTGCGCGCTGACATCAGTTCCTTTCTTTCCGAGTCACTAGATGCCAGTCCGAAGTGCCCTTCCTCGTCCTGTTATTTTTTTGCTCTCTTGACCTGCAAGTTCTTGCTTTGAGCACAATTAAAGGATATCTTTTGGCATTATTACGGTTGCCTGATCAGCCCTCATTGTGTAAGTCACCCATTGTGTTACAATTTACAAAAGGGCTTCATCATGTTTCTCACTTCTACCTTTTGGGAGGCCAATATGTGATCCTAATCTGGTCCTGACTTATCAAAAATGCAAACAGTTTGAGCCGCTTCACTGCTGTCCCTTACGGCTCCTCACCATCAAGTTGGTGTTCTTCATCTGCATCACCTCGACACAGCGAGTGAGTGAGCTGTAGGCTCTTGGTGGTAATCTACACTACACTGCCTTCACAGACAAAGTGGTTCTACAGACTCTGGCATCCTTCGTGCTGAAAATCGGGAAGCCATTCCACATCGGACAAACCATCACCCTGTCGTTGTTTTTGCCCACTCGGTCCTGCAGGACTTTCTGGTATGAGCCCTCTTACAGACCCACGTGCAAATAAGTACTGCTTTGGTAGCTATTTTAAAGATGAGGAATCTGCAGCTAGAGTGTCTCCATAAGAAGAACAAGTTATTTGCCTTCGGTAACGCTCTTTCTGGTAGAGACTTTGTGTAACCGCAGGTACCTCACTGACCCTCCCATTGTTCCTTCTCTGTGACTGGACTCTGTCCATTAATAAGATCCCAAGTCTAGGAATCTGCATACTGTCTGCCAATTTCTTTTTGAGCTCTGGGAACACGGACAGCCTTGAAAGCAACTGACATCAGCGTGCAGAGTGGCCCCATATAGCCCCGCACGTCATTTCCGGAGCAGAATGGCGTTAGTGCAGAGCCGCAAGTTTCAAGGCGAAGCTATGGTTTGAACTCGAGTTTCCATTGTGCTCCGATAGCCAATCAAGATCTTCTCCTTATCCACGAAATGTGTGCTGCATCCAACACCAGATTCTTCTTGGACGGTTCAGCTTCGAGTTTTCTGCGCCATTGGACTGACCTTGGTCTATGTTACTCCTTGACGGTAGGAAATAATCTACATTTTTGTGTCTAAAAAGAAAACCCATGCTGCAGAGACTTGTGCCAGGCAAGTTTATTACTCATCTTGCAATCTTCAGTTAAGAAGTATAGAATATCTCCTCGTAGATGCAGGGTTTAGGTGAAATGGTTAAAAGGAAGAGAAAACCCCAGAATACAAGGCAAAAAGCAAGATAAGCCGTGAATGTGATACCTTTAGTACATAAAAATCTTACCAGAATTAATCTTTCTTCATTTTCGTGATGGGCACAATTAGAAAATTATAGACAACCATTATTCTATTTTAAAAAGGAGGATAAGAACATTCCGGGGCGCAGTCAGAATGATCTTTGAGGTGTGAGGGTGTGATGCAAGGGAGAGACAGTGAGTGGTGCTCAGAAGTGCTGGAGTGTTTTACTGTGATGCTTACTCACCATTTACTTCAGAGACTTCCAAGATAAGAGTTTTATCCTTCGCTTGTCGGATGTGCCCAAGGTAAGGGTTCAGTGCGAAGATCATTGGAATTTTCTGTAAATAGGAAACAATTTCCATTTCAAAAGAATGTTACGTATGGATGATTTTTGTATTAGAAAACATGTACATACACAATAAATGAATAACATAGATTAATATTTTTTTTGAGAGAATTTGAAATGGTTTTCTTTTTACACATCTGTACAGAACGTGCATTTTAGAATTATATTTTTGCTTGCCTCACTTTTACATTCCCGTTTTTGACATATATCCCTTGTGCAGGACCACAAATTATTTTTTCAAAGAAAAAAAATCTTTCCAAAAACAGATTTTAAATATTGCCCAATGTAAAGATAACATTTGTAGTCTTTTTCTCATAGCTTCAATTGAAATTATAAATACACTTTAACAAGTAGCTGACCTAAAAACCATTTTACATTTCCATTTTAAAAGGAAAAGGGTGGAGGAAGTGGTTTAAGCTAAGAGCAGCCTCGGCAGTTAGACGCGGCCACTTAAAAGATGTATCGGTATACTGCTCCAGAGTCACGTGATCAGTAGTGACTATGTAATACGTAGACTTGGTTCATTTGACTGCTAAAATATTTTATGATCCTATACAGTAATCATCTGTTTTATAGGGTGGGTTGTTTATGAATTTCATAGAGATAAAGTGAATATAAATATAGATGGAGATAGTGGTGTGTTTGGCCAGGACACAAGATGGCTGCGGCTTTGCTCAGCTCCTGCTGAGGCTCCTTTTCTCAGCGTGCCTCTGTAGACGAGGGCAGAGTCACAAAGCAAGCAGTGGGATCTGGAGTTGAAAGAGGGCAATTTCTGGGGAGCATGGCATGTGTCGAGCCCCATTGGGGGGTGGCCACTGGGCAACCAGGGGCTTCTGGCCTCAGCCATGGGCGCTAGGGTCGATTAATTCTGAAGTCCAGGGGTCTGCCATATTATCACGGCAGACTGGGTGAAGTACAACGCCCTCAGCACTTGACTCATTGGTAGTGATGGCACGCATTTACAGGTCTCTCTAGGAAGTTAATGTGGGGGGGGGGCAACAAGCTTAACACTCTATGAACACCCAACAGTGTAATAACAGATTGTCTTTCCCAGTGCTTCTTTTTAGATCAAGAAACTACACTAATACACTTTTAAACACAATACTACGTACCACGAGATGCACGAGATGCACGTACTATATACAAGTCTGGCCCAGTGCTCACCTGCCCGCTTCCCATCCCACCTAGTATTAGTTCATGTCTGTGGTAGATCTCAGACACATGTGCAGTGCACCCCCCCCCCTTCTCAAGCAGAGTTGTTTACTCAGTCTCGCCCTCTCAGTTTTTCACTAAAGGCAAATGGTAGGCCTTCAGCCACGCCTCAGTATATGTCACTTCCCATCCTCCCTCTGGTCAGGGAAGTCGTGCCTGCCACGAGTGTACTGGTCCTCCACTCCCATCCCAAGAGAACGTGCGTCTCAACTAAAGGGGTCTTCACACTCTTGACAAGAGGACTGCATTCCCACACTCCACACACACATCTACCAAATGGCAGGGCCTAGGAAGACTAGGATCGTTTTACAACAAAGGAACCTTATCACATTTCTGAGGAAAACTTTTTTTCATCTTCTCGCAATTTAGTGGCTAGGACCCTTCTCTCTAGTCTTGGTCATGTCATGTCTGCGAAAATAATCCTGTCTCCATCTTGTGCACTAGCAGGCCAGAAGCTTTCAATTTGGAACCCGCATGCCTCCTTTACTCTGACACACTCACACACCTTCCATGTATATACTGCGTAGGCTGTACACATGCGCACAAGGATACATGTGCTGGGATGTTAGCCTTGGCATCTGTGTTAGATTGTAGCATTAGAACTTTACACAATACAGCAGGTAAGAGCCCACCCAATGACACAGACTGAAAAGGTCTGGTCATGACTGCGGATTTGGTAAAACATGGTATGCGGCCATCACCGCTTTATGTTCTAACTTTTGACAGGGAGGTTAGTCAATGTTGCGAAGAAGAGTGCAGCTTAGAACCCAGAATCCTGTCTAGGACAGGTTCGGGACCTCACTCAAATCATGGGACAGGCCTTCGTCTTCCCACACATGGTAGATTACTTTGAGGCTAAGGCCCAAAACCCGAAAGCAAGGATACCAGATCCGACAGATTGAGCACTCTGGGCAGGGAACAAGACTGTACACAACAGGGGTCATTCCTGTTCCAACAGCATGAATGCTCTAATGGACAATTCAGACATTCTCCACCATTTCCCCTCAGTAATACGGCTGTGAAGACATTTGACCTGACTTTTTTTCTCAATCAGGAGTGACAGCATCAGCAATTTAGTTGACAGAGAGCAGCAAACATCAGTATCAGAAGAAGGGATTGCCATTGTGTGGCTAGTATTTCCGAATCTGGGAAAGATGCAAGTAAAGAGACAAAACTAGGCCTGCAAATCGAGGCCCCAGAGTTTGGGTGCAAGTTCAGTCCAATTAATCAGGGCTAGGAACTTGTGACCTCCTCCCAGCAGCCTGATGAGAAACTATACACCTTAACAAGGGGATCAAATCTAGGCATGAAGATGGCTTAAATGCCTTGATAGTGGGCTCACACAAGAGGCCATTTCCCGAGTAGAAAGTGGAACACTGATGGTGTCAGAGCCCCTATCTGCTGCAACCGTACCAAGAAGGGAGATGATGCTACTGCTGTGAATGAATACGCTGCAGCAGACCTTCCATTGAACATGGCCATATTGAGGTGGGTGAGGAAGCACTTGATGCAAACATTGATCCATTTGCTATGACAATTGAAGTAGACCATGCTTTAACAAAAGTGTTGCGATTAACAGATGGACCTAAAATGGAATAAGGATTTACCTGATTATTTCTGCCTAGAAAACTGAGAATACATTAAAGACATACAGTGAGAGTTCTTTATACAGCAAAATGGAGACTATTGGGAAACAGATCAGGTTCTTAAAAGAAGCATCAGAGAAGAGAAAGGAAAGAAATAGTTGGGGGAGGCTTTGTGAGAGCCAGATTGAGGTGCAGTTGGGATTATCAGGTGCTAAATTGCACATGAACAGCAGTCATGGTAGTAAAAGGGTGGCAAAGTGCAGGGAATTCAGTAGCATTGGAAGACAATGCTAGACTGACACGAGCTGTCTTAAAGCGTACTTTGACCAACCCAGCGATCCTATCTCAATGTTGTAATAAAGTTGTTACAGCCCGGTGGTGCAGTTTTACCTCCGGATTTTATTTTACCAAGAATGGCAAACAACTAAATATGATGCACATGTTTTTTCACATGTATCTGCAAGGAATTACTGTATCCCACTAAATCAGAGGTGATAAGATGTACAGAAACACCAATAACACACATTTGTACCTTTACCATGGCAAAACTATAGTAGTTACTCTGGATCTTTGCCTATGTTAAATCAGAAAACATGTTTTTGTGGAATTAAAATTGTCTGAATCCAAATAACTGGCTAACATGTCCATCACTCAAATTACTTTCATATTTTCAGTAAAATAATTCACCACTAATCCTTTATGGGTTCCAGAGTAGTGTGCTACTTGCCTAAAAAGCGCTTTGACGCCTTGTCAGGGGTAGTAAGCGCTGTATAAATGCAATTACAATACAATGCAGGATCCAACTTCTCGGGGAGAAAATGGGCCATTGTAAATAAAGGCCCACCCAAATTATTGCAATCTGTTGTATTGAGGGCATCCAAAATTACTTTGTGGATTAGAAGGGAACTAAAATTCAGCAACCATAGCTGTGATAAAAAAAAACGCTTTACGGTTCTACATTTCTCGTGTATCACCAACTTCACTGGCTACCAGTTTCATAATGCAACCTATTTAAAGTGATTGCAGGAATATGTAACATTTTAAAATTGTATGTTGTTCAGTCCCTTTGTACCAAAATAAAGACGTGTCCATTCTGACCTACCCAATCACTAGCTTAGGTAGGCCTTAAAAGGATTATTGATAATTCTTAGATATTGCAAATCAGTTTATGGAAGAAGCTTTATATTGGTCTAAGCAGGCCTCTTGCTCACAGTGGCCAGTAGATATTGTGCCATATTTATAACAAGTCTTTTTTTAATTGAAAAAAATGTAAAGTCAGGGAAAATATTTTACATTAACTCTTAAAGTTATTCACCACTTTCAATTAAGCTACTTACGTCTTAATGTTTTATGAAACATGCTTCTTCTCTTTAAATTCCTCCAATTTAAACAAAATGTTGTATTTTTCTGTTATAAATATGGCACAGTATCTGTAGGCCACTGGGAGCAAGATGCCTGCTGTTTGTAAATGTCACACTTGGAAATGGGAGAAAATGTAAATGAGAAGTTTTATAAATCCAAATGAACATACAGTTAACTTTTCTCCCATTTCAAAGTATCATCTTTACACATGGTAACCACCTTACCATTTATTCCATGTTGTGAACATTTTTGGAGAACATTTTTCTGCTCTTGAAATTTTTCCCATTTAAAAAAAATGGTTGTAGGTTTGTTATACATGTAACGGTGCCACATATGGCGAAAGGTATGTCCTGTGCCACAAGTACATACGACACAGGCTCTGTCACCCGTGCACATATTTTCCATTCATATGCACACATCCCCAAAGACCACACACTCACTCACTCATGGCAGCCCTGTCATAGTGCCCCTAGTCAAAGTATTTTGTTCAAACCACAGTATCTGGTTCTATGGACATTAGGCTTAAAGTCAATGAAGCTGAGTATGGTGGTGTCCGAAAACAATGTACGAGTTGCTTAGCCTTCAGCAGATTTTCACTGATCAGAAGTAGCTCTCACTACAGGAAAGTTTGGAGACCCCCCCCCCCCCACCCCAATATAAACAAATGGCGTAATCCTGATTGATTGAGATTTGGTCTTCCTGAGCTGTTAACCTGCTCTTTTAATTAATTAGCGAAAGGTCAGTTGCTTTGTCCACGACTACATCTCCCAACATTGAAAATACGCTGCTCAATGCCATAGTTGGGTTCCTGCAGATCAGTCATTATTTAATTTCTCCATGACGAACCTGGCTTTTTATTCCATAGTTATTGCAATCTATAGTCATGCATTTTGTTTGATCCTGTTCAAAATTCTTCACTTGATGAATATTTATGTAGCGCTTTATGCCTCTTTAACTTTGTCTGACAGCGCTGAAGCGGGATAGGAGAAATGGAGAAGAGCGACTGGAAAGCAGAAAGGAGGTGGAATAGGGTTTGTTGAAAGTGAAAGGTCACTGTCGATGAAGGGATACTCTCAAAAGTGCTATTCTCTCACCAGAAGCAGTAATGGTGCCATTTGTTGTTGTGGCTAAGGCAATATTGGGTATCTTACTACCAGTAGGGGAGTTTTTCTCTGTTGTGTTCATACTTCAATCAAATCTACATTGCTCTACTTCGGAGTGTGCACCAGCTGAGTTTGTACGTCCTGTAAACCCATATCCCATTAATGTGCTGTTTTAACATGCAGCACTATTTAAGCGCAGTCAGTTGAGGTGGTACAAATCCAATGAACAGAACAAGGTCTGTCCGTCTGTCCGGAAAAGTCTACTGTAATGAAGCAGGTGTCCATCACCATGTACCACAAACCTGACCAAAGCCTTACATACTAAACAAAACAGCACTAAACAAAGAATACCTTACCAAACCCCCCCCCCCCCATCAACCATAGCTTGAAGCTTTACTTTAATTGCTCATATCTCATCCGTCCCATCCCCAACACCAAATTGTACCCTCAATATAACCCATAAGCCCGAGCTCTCTACCCTGTTCTCCTTCATACCACTTCTGAGGTCCTCAATTTGAAATTCATTAATATTTACCCCGCCCTGCCACGCTCTCCTCTGAGCAGGTCTGCCGGATCAGTAGTGTGACCAACCATTACTCTAGCCTAGTGCGTATCCTGCCAACTAACAACAGCATAACTGATCTTTTTCAACAACAGCAAACCTTAACAGACCTATTCTGTTTGTCTTTCAACGAAACATCTTCCGAGCATGAGACCTACCCCATACTAAGTTCTTGAAGACATCCTCAATACACCAGGCAGATACCCTAACATGACTATATTTCACCTCAAAACAAGAGAGCTTAGAGTGGGAAGGTGAGAGAATTACTGTAACCTAAGCTAGTGACCGACACACTGACCGCTAAAGCAGAAAGAGGCTTTGCCACATCAAAATGTCATCTAAACGTTATATATACCAGCCCTACATGACCCCACCCCAATCACCACCCACTCGGGTTGTACTACCTGCCTGAAATGCCGGGAGAGTACCCCCAAAACCGCCTACACCCAGACCCTATTGACTTAGATGGTCCCAATCCAAGTAATACAGCAAGGTGAATGTGGAAGATGCTGTTTTAATGAAACAGGTGTGCATCACAATCTACAAAAATCCTGGTCTAAACGCCACCTCACTCAACAGAAAGTATACCTAACCAGACAGCCTCCACTCTTAACCATACCAAGAACTGTTAACTTTTCCTACCTTTAACCTTTCATTGCCAACAACAAACTATACCCGCAATATCCCAATCTGTACTATTTCCCTGTTCCTACCTTTTTACCTGCCTCCTTATTATCAGTTCTGAATTCTTCTGTCTGAAATTGATCAATCCCTCCACACTCTGACCACCCGCCCAAGCTGAGACGAACGATCAGTAGAGAGACGAGCATTCACTCCAGCCTAGTGAGTGCTCAACAGAACTGAAATACAGAAAAATCCTCCTCCAAAGTGTCCCCCAACCTAACATTACACCAACTTTACACCCGACCCTCTCTCTTACAACATAGGCAGTCTTTCCATCAACTCAAAGTTCCTTCCCCATAAATGTGAGTTCAATTCCATCCGCCTGGAAAAAAATACTATACTGGGCAGTGGATATCGCCATGCTGAATTCTTCATTGCAATCTTCCCTGCACAAATCCCACTTTGATTGGCCTTTGTTTTAACTGAGACAGTAGTCTTCATGTTCCCATGCTCCACTCTCCACTGTCAACAGCATCTAGCTACTCTTCTATCTGCCCAAAAATGCTTCAACTCTCGTATGTCCAGCTCCATCTCTTTTTTTTACAGAACAGTACACTTTAACTAAAAAAGATCATCCTGCCCTATATTAAATACCAAAACGTCAAGCCAACCCGGCACTTTAAACAACTTAAAGTCAGAAGTAACTGCCCAGTGCACCACCATCCCACCATTGAACCTTGTAAACTTGTTTAAAAAAAAAGACCTGTAGTATCCTAAAGATGCATTGTTCTGCATGTCTACCTTCCCATTTAACATGAGTGGCCACAAATCCACACCTTAATAAACTCATCCTGCGGGCTAAGAACACAACTTGAAAGAAATCAGCAACATCAATAGTCAGACATTATTATTGCAGGTGTAACTCTCATTACCGCCTTGTATATTTCTTAAAACAGTTTGACTGCCATCACCCTAGATTTTTTTATTTACCTTTCCCCTCTGACAATCCACACCTCTTTGCCTCCTTTGCTGCTCCGATCTTAAGGGAAGTGCACCAAAATCTTTCCTATAGCAATCAAACTCATCTAGCACCTGACATGAAAACCTGGAAACTAGTTAACAGGACACCATTTGCATGAATAAAAACCTGTTCTTCAAACCTGAAACCTATCTCCAAAAATCACTTCCACCACTCTACTTGACAAACTAACTGAACTTTGTAATTTTGCAGCCAAACCACTCTCCTCCTTCCCCTATTGGATGTGTTAGACTTAGTAACTAGATCTCAGGAAACCTCTTTTATCCACAACATCCTTTTTCAGCACATTCCACATAACCTAAACCCCTAAAATACAGCCAAGACATACATAAAGCACCTCCTTCCCAATGCTAAAACTTAAAGTATGCAAAGACCCAATGATCAAATCAGCAAAGAAATTGCCGCCAGCCTCCTTCCACTCCCCTACCCTTTGAATTCTATGGCCCATGCCTCCAAAATACTATGATCCATTTCACCCGCTGAAGGCTCATAACCCCAAAACAGTCTCACCATAAAAGGCTCTGCCTGCCATGTTCCCTGCTATCATCACTAGCAGTGGCGGCTCGCAGAGGGAGTGCTGCGGGGTGGGGGTGGAGGTGTTGTAGTCGGAAATACGACGGCAAGGAGTAAAGTAAATAATTAAATAAAACTATTTACCTTGCGCTTGCTGCATCGCCAACTCTGCAATGCAGCAAGCAAGAAAAGAACTCTATTAAAATACTTAGCTTTATCCCTCAGCCAACCTAGTTTGTTTCCCGTCACAGTTACGCACTCCATTTTGCTTACCAAAACAATCCGAAACATATCTTCCATCCCGGCTTAAGTGGGTAGGTCAGAGAGCCTGTTGCTGATCAAGCAAACGTTCTCATGGGGAAGATGGACACACCCCAGGAGGCTCGGAAGAAAGGAGAGAAGGCGACCTGAAGAAGTTCATTGTATATGAACGAAACGCGTTGGCTGGTATCTTTTACTGTTGGATGCTTATGAAAAATAAAGGATTTACTGAGACGATATAACGAGACTAAATGACTTATTGAAAGACAATTGTTGTTCCGACGTAGTGCACCACTCCAATCTTTTGGTTCATTTCTTCCATTCAGCCTCAATGTGACACATTGAAAAACAATGCTGATACGTGCAAATCTACTTTTACACCTGCTGACTTTCTCAGCCTATGATCAGGGAAATATGTCCTTGACAAACCTAACCTCCTGCAGAAAGCCCTTCCTGTTCTCCACACTGCAGGCAAGTAAAGATAACCAAGCCAAAACTGTAAAGACCTCACTTTAACTTTTGTGCATTCCCACATGTCCACAATCAACTCCTATGCGACCTCAGTCTTCTCCTGTGCCAAACTTCCCATCATTGTTTTCTAATACAACTCAAACCCTAAGAAAATTAACATTATAGATGTGACCACTGTCTTCTCAGTGGCCAAAGAGACCCCAAACTTCCCACAGGTAATCTGAAAACTCTCTAAAGCCTCCGGGTAATACTACTCCGCCTTCAGACCAGTAAAGAAGAAATTATTGAAGTAAAGAGTCACAAACTCATAATAATTGGGAAATGTAAAAAAAAAAATGCTAAAAATTCAACCTTCATCAAAAAGGGAATAGAAAATGGAAGAACTCATGGGTAGCACTTTGTCCATGTAAATCCGTTCTTGGGACTGTACACCTAACAACTGGTATTCTTCAGCGTGAACCGGTAATAAGCCGAAAAATGATGTATGTCCCATTTTTCCATCAGCGTACTCCACCCTGTTTGGTTCATTAAAGCCACAGCATTGACCCCTGTAGCATACTTTGCTGGGCTCAATTTCTCAGAAATGAAATCATTCACTGACCATTCCACTGGCCATGAATATGCGGAGTAAGACAGAACTTGCCAGGGTGCTTTTTAGGAATCATCACAACTGGGGAAACGATCAGTGCCTCCATCAGCCAGTCCCCAAATGAGCTCTCAATCCAAGTTTTATCCTACATTCCTCTATCTCCTTTAGCAGTATCCTACTAACCATAACAAAAAGCTTGAAACAGCACCTGCGCTTCTTCCACCCTCAAGTAATAACTCAACCAATCCTCCACACTAATTGGAAGACAAGCTTTTTCCTGCCTTTGAAAACCCCTGTCTCTAACTATTGTAATAGTGAATCAGTAGCCAGTTCACCCCTATCCACTTCTGCATCCTAAGCCAGCCTCCTACTGAACTAATCATAGTGAATGTATGCTGTGCCACCAAATCATATCAGTGCCTTACCATTACTTGAATATATTTGAACAATGCCACGATTTTCACATAAACCTTTCACAGTAAACTCTAGGATATATTAAAAATGCTATTTGTCAGTTTCCAATCTGAGCCGGATCTTTGGATCCTCTCTGTAACCCAGCTCGGCCTCCCGAGACCCCTTCTTCACCTCTAGCTCTGTATGGAGCAGTTAAAAATCTTCAATAAACTCGTCTTTCAAATCCCATAAAAATATCTACAAAAGGCTTGGTAATCCCCATGCATGGCATCTTTTTCACCTTCTCAACAGGCTTACCCCTCTCCTGTTCTGCTGTTTACTAACCCCTGTCTTTCCTTTTCCTGACTGTACTCCTCTGTCTTCTTTTAGACCTCCTCTGAAAGTAACTGTTCCATGCCAACTCACTTATAATCACATACTAACCACCTTTAAAACAATCCTCCCCTTCTAATATTGCCTACAAACCTCCTCCCCATTCCAACAGACTTCCAACACTTCTCTTCAGTCTATTACTTGGTCTCAGTTTCGGTGCCTTCTTTGCAGTCTTCCTCTCTGCAACCGGTAGCTTCTTTCTGCTTTATGCATGTCTGCTCTTCTCAACTAGCACCTTGCTCCAGCTGTGCCCTGCAAAGCACCAGACCCTTTATTCCTATTATCCTTTTGCCCTCCTTTTCCCCCATCAAATTCTCATCCCACCTACCTCACCCATCTTACTT
Source organism: Triturus cristatus (assembly GCF_964204655.1). Taxonomy (NCBI): domain Eukaryota; kingdom Metazoa; phylum Chordata; class Amphibia; order Caudata; family Salamandridae; genus Triturus; species Triturus cristatus. The sequence goes on from NC_140593.1 coordinate 837,427,609, forward strand.
TTACTGGATCTAACCTCCGCTTTAGGCTTTCCTCTTCCTCTACTCATTCTCATTCATTGTAGTCCAACAGAATAGCACTCTTCATTCCGCCATCCAGCACATTCCATCCCCCACCACTCATACTTTAGCCATTCCCACACCACAAACAGAAAGATAAGACACATCTTCTCGGGGGAGGTGTGCCCTACGCCAACCCCCAAACCTCTGTAGCATGGTTCGTAGCTGCCACCAGGCTACCCACCATAGATCCAGCTCTGACATCAGACTGGGCTCTTGGAGCACACTGGACTCTCCTGTTTCCTGGCACTGACACCTGCACCAGTTCATTCCGCATACGCTAAAGACGGCTCCCATCTGACCACCAGTTGCTACACTGGACTCTTAGTTGTTTCAGCCCCACTGTCACAGTCTCCTTCAAACTGTACTCATTGTCTTACCTTAGATGTACTAGTCTCACCCACCCCTCCTTCAGCGTCTCCTGCAATGCTTGCATTTTCACCTCTCTATTTGCCCTCATCCTCAATTTAATCAGTTGCAATTTTTTCTCCAGTGAAAAAACTTAAGAGGGAATAGCCATGATGTTCTTCCCCATCAAACCTCCTTTTGTAAACTGGGTCACCCGCGCCCTCTAACAACTCTCTTATTTTAACTGCCTTGAGCTTCATGAATAGGCATGTCAAATGCCTCCTGGAGGCCAACTAGGCGCTCCACGTCACTCCCGCTTCCAGGCTTTCCCACCCTCACTTCAGACCTCCACATTCCTCCTCTATGCCTCTGCTGCCTCGCTTTCTGTCAGCCAGCACCATGACGAGAGCAACTGAGGTGGGATCAGGCTGCTCATTAGGGCAACACAACAGACGCCATCTGGTGGTCAGCCCAGCACACCTCTCGCCTGCCTCTTCACTATCTCTGCTCTGTACTGTGAGCGAACTGGATGGTGCTTCAAGACCTCCCTTGACAGCACGCCTCTCAACTGGTGCAAGTGAGTCCTTGCCAAGCAGCAGACGCCCATCCCCATCCTAAGGCATGCCTCCTTCTACCTCAGTGAGTGGCTTCACAAATGTATAGTGGGACTATTGGCTCTCCTCTGCCATTTCTTTACATCAACCTCTACTTTGGACCCTCCAAGAACTCTGGTGTCTGACCTTTCAATGTTTTCTATTTTCTCTTTGGTTGCAACTTATCTAAGACAACTCTGCCACCCCACCTAGATACTCGCACTTGCTGAAGGACCCCCAGGACTATTAAATCCTCATGGACCACATCACAAACTTCCAGTAGGGCCTCCATTAGGCCATTCTTTTGCTACCCCGACATGATCCACTAGTCAAACTACACGACCTAAGCCACTGACTCAAATTGTAAGAAATGTAACTATTATTTGGGGCTGGTGACGACCCATCTCATGGAATTATCACAACCCTTGTCGAGGTGAACCCCCGAGTCACAAATTTAACTGGAGGAGCTTATCCCCCTGATCGCTATGACAGAGTAGAGAGACTTAACTTAGGACAATGTGTAAAGTAATTATGCAGTACCAAAACACTAATTGTATTGTTAAGTGCATTGTAATTGCATTTATATAGCGCTTACTTCCCCTGAAGAGACGTCGAAGCGCTTTTCGGCAAGTAGCACACTACTCTAAGACTTCAAACAGGATTAGTGGTGATAAGGTCGAAATGCAAAACAATAAAAATCCCAAACTGAAAATTGAATAAACAAAATGACACCACAATGACAAAAATCCAATGAGGGGAACCGGAGATATGCATTTTTAAAGTTTTAGGTAGAAATAGCGGGGAAAGCAACAAAGCGCCAATGATAGTGGTTGTGGAAGACAGGGACATGGGCGCAATTTGAGTCTGACCGTAATGGAGTGCGTGTCGAATACACCAACCAGGTCCGTCGTCCTGGTCAAAGATTTTACCTTCTGACTTAGTCCTTTAAGACCCAGTCCACCACAGGAGTACACTTCTAGAGCCACCCAAGACTTCAGGGGAGGCACTTAAAGATTAACAGGGTGTAAGAGGCCAAAAGCCAAGTCCAGCTGCCGCTGGTCAGCTGGGTACTTCCAGAAATAGGCTTTGTGTAGATTGTTGTATTCCTGTAGCTTCAACAGGGTGTCAGGCTTATGAACCTTGGAATTCACTTCATTGTTCTGAATATGAGCAGGTGCAGGTCTAGTCCTTCCGAGCTCCTCTCAGGTCATAGGCAGCAGGTCCAGTCCTCTTCTGTTCTTCTGCATTTCCTGAAAGTGTTCTGTAGTGGGTGCCTGGATGTGCCACATTTAAGCCGGACACTAGCTAATGGGTGGGGATGGTTCCTTGGCAGGCCTTAACCAAAGGGGGGAAAGTTTCCAAGGCCAATGCTACACTCCGAACATCTACAAGATGGCAAAACAATATATATATATTATCTACTGGCAGTCGCCAGTAGATAGTTATAGTTAGGACCGTGTTTCCATAGGAAATCCGCAACATTCTATTTGGAATAACTTTGGCGCCGGTTGACGAATCCTCGCGAATTTTTCAAAACTAATGGGGCGCTACGCTCCGCTCCTACCCTGAAAGTCTCGGGGGGGATTCGTCAAGCGGGGGCTGAGAAAAAAGGGGGGTCCCAAAACGCGTTTCCCCCATGCATTTTCCCATAGGACCTTTAGTCCGAGCTATAGCCCGAACGGCTGAACAGAATTACTTGAAATTGGGCAGAGAGGTAGTCCTCAGGTCAGGGATGTGCCTTTTGCAGGTCTGGTGTAAATCTGTTCAGTAGGTCCTGAGAAAATAGCATTTAAATCAATATATATATCTGTAAGCGCGCTCCGTGCGCTTACGGTAGGCTTACCGTACGCGTACGGTGCCGTGCGCGAGCTCAATTCTGATTGGTGGTTACATGACTGTAAACATTCGAATCGGTCGAAATCAGAAAGTATCGGCCGCCATTTTCTGTCTCTCGCACTGAAAAACAAAGGTTGATAACATGAAAAGGGGGCAACGAAGAGAGTTGCAGACCCCCTAGCGTTCGTCAGGGGGTTCACGAAGGACCAAAAAGTATGAAAAATAAATTTAATAATTTTAAAAAAAAATCGCGGAGTACACGTACGGTAAGCTTACCGTACGCGTGCGGTAAAAAAAAAAAAAAAAAAAAAAAGAATTAACAATCACATTTAATATAGAAATCGAAGGACCCCCAAGGGAGAAAAAAACAGTTGATATTTTGTAAAAAAATGGCGAGGCGTGCACGGTACGAAATGCGCAACGTGGGCGCTCGGTGCGCGAAGCGCACCGAGTGCCCACAGCGCGCGCACGGTGTGCGAAGCGCACCGTGCGCGCAAAAATTTAAAATAAATACATAACTTAGCATTTAAAAAACCGTACAAATATACTGAAAAAACCATAGGTTTCACACACGTTATAGTTAGGAATTAGCATTTAAAAAACCTTGCAAATTCATTTTAAAAAACCATAGGTTTCACACAAGTTATAGTTAGCTGTACATTTCACTCGTAAAAAACCAATGAAATTCCACGTTATAGTTAGATCAGGTAACTATAACTTGCGCGACCGCAATGCACAATGTGTCATTTCAGATGTCATCATTGATGTCATGAGTGATGTCACTGACCATGTCATAAGTGATGTAATATGTGACGTCATCAGCAGTGCATTGCGGGGGCGCAAGTTATAGTTACCTGATCTAACTATAACGTGGAATTTCATTGGTTTTTTACGAGTGAAATGTACAGCTAACTATAACTTGTGTGAAACCTATGTTTTTTTAAGTGAATATATATATGTGTGTGTGTGTATATGTATGTATATATAGAATATGTTTTCTTCCTGCACAAGCGGGACAAACGTGGGCACTCCAGACCAGGTATCCAATTTTCAATTCTTTATTACAGCACTGACCCGTTTTGGCTGATCCCAGCCTTTCTCAAAGTGTGTGTGTGTATATTTATATATAGTGTGTGTATTTGTGGGTGTGTGGAGTGTACTACAGTAATCCTAATTTCCTTCTACATCTAACACTAAAATCCAGTTTGATGCAGCCAATGTACCCACAATAAACCTAGAGGCAGAAGTGTGGTAGGACAAAAGCAGTTCTTCAGCAACCACATAGTGGATTAACAATAATTGTCTCGGCATCCTCTTCTCTTCCTGTTCAAGTGTGCCCCAAGAGTTATACGTGAACCCAACAGACCCGACAAGCACTGTTTGACACTCAAGCAGGATTTGACACAGCAGTGTCAAAAAGAATGCCCACAGACTCCACCCTACATATTCTGCGGCGTTCAGAGGAGTCATCTTTGCCCCTTCAGCTCAGCCAGTTGTTTGCTCCTAGGAGGCATTTCACGCCTATTCAAGGCTAATTACTGGCTTGGATAAATGGAGAGCCAATGCAAATTTGCCTCCAGGAACTTCAGGCAGGACAAAGGTAACTTTCTAAAAGGTACTTTTCTTTGATATTTATTAAAAATCCAACCTCACCGTTGATTTGGATTTTGAATAGCTATTAAAATAGTTGCTTGATTATTTTTCTAGCTTGTTCCATTCCCAAGATACACTATTAGTATTTTAATTTGTAATCTGCTTTTCTACATAGGACTGCTAGGTCTGCCAAAGTGAAAATGTGCTTTTGGGATGCTGGTCACTGTAAGGCCATGTAAGCATTACATCCGATATTTCCTGCTTTTAAATACCATGCACCATGCCTTGTGGGATACAAGGCCAATATAGGGTGGCTTATTATTTAAAAAGAAGGTTTGACCCTTTTAAAAAGGTTCATTACAGTTTTTACACTGCCACAGTCGGCCTTCAATAGTAGGCCTTGAAGCCATAATTACACTGCCGCTGTAGTGGATGGCACACTAGTTTCTGCAGTCCACTAGGGGTGTTCCAAGCCCTGGGTGCACTTTATTAGTTGTATTTTGAACTTTTTAGAAAGTTAAATATGCCAATTAGGAGTATGGTAATTCAGTGATGTTTAAAGGGGAGCATTGCCACTTTAATACTGGTTAGTAGGGGTAAGATGCACAGAGTTCTAAAGCCAGCAAAAATATAGTATCCCTCGAAAAGCGAAAAATCTTAAATGACCATGAAGAAAAGGTGGATTTTCCCGCACCACTCTACCACCTTTCGCTTTACCTGCCAACCTTTCCCCAGGCCTACCTTCACTGGGACCTAGAATGCCCTTAGCTTAACTGTGTGTCACTATGCTGGCAGCCAAAGCATATATGGCTTCAGACCATATTTTTAAAGCTATTGTGGTGTGCCGATGTAATTAGGAGCACGGTTTAAAAATGTGTAAGCTAAAAATCTGTGTTGAGCATAGTGTGCCGCCCGATTGGTATTTTGCTGCTTCCGTCATTGCATCCAGATATGATACAAGTAACATTACACCTACGACAAGCCAGCACTATTCACTTTGTCAATGGTTTTTAGGTCTCGCCTGACCCAGCGCATGTGTTGGTCTGGCGAGACTTTTTGTGAGGGTTTAAAAAAATGCTACCATGTCCGGCCTAGAGCTACAGTGCATGTGCGCGGGTGCGCGCCGCGCTTGATCGCGATCACTTTCACTTTCGCTTTGATGTTCTCCGTGAGCCAATGCTTATTTTGTCGGGAGTGGGGCATACTATTGGTATGCTGACGAAAAGTATGTGCAAGTCTGCAGACCCTCCAAGTTTCACATTTCCGTTTCACCGTTTTCGTTGCATTATGGGATTCGTAGTACAGCTTATCCAATTATACAACCAGGACTACAAATCCAGAATGTAAAGAAAATACCTTTCCTAGCTACATCAGTTTACTGTACATAAAAGAACACATAATACCCACCTGCTGCTATGTCCCCGCGTGTGATGTCATTCTGACTTTTCATTTAACTGTGCTTGAAATGCTGGAATTAAGGTTTTACATGAGCAGCTACTGAGTACCTGCACGTATATAATTTGAAAGGGAGAGTGCCAGCATTTCGAAGTAAGGATTCGGTACTTTTAATGTGGGAGTATCAACACGTCTGAGGAGAAAGCATTAACACGTCTTCATTTTAAAGAACCGAATGTGACTTCCGCACGTGCTATTTTAAAATATTTGTTATTCAGTTTCATCATATACAATGTCATGTGTTGTATCCCGTAATCCCCTGATCAAAGTCACAGTTGCCACACCCAATCACCCCAGTATCTCTCATTTCCTCTAAACCAAACTACCCCCTTTCTCTCCCTTACTCAGGTGTGTATCGGTGGTACAAATTATGTGACCCACTGAACTCCCTTGTCAGTCCTGGGTGTTTCTCGGGTTATCAGTTCAGTTGAACAGATGTAGTGCCATGAATCTGGAAGGGCCAGTTTTGCCTCCACATTCCTTTCCCGTATAACTAACCCCAGATGCCAGGCTGATGGGAAAGCACATCTATTTATGTACATACTCTCAGGGCTTTAAGTGGGATGACAAAACGGGGGGGGGGGGGTGTGTGTGTGTAAGGGGCGTGGCCAATGTAATTAAGGGCGTGGCTTAAAAACATAAGCTAAATATCTGTGCTTAGCATAGTGTGCCGCCGGACGTATTTTGCTGTTTTAGTCATTGCATCCAAATATCATACAACAAGTAACATCATACCTACAACAAGTCAGGACTATTGGCTTTATCAATGGTTGTTAGTTGCATAAAATAAATAGGCAGCAACTATGGCTTGTATATAACATTGAAAAAGCTTCCACTTAAAGTCCTTGTGACACCAGGACAAAGTTGCTGCTCCTGAGTTTCAAAAAGAGAAGGGGAATCCAGAGAGAAAATGACTCTCTTTAAAGGATTTCCCTTTCCCCTACAACGCTCGCCTCGCATGACGTCATGCCGTAACTTCTCCGCTAGAGAGAAGAGCAGTGTGAGCAGCGAAGTGCCTGCTGACACTGCAGTCTGAAACAAGCATTGGCATAGCCAATAGGTCTCGCTTGTGAGCAGCGATGTGCCTGCTGTCACTGCAGTCCGAAACAAGCATTGGCATAGCCAATAGGTCTCGCTTTTGGGACCTTATAAGTATTTAGTTATGCAGCACAATATACTTTGTGCAACAACATCAACTGTTGCATGGCTAAGCACTTATAAGGTCTCCAAAGGCGTGACCCATTGGCTATGCCAATGCTTGTTTGATCTGCCGGCACCGAGCAGGACCTGGCCCACTTAAAGCCCTGACCTTCATTTAGTTTTATCCCACCTAAAATTGCTCCCACTTCAAAGCAATTCGATGGATAAAATAACTCTTCCAAGTTCTGTTTTAACAATCGCCTACTTTCAAAATGTTGGCAAGCATGGCAACGCAGAGAGTCTGCCAGCCGGGCAGTGTTTTGCTCTTCCACGTTCCTCAGAGCAGGGAGAGGGCCTCGGTGCTGCGCACTTTAAGATGCTGGCTAAACTACGATCTGCAGAAAGCCTGGCATTCTTGCGCGTCCCTGTCCTGACATTCATTAGCAAGGCATTAATGTATTATTCAGAGCCCCTGGGCCCGGGTCCCTGCAGGCTGCTTGGGGCGGCTTGAGGTGAACGCCAGCGGCTAATGAGGCCGATGGAGCCCACACGGGGCCTGGCACTTCCTGTGGGAGGGGATGCGCGCCTCCCCATGGAGGCCGGCAGTAGCGCTGCTATTCGGGGACCGCTGCGGTCTGTGTACACGTGAAGCTATGAGGGGGTAAACACACCACGTGAGGGTTAGCACATCCCTAGACATGCCTCTTCACGTCTGCCTGCTGTTACAACTCAGCCGAGCTCAATGGCATGTATCGTGATAGTGAGAGGGGTCTTAAATGGCGGAAGAGCTGCACTGCCCATAGAGTAGGGGTTGCATTGGATGTGTAAATGGATAATTCATTAACTGGATCTTCTGTAATATTTATCACTTTCGTGGGTTTTCCTGCATTTTACAGTTTGTAACAGTTTTTTGTTTAGTTAGCTTCCTGCGCCCCAGGCAGCGCAAGGCAGGATTAGCGCAGAAATCGAGTAATGCACAGATAAGTTTCCAGCGCCAAGACGTCTAGAGTATGAGCGCGCTTTAGAAATTATTTTCATTGTCATTGGTCAGCTGCAAAGTACTCATTTCAGCGATTTTTTTTAAGTAGTTGTATTTGGTGCACTGTTACTTTTTTAAAAGAAAAAACACCTGTCATAGCATCTCAAAATATCAGCGCAATCGTGCAGATTTCTAGATTAATCCCTTTGTGTGTTTTTAAAGTGCAGCATTCCGTGTACGGTGTAAGGTGTAATTTGTACATCTGGATAGAAAATACCTTTGTTCCTTCTCTTATGTGCGAAGGGAGTCCTGATTAAGGGTGGGCGGAATTTGCGAAATTGGCTTTCACAAATTATCGCGAAATTGCGCAAAAACTTTCGCGAAGATGCGGAGATTGCTTTTCCTGCCCGTTCTCGATGTGTTTTTGCGTGCTCGCGGGAAAATATATCTCCAACTTGCCCATGCGGTCGCTAATGGGAGTGGCCATCTTGTTCGCAATTCTTATTTCCTGTTCGCGATCGCAATGACGTGTTCGTGATCGCAAACTCTTGTGGGATAGCGCGACCAGCTATCAACAATCCAACATCTTGTGGCGCGCGCGAACGGATAGGAAAACTAGTCGGCGAACGCAGGGACCCGGTAAGTTGCGACCGCACGCGAGAATGCATTTTTAAAGCGCGAACAAGAAAAAACGTCCGTTTCGCGGCAGGTTGCGAAAGTTTTGACATTTTCGAGTTCTCCGCGGAACGCGAAAATGTCAAGATATCGCAATTTTCGCGAGCGGAACAAAATTTACCGCCCAGGCCTAGTCCCGATGCATTTAGTGCGGCGTGGTATTGTGTAACACTGTTGGGAGGAAGGGGCAATGGCGTCAGCTATATATAGTCTGCAGTATGACAAATCAGTAAAACAAGTACGAGGCTGTGTATAGAAACAATAGGAGGAGCTTCAATGAACGTGCCTCTCAACCTTTGACTCTCCTAGGAGAGTGAGTGTAAATGGCTTTGGAGGGATATGTGTTTTTGTAAAATTAATGGCGATGAAACATGTTTTTGGGCGGGTGAAGATTGTTTTTCGGGCTGGTGATCCCATTGAAGTCTGTGGGAAGTTAGTTCTCTGATTAGAAGATGGGTCCAAGGAGGGGTAAACTCTTCAAATGAAAGCAAGTTAAGAGGTAAAAAAATATTGCCAGGACACCTATGCCTCTTTCACCTTTGTCACCATAACAAGGAACGGAAATTCCGAAACTTCAGGTGCTGGTCAGTTCCCCCCCGAACGGGATTACAAGCAAATTCTAGACTTTGCCCTTATTGCAGCACCTCAAACAAGCATTTGCAATGCAATAGGTCTCGCATTCATGCAAGTTTGAGCTATTGGCATTGTAAATGACAATGCCTCTTATTTATGTTTTGGGTTTTAAAACATAAATAAAAGGCATTGTCATTTACAATACTAATAGCTTAAACTATTGCAAATGCGAGACCTATTGCATTGCAATAAAGGGCTTTCTCGCCCACTTGTTAGCTTGTAAATATCAGAGGAAGAGACCGGCTTGCAACGCCTTCAAAGTAGTGATAAATGGTGCAGTGAAAAGATGTGTAAGTGTTGTAAATTACAGACACAAAGTGTGAAGTGAGAGTTGCATATGATCTGAGCTACAAACACTAACAAGGCGCTCCAATACCTTTTGCTCTGTGATTACACTGTTGTGGCTCAGGAGGAAGGGGGGCTCTTTTCTGCCCTCTGCGTGATTTGAGTGTGCAGCGTGGCATTGCGTAATGTCATTGCTATCTTTGGCCTAATAAAAAACACTCCAGCTGTAGCAGGGCCCAGGCTTCACCTCCTGGTGCAGAGCTTGCTGTGCTTTGGCAGGCATGGAGGGAGGGGGGAATGGTCTCGGCTGTAGCTCCGGCCTCGGCCTCGTACTGTTCCTGCTGTTACTAGTGAACGAGAGGCGCTGAGGTGGTGGCATTGGTATTGGGGGTGGTGGTGGTGGTATTGGTGGTGGTTGTATTGGTGGTGGTGCTATTGGTATTGGTGGTGGTATTGGTGGTGGGGTATTGGTGGTCGTGCTAGTGGTGGTGGGGTATTGGTGACGGTATTGGTGCTGATGGTGGTGGTATTGGTGGTGTTGGTGGTATTGATATTGGTGGTGGTGGTAGCAGTGGTGGTGGTATTGGTGGTGGCATTGGCGCTATTGGTGGTGGTGGTATCGATGAGATTTGTGGTGGTGGTGGTTATGGTATTGGTGGTGCTATTGGTAGTAGTGGTATTGGCATTGGTGGTGGTATTGGCATTGGTGGTGTTATTGGTATTGGCGGTGGTATTGGTATTGGCGGTGGTATTGGTGGGGGTTGTATTGGTGATATTATTGGTGGTGGTGGTATTGGTGGTATTAGTGGTGGTGTTGGTGGTATTGGCAATGGTGGTGGTATTGGTGGTGCAGGTGGTATTGGCGGTGGTGGTGGTATTGGTGGTGCTGGTGGTATTGGTATTGGCGGTGGTATTGGTACTGGCGGTGCCGGTGGTATTGGTGGTGGTGGAGGTATTGGTGGTGGTATTGGCAGTGGTGGTATTGATAGTGGTGGTAATGGTATTGGGGGTGGTAGTGGTATTGGTGGGGTGGTATTGGTGGTGGTGGTATTGGCGGTGGGAGTATTGGTTGGTGTGGTTGTGATGGTGGTATAGGTTGTGGTATTGGCGGTGTTGGTAGTGGTAGTATTGGTATTGGTGGTTTAGTAATAAAATAGGCTGTAACAACCTTTCGGGTGGCTTTAGTACAGATGACATGCAACACAGATGTGCTGTTGTCAGCTTCAGCCCATTAGCACAGGAGTATGTGCTACATTGAATTCACATGACTTAATTTGCTAATCATTCTAAATCCATTTTACCTCGGAGAGTTGAAGCAGACACAAGATAATGCCAGGTTAAAGTGATTGAAAGCGGGCGCCCGTTTTACTGGGGCGGTCCTGCTGCTTAAAAAACACAAGCCGTTTCAGCTGAAGCAGCGCATGTCCGGCCTGCAGTAAGAGAAACTCAATAAAGTAAATAGTGCTTACAGACTAACTAATAGGTCACGTGTAACAACCGAAGTAAAGGGGCCAGTCGCCTTGAGAGGGTGCAAATGAAGACAAGGCCGTACTAAGGAAGGACTAACAAGCCTATTAACGAATCAGAAGGCAGCATTTACGAAAGACAAAGACGCAAGCCAATGACAAACATGGACGGAGAGTGGGTGGGGCTTCCACTGCATACTCTACTACAGTAGTCTCGCAGAGCGATCAGTGCATGCGTGCTGCCGCTAGGCTTGACCTAAAAAGGTGTAGTCACATCTCCATGATGCAGAGTGGAAGGAACATCTCCAGACATGCAGTATCTGCTATGCCAAATTCTGAGAGTTGCAGTTAGAAGAAGCTTAAAAACAGTTTACTGGTTTTAGGCAGTGCTTAATTTAAGCTGCTTGTTGCAGATGGGGCTCACCAGCACTTATTTTTGAGTGCCTGCGCTTACTTTTCGTCATCAGACTTTGACCCAGAGCCAAAGAGTGAAAAACACTAAAGAAGGAAGAAGACAAAAACAGCAGGAACAAATAGGGAAAGCAGGCATGAAAAAAACCCTGAAAGATTGAAATACAGGTGCACAGATTGTAGGGCGGTGGCAGGAAGAGGCATGAGGTGGCATCAAGACTATGCAAACCTGATAATTGACAGTCCTGACATTTGTCAGCGACAGCTGCGAACTTCTAAGAAAAACTTCAGGCACCTGCACTTATTTATTTACAAGGTAAGAACTGGCTTTAGCACTGAACGGCCACAAAATCACATTAATTCCTAGTGTCACATGTCTGTTGATATGCATAATTCTAATACATTTTGTATATTTAAATTAGCGCTCATTCTTTTATTTTTCCCTCTCCTAATTGTTCAAATATGTCCGGAAGTGCGGTTTCCTTCCTGTTTCTGTCAAGTTCCAAAGCTCCTTCAGTGCTCTGTACCAGAATCATGTTTTTATCCAGAGTGGAGGGGCTGTGGTCAGTGGTGTCTATTGATCTTTCGATGGTGGTTGTCCGAAGCGACAGATGATGGCCCTTGAAAGTGATGAGGTGTAAATACTTGCCCGAATTGGAAAATTCAGCAAACTCGATTTCCTCCAAAGGATTTTGAGTATTTTGTAAAAATTGGACCAAATTAGACTTTTTAGTAAACCTTCGTTCACAGAAACAAACAACAAAAAAAACAGTTTCAGAAGAGGGTCGTTATGACGTTTTGCAATACTTTTGTGGTCTGCCTGTCAAGCCTGAATCCCTCCAAGTTTGTGGGAGATTCACCATTCCATAGAAAACCTTTAAAAACAACAAAACAAACTGGTTTTTTTTTTAGCACAATTACCTTTGAGTTTAACTTTGAAACAGATGTGTCGGGGATTAAAAAAAAATGTAGTTTCATATTGCCTATCATATTTCTTTTGCAAAATGAATGCGAGAAAAACGCTGTCATGAAGGGTGGAATAACTGCAAACCCTTCATCCACAAGGAATCGCTCAATCCCGTCCATCGATTTTTTTTTTCTCTCCCTCATCTCCTACTATCCCACATCAGACGAAGACTACCTTATGCGAGTAAAGCTTGGCCTTGCTTCAATGTAAGCAGTCCAGCCCAGACTGCCAGGCCGTGTCCCATTTGAATAGAAGCTTCAACTAAATAACAAGAATGATTTCATTTTCATTTTGATTAGAACTTTAAATGTTTCAGTTCTGAAAATATGAGACTTTGAACATTGCTATAGTGTATGAAAGGGTTAGTGGCCTTAGGAGTACATCAGCCACTTCAGTTCTCCACTTTGTACCATTCTCTCACTCTGATAGAAATGTACCACATTTTTGTCCCCACATATTTCTAAAATCCTCCATCCTCATATCTCAAGCTTTCCCACAATTGCTTCATATGCCACTATATCTGTGAGCGCTGTGCAGAATGGCAAGGGATTGGATGCAGATGTAGTCTGCACATCCTTATGACCTATTGACAGACACTGTGAGAAACTCGCTCTGCCTTCCGCCTCCCCTTCTGAGTTCTCAATCATGTCACAAACACCCACCCACCAGTGGAGGCGACCCCAGTTCAAAGTATGTATTATGCAAGTCCTCTATTGCATAAAAAACACAATGAAACATAACAGCTTAGAAAAAAAGCAAATACTCTTAGGGAATGCAAGATGAAGGAAAACACGTTAAATGTAAACCGGGATTGAGGATTGCGTAGCCTACATGGAATATTTTAAGGATTTTTCGAGTAATTTGTGTGAAATTGATTATTGTTTTTCCAATAAAGTTAAGGACATGAATATACAGCATGAAAGAGACCCTTTTCAAAGTTGTTTTTTTAATTACCCTCCCCCGTACTGAAAGACCTGGCTAGGACCATGGTGGGCTTCAAGGTAGATCATTGCAACATCATATATTGTGGAACATCGAAAGTTAATATTCAAAAACGTTAAATAAGAGACTCTATTTTAAGTCGCGTCTGTTGATACCTAAACAATACATATGAATGGACTCAGTTAACTGGAAAGAAAGGTTGCAGATCTACCAGCCAGTAAGAACTCTATTGTCTACTGCCAAAATGCTTTTTGCTCAATACATGGTCAAAGATCTAGAGCGAGGGGAAAAAGCTTCCGGCACGTAGCGGCATCACTATGGAACAATCTCCATGAAGATCCCTGCTTTGTGGCAGCCTAATGTCATTCAGGAAACTATTAAAAGTTCACTTTGTTCTACTCCCATATCACACCTGTTGGTGTCTTTGATAGCGAAGCATGTTATGAATATGACACGATGAGAATGGTGAAAGATTAGTACAGACCCTCTCTTCAAATCATGACTTCTCAAAGGTAGGCCGAGGTTTAGATTTCTTATCAATGTTTCCTGTTCTTTTTCCAATGCACACTTTGAAAAGCTCTTGAAGGTGTACTCCAACCACTACATCTACTTAAGGGGGCAACCACTTCTCTGACCGAGCTCCTGACTGTACTTACTAAAGAGTAGTTATGTTCACTGTGATACACTAAAAGACTGAGTTACCAAAATGTATAAGCCAAGGTATATCTGTTGATTGAAGCAATAAGAAATAGTCAAAAAAGCATCAGATGCGGAGTGACGGGGTTCATATGACTTCTTGTACACAAGGTTGACAACAAGTGTTGTACTGATGCAAGTCTTTGAGAGTTGGGTCTCATTCAGTGGTGAACATGCTTCAGTTGATAATGGAAGTAAGGTATTTAAAAATGTAGCTCAAGGTTGCAGACACATTAAGATGGAAGTCCCACCTTCCCTTCTGTAATAGAGGTGTATTGGGAATTCGGTTGCACAAGTGCCTCCTCTTTCTGCCCTCAGAAAAGCACTATGTATGATTGACACTTCAGACATTCCTGTTCATTCCTCTCGGTTGCACTGAAATCTACGCCCTGGATGGGCTCCTGAATTTAAGTAGCCACATTTTGCACTTGGGATTGACCCTCGATCTGTGTATAAGATAACCGAAGCAGCCATACAAACTTCATAATACTATGCAATCCAATCGTTCGTCAAACACAGTGCAAAATGGCCGAAACCACACACCCAAAAGCATGTTGCTACTACACTGATAGTATTATTGTACGGACCTTTTTATCTGTCATGATCGGATGCAAATTGATTTAACATTGATATTGTGGGGCTATGGTTTGAAGAGTATGAACAATTGACATATCAGGCACCAGACACTCCTTTGACTTATGCTGCAAGTTGCGTACCTGCTGAGCTACCGAATCTTTAAAGACCAAATTGCACCCCAGGATTTGCCCACGATCTGTGAACTAAGCTACTAAAATGGCTTCACCATTTTCGAGCCACCGAAAACTATGTGAGCCATACTCTTGGCAGGGGTCTTCCATTATATAATGGGAAGGGAACACTATGAACTAGCTCTACTCAAATAGTATGGTTGCCATGTAACAGCGCCCCTTCCATAAATACTAAGCTGCCAATTCACAGGCTCACACAAACCTGGAATAATCCTTCTCATGCAAACTGCCATATTAGGAAAAGAGGACAATAGGTTCTAAGGACAAAGGCATATACACAAATAGTCTGAACCCACAGTTAAGTGCTAGCAAAGTTCTCTTGGTTTCGTTTTACATCTTGAGACACCTGTTTGCCAGGTTCTAGAGCAGGCTGCTATAAAAACAGAAAGCATTTACACCTTGTGTCGTTGTTACCACTTCACCAATTGCCAAGCTTGTTTCGTAACGTTGGCTGACTTGGGTTTTTTCAGAGCACAATTACCATGAAGTTAACTCCTGTCCCTTAAAATCCAATTGCCGCCAGACTACAAATATGGCTGAACAAAAAGAGAAAGAGGTCAAAGAAAGAATTAAAGTGGACTAGAAAATATCTAAGTCTGATCACCTATATCAGACTCTCAGATAAAAACAAAAACTGACCCGAATACAACCATGGAACTGATGCTTCACAGGTTATCAGCCCTACATAAACTTCGACAAGGAGTAAATTCCAATGCAGGCCTCATCCAAGCTGAGATTCAAGGCATAAAAAAAGATTTCAAAGACCCGGAGAGCAAAATCTCAGAAGCAGAATCAAGACTTAAGTATTTTGGAAGATGGAAAAACACAATCACAGAACACATCTGGCTCACTGAATACAAAAGTAGTTACCCTATCAAAGGAAGTCAGAATTAGAGAACCGGAAAGGGAACTTGAGTATTGTTTCCCTTCCAGAGGGTGCAGAAAATGAGGCCTACGCCTGCACTGAATTTCTTGAGACTTGGATACCTAAAACTCTTGTATTAACCTTTGAAAGAAACTTTGATATCGAAAGAGCATGCAGGAACCCATGAGGGAAGCTAACATCAGACTTCCTTAAGATCTGGAAACAACCAAGAGTAACGATTTTCAGACCACTAAAGTACAAGTACTCAGAGAAAATTCTCAATCAAATGAAGAAAAAAGAAATTGTTCTGTAGAACGAAGCAAAAAATGGTATTAAACTAAAATTATTCAAAATAAACTGTTGGCCACAAGAAAGGCTTTCGCACCCTCAGGGAGAAACCTCCATGACTTTCTATTCAGTTTTTCTTGTAGGACCCTTACACTTCAAGATCATCTTTAGGGAAAATTCAAAGTTCTTCAATGAAGTGCACAAACTACAAACCTTCATTTCAAATACTTCTCAGTTAAACATGGACATGTAAGCTGTGTATTTCATTGTGTTTACCCATTGGTCAGCTCAAGCCTATGCTATATAGTTAGTTGCCATTAAGTTCACAGATCTCAGATAGAGCCTCAGTAGCTCTGCTTGACCATGATCAGTGAACATGTCTCTCCATTGGGGTAATCAAGGGATCTTGGGGGTTTTTTCCCTGTCCCTCGTGCTACCAGTCTTCCTTTCATATACAAGCTTTTTCAGTTAAATTCTGTTTTAGGTTGATATAGACTGATACAGACTGCCATGTTTCCATAACCAATTTTAACACCTGTCTTGCCTGTTTGTCTGTAAATCTGCCTGTTCAATACACAATAAGGTTCATACCTACTGGTTTCTAATCAGATTGATTGTTAGTTCAACGTCTACATACATTAACGTTCGGTATAGAAATAACCTGTTTTGTAAGCATATGCCACCATACCAGTTATTTGCCATAAAACACCTTAATGTGAGTAATGTTAGTATGATCATTATCTCATGCATGTAACACCTGTTACCAAAAGGGGTAATGTTTCAACACTCTCTCAAGTATATTAATTTGTATATTAATTTGGTACTAACTTGAAACCAACCTCATTGGATCTTATGTCTGCCTTCACATCACATATGATTCCCAAGCTTAATTAAGCAGTTGTATAAGTCTTAATATGTTAGTTTGTTTTGTAGTTCTTTTATTATCTGGTGATGGCTATGCTAGCATGGATATTGCGTGCATTTAGTTTGAAGATAGCTTCTGTCGACTGCTCATTGCGCACCTCTGTTTTAGTTCTCGCGCAATGTAGGTTTAAGAGCATGATTGCCGTCACCCTTGAAGTTGATGTGGGTTTTCAGATTTTTTTTTTTTTGGCTTATCCTTTTAATTTTTTCTTTTCTATACCCTAATCTCTTTTTCCATTTTCTCCTTTTTAATCTACGACCTGTCAGGTTCAGGTCGGTGCCAACACTCCCATCACCTTATCCTCCATATTGAGGGTGCAGCAAGATCCCTTCCTTTGGGTCCCCAGGTCACGCACCTACACAGATCTAAACTTCCTGACTATATGCTAAACACTCTCAACCAACATTAACCTCAACGCTACTCAAGGTTCCAATAAAAACACAAAACTTAACTCTTTACTTTTGGTGGGTTAAAGGGAAACAGACAATCACAGCTTTGTACCAACCTCCATAATAAGCCCAAATAACAACTCTGAGTAACCAAAATGTAAAAGTACTCTCACTGCTCAATCCAGTCACAGCAACAAGACAAACAAGGGCTCTGATTAATCTTAACAGCAAAAAAGATAGCATAGAATCCCACATTATTGACATATAATTTCCTAACAACGACAAACCAGATTTTTTTGTCCTCCCTAAATAAAGTAATATCCAACCTACCATTAAACTTAGGCATAATTCTCAGAGGTGACTGTCACTTTTTGCAGACAGTAATGTAGACAGAATTTTCAAGGTCAAATTCATAGCCAAAAACTCTCATGCAGAAATGTTAAACCTCTGTGTGTCCAACAACCTGATTGATATGTGACAAATTCATAAACCAGCTTTAGCCACTACACATTCTATTCGCTCACCACATGGATCCTTGTGGATTGATGACCTCTTAATTGATCACCACCATTTTCAATTCACATCAAGCGCCTAGATTAAGCAGATAGTGATTGTGCACCAAGCTTAAACTTCAGTGGATATTAATCTTGGCAAAAACACAATTAAACACTAGAAATTAATATTCTTATGGATAATGAGGATAATAGGAATCTTCAAAAGATGATATTGCCTATCATAATGGAAGAGATCTCTAAATATATTGCTGTTTGTATGTACTCCCTTAACAAGGACAAGATCGAAGTCGTCTTCCTAAATATTCACTGCTCCTCACTTTTCGTACAGTCTCTGCTATTTACCATAATGCTAAGGGGCGAACTGTGCTGGGAGGTCTGCAGTGTGCTCCCACCCCTTCCTGTTTAAAAAGGCTCTCTTGAGCTATTGAGCTGACGAGCTAGTGGAGATGCACCTGTGCGCCTGTGAGAGGTACTGAGACCTGTAAGAAGTTTGGCAGCCTGCTCAGCAACCCCAGATGAAAATCGTTTTTGGATCTCTACTGATGACAAATAAAATCCAGAAAAACATGTGTCTACAGATGACAGCACTAATCTGCACCAACTTTGGTGGAACGCTCCAGTAAAATACCAAGTAAGCGTGCACTACAAACTGCATTTACTTAATGCTAAGGGGCGAACTGTGCTGGGAGGTCAGCAGTGTGCTCCCACCCCTTCTTGTCTTCCTAAATATTCACTGCTCCTCACTTTTCGCACAGTCGTTGCTATTAAAATGGCATAATACTTAGGAACCTAGTTTGGCAGAGACCTGAATAAAGCCAAATCCCACACAAATATAAAAGAGAGGCCAAAACTAAAGAGATACTACTACAATGGTCATCAAAATTCATAACCTGGTGGAGAGAATTGAGACCATAAAAATGATGGTAACCCCTCTTGTAACTTTCACAACCGGCATCCGCTCTTCACTTCCACATTTTTTAAAACAATAGAAAAATTAATTTCAGAATTCATGTGCAGAAATAAAACAAGAATTTCCGTGAACAAACTCAAAGTAAATAAAAACAAAGGTGGGATTAAGTTGCTAGTCTTTTCGAGATATCAATCCTCCTACTTGGCCCAATAGGGAGCTTGTTGGTTGTTATCCGAAACACCGAATAAACCATTATGGCTACCTGTAGAAACTGACCTACTATTACAACTATCCTTTGGCAAATCTATACCAACTATTAATCATCTAAAGATCTCTCACTCTCTAATTCTCAACACAGAGTGGCGCTAGATTCATTTGACAATAAACTAACACATACATTACCCGGATCATATATGGCTGTACTATGGCTTAATCACCATATTAAGATTGAGGAACTTATAGTTTTCTGTGAAGAGTGGACCACCAAAGATAACCTTCATGGGGAACTAGGTACCAGAGAAGTTCCCATAACTTTTGCTGAACCCCAACTTGGATTTTTGCAAATTTCTGATACTGAGACAACCCTATAAACAAGCATTGGCATAGCCAATAGGTCTCGACTTTGGGACCTTATAAGTGTTTAGCCATGCAACAGTTGCATAACTAAACACTTATAAGGTCCCAAAAGCGAGACCTATTGACTATGCCAATGCTTGTTTTAACTGCTGCAATATATTGAAGCCTCACGGAGAACATCAAAGCGGCCGTGGCGCGAAAGTGATCGCGATCAAACATCAAAGCGGCCGTGCGGCGAAAGTGAAAGTAGTCGCGGTAAAGCGCGACGCGCGCGCCCGCACACATACACTGTAGCTCCAGGTTGGCCTGGTAGCACTTTTTGGAGCCCTCTCAATAAGTCTCGCCAGACCAGCGCATGCGCTGGGTCAGGCGAGACCTAAAAATGGGGTAGCCCTCATGTTCCAAATCTGCTCTGTTCATTAAAGAAAGGAATACAGTGAGGCCATGTTACATCAAAATTTAACAGCCTTCAAGCTTCCCCACGACTACACCTCAACCACAAAGTGACCACCTTTTAGAACAACTGCTAGGTACAACATAACATATATCATAGACCACATCACCATCCCCATGGAACAACATTTTGAACTCTCCTTTCAAAAGGAAAATCACATCGCCAATTGTTCAGAAAAGACTACATTACTCTTTTTGGGCCCAGAGAAACTACACAAATCAGGTATCCAAGATTATAGCTATTGGTGGAACCGTAACCTAGAAATAGGTGATTTACAACACAATTCTGTTCAATTTCAATCTTGTCCAATCTCTTTGACTTCAAAAACAAGGACTCCTACAAAAAAAGTTTAACATACACTTGAGCATTGACACCACTGCGGGACTTCTAGACCTCTGAGACCATCCCACCCCTCAAAACTACCTGGTCTTCTGATAAACCTTTTATCTATGGGTACAAACTGTATTTTATCAGAATGAAAACGCTCTGCTACACTATCATTTCACACCAAGTGGGCATGGCTTTGCTTTTCCAGAAGTGCTGACAAGGCAAATTATCGAAAGGCACGCTCTCAGTATCCCTTCAGTAAACTGTGGGACACCATTGATCTTTACCTATTTAAAGGCTGCCTTAGCTTCCCACTGCAACAATGCATACAAGATGAGCTCTATTAATACATGAAGACCTAAAAATCTACTCCTAATGAGGTCTCTCACCTAAACAATGACCATGTCTAACACTGCCCAACGCCCTTTCCACTTCTTCTCTCCTATCCTCTTTTCTTTCTTTATGCTCTCTTCTTTGTTTTCTTTTCCATTTTTGTATATATTACTTTTCAATAATATTACTTTTGTTTTCAACCAGGTACTTTTTCTAACCTACCAGATTACCAATATCCCTCATTTTAAAAGATTTATGGTTTATGATTTTTTTATCCCTTCATTTGATTTATTCTGTACCAATGCTATGTCTCTAAAGGGGCATATTATCAAATAGCGTTATTGCGATTCTCAAATAGCGATTTTTACGGAATCGCTATTTGAGAATCGCAAAACGGGATGTAATAAAAAATTCGCAAATATTTTGCGATTCCTTGGCATTCCTTAATTGCCATTAGCAATTTGCGAATTGCAATTAAGGAATACCTTCCTATTCATTCCTATGGGCTAGGAGGCCCATAGAAATGAATCTAAAGACATTCTCAATTTGCAATTTGCAATTAGAGAATTGCAAAATGAGAATGCATTTTCAAGGGTGCCAGGGTGTCAAAAGGACACCCTGTTGCACACCTGAAATATGTATGTGTGCACATGTGGCACACATACATGCCCTAAGGGCATGTATGTGCGCCACATGGCACTTTGAAAAATGCAAAAAAGTGCATTTTTCAAAGAAATCGCAAATTACCACCAACTTCAAGTTGGTGGTAATTTGCGATTCCTTAAGGCCAAATCACGCTTTTTCTGTGCTTCATACATTTCATTTAAGGAATCGCAATTTGCGATTCCTTAAATGCAATCGCAAAAAAGAAAATTGCAAATTTTGCGATTCTCTAATTTGCAATACCCTTTTGGGATGATACATCCCAAAAGGCCTTTTCCCGTTCGCAAACGGGCCGATTCTGAGAATCGGCCCGTGTGCGAACGGGAAAAGGGCTTGATACATATGCCCCATAATGTTTCAATTTAATTTTAAGAACGAGAAAACAAATGCACCATGGGAATCTGGAATCTGTTGGTAGTTATTCGCCATTCTCTGTTATTCCTAAAATACGTTTTTCAGGTCGGCTTCATGTTAGGACTGGGTCACCTCTTCCAGTCCTGTCTCAGAGAGAAGGGGCATTGTGCCATCCTACTGCAGCTCGTTCTTACTGCTCTGAATAATCATACTGATGAATCTGCAGCCGACGTAAGGAGCCCTTTCCAACCTCTGCAAAATGGAACGGTACAGAGTATTCAGCTGATCATCAGAATTGAAGAAAAGTAATAGAAGTAATTGTACGCTCTGTAACCAGAGTGATTGCGAGTTCCACTATACACGTCTCGTACACTTGTTCTGCTCAAAAGCTGCTTCAATTACACTCAATCTGTTGTGAGTTCCCACAAAGATGATTGTTCACCTCCAGTTCTACAGTAGCGATTTCTCTTGCTCTTATATAGTCCACCCGAACATGCTCATCATGCACCCTCCTTTTACCCACATTATTCACTGCCACCCAACCCACTGTCAACCTGCTACTCCATCTACTTGCCTCACCCAGTCTCATGCAAAGTCTCCTTGTGTCTACATCCTATCCTTTTATCCCAGCTCGCATTATATTGATTTTAAACAACTCTCGTCCCAGAGTCAGTTTTCACAAGCCCTTCACTGGCTGAATCAGAAGTTATCTGATCAATATGTAAGTTTTAATAGTCAACAATCCAATTAGCATAAATAAGTAAGATGACTTCTAGATAGACACAAGTCCAATACATTTTCAAGGACAGGAAGTACATCAAATCCAAGAAACCATAGTCCAAAAACAGCTTTTTAAAATTAATGTAGCCATGAGGCAGAACCTGCATATTACCAAAATGGCTGCCTCTGACTGACCTTTGAGGCCTTCTCCCTAGGTCTCAGCCTCGAAGGCTATGGCCTTCAGGGAGTACAAAGGAACAGGTAAAATGAGTGTCCTCCCCATGGGATCTGAGAAACGAAAAGCCAAAAAGCAGGGGTTGCACAGAAACAACACTTAATGATGTTCTATTGGTCTGCAAGACGACAGTAGAGTTGTCATGCAGGGACAACAATTGTAACACTCAGGAGTCTGGACTGTATGGTAAGAATAGTGCTTATAAAAAAGCAGGATTCGAAATATGAGCAAAAGTGCATTCTTCTGTTTTCAGTCTCGAAGATCAAGAGGAGTGGTCTGCTGGATATGCAGAAGAAACTGCGGAACTGGCAAGTGTCTATTTCCCAAATTCAAACATCCCTATCAACATCGGAAAAGCCCTACCCCTCCTACAATTTAGAAAGGATGTGAAGACCACCTCTTTCAAGAATGTTACATTATTACACAACTGAGTGCACACCCACATATATTCACCCTCGTTGCAAACCATCTTGAATCACATCACCTAGATTCCTGTTCTACAAATGCATACGTCCGGTACAAACACCCGTCTGGAAGCGGCTGGAGCTTTCCTTGCTAGATTGGAAGATGTTTCTGGAGATGAATAAATTGCCCAAGTCCTAAGCGTTTTTCTTTTGAAGTTCTTGTGTTGCCACTTGATTTCTTCCTCTGTCCACTAGGTTTGTGGTTGGTGATAAGAAGATAGGGCTTACTATGACCCATTGTGGCCATTCTTCAGTGCCTTAGGGATAAATGTGACTCAGTAGCCCAACTCGGTTACCCACATCCCAATTTCCTTTCCTTATATCTCTACAAATGACATCACAAGTTTGAATTCACAAAATGATTAATGGTTTAAGACCTGCAATATACACATTTTTATTGGGTGACTAAAATGCTATAACATCCAAAGCAAGGAATTTCTAAATACTCTTTATACTATTACAAGTCTGTTTTGAGCTACAGTAAAATATTACAAAAAGATCTTGTAAACATGAAGTGTTCACATGAACTTGTCTTGTGAACGGAAACAGTAAAACCATCTAGAAAGATATTCGGAACGTGAAGGGTACACATGGGCTTGGTGTTGTGTGGGGTTCTTGTGGTGCTCCAAAAAAGCAGAACCACTGCTACCTCCTTTCTGTCCCAAATTACCATGGTTAAGTACTTTCCAATTGACCTTTCATGGCTCCCTGACTGTGGCCTCAAAACATCTCCATATGTAGCAGACTTATCTCTAAATAGATAGTCGGCATACAGGGACTGCTTTATATTGCGTTGTGTTTTCTTGTCAAGAAGGAAGTCTAGCAGTGATCATATCCTAATCTTAAGGATTACTGATATTGTCTTGGCTTCCTTCTTGCCCACATAATACCCAGCAGATTCAACTAGCAGGCCTCCATCCTTTCAGGAAGTTTCCTTTGTGAAGGTCCCTTAATCATTACAGTAAAGAAATGAACTCTTGTCTCCACAGCAGAGCCTATCCTGGATAATAGAATCTCTAGTCATTCACTGTCAAACTCCCCTGCCCTACCTGTGGATGTCCAGACCAGTGCTTGTCACCCCCCGTTGGAGCTCCGGTGGATCCTGGGGTTCACCTGAGATGCGTTTACCCTTGCATCTCCCACTCATCTACTCAGGTTCATGGTGAGCAGCACTCACCTTGCATGAGGTGAACCGTGGAGGAGGCTCTCTTTCCGAGAAGAAGAGACTGAACCACAGGATAGCTCTAAAATACTGAGAAGTACTTGGGAAAGCTTCAGGTTGTTCTCAGCTTCCAACTTTCACTACCATCTTTCACTCTTGGAACTAATCCGGCATAATGACATCACAGTGTTAGCATTGGAGCTGGAAACTGAATTTGCTATAATATTGGAAGTCAAATTTATGCTTGTTGTATGTTAATTGAATTATTTGCCAATTTGAGGACACCTGCTTGACTAATGTGAATAAGGGTTGTACTTCTGGCTTGCAGTTGATTATATTTAGTTTTGTATACGATACACGGAGTACAAATATTACATTTAATAGGTGGTGGGTTCTGCTGTCAGAACCTGGGGCATGCGCCTCCGTGACAACTGTCTCCAGGGTGGAATGTGGAATGAGGAGGGTGAAGGACAGTTGGTGGCTGTTGCCTGGTCTGTCCGGTCCTGTCATCTTTCCTTTTAATAAAGCCATTTTTCTCACCAGGGTTTCGTGGTGTCTGCATCTTTTCACTGGCGACGAGCGGAGTTGGACCCTGTGAACCTGCGGAGGCTCTGTATCGCGTTGTCAATCGTGGTGGCTGGAGCGGTGTGAATGGCAAGAAAA
Organism: Triturus cristatus; assembly: GCF_964204655.1. NCBI lineage: Eukaryota > Metazoa > Chordata > Amphibia > Caudata > Salamandridae > Triturus > Triturus cristatus. The sequence goes on from NC_140593.1 coordinate 837,452,295, forward strand.
ATTGCTTTATTAGAAGATAACAGGACTGGACCCCTTACTCTTTGTGAATGTGTGTAAAAACAGGCAGTGGTCCCTTTAAGGAAATGGCTGCATTTAAAAAAAAAAAAAAAAAGATTGCCTTATTAAAAAGCAATCACATACATGGCCACCATCCCTGTGATTTTTGCGACTTCCAATGGGCCACAAACCGAGACCTACCTCATCAAAATGAGGCAGGTCTTTTTGCTACTAACTAGGAATTGCAAAATGGGTATAGCACACATTTGTACATTGCTGTTTACGATTACCAATAGCGATTCGCAAAAAATTGTTATCTGGTTATAGCAAACACTTACCTTCGTACATCTGGCTCTCAGTATCTTACAGCCAGATTCAGCATTCTGTGCCTCCTTTCAGTGAAGACAAATCTCAGTGTAGCAGGTATGTACCGAAAACTGCAAACATCCCACCAAGGCCTATTGGTATTTTATGGGTGCAATCAATATCACCCGTATTCCGCACAACTTGTAATCAGGCCATCTGATGGTATTTTGAAGCTAAGAGATATTTGATGTATTCACTTTTTTTTTTTAGATAATGAATATCTTTGTTAGCTTTGTTTTTGAAGTTGTGATTCATGTTTGTTATTTTATTGATTAAATATGATAGCTGCTTATATGTACTGGATATATTTTTTATTTTTGGCTCAGTGGAGTTTTGGTGAAGCACAGTAATACATTATTATGCAAATAGCTTATATTTTCTCACATTCCGAATTGTAATTTTGGAATTTCCTCCCTGCAGACCTGTCCTTCGTGCAACATTACATTTCCCCCAAAATGTGACATCAATGCTGAAGAGGGAGCTGTTCAAAATGGGTGCCAGGATGAACACAAGAATGTCACCAACAAGGTAACTTACACTTTGTCGTGACCACCTTCCCGCCCCTTGGCAGTCCTCTCATTTAAATTACTCTCCTTCACATCCTCTTGCCCATATTTGTAATAAATCATTTGCATAGTCAAGTGTCTGTGCATGCATCAATAAATGGACTGTTTAAAAGTCATGTAGCGGATTTGTGACCAAGTCTAAATTAGGGAGTATGGGTGCAGAAGGGGGTACAAGGCTTCACAATTGAACTTGCCATTCTCCTCTTTTTGTACCTTTGCATTTAGGTCCTCATGTATGGGTTACGGCACTGGTGATAATTCAGGTGTTTGCTTTACAACCGTGAGGTCACACTCAGGCTGCTGGGCAATCATATTATATCTGATAGAGACATCTAGCTGCAGATTCCTTTACTTAGAATTTCCCCCAAGCGCCAATCTGAATCCAGAGATTTTTCTGCAGTACCTCTGCGCGTCGGGGGCAGTGTTGTATGGCTCTGTAATGACGTCGTCCACGGATATTACGTGAGTGGAGCCATCTAAGTCCCCTCCGGGCGCGCGGACGTCAGCTTTCTTCTTTCTCACTCTGTAACACGGATCCAGTTCCTTCCGGTCCCTACCGGAGGCAGTGGCGCAGTGGCACAGTAGTCGACCCCGAGTTTTCCACCATATCCTGGTGAGGGGGCAACTACAGCCCAAATGAAAGTGTATTTCCAGGCTTTGCAAGCCTGTTTTTTGGGGCAGTGACTCTCCCTGGAGCGCCTTCGGGCCCCAAGAGGTGGTGGGGACTTTGAGCGTTCGCCCACGGGTTCGCCCTCAGCGCCAATCAAAGACCCTGACTCAGTAACTGGCGTCGCTCCGACATCGGGAAACAGCCCGGTGCGGCTTTCTACTATGATGTTGGTGACATCCGCAGAGGGTCCCTTGCCACTGCATCAACGCTGTGTGACGCCAACAACACCTTCAGTGGTGGACGTCGAAACGATGTCAACTCAACGCCATTTGGCGCCGGAGACATACCTAGGGGTGGACATCGATACGACGCCGTCTCAACCTCGAACAGCGCCTGAGACACCTTTTCTTACCACTGTGGCTTCTGCTCCATCTCCTCTACAAATTGAGGATGAGGATTCTCTGGTTGCCATCTCCCCAGTGTTCCAGGACTGGTAGCATTGAGCATTTGGGTGCTCCTAGCCACCAGCATGCAGGAGGTTCTTCGGTTTTTGGTGGGGAAGTCAGTCTTATACCGTCCCCTACCTACAATTTAGTTTGACCTCCTAGAATAGCAACAAAGGCTAGGCGGCTTTGGCAGACATTTTAAACCTGAAGCTTCCTGTGGTGACTCTGTCCTCTGATCCCTTATTGGATCTGCTCCATCAAGGAGGCACTGGGGACGAGCCTTTGCTTCCTTTTGGAGAGTCGCTATACAACATTCTTTTGGGGACATGGACTAAGTCAACGTCAGGAGTCTCTGTTAAGCATGCCGTTGCGCTCCGCCAGAGACCTGCTCCATATAACCCAGTTTGTCTTTCTCAGCACCCTAAGGCTTGAGGGCTTGTTGTGCAGGCTGCTTCGGCTTTGCTGAATTTGAAAGCCCCTCCCTTGCTACCACCCAGCAGAGAGTCTTGGTGGTTGGAGACATGTGGTCGTAATTTGTTTGCATCTACTATTTTGGCCCTAAGGTCTTTGAACTTGTCCTGTGTGTTTGTAAGGCTTCCTTTACCCTATGGGACTCGGTTGACTGACTACTTTCTTCTCTTCCAGAAAAAGTTAGAGCTGAACTTCTTCAGTTGGTACAGGATGGTCGTGAAATGGCTAAGTTCACAATCAGGTTGGCTATGGACATTACGGATTCCGTAGGTAGGGCTATGGCTAGATCTGTAGCTCTAAGGAGACACGCTTGGCTGCATAATTCTAGTTTCCCCAAGAATGTTTGGGAGAGTCTAAAGGTCTTACCTTTTGATGGCCTCAATTTATTTGATAGCCATGCTGATTCTGCAGTCCAGCGTCTCATGGCTGGCAATTTGTGATTGGACCTCATCAGGTCTTGTTTAATTTGTTTTATGATGTCCTTGGCTGTGCCTCTGTGTTATAGTTTTCATGGCATTGGTAGTGTTGAAGGTGTAAGCTTTACTTCTGACTTTTAGTAGACTATTACTCTCCGGGTTTGAGTATTTACTTCCTGGATAGTGTTTGCAGCTGGGTTGCTGGTTCATTTAGTTTCCATTATCTCTGATAAAGAGCTCGGCTCAAGAGACTATGCTCCTTTTTTATGGGTATATGACTAACTCTATGTGGAGTACTGGTTTGCTATTGTATAACTCTTCAGGAATACTATCCTGGTAGTGTATTTCTTCACGCTATGTTTTTCTAAGAACTATTATATTGATCTAAGGGCTCTATTTTCTTCTTGTGATAGTCTTTCACAATGTTCTGTTGCATTTTCACACATTTTGTTGTTTCTCCAAACCAGTGGTCTCTGTGCGATATGTTTCGCTTCCTAAGTATTTCTTTTCAGGCATAAGAGCTTTGAAGAGGTTTAGCAAGTCTGATCGTTTCCCTAGTTCACAATTCAGTTTTCCCTTTAGGGTAAAGAACGGCCTCTAGTATAAATATGAATTTAATACTCCAATACAGTCAATACCTACCCAATGCGGTATACATATCCAGGCTCCACGTTGTGTAGTGATATACCTATCCATGTTTCACGCTGTGGTGCTGTATTTTTGGCAACGGTTGCGTTTGGGCTACCTTGCGCCAAGTTATTATAAATTGGTGCATTCACTCATCTAGTGAATCTTCTTGATATATGTAATTCTGTCTGGTCTACATTCCCTATATTCTGGAAAGCATGTACTTTTTCTTTCAGAATTTCTCACTTTGTGAGGTTTTATGATTGTTTTTTCTTGTTTGTCAATTGACAGACAGGAATTTTCTTCTGACAAATCACACATACGGTTGTGGTGGCGGCAAACATCCCCTCAACCCCTTTTCTTGATTCAGTGAATTTTTTTCCAAACCTCTGTCAGAGATGTTATGTATGATGATATACGGAGTTTACATATAACTGCGTGTTGCTGTACTTCTCATATTGTCATGCATCATAGGGGTTGTATGTGCCTGTTGTTGACGTACTTCTTGTTGAATTGCACTTTGTGTGTCCCTTTTTGCTACATTTTCTGGTTTTTTGCTTGCTTTGGTATTCTGAGCTGATTGGGACTCAGTTACGTTCCGTCTTTTGAACTTTGATACTGTAGTGGGCAAGTTTTATATGTCTGTGTTTCTGCAGTATTCATTGGCCAGTAGAATTCCATGAATGAATGGGTCAATAGGAGTATCTGATTATAATCTTCTGTACATGGTCAGGCCATATGTGCTCTAGATATCATGGTTGCAGGTGGTTTTTCTTCAAATGAGTGTGTATGTGTATATATATATATCTTTTTTGTGTGTGTGTCTTTAAATGCATCTTTTGTGTCTTTGCATGATTGTGGATGCTACAATTTGTCCAAACTATAGAAATCATGACAAGGGATGTTGTCCTTATTCCTTTGGGGAATGGGTTTTGACGGTCCTGTTAGGTTTCCAGTAGGACATCTCTTTTTCTGCTCCTTATTGTCTCTTTTTCTGTTTCTCATTATCAGGAACAGCAGAAATGATGTGTCTTCTATCATGCAGTTGGCGCATTTGGTCATCCAGTCTTTTCCCCCCTATTGGGATAAAGGGGACATGTCTATCAGAAGACTAAAAGCTTTTTGACCCTTTCTCTTGAAGGACCGATTTTACCCTGACCTGTACAGTTGCTTTTGTTTATTTGCTCCATGACAGAAGTCATAGGTTCTATTAAGAGCCAAGCTCTTGTTTCACTATTCCCACATGTCCTGGGTCAGTCTTTAGTTGACCGCCTAGTTCTCCTTGAGAACTTTTGTGGGATTCGTTTGCAGACCCTCCTTCAGTGGGGTATAGCTATGGTATCTAATTCTGAGTTAAGGAATATGCGGCTAGATGTCTCTATCAGATGTAAATGTTACTTACCTTCGGAAATGCTATATCTGGTAGAGAGACGGTCTAGGCGCAGATTCCTTAACACACAACCCATTCTCCCTGCTCTGTGAAGGTCTTTTGAGGTAAGGGTCATACCCTTTCAATGCTGGCCTTATATGCCAGAAGTCTCTATCTCAATCTATGTTTGGACCAAACAAACTTTTCGACCTGGTCGCTTACTTGTGTGAAAATGTTGCTTTCACCATCCTTTTCTGAATGTGTGTGGCTGGTAAAGTATGTGTGTACTTCTTTTGCACCCTGGGTTCTTTCTTCAGGTAGCAGTTTTGAATTATTTCTTCATTCTATGCAAAGTTTCTTGGTGGCATTACACCTAGGCACTGGTTCGGTCAATAGATCATGTAATGGTGTGAATTCACTAACAGTTTAGTCCTGTTGTTGTAGGTTCTGTTTAACTATTTCCATATCGTTCATTATGGTCTCCCCCTTATATGGGTTATTCACTAGGGGGCAGAGTTCCTTATGGCTCTGTGTTACATCTTGATTTCTGGTTATTGAAACCTATGTCTGGTATTTTCATACCGTTTGTTAATGTATTTTATTGTTGTTTCAAAGATTTGTTGATCTTTCGCGGCACACTGTTTCCACATCCAGTTTTGATAGTGGCTCCGCGTTCTGGAGCGAAAATGTTTCACAGTAGAAGACTGACATCCGTGCCGGAGGGGACTTATATGGCTCCACTGACGTCATTACGGAGCCGTACGACACCGCCCCATGACCCCAGCACTGCTGAAAAATCTCTGGATCCAGACTGGCGCCTGGGGGAAATTCTAAGTTAAGGAATCTGCAGCTAGACTGTGTCTCTACCAGATGTAGCGTTACCGAAGTTAAGTAGCTTTTACTGTAGCACTATCATAGGTAGTCATTTTCCAGCAGCATTTGAGAGTAGCTACTTATTAGAAGCCAGGCCCAACCTTGAGTGCTGGAACCTGGTCACCCTAAAAAATAGGTGATTAGAAGCTATGCTTGTTCTTCACTTTCTGCTTCTCTACGAAAGAACTGGGAGGCTGAACTTATTATTATTGAAGGACATTGCTATTCCAGGGATAGAGAGAAGTTCTGGAATAACTTGCTATTACTGAATCCTTGATGGAGACTGCAGCACTTAAAAGTCTTAATTTTAAAGTTTGGCTCCAGTGGCTTCCTGTCCAAGAAATCCGTAATCTTCCACAAAATATCTGAGATGGTTACGAGACCACTCCCAAGAATCAGCTCATTGCAGTATTGACCAATGAATCTGAGCCATGTTTCAAGATCGTAGTAATGTCCGAGCTTGGGAAGCCTACATAGCCTGCCTAGTATCAGCACTTAATGAGCAATATGCAGAAGTCAACACTAGAATCCTAGACAATGTCTTTGAGTAAACATTGTAACCGCTTTAGAAAGCTTTTACAATACTTCCGTCATACTGCTTTGTTCCCATAAGCCTAAGGCATACAGTGAATATACAAGTTTGATCTTGCTTGCGGCAGAGTTTTGTATAGAGCTAAAATCTGCCTTACTGCGACCCTGAATTACAGTAAGCATGCAGAAATGCTAGACTATTCACATCAAGCAGAGTAAGCTTTGTGCATGAACTGGTACATACTGGCTTTCTCTGGCCATGGTGGGCCTTGAACCTTTGCAAGGGATCTACAAAAGATCTCCCAACAGTCAGATTCTGTATAGAGGTGTGCTGCACAGTTCTAGGGACACATTCATATGAGTCTGAGATGTATTGCTTATATGAAAAGAAAATATAAGGGGGAAATTTGTGCTTGAGTAAATGATTAGTCTTCAGACTTCAAAAGTCGTCTGAAGATATTTGTTGAGATGGCTTATATTGCGTCTTAGGACTTGCCCATTGATCTTATCTTTGAGACATTTCTTTCTTTCTTGGATGTTTGAACTTTAGTCAAAAAGAATGTCTTTGATGTGACTTTTAATTCATGTAACTAATTGCTGAGACCATGATGCTATTTAATGAGAAGACCTTAATAATCATTTATTGGCAGGAGTCCATTTTGCACTACGTGTAAAACAAATTCTAAAACCATCAGGCTTCTGGCTTTGTTCTTTTTCAACATAGATTTGTGATTGTCATGCAGGCTGCGTTCTTTGGATGAACAAATAAAGTGGAATTGTAGGTGGTCGTAGAAATCTGTGTGCATTTATATGGAAAAATAAGTTTTTATCAATGTAGCTCAAGGGACAAACTTGCTAATCAAATTTGTAGGTCAAATTGTAAACTGTGTTACTTATTTTTGGGATATATCCTACACATGAAGCTTCTCGTATGACACCTGACTCACTAACTCAATATGGAACTGTAAATTAAAATTGTGTACCTGAGCATCAGTGACTGTGGCTAACAAGTTGGTGTCTTATTGTATTCATTGTAAACTGTACAAATGCTTGATAGAGGAATCTTTTCAGTGTACATCTAGGGAAGATTGCCAGTTATGCCATCATGGCCTATCCACGTGAGAGGTGCCTTGCTGGCAGGAATACAGTATATTGTATATGCAGCTGAATTCACAATTTTTTATCAAATGGTGGTTGATGGTAACATTTGTAACTCTTGGATAAGATAGCACCATTCATTAATACCATTGAACTCCTAGCCAATTGTGGCGAGAGAAAATTCTATTTTTATTCCTCAAAGGTGAGGCTTTTTCAAAGTTCCCTCCAAAGTTAAGGGAATTAAGTATTAAGAATACAAATAGACTACTTGCATGTACCACCAAAAGGGCACAAACAGTACACTTTTGTTGTTGTGGTATGTTTTCAAAAGGGAAAGACAGACTAGTAAGTAATAAGTTTATTGTTGATTAATTAAAATCTTACAGTATAAAACCATAAAAACACCATCCTTTTAAACAATCAAATATACAATTATACCAAAGTTCTAAAACCACTATAAAAAAAATGTATAAAAAGGATCATTAAATATTGCAATTGTCAAGAAACCGAGCACTGTAATTGACTTAAAACGTAACTATTGCCTAATGTTCAAATACTAAAATGCCCCGCTATTAATTAATTCTACTTCTATACAATGATTCCTCTATAGCTAGATCATAGTTGTCAGTTGTTTGAAAGATCAATCATTTGCTGTAAATCAGTCTGTGATAGCATCGCATGCATCCCTTTTTATATCCAACGCCCTCAGGACTTTTATAAATTTGCAGTTCAATGATGTATCTGATGTTTTAAGACCTGCTATTACAGCTTGTCTGCATGAGCGAATACCCCGCTGATGAAATGGTGCCCTTAGTAACCACTAAGTAAGTAGTTCTTACTTCCGATAAGGCCGGGCATATGCAAATTAGATGAATGATGTTCTCCTCTCCTGATTTACACAGTCTACAGCACATAGTTTTTATTTGCCACAACCAGGGCATCACATATGCAAGCCCTGGGAGGATTCCAAATCGCGCTTTTGTAAACCATTTTTGGTTGCAGCCACCAACCAACTGTTAAACAGAACTTAACAGAATTGACCATCAATACATTTGGTGTAGTATGCATGGCTTCATATCAGATGACTTCCAAGTCGATGTAATTTTGATAGCACCTTCACTCTCACTGTATGAACATAGAGGCCCTTTGTCAGAAGAAGCCCACCTTGTAGTATTACTGACATATCCTCTAAGGAATCAATGATACCTTTGAGGCCAGTGCTCAGGGATATCAGCAACAAAGTGGTTAAGCGACGTATAGAAGAATCTAAAAGTTCAGTCCTGCACAGATAAAATGTAGGGAAGTGCCATAAAGGGGGAAGAATCTTTCCAAAGTGAGACAACAGATGAGAACAAAGAAGGAAGTGTAATCTTATGGTTCACCTGAAAATGTGACCGGACGTTGGAAAGAGTGGCTGGACCAGTACAAGAGTAGGTTGATGTCCTTTCCGCTTCCCAGCAGCAGAACCCCGGCTACTTGCTCTTGTAATGGACTCTAATAAATAATTACCATTACAGCTGTCAAATTTACAGGTTATTATTTAAAAGTTTTTCACCCCGATAATACAGTCTTTGATCCTGATTACTGTACTAATGAAAAATTCATCCTTGTCATGAGATGTCTTTTAGATCATCTCTCAGAGATCTACATGTGGCACCTCTTCAAATAGAAAACGTTGTTGACCTTGCTGGGTCATCCATTTTAATTCCAGTTACAAAAGTCCTGTTTCTACGAAAACCACTAGAAAACCTTTGGTTCCCAGCTTCCCTCCTGTATCCCCAAACAAAAGCAGATTACAATACAACCATAAACCATGGCATCCAACACAGTGGATATTGGTAGTAAACCGTACATTAATTGTGCCCAATACACAGAAAGGTAGTATGTTAAAACAAGGTGAGTAATGCAGTCCCTGTGTATCACCATTATTTCATTGGTCTGCATTCCAAGGGCCCCGGATCTTTGCATATTTGTGATCACAGCCTCTCCACGTATAGACTGTCTTTTGCGTACTGGCACTGTAGTCTATTTCTCTGGACCATTCCCGTAAGGACGGGGGTCCACCAGTCACCAATGTTTAGCAATGTCTCGCAATCAGGAACCCAATTCCAGCCAAGGCTCTCTGAGTATGGGAGTCCGTCCAGCTCTCCATTATCCCCAGTAAACCCACTTTGGGATCCGGGATTGTAGGCGTATGGATGATGTCTACTAAGCTACATGAGCCCTTATCTAGTATCGCTGACTGGCCGGGCGGGTCCAAATCATATGATAAAAAGTACCCATGAAGGCTCCGCACCGTGTGCATGCAGGGTTCCATGTCTTACTCATCTTCCATAGACGACCCGTCCTATAGAGGATGCTATGAAAGTAATTAAACTGAACCAAGCGTAGTTTGGAGGGATTGGCTAGTGTCCGAGCTGCCATTTTTCCCTCGTGCCACTCATTGTCCTTCAACTCTCCCAGCTCTCCCTCACAAGCCACCCAGTCACTCTTGAGGGGATCAGGGGCATTGAGCAGGAGGGAAAGATATGGTCTCAAGAACCCCTTTTTACCTATGTGCCCCATGAATACCCTTACCTCGAGAGGGCTATATTCGGGCAGCGGTCCCAGGTCGTTTTGTATGTGTCTAAAGCATCTCGCAGCTGGAGGTATCTAAAGAATTGGGATCTATGGAGTTGGATCTCCTCACTAAGTTTCGAAAAAGAAAGAATGTGATCAGCAATCCCATACATCACCCAGTTGAGAGATACCTATCAAGTGCCCCTTACAGAACTGTGGCAGGTGTGCCGTGAGTTTTAACCAAGTTCCAGTCCACAAGGGGTTTGCGCAGTAATCTTGCTGAGCCATTAAATATGAGTGAGAGCAGTGTGGCCGCACAAGAGAGGGAGCCTGGTGACCTGTGGGGGAGACCCACTATATAAAAAAGCCCGGAGACCCTAGTTTCTCAAAGGACCTCAACTCCATGTGTCATGCAGGTTCATGCCGGTTTCTAAACCACCAGTCACTGATCAGTTATATTTGCAATACTGGAATATCTATGGTTGCAGGTCAAGGAAGTATGTATGTGGAAAGGTTAACAAATAATTAGGTAGAACCAATAGGAAATGGGAGAGTACCCTCATGTTATAAAGTGCCACCCTGTCCTTTAAATTCAGGGGCAATCTGGCACACTTTTCGAAATTCTTGCGGGTACGCACAGGATAGGGGACATGTTTAGATCCCAAGCCACTCGTGGGCATGGTGAGATATGCATTCCCAGGTAAAGATATGCATCTGCAAACTGCCAGTATTTTGCGGCAGCGGTGTGTGTGTGTGGTGTACCAGTGAGATGCACATTTGAAGCCTTTTCTGAATTGATCACCAACCCTCAGTCCTCTCCGTATATACATACAAAATTTGACAGATGGGAAAGAGCATTCTGAGGGTGCTGCAAATAAAGAAGCATAACACTCTGAACTCTGTCCCATCCGGGCAGGAAAAGCTGTGGATTTGTGCATCCTACCAAAGCCAATGTGCCATGGATCCCTCTGCTAGGGAGAAGAGAAGTAGGGACAGAGCCTACCTCTGGTGCGTACCACGTTAGATAGGAAACTGGCAGGAAAATAAGCCGTTGATCCTTACTCGCGCCCTAGGGGCATTGTAGAGGGCTGCCACCAGCTCCACACATCAAGGGTCAACATTAATTTTTAGTAGGACCTGAAATAGGTAGGACCTGTCTATAGTATTTTTTTTAACATCACTCATATCAGTCAATTTTACAGTACAATGTTCAAATAGCATGAGATAGATTAACAGTGTACAACACAAAGCAGGGCCAGCATGAACCACAATCAATACATTCAAGTTAAAAAAAACAAAAAACTCCCGGTCCACCCCCCATCTCCCTGTATTTTCTCCAAGGCCCCCAGATCCTTCTCCATTTTTATTACATCCCCTACTTTTGTAGATGGTTTCCTCCGCTCTCTGTTACCAATCGAGATCTCTCACCCACTGATCCCATAGCGGAGGAGCCTGCGCCCCCCAAGCACTGGCGATATTCCTTTTTGTGACACCAGCTGCCATATCTGGTCCAGTCATTGGCCCCCTTGATCATTAGTAGTAACCACCTGAGTTCCCTCGGTACCGGAGAGCCCACCACCGCAGCCATCGTATCCGTGACCTTGGTCCAGAAGGGTACTATCTCAGGGCACTCCTACAAGATATGATAGAAGGAGCCTTCCCCTTGACTGTCTATAGTATTGAATGTTTTTTCATAGTCTAGATAGAATAAAGCTGGGGGACCTTGTAGGTCTTCAGCATGGCCCAATGCCTTCTGTAGCCTGTACAGGCTATGTCTCATTCCCCTATGCGGCATAAAGAAATTTTGGTCCACGTGGACCAGCAACCCAATCACTGCCTCCAAACTAGTAGCCAGTAGTTTGGCAATATTTTAGATTCTGCATTGAAAAGCGAGTAAGGTTGATAGGAAGAGAGTTCCTTCGGGGGTTTATTCGGTTTTAGAATGCTAGAGATTAATGCACAACGTAGGTTGTTCAGGCGGAACTTGAGCTCCCTACAGCAATAAAAAGATAAAGGAGCTGGGGAGTCGGTATCAATGAGAACTGCTTTAAAAACTCGATCTTGAGTCCATTTGGACCTGGTGTTTTCAATGAGGGCAAGACGGTCACCGCTGTCTGGATCTGCTCCAGCATCAGGGGGGCATCCAGAGTTTCCCTGTCCGCCTCTGAAAGGGAGCATGGCAGGAGGTCGCTCACGATAGGAAAGAGCTGCATCAATCTTGGTGGAGCTCATTCTCTATAAAGCTCCCTAGAGTAGCCTTCAAAGACATCTGCAATTTTGTGGGGCCTAGAGAGTAATCAGCCTTTGCTCAAGCACAATCAGGGGACTATCCTACCTCCCTCTTCGTGCTAGTACTAGAGATGTTTACTAGCTTTATTGCTATTATCAGAGATTTAATAATCTGTACATGGTCCAAGCGAGCTTGGCCATGCCCAGTAGTTTGTGTTGGATGGGCATACACAGTTCCTCCAAACGTATCTCGTGTACTTCTGCATGTTCAAATGCAAGTGCACATTTCACTGATCTCCGTTCTTTATCTCACTCTCTGCCTCGGACCATGTAGAGGACCTTACCCCTTATCCTTGCCTTAAACAGGTCCCATTGGCTCACTGAAGAGGTCACAAACGGAGTGTTGAGATCAAAGTATTTGCCAGTCGCGACACAAATGAGATCTGTGAAATCACTGTTTTGAAGCCACCATGCATTTAATCACCAAATCCCTCCAAAGCCCTCCGAGATGGCACAAAAGTGTAGTTTTACTAGGGAGTGGTCTGAGACACCTCACAGGAGAATCCGAGCTCCTGCAATAAGGTCAATACCCCCGGGGAGATAAATAAGTATTCTATCATTGAGTTGCAAGTGTGTGGGAGAGAGTAGTGGATGAAACTTTGATGGTGTGGGTACCAGGCATCAACCAGACCCATAGATGTTACCCGTTTCATCAACACTTGAGATCTGGTGTTCGTAGCGCCTGGGTTTGTGTCTAATGTTATATTCATGAATACTTTAAAATCACCTCCCACCACCGCCGACTGTGTGCAAGGAGCAGTAAACCGCCGAGAGCGCTGCCGCTCTAAGAAAACCTCTGCCAAACGCTGCTAAATTGAGGAACCAGTTTACGGCTTTTGTTTTTCCTTTTTGCTCCCCCTGCCAGCCTGCAAGCCTGCCATGTGTAAGTGGCTGCTGGGGTCGAGCGAAATGTTCAATGAAGTGAAGAGCGAGTGAAAAGCGACCACGCTCAAAGGGACCTGGCGGGTGGCGGTCAGCGGCTGGTTTATCCTCGCAGCTTGCTGATAGCCCGCTGATAGCTGTGTTTGCAGCCTAGGACTCGTGGCCAGCGGTGAGTGGCATAGGAAGTTTCCGCCCTCCCCCCCTAATGAAGTAAGGGAAGGGCACGGTGGACAGGAAGGGGAAACGTTTTGATTGAGGAATCCAGCCCCGTGTTTTTGTGCTGAGAAGGACGCCTCAAGCCTCACATGGCGGATGTTGTCGACACTTGGCCCCCCAGCTTCCATGAGCGGGTAGCAGGGGGGCTGAGCGAGTTGCGGTAGAAGCGGCCGTGAGCCTCCTGACCCTCCTGGTCTGGAGCTGGAGTTGGGGTTGGAGCTGGAGTTGTGTCTCCCAGTTCCCAGTTGAAAGCCAGTTGTCCTACAGCACACAGCCTTTAGCCGACAGCACGCAATACCAGTGGCAGTTGTTTCTGAGGGGGCGCAGGTGCTGTCAAACCACTGTACAGGAAGTGGGGGGGGAGTGTATTGCCCAGCAGTACACGGAGGACCCGGGAAAAAAAAAAAAGAGGCCAGCACAACCAAACAGGCTATACCCCCCCTTTTGGAGATAGTGTAAAGAGTAAAGAACCTAAAGAGCACAACCAAGGACAGGAGTCTGGCAGGCTTGGCCGGATTTGGTTGCCGAAGTGGCGTAAAAAAAAATAAAAAAGCAGGTAGTTCCAAATTTGGGTGAAAATTTCCGATAAGCAACCTGTACCTTCAGGGAGGAGAACAACTATCGTAATCGCCCCATACAGCCTAATATTGGGTATAAAGAAGAAAAATAAACGGCAACAAAAGGTAAAAATGAGGTCAAGGAGACTCATAAGGCAACTGTCACCAAAAACAGCAAAACAAGGTTCCAAGAAATCCAAGGAGATAGATGAATCACTCAGAAAATCAGTTCAAGAAAAGACAAGCCCATTAATTCCTTTACAGTATTCTATATTTGGAAAATCGGCCCCTAATAGGACATTCATGTTTCTAAAAGATCCAAGGACAGCCATCTTTTCAGAAACAGGACAACTGGAGGGCCTTCCGAACCCATTGACACCACAAAAAAATCATTTAAGAACAAAGTCTAATAGCATGGAGAATAATAGCACACAGAAGGTCAGTCAAACTGAAGAAAATGCCACCGCGGACGATCCAACAAACAGAAGCCGGTTAGTGATACAGGCACAAGTCCATGCCTCTGACTATCCACATTCAACACCAAAATCAGTATTAAATCTAGGTTCATTTAAACAAATGTCAGAAGAAATACATCTGGAAACATCAGATAATCCTCAATCTCCAAATACCCAGCATAACAGCTCATGGCTGCGCTCAATATCACTATCGAGCAATACTGACCTTCTGCAGGCGTTGGAAGCTAAAACTCTTAACCAATCGGAGAACGGAAAGAGTAAAGAGACAAGCAAAAAAGAAACCGAACACTCGCAACCAATAATTGAAATATCAAGTACACTGGAACAGCCCATTCCAACTCAGAGCCAAATGAGTCATAATGCAAAGAGAAAAGATCAAGATCCGACATCACAGCTGCAAACTAGCTCCACTGACACAAGTATTTCACAGAATAATGTAATAACAGCAGATAAAGCAAAAGAACGAGATAGAAGCGGAGGAGGGCCCGCACTGGAATGAAAAGAGGGGATCCATCAGTCAGCATATACATCGCTGTTAAAAGTGCTAGAAACCACAATATCAATACTTCATATGCAAGTTAAGTTAGGCACACAGATTGATCTGATGAATATAATAGCTTCATATATCGTAGGAATCAATACGAAACTAGAAACATTAGCCGACTTGATAATAAAGGAGCGAGAAACCAACACAGTAGCAGGCAAAGATTGTGCATGTGGTCCAATAATCGATAAGCTATGTAAAGTACCAACATCTTTAAGGAAAGGCAAAAGACTGGCGATTGTCGGACAAAAAGTACAAATCTTACAAGCAAGTCATCAAAGTCAAACCAACTTCCTTTGCTTGTCAATCAAATGTATTAATTACATCAGATTCATCAATGACCTTGAATAGAGGGACAGGTCTCAAAAATAACATCAGTGGTCACGGGAAAGAACCACCAAAGGTACTGCTCACAACTGACCGACCAAAGATCATTAGTGAAGGGACAAGAATGGTAGATAAAGATATGGGCCAAGTAAATCCTCTTCCGGCCTTACTAGATGGCCAAGGCATTACAGAAACATGTTTGCAAACCAAGAGACAGAGGAAACGAGCAAGGAAATTTAGAAAGAACAATCAGAAAACAACAAAAGATACTAATACCAGCAGGAAATGGTTTCATATCTTCGAAACTAAAAAACTACAGACAAGTCTTGAAACGCCAAGTACGCATACTGAACAGAGGATTATAGTAGAGGAAGAGCAAAAACAAGGACACCACACCTCGCCAACTTCATTAAGTCACAGTCTAAAAAACAGACGAATCAATCGATATGATTCAGACAAACCAAACACAAATACAAACGGCATCTATTGACAGTAAACCACTGGAAGTTAAAAAAAAGAAAGCTTCAGCCGCAACACAAACACAAATCTGGAACAAATCAGAAAACCCGACATATAAGTCGAGAAGAACATAAAGACAGAATAATTGTGAACCAAGTAACGCAGGAAGTTGTCAGTTTAACGCGAGATGACACCAGCACAGAAAACAAAGGAAGACAGAAGCACATACAATATGCATCGGATCTGACTCTTGTGAAGCGACCATTTGAAATCGGGAATAATCTAGTGCAAACAAAGGGCAGCCTTGAGATGGAGCAAAGAAGCCCTTCAATAGAAGATGCACTGAAGGAAAAGTTCACAATCAAAATAAATATGCAAATAGGTGATAGAGTTCGAATCAATTACAGAGAGGTATTACAACACTCAGCCCCTACAGTAATAACACCGGACAAAAATCAATAAAACACTTGGAATAAGCAGATTATATTAACTCCCCACCACTATATCTCTCAGGGGCAGCAATACCTCCTCAATAGAGGGAATATACTGAGACTTATAGCTGATATCCCCACTTTAAAGCATCTGACCACCACAAACCTATTGTCAATTCAATTTATTTCTCAAGAAATAAAAAAAACAGTTTGACGGAAAAAAACACTATCAAAAAATTGGAAAAATTATGAAATAGTGTCTTTAATAATGAATGCTAGACAAGAGTTTGAAGGATGGGGCATTACAATGGCAAGAACAACAAAGCCTCACCTCTACTAAATGTACCAAAGAAACCTAATATAGAGGAACACAACATCCCAGTGTACTCAGTACTACAAAATGCAAGGGGAAAAACAAGCCATTCTGAAGAAACCATGGATAGACAAACTCCACAACAAGACACCAATAAATGGAACTGGATGGCCTCAGCTCTAAATGGCCAGAAAATAGAATGACTTGCCACAAAGGGAAAAAGCACCAACTATAATAGTGTAAAACTCATATCCTGGAATATCGCAGGTGCAAAAAGGGAATTACAGGACAACACTGCTCCGACATACTGGGAGTATTATGATATTATCGCACTCCAAGAAACATGGCTGACGGAGTGCAAGGATGTGGCCAATTACACACTCCACTATGTAACTGCAACTAGAACTCACAAATATGGAAGGCCAAAGGGTGGCCTAGCAGTATGTATATCAACGGCATTAAATATTAAAACTGAACAGCTACCTAGTACGACACTAGACCTACAAGTAATTAAAATGGACCAAGGGCCTAAAAACCAGACAACAACAGTCATATTAATTAACCTCTACTTGCACCCAAATGCTAGAAAAAAAGAGTCACAGTGAGAAAAACTGCTGTCGATAATCACTTCAATCAGATTTGAAAACCCAGCCTGGGAGATAATAATAACTGGCGATTTTAATTCATACTTAATTTATACATCATATGAAGATGAGCAACTAACAGCAGCTAATGAGCTATGGTCAGTTCCCTTACAATCATCCTCTACAACAAAATTACATGATTTGAATGGGCAAAAGCTGGTCTTAGCCTTGGAACATCTCGGCTTGCGATTATTAAATGGTAGAACTAAAGATGACACGCCTCCGCGATGAACTTATCAGGGTGTTCACACTCAGTCAATTTTAGACTATACAATTCTAACGCTTCCATTACTTGCCCTTGTGGGGAAATATATTATCAAGTACTCAACCCGAAGTGACCATTCATATCCGGTACTTGAATTAGAAACAAGCATTCCAAAACATCGGCCAACTCCCATTGAGATGGGTCAACTGACCACAACTAATCTGAAACGTATTCAATGGTCAGCAGAAACGCCGCCAGAACTAATATTGCTAGCAAAAGAAATAATTGAAACAAAGATCATTCCCGGTAACAACTCAGTAGAGAATTGGTTCACCTTCACCAATAAAATATTAATTCAAGCACCTAAAATTAATTATGCACAGAAAATGAGGTTTAAGCCCATCACAAAAATTTCCAGTAAGTCCTATTTGCTAAGAAAAGAACTGAGAAAGGCGGTGAGGAAAAACAAGGCACCGAAAGTCCCAAATCACGCCTGGGAGAAAATAAAGAATATCAGGAAGCAGTATAAAAAGCAAATCTGGAAGGACCAGAAAGCGCAACCGGAGATATTCTGGACAAAGTTACTTTCTTGTGCTAAAGAAACAAATAACAGGCTCTTCTGGGAACTAGTAAATGATACAACAAGATCAAAAGAAGTAATAAATAATGCCTCTGTAACAGAACTGATTGGGTAGTACATTTAAGTAAAATATTTGAAGACCTCACACCATTCCCTAAAAGTGAAACCGACATTAATAATAAATCTCTGGAGCCTAAACTCTCAGGGAAGAATTCCATTGGACCACATAATCTCGATACCATCCTAGCCCTACCACTAGTCCTACCAAGTCAGCAATACACAGTAGAAGATATATCCAGAATAATAAAACAGGGACGCAACAATGGGGCTCCTGGCCCAAATGGCATCCTGCAGGCAATCTTCAGGAGTGATCCCGATTACTGGAAAACACCTTTAACAGGCCTTTATAACGGAATTGGTATAAAAAATACCCTTCCCCCGAGCTGGAAAGGGTCAATCCTCAATCCGATTTTCAAGGGAGGTGACAGGTCGGACCCAGCAAATTATAGGCTAATCGCACTAATTAATGTCGATGCTAAATATTTTGCATCATTACTTCTGGAGGACTTGGTAGAATGGTCCAACATAAAGGGGCTGATTCCGTTCAACCAAACAGGGTTTCGCAAAGGATGTGGCACAACAACAGATATCTTAGCCCTTGCCACAATAGCGGACAAGTGCAAACGCCTGCAAAGTAAACTACAACTGTGTTTCATAGACTTCGAAGCTGCGTTCGAACGGGTGAATCGTGGTTTGTTACGGAGTAAATGACAGAAATTGGGTCTCCCGGAAACAATATTACGACCCATAATACAATTGTATACATGTACGTGGGTCATGCTGAAAATAGCAAATGGCACAATATTGTCCAGGAAGATACAAACCGAGATCGGATTAAAACCAGGCTGTTTTTTTACCCACCAGCCCCCCCCCCCATTTATTCAATCTATTTATGGCAGATCTCTCACCACGATTGAATCGGGCAAATACACATCCTCCGCGCCTGACCACACTGCCCATACCACATCTCCCGTATGCAGACGACATAGTCCTGCTTAGTCTAACTAGAATAGGCCTACAGAGAGCACTTAATGAGCTATTAATGTTTGCTAAGACTAATGCCTTAGAAATTAACATCACAAAAACTATGTCAATCACGAATTGTCCACGACATCAGTATCAATTCAAGCTGGGAGAAACGAGCCTTGGAATAGTTAGCACTTATAAATACCTGGGGGTATATATAGACAATCAATTAAATTTCCAATTTCAGAAACAATATCTGGAAAAAAAAGGAAAGGGCCTTATTTATGCATTCTGTTCCCTTGCAAAAAAATTACAGGGTCCTTCCTTTAAGCCACTAACAGCAGTGATGGCCGCAAAACTACTACCTACAGTAACCTATGCAAGCATAGTGTTAAACGGCAAGGATGCAAAACTCCTCGACTCGCTGCAAACAAAGACCTATAAAAAAGTCTTTATTCTACCTCAGAACTGATCCCCGGCCCAGGTCCGACTGGAATTCAGCCTTATCCAACAGGAGATAGGGAGGAAATACGCCGCTATTAAAACCTGATACAAACTCTGGCAGAACCGATCCAATATCTTAAATGATGCCCTGTGGCGTGCCCAGGAAGATGATCCAAGCTCAAGTTACGGCAAATTCCTGAAAATGGCACTGAAGGAAACCAAGACAACTGAACTTTGGGTGCAGAACCCCTCCTTCCAGGTCTTCTGCAGAATAACAAACAAAGCGGCTAAGCTACAATCATCATTAAAAGATAAAAGCACCTTAGCCAAAAGATCCCATGCCTGGATGGTTGTCCAATCCTACACATCACTACGACCGGCGGAGTACCTCAGTACAACATATTCGCCCCACTAGAAACAAAAGTTAATGGCGATTAGATTTGGGGTATTACCAAGTTTGGCTGATCAACCTGCATGGAAGTATAAAGGCGTCAAAACATGTAGCTTATGTGGTGCAGCATGGCAATATTTTATCCACCTCATTTGTGTCTGCCCCATCTTAAAATCGAACCTCGTACTGCTCCTAAAAAAAGGCTTTTAATGACAGAGGCATTCGAACTTGCAGATCGGCCATCATCAGAGGACTCGGTACAACAGACCCTTAGTTGACCTGTAAAATGATTAAATTTGATTTACTTTATGAAAAAACCAAATGGCCTACGGAATCAGACACTTGCAATCCACTAATGTCTAGCAACCCTTTTGAAATTTTAAAATATTAAATGTTTTTTATGTTAATATCTGATGAAAACGCAATTCCGTCAACAATTTTACGATAAGGATACTGTCTCTAGCTTTTAGGATAAAATAGGTAACATGCTCTTTTTTTATATTTTAAATCACTTATATGTTTGTAAGCTGTTGATCCCTCATGACATTGTTTTGGTTTTAACTAACTTAAACAATAAAGTGTTGCTTGATTGATTGACCTCCTACCACCGGAGTGCCAGCGTGGGTCTGTAACAGCCCATGTGAGAGTGCCAGCAGTGCGCCGTAAACCAGTTGAGGAAGATTATAAACGTTGCATGGCATTCATGGAAAGCCTTTAAGTGTTCCCACTAAAACAATGAAGGGACCTATGTCGTCCTTGCAGACCTTGATAGCCAACAGCAGGAGCCACTTATGGAGTATTATTGCCACCCCGGAGCATGTGGCGAAGCCTGCATGGGATACTCTTGAATATCCGTATTCCCAGAGGAAGGGCATCTAGTCCCCAGGAGATGAGTCTCCTGAAACAGGAAAACTCCAGGGGACTGCCCTTTAGTATAGATCAATACTGCCTCTCTCATAATTTTACCCAGGAGCCCATTGACATTCCAGGGTATTACTTTGACTGGCTAGTGAATTTTCCTCATAACTGTGGTTTGGACATCAGTAGACTGTGTACTTGCTAGAATTCTTCCTTTTTTTTTTTTGTGAAAATATTTTATTGAGGTTTTCCAACCGTCGAACCAATAAACCAATGTTGCATACAATAGTATCCTATATAAGACCCAGTCATCCGTGCACAGATCAGGAGAAACCAGATCGTCAACATTTGCTACCCTAACGAGAATTCTTCCTCTTAATGTATCGGCAATCGTAAACAAGGAAAAACAACAACAACAAAAAACTATCCTATACTTCACCACAGAATCATCTCCCTCCCAACATACGGATCAAAAGGGATAAAAGACAGGGAAAACTATAATAAACATGTATGGAGAACGCCTATGAAGTCCATGTAGATTGCCTCAAAATTTCAGAATTATTAAATCAAGTAGGTGTCGGTCCCTGGCTACCAATCAGGGAATTGCACTGTATAGGATGAGGTCTCTGATCCTGTAATTTTTCAGGTGTGTAATCATGTGCCGGGTTGGGGTTACAGGTGGGGGCTTTGGCATTAGTGCCCGCTTTGCAAGTTCAACTAGAAAGCACGAAGAAGAGATCATGTCAGGCAGGATGGTTTTGAGCTAGGAATATCTTGGGTTAGGATCCTTAACCATCTGAGAAACCAAGAAGTACAAGTTCTTTCTTCTGGAGCGACTCACCACATAGTCGATGCGGCTGACATTTTGCCATTGGACCTTTGTAGTTTCATGACTGTTTGGTGAAAGGCCGCAACTGTACCCTCTAAGGAATCAATGTGGTCTTCCGCTCCTGTGAGCCGGGGGTTGGGGGTGTTTTGAGTGTTGCATAGATCCTGTTGGAGATGAGCAGCCTCTGTTCCTGCTTCCTCAATCTCTGTTTTGAGGGCTCGAGGAGCAGACTGCATGACCTGCACAATGGCATCAGTGTTCGGGCATGTACTGTTGACTTTAGAGGCCCATGCCGCCCCCAGGATGTCCTCAGGTTGCTGTGGGCCTCCTCCCAGGTGGAACACTCTAGCAATTTGCCCAGCTTGCTTTGTGTCAGGAGGACTTTATATTTGGCTAGGATGGTAGGTAGAGCTGATGCACCCCCTTGGGCCCTTCAACCATTCACTAAAAGGCAGCAATTAGGACCCACGTGTCCCCATCAATCTGAGCAGCATGAGCAGTCCATCAGAAAGGAGAAAAAAAGGAGGGGAAGGACTGAGCCCCCATCACTGCCTGGCCACTGCCACTCCCCCTCAATCTCATGCCACAACGGGTCCAATCAGCAGACGTTAATACTATAAAGGAGGGCCTTCCTATCTGCACCCTCACCAACCTGCAGACAGCTGTACTCAATCTCTAAGGCAAGTCTGCTGAATGAGATCCTCAGTCTCCCTAAGTTGTGGATCAGCCAACAGCTCTGGTGTTGTGCGTCATGGGGTGGTGGCAGCAGTGACGATGGGTCTTTTGTTCTGTTCTCTGTAGGTGCTCAAATCACACACATAGGCAAGGTCATTAGACCTTGGTATGTTCACTTGACTTTCCACCACATGTAATCCGGGTAACTAGGGCTGCCCTCTTAAGCCCACCTTCGTAGAATCATGCCAAAACCCACTGATCCCTTGTTAGATCGATTCTCTGTTGACCTGCTTGCCTGGTCACGGGCGCAGAAAAGTCTGGCCTTCAGATCTCCTGTGTATGGGTATCCATTGGCTCTCACTAAAAATATTGATCATGCTTAAAACTAGCTGCATCATCTTTGAAGCAATTCGACTTGGGCAATCATCCTGCTCAAAGAGTAAACTCATTTTCATTGAAATCAAGATTCATAAGAAGTAAGTTCTGCCATACCTTGAACATCAACAATATAGGGACAACATTTTACTTACAAAGCCTAAAGCATATGCTGGAAGAAAAATCATTAAATCACCAACCTGGTAGCCTTTCAAAAAGCTTTTAGGACTCCACTGTCAATAACATACCTACTGAATGAATAGGATCACCCCAGACATAAATACTCCAACCTTTGCACTCTGGAATACATGTATGTTCTGCTGCTTTACTATATTGAGTTCTCCTTTGGTGTAAATTGCTGGACTACCTATGCAGAAAGGTATTCTAGTGCGCTCTCTCGCTCTCTTCTGGCTCAAACACCCAAAACCACTTACATTTGCCAGTTATGGTTTCCAACATCATACCATATTCTCTTGATGAGCCTTTTCTTTGTTTCTGTATCGTTGACAAATTTGTGTTTTGAGCATGGCAGCCTGCCCAAGTAATGCCTTGTGTTGTGTGCATTAGTAACAATGACTGGCCAATTTCAGTGGTTTTCGGTGTTTGAGCCAGAACTATAACTCCGTTTTAATCGTGATTTAGCAGTGAATTCACAGTTTTTTTTAATGATGTACTTCATTTCCAGCCCTGCTGAGTGTGATTTGGATGCATGGCCATTTGAAGCGGAGTTTGATCGCAAGACCTGGCCTGTGGCTAGGCTCCGTGCCAATTCACGCCGCACAGGGGCTTCAATAGTGCACAGCAGGAGCTGGTTGCAGAGCCTGGTCTGCAGCCAACCACTGCTCCCTTTGTTGCGGGTGACCTGGTCCTGCACCTGTCCCACGCAGGTGGCAAATTGCTGTTGTGCATCATCTTGCCCTGGCTGTATGCTGCAGCTTTTTTCCCCATTTTTTAAAATAGAAAAATTATTTTCACACATTTTTCAATTTTTGTTTTGAAGAAGAGATTTCACGCACCTCACCCCATGATACAGGGTAACATTCAGCTCGGCCTAGCTACAGTGGCTCAGTTCCTCCTTAGCATGCACTGTTCACTAGGACCTCTCTGCTTGCCCAGCATTGATGGGGCTCTGGCTTTGTTGCCCAGCATCACCTTGGTTTCCTTTGGCTAGCGCTGGCTGTTATCGCCAATGTAAATTGTGCCACATTGCCCTGCAGTGGGAGACATCATGCCTCAGCTATGCATATTCACCACCATGCGACCCACAGAACTGCCTTTGTTCACCCCCAAATCAGCTGCCGGGGAACATCAAAACAGGCTAAGGAAGAGCTCATGGACCTTGCTGCCTTCTCCATTTTCCCTCACCCATAGTATTATTTATGGTCAGCTATATAAGATGTCACTTATAGGTTGAGGAGGATCAAGGTGCAGGCCTGTCACTGGCCAGTGCGAAAAGCATTTACTCTTATGTTGGTGGGGTGGTTTCTATCCCTGTGCACAAACACATTGCGTACTAGAAGTTCAGTACAAGGTAAGTAAACATACTTTCTTGTTAGCCTTGGGTAAGAGAGGAAGGGGGAAGGGCTATTTTAGATTGACATGAGACTTTTGAAAAATTGTTCATAGGCAGTAGTCACTGCATGTGGGTGGCCGAGGATATGCTATTGAGTTCCTGGTAAGTCGTGTTCTTTGCTTGAAATATTCAGTTCTGCAGAACACTTTAGTAAACTGAGTAGCGTGAAGCACACCACTTACTCTCCAGGCTTTCCCACGATCTTCCTTACATGTCAGGAGGCGGAGTTCATCTGAGGACCATTCATTTTTCAATGTTCTTGACGATTTGGCATTGCATTGAATGAATTGTAAAATAATTGGAGCAGTGCACCACCAAGTATTCAATTGCAATCACACCAAGTGGTCAATTCTGTTCATAGAAAAAGTCTTTATTGTAGTTTTCCAACCATATATATGAAGAACGTCTCAGCCAACGCGTTTCGTTCAAAGAATTGAACTTCGTCAGGGCGTACTCAAGAGTTTTTCTCAATCCCACAGTAGCTCCACTATTTGTATCGTGGGTGGTCCGTCTCTAAATATCTGGTGTGTCTCGTGTGCAGGCGAATGCCTCCTTGATAAGGGCACCACAAAAAATTTGCGAGCCTGCGACCGTCCGCGCTCTTTCCTCTGCAATCCAACGGGTGTGTGATCACGTTCGACGTGTGGTGCCCTTATCAAGGAGGCATTCGCCTGCACACGAGACACACCAGATATTTAGAGACGGACCACCCACGATACAAATAGTGGAGCTACTGTGGGATTGAGAAACACTCTTGAGTACGCCCTGACGAAGTTCAATTCTTTGAACGAAACGCGTTGGCTGAGACGTTCTTCATATATATGGTTGGAAAACTACAATAAAGACTTTTTCTATGAACAGAATTGACCACTTGGTGTGATTGCAATTGAATACTTGGTGGTGCACTGCTCCAATTATTTTACAATTTTTCTATCTGCTTGGCAGTTTGTATCCATTAACGGCGGATGCAGGAGCATATTTGATGCACACCTATCAGAAATACATTATTACCTACAAGTACATGGGAACACAATAAAGAAGTGCGACATTTGGAGTCCGCCGTTAGCTTTTGCATTGAATGAAGCGTACAGAGCAAAAGCCATTGACAACTTTTGCTCTACCGGTGCAGATAGGAATTTCAGGGTCTAAGAGAGCTTGGAGTAGGGTGTCTTGGCTCCTCGTTCATCAAGTGTCTGCACCACAAGGCCACTGGTTCGTACTTAGGAAACTTTTTGTAGTTGAATTCACTAAGGATGGAAAGTTGCTCCATGATGTGGTTGTGGTTAGTGACTTGAAATTTGCAAAACCAGATTGAAGGATCGCATGACAGAAGGATAAAATGCTAAAGAACAGAGTGGTAAATCATAGTGGGTACATGGGTAAGGGAAGCAAGAGCACACACATGTTCTCAGAAGAGCTTTGTTTTGAGATCATTTCGAAGTTCAAAAAAATTGCTCGGTACACAAAAAATTGTCACAGTGGAAACAAATTTAAAGGAGTAAAAGAACATACATTTGTTAATGATTCGAACAAATTTAACGACACCACCTATTTCCTGCATATATGACCATCATTTAATTGATTATCCAAGTTTTCAGTCAAAAGGAAGATCAGCAATTTAAATCAAGGCCAAAAACATCACAATGTCAACATTTTTAGATATATATAGGTGTAAGGTACGTGATAAGTGCAAGATTTTGGGATTAGTGCAGGGCGTTGTGAGGGAGGGAGGTTGCGAAAATTTAGGAACATCCACAATTTGTTGAAGAGCCTAACCTGCCAATTCAATGGCCACAAAACTTAAATCAGACAACACAAAATAAGACAGCAGTTGTACATTCACTGACAATCTCCTGTGTTGATTGAAGACAGAAGTAAGTCGACGTTTCGACCCCTGTTAGAACCAGCAAATTGGTTTGCTTGGAGTTGGGGTCTTCATCAGGACCAAGGGAAAGGGCTTACACCAGCATCAGCAGCATGCATCAAGCTGGAAAATTGGGGAGGGGCCAATCAGTGCTCCCAAGGTGTAGTATTCCAACTCTCGATAAGTGAGTCAAGGAAATGCTGAATAAATCAGCACAAACAAGGATCCATTAGTGTCCAAAGCTCAAAGGCCGCGTAAGTCAGTCTGAGCTGTCAGACTGACTTACGCGGCCTTTGAGCTTTGGACACTAATGGATCCTTGTTTGTGCTGATTTATTCAGCATTTCCTTGACTCACTTATCGAGAGTTGGAATACTACACCTTGGGAGCACTGATTGGCCCCTCCCCAATTTTCCAGCTTGATGCATGCTGCTGATGCTGGTGTAAGCCCTTTCCCTTGGTCCTGATGAAGACCCCAACTCCAAGCAAACCAATTTGCTGGTTCTAACAGGGGTCGAAACGTCGACTTACTTCTGTCTTCAATCAACACAGGAGATTGTCAGTGAATGTACAACTGCTGTCTTATTTTGTGTTGTCTGATTTAAGTTTTGTGGCCATTGAATTGGCAGGTTAGGCTCTTCAACAAATTGTGGATGTTCCTAAATTTTCGCAACCTCCCTCCCTCACAACGCCCTGCACTAATCCCAAAATCTTGCACTTATCACGTACCTTACACCTATATATATCTAAAAATGTTGACATTGTGATGTTTTTGGCCTTGATTTAAATTGCTGATCTTCCTTTTGACTGAAAACTTGGATAATCAATTAAATGATGGTCATACATGCAGGAAATAGGTGGTGTCGTTAAATTTGTTCGAATCATTAACAAATGTATGTTCTTTTACTCCTTTAAATTTGTTTCCACTGTGACAATTTTTTGTGTACCTATCTATACCCGAGTCCAGTGGTCTACCGGGTTACCCCATTGATACATAACTCAAAAAAATTGCTCGACAGATGCCCCTGGAGATCACTCATAAAAATCTTTGTATCTCAGTGTGTCATGCAGATTGGAGCTAGGCTCGTGGTGGTCAGAGATTTTGAATGGGTCAGACTCCTATTAAACACAACAGCCTTTAGGAGGGAGGGGTAGGCCTGTGACATTTAGAAGCTTTCAGCAGGGCCTCGAGCCTCAAGCTGAACAGAAGTCAGTCATATATTTTTCCCTTTACTAACTTGAGTGGCAAAAATCCTTCTCCTACTAAATACACGGGGATCAGAACTAGCTACACACACCTTGAAGTAATTACTTATAGACATGTATAGAGGGATAGAGGATGTCGCAGCAGGCAATTTAAACAGAGCCTTGGCTTTTGGAAAAAGCTCCCGCCATTGCCAATGGGCAAAATTACCCTGGCAAAGAGGATAATTTTACTGCATATGCTTTGCTATTAAAGGGCGACAATCCCGAACACCATCGCAGCTCGAGCACAGCGACCTCAACTCAGTCTTCTCAGAAGTCATCTGTGGACCTAGTCGGCGTGGCCCGGCTCCTGCCAAACTGTTCCTCCCAACAGAAGTCAGGAGACTTGGAGTGCCAGACTTTGTAAACATACTGTTAAGTAGCCCATCTACAATGTGGGGTTCCTTGGTTGGCAGATAGTAGCAAACTGTAAGTAGGCTACGTAAATACCACCCTTAAAGGCAGGACAGTAGCTGAGTTTCTTCTAGGACGCGGCACTTGCCCACAGCCGTCTCATTGTTATCTTTAGTGGCTAAACGTTCTTGTTATGGTATGTTATTAAAATGTATACAGTGCACGAATACCAAGCGGTGCCTTGGCACTAACAGTCCTGAAGCGAGCTAGAGCACTTGGCAGTGCCTTCAAAACACTAAGCAGGGAGATGTGTCCTATCCAGAGAGTCCACTCTGGTCCCACCCACTGTTTAATCAAGTCAGGGCTCTGGCTAATATAAACGTGTGTGGCAATGCCATGACAACGCAGCTAGGATAGCGAGACCATTCCAACTCACTTATGGACTGTCCGGAAGTGAGGCAGGTCTACGACATGCTGTCTGGCCAATTCCTAGCACATACAATAGCTTGAAAAGCAGCCACATTAATAACCTAAACATAACCTGTATAAGGTATCGGTCTGGGTCTCAAGTGGAGATATCAGACAGGGATGAGCCATCACTGAAAGCTGATCCAAGATCAGACCATAAACCAGAATAAACTGTCCACATTGATTATATCGAGTCTAAGACGGGACGAATGTAGTGTCTTTGGTTCAAGCCAAACATTTTCCGAAGGAAGTGCTTGTGTGCTTTTTGTAGACCTATGAAAGGTCTCAGAAAGGTGCCCGAGTAAGAAAACATTGGCCACCTGGGGAAGATGAGTTCATGGCCAGCATGAAAACTAACTTTGTGGTAGGTACTAAGCGTGTTCCTCTGTGGAACTGGTGGCACTGGGTTGATGGGATCTGTTTTAGGGGTGTCATTGACATGATTAGCAAGGGTCCGTAGTAAACAGCGCCAGCTCTAACACTGCCATCTAGTCTGGTGGATGCCCGGAGCAGTGCTAATGACTGAGGCTGCTTAAACTGCAGCGACTTGAGTGTGGGTGGACCAACCATGAAAAGAATTACTTTTTGTGCCCTTGAGGCAGGTGCCCTCAATGCAGGCCTCGTCATGGGGAGCTGACTGGCAAAGCCATGGTCTTGTATTTAGACCTAGTCCTTAGACCCGGGTGTCATTGTGTACATTTGAGCGTAAGAGACACGATGAAGAGGAGAGAAGTGTCACTATTGTCTCCTTACAGATGATTGACAGTGTGCCTGAATCGAATAGGGCGATTCGTCTTGCAGAGTTCAAGGCCCATTGTTGGGTGCAGCGGCCATGTTGGAGGGAATGACGTCGTTTGACAGTGACGTCCCTTCAGGTGTTGGGGGGTGGAGGGGTTATCCTGGGAGTGTCAGGTGCAGCAGGGCACATCTGGCAGAGTGGCGCCTTCCCGGATAGTTAGTCCTGCCTCGATAGAACAGGTTGCAGGAAAGAGTATGTAAAGAGAAGTCTTCTGCTCAGCCCTTTCCCTGCAGGTACACGTAAAAGGCCACAGTGGGGTCTGTGATTCCCTGTGCAGATTGAAAACCAAATAACTGAAAACCTTTTTGTGGCGCCTCGCCAGGGGTACGAAGCGCCCTGTATATGCAATGACGATGCCAACACAGTATCCAAAGCAGATTGCTTTAAACTGTACGGGAAATACCAGCTCGAGTCCAAGGTTGTCGCATTTACTGCCAGAGAACAAAAAAATGGGATTCCTGCACACTGTTTATAGCCACTACCACCTTTCTGTTTCCAACATCGCTCAAAGGCGTTAATAGAGTAATGTAATGTATGTTTGCACACTGATATCCATAGTGTGTGTATGTGTGTGTGTGTATATATATAAACGCGTCAGGCAATAAATTCATTTGGACTCTGTTTTCATTGCCCTGCGCTGTTTTCCTGCACATTAAAACGACGATTTATCTACCTGTAAGCTGGCTCTTCTAAGTGGGATACTTTGGATGTTGGATATGTAACGGCCGATCCCGGTCGGGGAAGAGCCCTGCCACAGAGGTGTGGACCGAGCTGCAGGTATTTTGCAAGCAGCATTGAGGGCAGGAAGGTCGTGATGCGAGTTTTAAAGGGCAGCGCAGAGACTTTGTGACATTTTCCATACCCACTGTGGTGTTTATTATTATAAATATTGACATTGCATTCGAGCAGCTCACTGTAGCGTCATTGCGGCACTACTAAGACCAGCAGGCTCTGGGTGAGCCAACGCCCACTGGGGCAGGTGTTAATCATTAAAAGATGCCGGCACAGAGTCAAGATTATAACTTTTCACAACGGTACATTATTGGATATGTGTGGTGCACCTGTGCTTGTGTTTTGAACTGTTAGGTTCCCACGGGAACTAGCACTGTGATGGTGGGTGGGTGCGATTCAGTGTGCACACAGACCCCAGTAAGTATAGAGGGGCCAACACTGGTAGAGGGATAGCAGGTTAGGTGCTGTCAGTCAGAGGGCTCCACTGTCAGGTTCACCTGTTTATATATATGCAGGGCACAAGTCCTAAAAAAAAAGAAGTGGGGGCACTAACCTAGTTAATCAGAATGCACGTGACATCACCGTGTGCGATATCCCGGCGCGTGACATCACAGGAAGTGGCATCGTAAGTGACATCAGATCTTAAGACCTCACATGTATATCAGGTCTATCGTGAGTACATCGGAGCACATTTCAAGTACACAGGGAAACCCTCCTGATTTAGGCAGAAGATTCACACTTTTGAAAGCTACACATTAAACAATGTTACCTTTTGTCAGCGTAAACGTCCTCTACCCATAGTGCTTTACTAGAAAAATAAATTATTTCAATGCCTCCTGCGGGGTAGCAAGCACTATATAAATTGCATTTATTTTGAGTAAATACAGGGCAAGGACAATGCATCTGGCTTCTTACAGTGCATGCATATCACCTAAACCGGGACTAAACGAAGTGAAAAGCTGCCTCTCTCCATTAAGTGTGAAGTGCTAACAAGGTGGGAGCCTTTGTTTCCCCTCTGCCGCATTTGCATCAGGTGTGAGGCTCCTGACTGCTCCCAGCAAAGAGACTCGAACAAAAGGAGGCCTGGTGACCCCTCAGATTCAGCCCAGCAGGAGTCTGAAGTCAGAAACCCCCTCCTGCCCGCGTGTGATTGCATTCGAAAGAGACAACAACGTGCAGGCGCTGCTGAATGTGTCCCGGTGTTTGCAAATTACACCGGGACGAATTCAGCCTATTTTTCAGTGGAGCCCAACTTCTTGGCAGGGTGGACGGCGTCCACCATCTGAAAAAAGTGGGTGGACGCCGTCCACCTGCGTGTACTCCCGGCTCCTGCCCTGTATAGACGTACCAACTTAAATGGCTAAAAGAGAATCGGAGTTTCCCTTTTGGGAAATGTGGAAATCTTCCCCTTAAGATTAAAAGTATTCCGATTTAACTAGTGATTACACGTTTTTGCGAGTGTTTGTTATTATACTGCAAGAGGTTCGTTATTTCCGATTCTTCCTGATTCATACGAAGTCTGCCAGGTATTCTGGGAGGGTTATTATAATATTCGCGGCTCAAAGTGCAAATATATTTCCATTCTTTTTGCATTTATTGATAAGGTGAATAGATATCGGTTAACATTAACGAATTGATTTGTTTAGCATTCTAATGTACTACTGTGGTTATAATGCACGGAGACTTGAGTTAGGCCACAGCCTAAGGGGAGCCGTTTGTTTCACTTATTTGTAAAAATGTAAATGATTCGCTCTCAACGAACGCTGCTGATTCGGGAAGGTGAGCTCGGGGAGTGGAGCTCTTCTGCCCTCTGCCGTTGGTTCTGAGATCCCTTTGCAATGGCTTGGACGAGCTTGCCAATGTACTTATTTAGAGCAAAATGAAATGATTAGTTAGGCTACTGACAAAATTAGACGAGCATTGGCATAGCCAATAGGTCTCGCCTTTGGGACCTTATAAGTGTTTAGGCATGCAACACTTGATGTTG